>NC_140169.1:126993296-127593296 GCF_963971535.1 Notolepis coatsorum
GGTGTTCATTGTGTACTGGACCCTAGACTGGCTGAGAAACGCCCTTGTGTACTGACTCTGGACCGGAAGACAACTCTGAGTATTGAACAATCCCTTTTTTTGTACGAGAGCCTGATACGTGTTTTGATCCTGGACTGTTTTTGGATTACCCTATTGCCCATTGGACTTGTGCTGTTAAACAATAAATATCATTTATTTATTGAAATTGTGCTTGTGTGGACATTGAAATTGTTTGTCTATCAAAAAAAAATAAAAAAAATAAAATAATTTGTCTTATGCTCTGCCCTTATTTCTTGATCCTCCAATCACACTGCTAAGTTGTGATAAGATGAGGTAAAACAACATGTTTGGAGAGACCCAACAGCAGAGTTTAGATGAGGTAAAACAACATGTTTGGAGAGACCCAACAGCAGAGTTTAGATGAGGTGAAACAACATGTTTGGAGACCCAACAGCAGAGTTTAGATGAGGTGAAACAACATGTTTGGAGAGGACAAACAGCAGAGTTTAGATGAGGTGAAACAACATGTTTGGAGAGGCCCAACAGCAGAGTTTAGATGAGGTGAAACAACATGTTTGGAGAGGCCAAACAGCAGAGTTTAGATGAGGTGAAACAACATGTTTGGAGAGGCCAAACAAGTTTCCTGCAGAAACCACGTATCATAAATAAAATACTTTTGGGAATTTAGAAAAGCAGTTTGGTTTCTCCGTTTTTGCTGTTTGTTTGTGTGTGTGTGTGTGTGTGTGTGTGTGTGTGTGTGCGCGCGCGTGCGTGCATGCGTGCATGTGAGAGAGATTATTGTGTAGAGGGGGGTTGGGGGGCAAGGCTGTCCATGTTTTCATGTAACAGTTAAATATAGCCTAGACAAGACCAGTCCAAACACAGAAGTCACAGTAGTCGTACAAGTAGCAAATACACTATTATGAAGAGTCTACAGGAGCTATGAAAAGATTTTATTTGTTGTCGTTGAAAAGACATTGGCCAAACCTCACAAGATACTGTAAATGAAATTTTGTGTGTGTGTGCGTGTGCGTGTGTGTGTGTGTGTGTGTGCGTGCGTGCGCGCGCGCGTGTGTGTGTGTGTGTGTGAGTATAGTTTTACGGAAATGCTATTGTATCTGTTTTTGAAACATCATCTGTGTCAATATTGTATGTGTATTGTATTATTATTATTATTATTATTATTATTATTATTATTATTATTATTATTATTATTATTATTATTATTATTATTATTATTATTATTATTATTATTATTATTATTATTTACGATGAATGCTGCAGAGTCACACACGTAACTCCCAATAAGCTAATTGCACACTGTTAGTGTTTATGTCCTTAATGTACTCTGTATTTATGTGGACATAAATAAAGCATCTAAAATTGAAAACTATATTTAATGATCAGACAGATCACTGTGGTAAATTGCTGTGGAAAATGACTGAGTTCATGCAAAAACTACCTGCATTTCCTACCCTGCACCATATCTGTTTAAAACTGTTAAGCTAGTTTGCAGGACGTATGTAGGCTGTTACAAAAGTTTGTTTCATGTCACATCCATATGCGTTATGGATTGTTTGCCATGTTGCAATATGATGAACATGTATTTCAAATGTTGTGGGGTGTCTACACTCCCTAGGAGACACCATGAATATATTTAATAATGTTGTGGGGTGTCTACACTCCCTAGGAGACACCATGAATATATTTAATAATGTTGTGGGGTGTCTACTCTCCCTAGGAGATCCCATGAATATATTTAATAATGTTGTGGGGTGTCTACACTCCCTAGGAGACACCATGAATATATTTAATAATGTTGTGGGGTGTCTACACTCTCCCTAGGAGACACCATGAATATATTTAATAATGTTGTGGGGTGTCTACACTCCCTAGGAGACACCATGAATATATTTAATAATGTTGTGGGGTGTCTACACTCCCTAGGAGACACCATGAATATATTTAATAATGTTGTGGGGTGTCTACACTCTCCCTAGGAGATCCCATGAATATATTTAATAGTGTTGTGGGGTGTCTACACTCCCTAGGAGACACCATGAATATATTTAATAATGTTGTGGGGTGTCTACACTCCCTAGGAGACACCATGAATATATTTAATAATGTTGTGGGGTGTCTACACTCTCCCTAGGAGATCCCGTGAATATATTTAATACTGTTGTGGGGTGTCTACACTCCCTAGGAGATCCCATGAATATATTTAATAATGTTGTGGGGTGTCTACACTCCCTAGGAGATCCCATGAATATATTTAATAATGTTGTGGGGTGTCTACACTCCCTAGGAGACACCATGAATATATTTAATAATGTTGTGGGGTGTCTACACTCCCTAGGAGATCCCATGAATATATTTAATAATGTTGTGGGGTGTCTACACTCCCTAGGAGATCCCATGAATATATTTAATAATGTTGTGGGGTGTCTACACTCCCTAGGAGATCCCATGAATATATTTAATAATGTTGTGCGGTGTCTACACTCCCTAGGAGATCCCATGAATATATTTAATAATGTTGTGGGGTGTCTACACTCCCTAGGAGATCCCATGAATATATTTAATAATGTTGTGGGGTGTCTACACTCCCTAGGAGATCCCATGAATATATTTAATAATGTTGTGGGGTGTCTACACTCTCCCTAGGAGATCCCATGAATATGTATGTGAATGATTTCATTCATACTTAACCAGTGCATCTTCGGAGGCCTTTTTTAGGCATAAGGCTGGAATTGACCAAAACACAACGAACCAAACGAGCGAGAGACACTAAAATGAAATAAAATGAAATAAAAGGCTAAACCAAGGAGCTCCATGGAGCACAGCCTGGTTCACCCAGTTGGTTGCCATGTTGTTCCACTTACCCTCTGCTACCGAGCTGTCCAGCAGGATGGGATTGCCTGCGGCCTCAAGCACGGTGCCAGCTTCGTCAAAGGTCACCTTGAGGTAACCCAAATATTTCCCAAAGGCATAGGCCTGCACGACAGGGACGTCCCGCCCCTCCTCTGACCTGACCATGAAGGGATAGGACCCCGCCGGGACCTCAGAGGAGGGAGCCTTTCCTACGGAGACGCGGAGAGAAAACAATTGAAGTAAATCAGCATCTCCATCATCAAGCTGATAATAACCCTCTAGAAAACACCCTCATGTAAACAGTGTTAGGTCATTATACTGTAGAGGCTCTGGACCATTAAGGACAAGCAGTCTCTTGATGCATAGGCCTCTCTCTCTCTCTCTCTCTCTCTCTCTCTCTCTCTCTCTCTCTCTTTCAATGGAGATTGTAAAAACACAACTATATTTTTGACATATACTTATAGTTATATTAAACATCCAGAGAAAAAAGGCATGTTCGATATTCCAAATAAAACAAACAAGCAAACAAACAAACTGTTGACGTTCTGGTGTGCAATGCCTGGTTTCCTACTGAGCCTCTGCTCTTGAAGCCTTGTCTCATTTCCCATTCACTGACGTGTATAGAGATGGATACCCCTGGTTGCTAGTAGTAATTCAATAATGTACACAGTGATGACTGTACATGTGCAACGGATGGTATCGTGAAGCGCAGTCAAAAAGGGCTGGGGTGAGTAGCGGTGCTATGAGTTAAACTCACTCTCACATCCTCAAAACGACACATAAACCCATTACTTAGAAGTGAATTCACCTCTTGGTACAGCGGTCTGTGTTGCTGCCCGCGGTGTGGGAGACCGGGCTTCAACTCCCACTCGGGGCATCGAAGTTTGAGGTGACGTTGTCACAACCGTTACAATGGTGCCGATTGACCCGGATGCCTTGGGTGGAGTGGAGTGAGTTTGAGAGGGTGAGTGTAACAGATGGTACCGTGAAGCGCAGTCAAGAAGGGCTGGGGTGAGTAGCGGTGCTATGGGTTAAACTCACTCTCACATCCTCAAAAGACGCATAGACCCAGCACTTAGAAGTGAATTCACCTCTTGATATAGCGGTCTGTGTTGCTGCCCGCGGTGTGGGAGACCGGGGTTCAACTCCCACTCGGGGCATCGAAGTTTGAGGTGACGTTGTCACAACCGTTACACATGTACGTCCGGTTGCTAGTCATTCAATAAAGTACACAGAGATAACTGTACCTCGGGGGAACTAGTGAAGTGCAGCAATGCGTTTAGCTCACACAATTAGGTCTAACTGGTAAAGAAAGCTACAGTACCCAGTAGAGATCTAACAGAGAATAGTCTTGACACTGTCTTGAAAACACAAGTTAAAGAATTACGTCCATTTGAAGGCAGCACTTAACCGGAAATGTTTTCGTTAGAACGGTTTTAGCTAAATGTGTTTGTGAATAATAATTATAATAATAATAATAAACTTTATTTGTATGGACATAAAATAGACATAGGCATACAATGAGCAGAGAACTGACAAGATAAAAGCATAAAGTGCAGACATAAAATGAGTATAAAAAGACAATAATCATAAAATAGACAACATGCATACACTATGAATTAACAAGTTGTTAATACTGTATCCCAAGTTCAAGTTCAAGTTCTTTAATCCATTAGTATTAGTATTTGGGTGACTCTAGTGACCCAAACAACTGCCTCTTTGAACTGCTGCGGTCAGGCAAGCGCTACCGGAGTCTCATGGCCAGTACAGAGAGACTCAAGGAGCTTCTATCCCCAGGCCATCAGGATGCTCAATGACAATGACACTATGTAACACAACACAACCCATCATCTACACTCACTGTACACACTCACTTTAAACAAACACTCACCTTACCACTCACTTTAGACACTTTATATTTATCTATTATTAAAGAGATGTGCACTACATTCATACCTCATTTGCACCCTACCCTAAGTTTTACATTTTTTTTTTATCTTTTTCCCCCTCCTTTTTTCCGATTTTTCTCCCATCCCACTGTTAGTCGTTATGCCAATTACCAACCCCCTTCCTGGTTGTTGCGCACCCCCCCCCCCCCCCCTACTGTTGGTCCGGGAGGCGTGAACACTTAAGGTAACTAACTTGCGTTCAGCGTTTCGTTCAGCGTTTCTCTGATTGGCCACGACGCCCACGTGACCGCGCGCTAGCACGCCCCCTTATCCACGCGTGCCGCTCTGACTGTGTGTTGCAGCGTGCGGCAGAGTGTTCTCGCCTTCCTCAATTTATACGCATGGAAGTATTGACTACGCCGTAACGAATCATTAAAAAAATATACCGTTAACTGGAATATGTTGTGCCTTTACACATATGTTGGATTATGTAATTGGTTTGTCATGACAAACAAATAAAAAAATCGCGATTTACCCGGTGGCTACAACAACACACAGTGACTGCATGTAGTCACTGTGTGTTGTTGTAGCCACCTCCTCAGAGGCAGGAATACTAAGCTCCTCCTTAAGCTCCAGGAGAGAGGAGAGAGGCTGAAAACCCGCAGTTCTTGCCCGACTGATGGGAGCCGAATCCCGGATCCGATTTGTCTGATGAATACCCCCAAAACATGGAGGTCCCGAATCATCATCATTAGGTGGCTTCTTCGTTCCGAAGGTTGCCTATCACTCTCCAACCCATTCTGTCCCCACTTCTTCTCTCCAACTCCGTGACTCCGCCTCTCACTCCACTCCAATCACAGACATCGTCTACCCAGCCTCTTCTTGGTCTTCCACTTCCTCTCTTTCCATCCACCTTCCCCATCACCACCTTCTTGAACATCTCCCCGCTGGATCCTCTCAGAACATGCCCGCACAACTCCATCTTTCTCTTTTTCAACCTCTCCAGCAGCTGTCCTCCTTGCATATCCGCTCTTCTCAGTACCTCCTCATTCTTGATCCTATCCTTCCATGTTATCTTCAGCATCTTCCTCAGCATGCATGGAAGTATTGACTGCGCCGTAACGAATCATTAAAAAAAGATACCGTTAACTGGAATATGTTGTGTCTTTACACATATGTTGGATTATTAGTCACTGTGTGTTGTTGTAGCCACCGGGTAAATCGCGATTTTTTTATTTGTTTGTCATGACAAACCAATTACATAATCCAACATATGTGTAAAGGCACAACATATTCCAGTTAACGGTATATTTTTTTAATGATTCGTTACGGCGTAGTCAATACTTCCATGCGTATAAATTTGAGGAAGGCGAGAACACTTTGCCGCTCTGCCGCACGCTGCAACACACAGTCAGAGCGGTAGGCGTGGATAAGGGGCCGTGCTAGCGCGCGGTCACGTGGGTGTCGTGGCCAATCAGAGAAACGCTGAACGCAAGTTAGTTACCTTAAGTGTTCACGCGTCCGGGAGGCCGGAGACTGTCACATGTTTTCCTCCGACACATGTGCAGCCAGCCGGCAGCCAGCCTGGCAGCGCAGATTCTCACCGGGAGAGTGTAACGTGTGGAAGGTCACACTACCTTTCTCCAGATCCTACCCTCGCTGTGCAGGCGCCCCGACCGAACTGTAGGGGTCGCTGTCCACAACGCCCAGGACCCACCCACGGCTCCCCTCCCCCTAACTCAGCCAAACGAGTTAGTATAGCGATCAGCCCAAGCCAAGGCAATGCTGACTCTCCGGGAGTCGAGACCGCAGCCTCTTGCATTGGTGACGAGCACAATCTCCGCTACGCCACCTGACCGCCCCCCTACCCTAAGTTTTGTACCTCATCTCATTTCTGCATTGTAACCCTATGAAACACTGTAACCTTATGAATCAAAACACTGTAACCCTATGAATCAAAACACTGTAACCCTATGAATCAAAACACTAACCCTTGGCTGTTACAGGCTCCTTGGCTCTATGTCGCTTCAACACCACATACGCCCGGATCACAGTCACCTAGGCGATGCTTTAATACTGTATCCCTTTCGGTTATAGGGCCGACTAGTAGGATTTCAGTTTTGTCCTCATTTAATTTAAATTCTGTTTGTTTATTAAGAGTCTTAGTAAATTGAGTTAATCGCTGTACATTTCTGCTGAACCAAATCCTACAGCGATTAACTCAATTTACTAAGATAAAGGTAAATGCATTACTGAGACTTTTGTCAGTGTTTTCATGTTGATGAGTGGGTTCATTTATATTTTGCATTAGTTCAGAGCTGTCTAGTAGGTTGATAAGCTTAATAGCTTTGGGGTCGTTCTTCTTATTAATATGAATATTTAGATCTTCATGTAGGATTAATCTTTCACATCCAATGATACCAATTAGCAAAGATTAGCTCTAAGAATTCCTGTAGACAATGCACAGATGCGATTTCTCAAAAATGCAACCCCCATTCTTGTAGCAAACTGAGCAGCTCCAGTGGAGCAGTTGGGGTTTCGGTGACTTGCTTGACGTGGAGCGTGTTAATCGTTCACTTTTCTCATTGCAGATTTCCCTGACGGTCTGGGAGGTTTGAACCGGCAATGTTCTGGTTACAAGCTTGCTTCTCTCACATTCGCTTCATTGAAGAGAATAACTTGTTTAAGTCATACGTTCGATTAAAGCAGCAATATTGTGTAAGCTCGCTGTTTTGGACCATGTTGTGCTTTTCATAGTTTCCATGGTGCTGAGGTGAAGAACCAAAGGCACCAATTACAGTGCTTTTCTGCCCTACTCCCTCCTGTATAATTATAGCACTGTGGCAGGGTGTCTACTATGACGGGGTGTTTATCCTGGAACTAGACACAGACAGGAAGCCTCAATCTTTCCTTTCCTCCAGATACAGCAGGGGTCATCTCAGGCTCATGGAAACACCCTGGTGCCCACGTCCTCTTGAGAACATGGTATCGTTCCTGAAGCGTCTGCCTCATCAGATCAACTCAATCTCAGTGGCAGAAAAAAGTTCTTTTAGCGTTTTTATAAATTTTTGACTGACGTTTTGGCACACGAGCCAAGACAGTTCTACCAGTATTAAGGGTGGTTAAGGGTGGAAGTTAAGATCTTCTTTGAGGAAAAAGGTAGAGAAAATACGCAGCTGCTTCATCCAACACTTGACACATTCAACTCATACAAAACGCAGCGGCCCACCTGATCTCGAATCTACCAAAGTCAGCCCATGTTACCCCACTTCTCAGAGAGCTGCACTGGCATATATTTAAAAAAAATCCCTGATTGGGCCTTTAAGAAACATTAGAAGAATATGAAATTAGACAAAACACTTACCTGTATAAAGGAATGTGTTGCTATGACCCCCGATGACAACATCTATTCCCCTGACCTTCCTGGCTATCTCTTTGTCCACAGTGAAACCTGAGTGGCCCAGGGCGATGATCTTATTGATACCCAGGGTGAGCAGCTTGTCAACGTGGAGCTGCAGGGCACTGACCTCATCTTCGAACTCTAGGTGTGGTCCTAGAATAGAATAGAATAGATCTTTATTGTCATTGTTACAGTTGTTACAACGAAATTTAAAATGCAGCCCTAGGTGCTAGTAAACAGGGGGGTGTAAAAGATAATTGCACTATCCCTTAATGTTGTGTGTGCGTGTGCGTGGGGGGGGGGGGGGGGGGGGTGCAAGGGAGACTGTTGTTTAGTAGAGGTTAGTGAAAGGGGTTTTCAATCATTACCAACACATTTGTGCATGTGTGTGTTCCTGACTTCTTTTTTTTTATCCACTTTTTCTCCCATTTTCTATATTTTTCTCCCATCCCAATTTCGTATCATCCAATTCAACCCTCCCCTGTCACGAACGCTGTTTCTTGCCTCCCACAAGCCGGCTGCAATGTGGACTAATCATACATAGCACAAGTCCCCTCCGGTACTTGAGGTAACAGCAGTCGCATCTTTTCACCTGCGCAGCTCGATCTCTCAGTGGCGAGGAGTAACGCGTGGGAGGCTCACGCTGCCCCCGACACTTCCTGATTCTACTGCGCAGGCGCACCAACCGACCTGTAGGAGTCGCTGTCCACAACGCCCGATCCCCACCCATCAGTTTCCCACCCCCTAATACGGCCAATGTGTATTAGTATGAACGACCAGCTAAACTGAAAGCAATGTGGAGCGCTGGGCTCGAACAGGCGAGCCCAGCGTTTCTGCATTTGTGGCGAGCGCCTTGCCCACTACGCCACGTAGCCGCCGTGTGTTCCTGACTTCTAAACACATAACTAAACATATACTGTAACTAAACACATGATAATTTTTCTGTCACTTCTTCTTCATCAGACCGGCACTACTGAACCAGTCGCCTGAATTTTGATCACGCCATGTCTTTGGGGGAAACCAACTCAGGGAATAAACAGGGATTAGACGCCATTTGTTCATAAGCAACTTGTAAACCGATCATTCATTGTCATGTATTATGCGCTTTTATCCATCTGCATAGTTATATCCAGAACGTAAGTAAAGGTAAGTATTTATATCGTAATGTTTAGAATTGCGATAAGCATCGGTAACTATAATTGTCAGGATAATGATTATAATTTATCCCGTATATCCTGGCTTCGCCATCTACATGCCACTTGTCTAATTATGCTTTCTTGTCATCCCATTCAGATCCATACAAATTGGAAAAGCAAACCCCCCACCCTCCCAACCCTCAGGCCACATTGCATCCTAGCTCGATCGCCCTTTTAGGGGATCGGGGAAGAACTTTTCACAGGGATTCCCTATTGGCTCTGGATATCTGGGTTTTCACTACGGAATGGGGTCTCTTTTCCATAAATTACATACAACATCTACTCCTATTGGGCAAGCGCTCAGCTCCCCACCAAGGCCTATCTTTTCCCCCTCCGGAGGCCGCTCCATTGGGAGGCTGGTTGTAGGCTGGTCCCCCTTTCAGACGGGGCTCTTGTGAAAGGTCCCCTTCCCTCATCTAATCCCCGCCGAGCGCACCTGCCCAGGAGCGTGCGGAGCATGCATCCTCCCCAAGCCGCCTGCATCAGGCTGTTGCATCGTTGCTAATAAACTATAGATTTCGATGTAATTAGTTTGTGTCTGTTGTCATAGTAAGAGTTGAACCTGTTGGTGTATAGGCTATATAGTGTATTTCAATATAAGTTTAATTGATTAATGATATATTCGAATGAATGCAGGTTTATATCATACAAAGGTCTGTCCCATTGTATACCATTAAAACAGATATGTAACAAATAAGAAATGCAAATTCCACAGAAGGCATTAAATAATAATTATTTTCAATCATTTCACAATAATTGCATAATTGTGTTTGAATATCTGAGTAATTAAAGTAATTATACATTTGTCCAAAATAGCTGGTTCAGATATGATTAATCCAGCTGCCCTGTGATCAGATGAATCCATATTATTAATTTTTCCGACACCAAATGCGTAATTTCTTATCGTACAAATATTGTCATATTTATTTTAATTATTTATTTTATTATTTATAATTATGATTAAGTAATTAATTCCAAGGAGGCCTGTAGCGTTGGCATGAAGGAATCACTATGAGAACACAGTCTGTCAAGTTAATACATTTTTCAATTAGTCAATCAATCATAAGTGTGCTCCTCAGCACTCTTAAATCTGCTCTCAGCCACGGTGAAATCCTTTTGGGGAACATTTGGGGAATCGCGCTACCAGCCCTAATATGTCTTAAATGGGCAGAAATCTGCCTAAGAGGACATTTTTGCTCGTAAATCCGTTCGGGAATGAAACCCATTAACGTTTATTCTTATCTTATTCTTATTAAGGGTAGGTTAGGGATAGTGTCCCAAATTGAACGCGTGTGAGTGTGTGTGTCCCTTACCAAGAAAGTAGCATGGTAGTTTGATGAATTATATGAATCATTTACCAATATGTTGCCATGGTAAAAGTCATGTATCACCATAGTACCAATTTTGTACTTAAATAATACCATGGTATAATCTAATTTAAGCCATGATACTGATGGCAATATCATTGTCTTTACATAATTTCTAGTGACCAAAGAATTATGGAAATACCATGATACTTTTTTGGAAATACCATAATACTTTTTTTGAAATACCATGATACTTATTTGGAAATACCATAATACTTTTTTGGAAATACCATAATACTTTTATAGAAATACCATAATACTTTTATAGAAATACCATGATACTTTTGTGGAAATACCATAATACATTTTCACAAGGGGTGTGTGGGAGAGAGGGAGGGTTACCTGACTGTGACAGATCAGGAGTTTCCTTTGATGTATAGCCCACCACACCCACCCTCTCAGAGTCGATATTAAATATCTTATAGGGTAGGTAAAGGCCAGTAATCGTTGGGGCTAATGTGTTGTCAGGCTTGATATTTGCACTGAGAACCGTGCAGTTCACTTCCTGTAAGAATGGCTTGATCAGTCCGTCCACTCCATTGTCAAACTCATGATTCCCTAAGGCCTGAAACAGAAGAAACAGAGACACATTTTATCAGCAGCATATGCTTAGGCATTATTATTATTATTATTATTATTATTATTATTATTATTATTATTATTATTATTATTATTATTATTATTATTATTATTATTATTATTATTAATAATAATAATAATACTACTACTAATAATAATAATAATAATAATAATAATAATAATAATAATAATAATAATAATAATAATAATAATAATAATCAAATGAATCATGCTCCTCTTTCTTTGGAAAAAAATATCTTTGAGATGTGTGCCAATTGAGTGAAGATAAATTAATCCATGCTGCTTCATGGCGGAGCGCATAAACTGATAAAGAAATGCTAATAACAAGAATGTGAAAAACGTTTAATATTGGAGCCAATTGGTCACAACTCCTAATTCAGACAAATCCTACGAGCATGATATACATTCCAATGTCTAGGGATGGGTGCTGAAACCCAGTATCAAATGGGCCCAGGGGCTAAATTATTGAAGTTTTAATTGATCTAATTTGCAATAAGATTGACATTTGTCTATGACTATGAAGATCTGGGGGCCAGCTCTCTCTGCCTCTCTCTCTCACACACACGCACACACTAGGGCTGAACGATTAATCGATTTTAAATCGAAATCGCGATTTTAAATGATGCAATTAGCAAATAGCAAAATAAATATATATATTGCTGATTATTATTCTTTTTACATTTTTTTAAATTTTTTAACCAGGAAGTCCCATTGAGATACAAGATCTCCTTTGCAAGTTGTTGTTATTGTTGTAGGAACGGTTTGGGAGAGGGAGGTAAGGGGTTTTAGATTGTGTGTTGTGAAGTTTAGACTTCAGAGAGGGAGAGTAAAGTACAGAAAAAAAGGTACCGTTAGGAACCGTATCGATTCCCAGGGGGGGGATAGAGTACCGTTTACCTCCACCATCTGTTCTCTCCCCTCCGGGTAGGATTGCATCCAGCTCACTGATAGACTATCAAAATCAATTGCTTTTAGTTTGTCAATCAGAATGGAGTGATTGACAGTGTCGAAGGCCTATTGTAGGTCCACCATGCCGCAGTATTTGCCCGCGTCCACCTCTTGTTTGATGTGGTCGTTCAAATAGAGAAGGCATGTGTTAGTGGAGTGGGATGTTCTGAAGCCAGATTGGAATTCGTAGATTCGATTTTTTTCCACAAGGTACTTTTCGACCTGTTCGTAGACTATTTTTTCCATGACTTTTGCGATAGAGTGAAGAATAGAAACAGGGCGGTAGTTGCCTGGGTCTAATTTGCTGCCCTTTTTGTGCAGGGGGGTCACTCGCAATTTTGAAGAGCTTGGGGACGTGTCCCTGTTTTATGGAGAGGTTTATTATGTGTGTGATGACTGGGGTGATGGCGGTTGCTGAGTCTCTGAGGAATTTGGAGGGGATGTAGTCATTGTAAACGTGCTATATAAATAAAGCTGACTTTACTTGACTTGACTTGACATGACACATCCCCTTTACAATGTGGAACACCCTACCCACAGCCGTAAAATAATGTGAATCCCTACTCTCCTTAAAAACCGCTCTCAAAGAGCACCTACGGCAGGCTGCAATTCGAAACTGGCCCCGGTAAATGTCCAATGTTTGTGTATGTCATAAATGTCATGATGAATTGAAAACACCCCTCCCAGCACTGTCACTCTCCTCTTTTGAATATCATGCAGTATCTGTCTCTAATCCTTTCAATCTCACCATTGTTACACTCTACCGCCCTCCAGGTCCACTCGATCACCTCACAGATGAGCTGGACATGCTTCTAAGCTCCTTACCGGAAGATGGTACCCCTCTCCTTCTATTGGGCGACTTTAACCTGCCTGACTCATCTCAGTCAGTCATAGTAGTCTCCCTCCTACAATCATTTGACCTGACTCCCACTGCCATGCCTCCCACCCACAAAGCAGGCAACTCCTTGGATCTCATATTTTCCCGTAACTCCAGCATTAACACCACGGTAACTCCCCTACATGTATCTGACCATTCCTTCATATCCTTCTCACTAACTCTCATGCTTAACCGAAAGGTCTTCACCCCAACTCAAACCGTCTCACTCAGACGCAACCTGCCCTCCCTATCCCCCTCCACCCTCTCCTCTGACATACTATCCGCTCTACCTTTGAGTGACACCTTCTCTGCTCTCTCCACAGAGATGGCAACCTCCACCCTCCTCTCAGCCCTTGCAACCTCCTTCGACAAGCTCTGTCCCCTCGTTGAGAAACCTGCCCGCCGTTCCCCACCCAGTCCATGGCTGACAGATCCAGTGAGAGAACAAAGACAGGTCCTGAGAGCAGCTGAAAGGAAGTATAGAAAGTCACGCCTCACTGCTGACATCGACACATATCACAACCTCTTGTTAACATTCTCCAAAACCATTACTAATGCCAAAGCTTCTTTCTTTCACCATAGGATCGAGGCCTCTGCCAAGAATCTTCGCAAACTGCATGCTACCATGTCCTCCCTCCTCACTCCCCCCCCACCCCCCCCTCCCTCATCTCTCTCTGCCGAAGACTTTGCGATCTTCTTTGAGGAAAAAGTGGAGAACATCCGCAGCTCCTTCTCCCAACCCCCACCCATTCCAAATGCTGAATCGAGAACCTCATCCTTCACTCTGTCATCTTTCTCTCCCATTACAGAAGCCGAGACCCTGACACTGGTAACGTCGAACCGTCCGACTACATGCCAGCTGGACCGGCTACCTTCCCCACTCCTCCAGACCATAGCACCAGACATCCTCCCATTCCTAACTGCAACCATCAACTCCTCACTCAACTCGGGGGTGGTCCCCACCTCCCTAAAACAAGCCAGAGTCACGCCCCTCATAAAAAAAACATCCCTGAACCCTACCGTCATAGGCAACTACCGTCCTGTCTCTCTTCTCTCCTTCCTTTCTAAAACACTTGAACGTGCTGTATCCAACCAACTTACTGCTTATCTCTTACAGAATGACCTCCTAGACCCTAATCAGTCAGGCTTCAGGACTGGTCACTCCACAGAGACAGCCCTCATTGCGGTCACAGAGGCACTTCACTTAGCAAAAGCGAAAGGCCTCTCCTCTGTCCTGATTCTCCTAGATCTATCTGCAGCCTTCGACACAGTCAACCACCAGATCCTCCTCGCGGCCCTCGCAGGAATGGGAGTGGCTGGCTCTGCGCTGACATGGTTGTCATCATACCTCAATGACCGCTCCTACCAAGTGTCATGGAGAGGGACCCTGTCGGCCACCCGCCCCCTGCGGACGGGTGTCCCCCAGGGCTCGGTTTTAGGACCCCTTCTCTTCTCCCTCTACACTAAATCACTGGGTAACATTATCACGTCTCATGGCTTCTCCTACCACTGTTATGCCAACGATACTCAACTCTTCCTCTCCTTCCCTCCCTCAGATATCCACGTCTCTGAGCGGATCTCGGCCTGTCTGTCCGACATCTCTGCCTGGATGACGACCAACCACCTCAAACTGAACCTAAGCAAAACAGAATTGCTCCACCTGCCGGCCAAATCCTCCCCCCTGATCGACCTTTCCATCACAGTCGAGAATGCAGCTGTGACCGCGTCCCCGACCGCCAAGAACCTTGGTGTTGTCCTCGACGACCAGTTGAACTTCTCTGCTCACATCGCAGCGACAACCAGAACCTGCCGATTCCTCCTGAGCAACGTCAGAAGGATCCGCCCCTTCCTGACAAAAGAAGCCACCCAACTCCTCGTCCAATCAACAGTCATCTCCCGCCTCGACTACTGCAATGCACTGCTCGCTGGCCTCCCGGCCACTGCCACTAAGCCTCTTCAACTCATTCAGAATGCAGCGGCCCGCCTGATCTCAAACCTACCGAAGTCGGCCCATGTCACCCCACTTCTTAGGGACCTGCACTGGCTCCCCATTGCTGCACGAATCCGCTTCAAGGCCCTCGACCTAGCATACCGTGCGGCAAAGGGAACTGCTCCCGCCTACCTCCGGTCAATGGTCTCTAACTACACACCCTCAAGACCCCTACGCTCTGCATCTTCTGGCCGCCTCAGACCTACTCCTATCCAAGCTCCGGGAGGGTCATCAAAGAGAAGTCGCCTATTCTCAATCCTTGCCCCACAATGGTGGAATGAACTACCCACCCCAGTTAGGACAGCCGAAACACGTCCAATCTTTCGCCGTCGACTAAAGACGCACTTCTTCAACCATTATCTGAATAAAAAAATGAAAAGAAAAAAAAAGAATTATCTAACCCTAACTAACCATACTGTCATGCACTTGTCCTAATAAACTAACCTACACTGTAGCACTCAACACTTTGATGAACATTGTTACTCAGCTGATAGAGTTGTGCCCTTCCTGATGGCTTGTCGTACAGAACTTGTAAGTCGCTTTGGATAAAAGCGTCAGCTAAATGACTAAATGTAATGTAAATGTAAATGTAATAACAAGAATGTGAAAAACTTTTAATATTGGAGCCAATTGGTCACAACTCCTAATTCAGACAAATCCTACGAGCATGATATACATTCCAATGTCTAGGGATGGGTGCTGAAACCCAGTATCAAATGGGCCCAGGGGCTAAATTATTGAAGTTTTAATTGATCTAATTTGCAATAAGATTGACGTTTGTCTATGACTATGATGCAGAAGATCTGGGGGCCAGCTCTCTCTGCCTCTCTCTCTCACACACACGCACACACTAGGGCTGAACGATTAATCGATTTTAAATCGAAATCGCGATTTTAAATGATGCAATTAGCAAATAGCAAAATAAATATATATATTGCTGATTATTATTCTTTTTACATTTTTTTAAATTTTTTAACCAGGAAGTCCCATTGAGATACAAGATCTCCTTTGCAAGTTGTTGTTATTGTTGTAGGAACGGTTTGGGAGAGGGAGGTAAGGGGTTTTAGATTGTGTGTTGTGAAGTTTAGACTTCAGAGAGGGAGAGTAAAGTACAGAAAAAAAGGTACCGTTAGGAACCGTATCGATTCCCAGGGGGGGGATAGAGTACCGTTTACCTCCACCATCTGTTCTCTCCCCTCCGGGTAGGATTGCATCCAGCTCACTGATAGACTATCAAAATCAATTGCTTTTAGTTTGTCAATCAGAATGGAGTGATTGACAGTGTCGAAGGCCTATTGTAGGTCCACCATGCCGCAGTATTTGCCCGCGTCCACCTCTTGTTTGGTGTGGTCGTTCAAATAGAGAAGGCATGTGTCAGTGGAGTGGGATGTTCTGAAGCCAGATTGGAATTCGTAGATTCGATTTTTTTCCACAAGGTACTTTTCGACCTGTTCGTAGACTATTTTTTCCATGACTTTTGCGATAGAGTGAAGAATAGAAACAGGGCGGTAGTTGCCTGGGTCTAATTTGCTGCCCTTTTTGTGCAGGGGGGTCACTCGCAATTTTGAAGAGCTTGGGGACGTGTCCCTGTTTTATGGAGAGGTTTATTATGTGTGTGATGACTGGGGTGATGGCGGTTGCTGAGTCTCTGAGGAATTTGGAGGGGATGTAGTCATTGTAAACGTGCTATATAAATAAAGCTGACTTTACTTGACTTGACACATCCCCTTTACAATGTGGAACACCCTACCCACAGCCGTAAAATAATGTGAATCCCTACTCTCCTTAAAAACCGCTCTCAAAGAGCACCTACGGCAGGCTGCAATTCGAAACTGGCCCCGGTAAATGTCCAATGTTTGTGTATGTCATAAATGTCATGATGAATTGAAAATGGGGGACCCTGATCATGTAAACAAGACGAAAGGCATGTCTGCATCCCCTTAAACAAATTGTAATAAAGTAAACGTATTATGGGTATTTTATTATAAGCAGTTTACCAAAAGGCTGAACTTTATGAACTAGCCTACAATGAATAGACTATAATGAGAACATCTGCCACATCTAGGCCTACATCTCAACAAGTTAAAAACAACGTTGTAATTGAAAACTGTATTGTTAAATTAGATTAATATAATACATTGATGATCTGTATAAGTGCTCTTGTTTACTTGATTTTGAGGTTATAAATAGCTGATTGATTGATTGATTGATTGATTGGTTGAAAAGTTTATTAACAGATTGCAGAAAGGGTACAGTACAGAGTACAGTACAGCTCAATACATACAATTGTTAAGAGGATGCAGCTTAGCTTAAGAGAGCTATAACCCAATCATATCGTCTACATTCGATTATTGATTACTTGCCTACTTACCATTGCATCGTACCCGAGTTTATTCATGAAATGTGCAGCTTCAGCACCCTTGTAGTAATTGAACCAAACGGAACCCTGAAACTGATCGCCCGCGTCCAAGAGCATCACATTTTTCTCTTGACTTCGGATCTCCTTTATTTTAGAAAACCTCCTGGCCACTCCAGCGAAACAGTTCCCCTTGGTGCATTTGATAGAGTTTATGTCTGTTTCTTCAACCCGCGCATGGACATCATTGGTATGCAGAAGTACGAGGTCCCAAGCTGCCGAGCTTCCAAAGATGCTAAAATAGAAGCAAAACAACATCGACTTTACCAAATGTGCTTCTTTCATCTTCTCGTCTGAGAGTACAGTATGTACACAAGCTAAACTTTGGACGCGCGACTTAAGGATCTTGAACGCGTTTAGCTTTTTTTTCCTTTTTAAATTGACCCCCCCCACATGCACACAGTCACACACATAGTCGAGCACTCTCAACACTATTCTAATTTACATCCTTGGGAGGCGTGGTGGGGGCGAAGTTAACAGACGCACAACAAAATACAAACTGGGAGGAGAGAGAGAAACTGTAAGAGAGAGGGGGCGAGAGATAGCATAATTCATTATATTCACTGTAAAAAAAAAAAAAAAAAAAAAAAAGGCTTTCATCAAGCATCTTAATCCAGTTCGGCATGGTTGTACGCAACCCACATATTTCTGGTTTATCCTAGATTTGTAAAATACTGAAACGTTGGTCTACCTCCACCCATCTACAGTAGTCCTCAGTAACTTTTTGATTGATTGATTGATTGAAAAGTTTATTAACAGATTGCAGAATGGGTACAGTAGAGTACAGCTCAATACACAATTGTTAAGGGGATGCAGACCAGAGAATGACTTTCGTCTTGTTTACATCAGGGTCCCCCATTTTCAATTCATCATAACATATATGACATACATGACATACAGATAGACAGTACTGCTACATCTATACATTTATGACATATCAGATTTGCAAATACAGTACTGTTTGTGATACAAAAAGTGTCCAGAAAAAGAGTGTATATACATTTGACGTAGAAACTGTACATTGGGGGAGGTTGGGTGGGTGGGGTGGGGTTGGGTGGGTTTGTGGGGGCTGTACATTGGAGGTGGGGGGGGTTGGGTAGGGGGACGACGACACTGTACACTGTACATTGGAATACTGACAAAGCCATACTTGGTCATTTACTGTACAACTGGGTTAGGACATTTGTAGGGGCCAGTTTCGAATTGCAGTCTCCCGTAGGTGTTCTTTGAGAGTGTTTTTAAAAGTGGGTAGTGATTCACATTCCTTTACAGCTTTGGGTAGGGCGTTCCACATTGATGTGGCATAATTGCGAAACGTGTTTAGTCCCTTGTTTGAGCCGAATCTGGGTTTAACATGATTTGTGGAGCTCCCTCTGGTGTTGTGATCGTGGTATTCACTGACCTTTGGGAAGTATTTTGACATGTACATGGGTACCTTGGTCGCGTAGTGTATCTTGTAGACCAGGCCCATTGCAAGTTGCTGTACTCTGTCGTCTACTCTAAGCCATCCTAGGTTGTCAAAGTGGGCAGGGGTGAGGTGGGTTCTAGGAGTCAGGTCAAGCAGTAGTCTGACTAGCTTGTTTTGAGATGTTTGTAATTTGTTTTTTAGTGCCTTTGAGGTGCTTTGGTACCATGAGGTGCAAGCATAGTCGTAGTACCCTTGAATGAGTGCTCCTGCCAGAGTCTTCAGGGTATTCTTGTTTACCAGAGAGGAGATCCGGTACAAGAATCGAGTTCGTTGGTTGACTTTTTTTTATTACATTGGATGCCATTTTGTCACAGGAAAGATTTGCCTCTAGGATGGAACCCAGGTAGGTAATTTCATCTTTCCTTGTGACAATATTGTCACCCACTGTAACCGAGAAGCCGTCGGTCTTGCTGAGTTTGTTATTTGAACCGAAGAGAATGGACTCTGTTTTGCCCATGTGTAATGATAGTTTGTTGTCATTAATTTCATCAACCAACCAATCAATCAAGAATAAAGGTGAAAAGTCAAAGGGACTAAAACAAAGCTATACCATAATTCTATGACACAAAATGCTGTATTTGCCAGCCAAATAATAGTTTGGAGGGAGTTTCCTGATCTTGCTGTAATTTAAACCAATTACAGACTGCAGGCCAGCCTTCCCACGTGAGAAGACTAGGATGAAACTAGGTCAACTTGTGGTTTAAAACACAAAACTTTAAGGTTCAAGCTGCAATTTACAGCAAGGCCCGCAGACAAGCTCCTACAAGCATCTCCCTCCCCCTCTGTTTATGTTTGTAGATCCACCATGTACTGTATCTCCCTCTCATTCCTTTTATACACCCGGTTATATTTGCTAAGCTAAAGTAGGACATGGTTTTGTTAATCTCCCCATATTGGGTATTATTAAGCAACAGCCATTCATTGGGTGTCCCGTATGGCACTCCTGAAATACCAACCGTCATTGTGCCAGCATCCTTACTGATGCGCTAGTCGCTAGTGATTCAGTATGGATTTCTTTTAATGTTAATGTTCCCTCACACATCACGGTTTCCATAACAACCATTTTCCAATTCTGGTTTCATGATGTTACAGTGATTCTGGATAACCATTTGGAGAGGAATACATATTTTCACATTTGTGTCTTTGTCTTTGATATGTTTGTGTTCAGAAGATTTAGGATATTTGATAATAGCCTACTCATAAATATATGTATGAAAAACATATGTTGTGAATTTTGACACACAAGAGGGCAGTAGAGTGTAAGAGATGGATCCAAGTCAAGCAGCAGCAGCATCACCCTGCTTATGGCTATGGAACTGTGACAGCATCTCCTAAACAACACAACATGACAAAACAAATATAGAGACGCTATGACGCGCTATTAAATTAAACAGACTATGTTCAGTTTATGAAACGAAACAGAAAGACTATGTTCAGTTTATGAAATGAAACGGAGAGACTATATGTTCAGTAACTTCAGTTTATGAAATGAAACAGACAAGACTATATGTTCAGTTTATGAAATGAAACAGAGACTATGTTCAGTTTATGAAATGAAACAGACAAGACTATATGTTCAGTTTATCAAATGAAACAGACAAGACTATGTTCAGTTTATGAAATGAAACAGACCGACTATGTTCAGTTTATTAAATTAAACAGATTTCAGCTTTTTGCTATAGCTAAGCTTTCTCGCAGTATTCTGATCCATCAACAAGTTACTGTAACTTTGCTATTCTTTAACTTCAATAAAATAATATTTTTTTGCCTGCTAGTAGTTACAATGAATGCAACATATGTTGCTAAGTCCTATCATATTTAATTGTTGCCAACCAACAGTCCAAATTATGTCTGTTTTAATGCAATGCAATTTAAACAAACAGGTGAACCTGAGTCATAAAAACAAAGGGAAAGGATGGAGGAGGGAAAGGCCTGTGCAGGAACCAGCATCATAGAAGAAACAGGTGCAATATTGAGTGCCATTGTGTAAAGTGAATTAGGGCATAACACCATAGTGCATAGTATGTTCAGATGGACTATTCATCATGAATTTAATGAATACTAAATTATATTTGATGCACATGTCAACCAACTGTCCAAATTATGTTGTCTTAATGTCTGTTTAATGCAATTTAAACAAACAGGTGAACCAGAGACAGATAAGGTTAGAGGAGGGAGAAGCCTTTGCAGGGACTAATATGGAAACAGGGGTGTGCGATGACGACCAACCAGTGCCACTGCACAACAGAGTAATTGCAGCATACAGTAGACTCAAGAGGTTTAATCATCACATACATACACAAGGCATATAGTGAAATGAAGGTGGCCATGCCCGCCTTCGATTGTGCAAAAAATACAATATAATAATAGAATAAAATAGAATAGATAATAAAATAGACATGATAAAAAGTACTAAGATAAAATACAATACAATGCTAAGCTTACGAATTAAACGGTAATGGGTAGATAATATGTAGATATGTTCTGTACGGACAAATATATGCAAGAAAAACATTTGAAAATGAGACCCATTGTTTTGCATATTAACTTGACACAAAGGTAAATTAGCGGATTGTGTTTTGTTATTTGATGATTCATTGATTGATTCATTGATTGATTAGCTTGATATGTTATTTCGGACAAATGGGGGCCGCTTGACCGCAAATTCCCAGGCTGCTTTTTGTTGCCAGTCCGCCCCTGGATACTGTAAACTATGTTCAGTTTATGAAATTAAACAGACTATGTTCAGTTTATGAAATGAAACAGACTATTCAGTTTATGAAATGAAACAAACATGCAGTTTATGAAATGAAACACGACGATGTTCAATTTATGAAATTAATAGAGATACTATCAGTTTATGAAATGAAACAGAGAGACTATATTCAGTTTATGAAATGAAACAGACAGACTATGTTACAGTACATGTATGAAACAAACATCAGTTTATTAAATGAAACAGACAGACTATGTTCAGTGTATTAAATGAAACAGACAGACTATGTTCAGTTTATGAAATGAAACATACTATGTTCAGTTTAGGAAATGAAACAAACAGACTATGTTCAGTTTATTAAATGAAACATACTATGTTCAGTTTATGCAATGAAACAGACTATGTTCAGTTTATGCAATGAAACAGACAGACTATGTTCAGTGTACTAAATGAAACAGACAGACTATGTTCAGTGTATTAAATGAAACAGAGACTACAGTATGTTCAGTGTACTAAATGAAACAGACAGACTATGTTCAGTGTATTAAATGAAACAGACAGACTACTGTATGTTCAGTGTATTAAATGAAACAGACTATGTTCAGTTTATTAAATGAAACAGACATATATGTTCAGTTTATGAAATTAAACAGACAGACTGCTCGGTTCATGAAATGAAACCAGATGCTGGTGTTGATGAAAAATAAAATAGTACCGAATGTTTGGATGTTTTAACATTCTTGAAGCTGCTCTCAAAAAAGAGTAAGTGTGTGGGAAATGGTGTGAAGAAGACTGGAATCTAGAAACACATGATGACTCAATAATAGTCCTCATCTCAGCTTCACTTACTTTAGAGGACAGATGATGATATTAACCCGTCCAGGTGTATGGTCTCATTAGAAGAATTTAAAGGGATATTTCACTTTAGTATAACTTATCAAGTTTCAGCAGTTCTCCACTGCTGTCCCTGTCATCCTGCTGTCAATAAAACAGACAATTCTGAGTCAAAGGTACATGTTTGTTTTGGCATTTAATGAGTGAAAAAAGCAGATCCAGTCAATTTGTTGTAGGTTTGAGTGTGCTATGTATCTTTGCCTT
Source organism: Notolepis coatsorum (assembly GCF_963971535.1). Lineage (NCBI taxonomy): Eukaryota > Metazoa > Chordata > Actinopteri > Aulopiformes > Paralepididae > Notolepis > Notolepis coatsorum. The sequence continues at coordinate 127,016,136 of NC_140169.1, forward strand.
GCATGGTATAGGTTTGGGGGAGTGGTCACCATGATTACATGTTGCCTTGCTGGAAGAAAGATTCTGAACATTCTGTGAAAAGTTGACTGTTGGTCAAACTACACCTCAAGTGAGAAATAGTTCATATACTCGGCAACATTAGCAAAAAATAAAAGTACCTTTGACTCCTTTGAAATATATTACACAGAATACTATTGCTGTATTGTTTGTTTATAATTCAGAAGTATGATATTTAGACTTGGTCCACAAAATGAATGGAAGTGAAAATGAGGAACCTGGGAGGAATAGTGCATGGTGTTGACAGCGGATGACAGGGAGGTAAGACTGCTGATTTTCTTCAAGTTCTACTAAAGTGAAATATCCCATTACATTAAAAAGCGATGTAACAACAATGGAGCTAAGGACCATTAGAGAGCCATAAAGTTACAGAATTCCAAAATAGTTCCAAAAACCCTCGCACCTAAAGGGGTTAATGCCACAGAGCAGCACCATCTTATAGGCTGTGTATACGCAGAGGAGCCCTTTATTAATCCCATTCAGAGGGGTCATAAACTCGGCACAAAGAATCATCGGCTGCCCCCTCCCCTCCCTGAAGACAGAAAACACCCTCATCACAGACAAGCTGGAGGTGGCCAATTATTTAAACATTTTCTTTACAAACTATAGCCACAACACATAAACTACCCCCCCCACTCAGGGCATTTTGGGGTAGAACACATCATAGCCTTCTACAAAAACCTAGGGGTCAAAGACGACTTCAAACTCAAAATGGTAACAACAGATGAGGTGCTCAAAAAACTGAGCGCCCTTCAACCAAACAAGGCCCCTGGCCATGACAATATCCCCTCCAAATTCCTCAGAGACTCAGCAGCCGCTATCACCCCAGTCATCACCCACATAATAAACCTCTCCATAAAACAGGGATACGTCCCCAAAGACTTAAAAATTGCGAGTGGAGGGGAGAGAACAGATGGTGGAGGTAAACTGTACACTATCCCCACCCTCCCAGTGAGCTGCGGTGTTCCACAAGGAAGCATACTAGGACCGTTACTATTCCTAATTTATGCAAATGACATGTCATCAGCTTGTGATTGCAACGTGTTCCTGTTCGCGGATGACTCAGCCCTGCTGGTCTCTGACAGGGACAAGTTGCAGGTTGAAAAAGCCCTCAGCTCTGAACTCGGCAGAATCTGCACCTGGCTCGCTGATAACAAACTATCATTACACCTGCATGGGTAAAACATTCTCTTTGTATCAAATAACAAACTCAGTGGGTGACAATATTGTCACAAGGAAAGATCAAAATTACATACCTGGGCTCCATCCTAGAGGCAAATCTTTCCTGTGACAAAATGGCAACCAATGTAATAAAAAAATCAACCAACGAACAATATTCTTGTACCGGATATCCTCTCTGGTAAGCAAGAATACCCTGAAGACTCTAACAGGAGCACTAATTCAAGGGTACTATGACTATGCTTGCACCTCATGGTACCAAAGCACCTCAAAGGCACAAAAAACAAAACTACAAACATCACAAAACAAACTGGTCAGACTACAGCTTGACCTTACTCCTAAAACCCACCTCACCCCTGCCCATTTTGACATCCTAGGATGGCTTAGAGTAGACGACAGAGTACAGCAACTTGCAATGGGCCTGGTCTACAAGATACACTACACCACTAAGGTACCCATGTACATGTCAAAATACTTCCCAAAGGTCAGTGAATTCCACGACCACAACACCAGAGGGAGTTCCACAAATCATGTTCAACCCAGATTCGGCTCAAACAAGGGACTAAACACGTTTTCGCAATTATGCCCTCCTAATGTACAGTTTCCTCCCCTTTGAATGTATATATTTTCTGTTAGGATCTCTGTTAAACAGTACTGTATATTTGTATATCTTGTATGTCATAAATGTAACAGTACTGTATATTTGTATGTCATGTATGTCATAAATGTCACGATACATATCTGTATATCTGTATGTTGTGTATGTCATAAATGTCATTATGAATTGAAAATGGGGGACCCTGATGTAAACAAGACAGAACTTAATATGCACCAATAATTCCCCCTTTCCCCCTCCTCCCACACTGTGCAACATCCTACCCCAATATGCAATATCCACAATGCAATACCCACCCACTACCATCTGACGCTGTGATTGTTATTTTGTATATTGTTGTTATTTTGTATATTGTACAGAACATCAAACATTGTTTTATTGTATAGTATTTTATGTTTCTCTTTTATTACTTGTGTGATTTCATATTTGCTTCCACTACTGCACCTTAAGTTTGAGTCCCAAATCTCATTGTACAGTATGCAAATATAATGACAATAAAGTACAATCTAATCTAATCTAATCTAATCTAATCTAATCTAATCTAATCTAATCTAATCTAATCTAATCTAATCTAATCTAATCTAATCAGCGTTAAACCCTCTCCAACACGCTGGCCTTCATACAGTATGGCAAGGGTGATAACGAGGAGAAAGGGAACAATGGGGTCCTAAGTGGCTGACATATAGCCTGATATTATACTTCAACTTCTGCAATTACAGTGCCGCTCGAGCGCATCATCAAACCACTTTGTCTTCATTTGCGTCCTCGTCGTCGCCCTCTCGCTACCGACAAGCCTCCTGCCATGGACACGGGGCAGAGGTGGATGAAGAGGCTTGGTGACGAGCCAATATAAAAGGAGGACAATATGCTGCACGGAGAACCAAAATGTCTTCAATTTATTTGATTTTCAATTAATTCTTTTACAACAACAAACACAACATAGACATCAACAATATATATAATAATGACAAGACAATAAAAATAATAAATACAGACTTAAAACTTGAGTAATAATTACAAAATACAAAAAAACAACTACAAAATATAAAATATAGAATATAGAGTACAAAATAAAAAACTGTGAGGTTTTGCCCGCTGCTCACTACCTTTTCTCTGTCTTCTTTAAGCCTACTGTTAGGAATTCCCTATTCTCTGTCTTCTTTAAGCCTACTGTTAGGAATTCCCTATTCTCTGTCTTCTTTAGGCCTACTGTTAGGAATTCCCTACTCACTCTCTCTAGCCCCCACCCTCTCGTTCCTTACCCTTAGTGGCCACACCTGTTTGATATTCTATTATCTCTCGCACCTGTGGTGGCAGGCTAATTAGTCCCCCGGTGGGCTTTAAATACCAGGGCGCTTCCCCTCGTTTTGGCGTGGGGTCGTGTTGTATACTTGCCGAGTCATATTCTCTAAACATCTAGACTCTTTCGGGAGATCCTCTGTCTGCCTATGCTGTTCCATTCTCCGGCGTCGAGATGTTTGCTCCAGCCTTCGCCTGCTGTCGCCGTTGCCTGAGAGTGGGACTGGTCTGCGCTCCCTAGACTTCCACGGGAGGCATCCCAGTCATCCACTTCAGACCCCCCGCGCAGCTGTCGTCCTGACGCACATCCAGACCAGCGCAGACGCTCTCCAGTCCACAGCGCGCAACGCGCATCTTCCAAGGACGCTCGAGCTTGGCACGCTCTCCAGACCAGCGCGCAACGCGCATCTTCCAGACCTTCGAGCTTGGCACGCTCCTCCGTACCAGCGCGCAACGCGCATCTTCCAAGGACGCTCGAGCTTGGCACGCTCTCCAGACCAGCGCGCAACGCGCATCTTCCAGACCTTCGAGCTTGGCACGCTCCTCCGTACCGGCGCACAGACGCGCATCTTCCAGACCTTCGTGCTTGGCATACTCCTCCTGGCAGACGCACCCCGATGCGTCTCTCTGTTCCGACGCGCACACCAAGGTGTGGCGCGCCACTCTGTTCCTCGGCTCCGACAGTGGCTACCCGGTGGACGACATCCTCGCCACCGCCACTGTTCCAGCTCCCTGTTCCGACGCGCACACCAAGGTGTGGCGCGCACTCTGTTCCTCGGCTCCGACAGTGGCTACCCGGTGGACGACATCCTCGCCACCGCCACTGTTCCAGCTCCCTGTTCCGACGCGCACACCAAGGTGTGGCGCGCCACTCTGTTCCTCGGCTCCGACAGTGGCTACCCGGTGGACGACATCCTCGCCACCGCCACTGTTCCAGCTCCCTGTTCCGACGCGCACACCAAGGTGTGGCGCGCACTCTGTTCCTCGGCTCCGACAGTGGCTACCCGGTGGACGACATCCTCGCCACCGCCACTGTTCCAGCTCCCTGTTCCGACGCGCACACCAAGGTGTGGCGCGCACTCTGTTCCTCGGCTCCGACAGTGGCTACCCGGTGGACGACATCCTCGCCACCGCCACTGTTCCAGCTCCCTGTTCCGACGCGCACACCAAGGTGTGGCGCGCACTCTGTTCCTCGGCTCCGACAGCGGCTACCCGGTGGACGATGCCCTCGTCACCGCCACTGTTCCAGCACTCTGTTCCTCGGCTCCGACAGCGGCTACCCGGAGGACGATGCCCTCGTCACCGCCACTGTTCCAGCACTCTCTCCCTCGGCTCGGACAGCCAGCCGCCCCGGTGGCGATGCCTTCGTTCCCGTTGCTGTCCCTGTACCATTACGCATGCGCCTGGGTGAGTTTTGATTGTGATGTCACTCACCCAGCGTAGTGCCCTTGCCCCCGTTCCCGCTGCTGTCCCCGTACCTTTACGCATACGCCTGGGTGAGTTTTGATTGTGATGTCACTCACTCAGCGTAGTGCCCTTGCCCCCGTTCCCGCTGCTGTCCCCGTACCTTTACGCATACGCCTGGGTGAGTTTTGATTGTGATGTCACTCACTCAGCGTAGTGCCCTTGCCCCCGTTCCCGCTGCGGCCCCTGTACCTTTACGCATACGCCTGGGTGAGTTTTGATTGTGATGTCACTCTCCCAGCGTATTGCCTCTGTTAGTTAGTTTGGACATTTCATCTCCCAGCGTATTGCCTCTGTTAGTTAGTTTGGACATTTCATCTCCCAGCGTATTGCCTCTGTTAGTTAGTTTGGACATTTCATCTCCCAGCGTAATGCCTCTGTTTTTGGTTCTCACTTAGAATAGTATTTTTGGACTTTACATCTCCCCCTTTGTGTTTGTCACACGAAGATATTATTACTTTGTTCACTTTGTTATTTGGACTGTTCTGCACCTGCTCTGTTTTTTCCCTTTTGTGCATTAACTATCTCCTCTGTCCTGCAGAGCGGCCCAGATGATTTCCACCAGTCCTCCCAGTTCCTCCCTGTTTCCCAGCCCGCCTCCGCGGGCCTCAGTCCCCTCTGTTCCCAAGTTCTCCCCTTCTAGTTCCACCTAGTTCCTGTTTCCCTAGTTCTCCCCTTTTCTAGTTCCACCTAGTTCCTGTTCCCTAGTTCTCCCCTTCTAGTTCCACCTAGTTCCTGGTCCCTAGTTCTCCCCTGCTAGTTCCACCTAGTTCCTGGTCCCAAGTTCTCCCCTTCTAGTTCCACCTAGTTCCTGTTCCCTAGTTCTCCCCTTTCTAGTTCCACCTAGTTCCTAGTCCCTAGTCCTCTATCCCTAGCTCTCCTAGTCCCTAGTCCTCTCTCCCTAGTTCTCCTTGTCCCTGGTTTACCTAGTCTCTAGTTCCTCTGTCCCAAGGCGTTCCCTTAACCTTCCCTTAGGCGTTCCCTTACTTTCCCTTAGTGTTCCCTTTTCCTGCCCGCCTCTTGAAGGCACCTTTCCTTCCCCTCATATTATATTCCTGTATTTGTGATTCTCCCTTAAAGGGACAGTGCCCTTTTCCCTGTATTTCCCTGTTGTTCAATAAATATCTGTTTTCTTGGCAAACCATCATACCTGTCTTGTGTTGTGCGATTGGGGTCGGTTACAAACCATAACAGTACGACCCCACCAAATCGACGACCCCAGCCAGCACAGACGGTGTATGTTGGGTTTGCCTTTTTTTTTCTTGTTCCCTCTGGCTCCCCTGTTAGCTTGTTAGTCTCCCCTCTAGCTCCCCTGTTAGCCCTGTTAGCTTCCCTGTTTGCCCAGTTTAGCTTCCCTGTTGTCCTGTTTAGCTCCCTTGTTAGCCTGTTACTCCCCTGTTTAGCTTGTTAGTCTCCCCGGTTAGCTCCCCTGTTTGCTTCCCGTTTTGCCCTGTTTGACCCCCCTGTAGCTAGCCATGCCCTGGCAGCTAACCCAGTCCCTCAGCAGAGCCCCTGTCTGCTAGCTTAGCCCCGGCTGCTAGCACAGCCTCTATGTTTATGCAGCCCTTGCTGCTGGCATAGGCCCTGTAGCTAGCCATGCCCTGGCGGCTAACCCAGTTTCCCTCTGCATGGCCCCGGTCTGCTAGCTTGGCCCCGGCTGTTAGCACAGCCTCTATGTTAATGCAGCCTTGCAGCTGGCATAGGCCCTGTAGCTAGCCAGGCCCAAGCAGCTAACCCGGTCCCTCTGCATGGCCTCCACTTTTTTGTGTAGTTCCCCCTGCTAGCCTGGCTCCGGCAGCTTGCGCGGCCTCTATGTTGATGTAGCAGTACAGCTAGCATAGGCCCTGTAGCTATCAGTGCCCTGGCAGCTATCCTTCCCTCTGCTAGCCCTTTCCCGGTGCTTCCATGGTTACCCCTTAGCTACCCTGCTTGCCCCTCAGTTCTCTAGACCCAGTTCCTCTAGACCTGTTCTCTGGACCAGTTCTCTAGACCAGTTCTCTAAACCAGTTCTCTAGACCAGTTCTCTTGCCCAGTTCGCTAGACTAGTTCTCTAGACCCAGTTCCTCTAGACCAGTTGCCCCTCTGCTACCCTAGTTACCCCTCGGCGACCCTGTTTCTTTTGCTAGCCCCACTCTTGTGGTGGCTTCCCCTACTGGCTTGGCCAGTGCCTTCGTTTTTGTCTTGTTTTGCCCCCTGCCACTCTGTCTGTATTTGTTTTGGGTCGCCGGGTGGCTCCCGTTGGAGGGGGGGATACTGTGAGGTTTTGCCCGCTGCTCACTACCTTTTCTCTGTCTTCTTTAAGCCTACTGTTAGGAATTCCCTATTCTCTGTCTTCTTTAAGCCTACTGTTAGGAATTCCCTATTCTCTGTCTTCTTTAGGCCTACTGTTAGGAATTCCCTACTCACTCTCTCTAGCCCCCACCCTCTCGTTCCTTACCCTTAGTGGCCACACCTGTTTGATATTCTATTATCTCTCGCACCTGTGGTGGCAGGCTAATTAGTCCCCCGGTGGGCTTTAAATACCAGGGCGCTTCCCCTCGTTTTGGCGTGGGGTCGTGTTGTATACTTGCCGAGTCATATTCTCTAAACATCTAGACTCTTTCGGGAGATCCTCTGTCTGCCTATGCTGTTCCATTCTCCGGCGTCGAGATGTTTGCTCCAGCCTTCGCCTGCTGTCGCCGTTGCCTGAGAGTGGGACTGGTCTGCGCTCCCTAGACTTCCACGGGAGGCATCCCAGTCATCCACTTCAGACCCCCCGCGCAGCTGTCGTCCTGACGCACATCCAGACCAGCGCAGACGCTCTCCAGTCCACAGCGCGCAACGCGCATCTTCCAAGGACGCTCGAGCTTGGCACGCTCTCCAGACCAGCGCGCAACGCGCATCTTCCAGACCTTCGAGCTTGGCACGCTCCTCCGTACCAGCGCGCAACGCGCATCTTCCAAGGATGCTCGAGCTTGGCACGCTCTCCAGACCAGCGCGCAACGCGCATCTTCCAGACCTTCGAGCTTGGCACGCTCCTCCGTACCAGCGCACTGACGCGCATCTACCAGACCTTCGAGCTTGGCACGCTCCTCCGTACCGGCGCACAGACGCGCATCTTCCAGACCTTCGTGCTTGGCATACTCCTCCTGGCAGACGCACCCCGATGCGTCTCTCTGTTCCGACGCGCACACCAAGGTGTGGCGCGCCACTCTGTTCCTCGGCTCCGACAGTGGCTACCCGGTGGACGACATCCTCGCCACCGCCACTGTTCCAGCTCCCTGTTCCGACGCGCACACCAAGGTGTGGCGCGCACTCTGTTCCTCGGCTCCGACAGTGGCTACCCGGTGGACGACATCCTCGCCACCGCCACTGTTCCAGCTCCCTGTTCCGACGCGCACACCAAGGTGTGGCGCGCACTCTGTTCCTCGGCTCCGACAGTGGCTACCCGGTGGACGACATCCTCGCCACCGCCACTGTTCCAGCTCCCTGTTCCGACGCGCACACCAAGGTGTGGCGCGCACTCTGTTCCTCGGCTCCGACAGCGGCTACCCGGTGGACGATGCCCTCGTCACCGCCACTGTTCCAGCACTCTGTTCCTCGGCTCCGACAGCGGCTACCCGGAGGACGATGCCCTCGTCACCGCCACTGTTCCAGCACTCTCTCCCTCGGCTCGGACAGCCAGCCGCCCCGGTGGCGATGCCTTCGTTCCCGTTGCTGTCCCTGTACCATTACGCATGCGCCTGGGTGAGTTTTGATTGTGATGTCACTCACCCAGCGTAGTGCCCTTGCCCCCGTTCCCGCTGCTGTCCCCGTACCTTTACGCATACGCCTGGGTGAGTTTTGATTGTGATGTCACTCACTCAGCGTAGTGCCCTTGCCCCCGTTCCCGCTGCTGTCCCCGTACCTTTACGCATACGCCTGGGTGAGTTTTGATTGTGATGTCACTCACTCAGCGTAGTGCCCTTGCCCCCGTTCCCGCTGCGGCCCCTGTACCTTTACGCATACGCCTGGGTGAGTTTTGATTGTGATGTCACTCTCCCAGCGTATTGCCTCTGTTAGTTAGTTTGGACATTTCATCTCCCAGCGTATTGCCTCTGTTAGTTAGTTTGGACATTTCATCTCCCAGCGTATTGCCTCTGTTAGTTAGTTTGGACATTTCATCTCCCAGCGTAATGCCTCTGTTTTTGGTTCTCACTTAGAATAGTATTTTTGGACTTTACATCTCCCCCTTTGTGTTTGTCACACGAAGATATTATTACTTTGTTCACTTTGTTATTTGGACTGTTCTGCACCTGCTCTGTTTTTTCCCTTTTGTGCATTAACTATCTCCTCTGTCCTGCAGAGCGGCCCAGATGATTTCCACCAGTCCTCCCAGTTCCTCCCTGTTTCCCAGCCCGCCTCCGCGGGCCTCAGTCCCCTCTGTTCCCAAGTTCTCCCCTTCTAGTTCCACCTAGTTCCTGTTTCCCTAGTTCTCCCCTTTTCTAGTTCCACCTAGTTCCTGTTCCCTAGTTCTCCCCTTCTAGTTCCACCTAGTTCCTGGTCCCTAGTTCTCCCCTGCTAGTTCCACCTAGTTCCTGGTCCCAAGTTCTCCCCTTCTAGTTCCACCTAGTTCCTGTTCCCTAGTTCTCCCCTTTCTAGTTCCACCTAGTTCCTAGTCCCTAGTCCTCTATCCCTAGCTCTCCTAGTCCCTAGTCCTCTCTCCCTAGTTCTCCTTGTCCCTGGTTTACCTAGTCTCTAGTTCCTCTGTCCCAAGGCGTTCCCTTAACCTTCCCTTAGGCGTTCCCTTACTTTCCCTTAGTGTTCCCTTTTCCTGCCCGCCTCTTGAAGGCACCTTTCCTTCCCCTCATATTATATTCCTGTATTTGTGATTCTCCCTTAAAGGGACAGTGCCCTTTTCCCTGTATTTCCCTGTTGTTCAATAAATATCTGTTTTCTTGGCAAACCATCATACCTGTCTTGTGTTGTGCGATTGGGGTCGGTTACAAACCATAACAAAAACACTATAAACAACACAAAAGACATTAGACATTTCACGTGTCCTCCCCCAATCCTTTCCTTCCTTAACCCTTTCACTGCCACTCGACAAAGGGTTAACCCTTTCACTACCACACTACAGAAGGTTAACCCTTTACTACCACACTACAGACGGTTAGTGTGGTAGTGAAAGGGTTAACCGTCTGTAGTGTGGTAGTGAAAGGGTTAACCTTCTGTAGTGTGGTAGTGAAAGGGTTAATTGAACGTGAGTCATGAGGTTAAAAATGGGTGATGATTATTTGGAAGTGTCATATGAAGTAAAATCACATCATTTGAAAAATAGACATGTTGAATAAAACATAATATAGGTTGGTAGTTTAGTCTAATTAGCCCATTAGCCTTCAAAATAACCCGCCCAATCAGTTTTGATTCAAAATAATGTATACCCTGAAAAGGTGGGTCCTCCTAAGAAAAGTTTGAAAACCACCTCTAATTCGTAGTCAAGGAGCAGAGCACAGAGAGCGAGATCACAGGAAACAGAATCGAAATGAGTGACAAAATCATCCGCTCCATTCATCCGCTGTGTTTCTGACAATGTGAATCTGTGATGGTGGGAGTGAGTCGTAGAAATGGTTCCTCCTGTGCGACGGAGGGATGGATGGATGCAGGGAGGGAGGGATGGAGACACTCTGAGGTCGCAGGAGATGATAGCTGGAGGTGCCTCAGGTGTGAGATTGAGATGGGAGATGAGTGGAACAACGCTCGCTCTAAAGGTAGGGTCTCACCTTTTCTGTACAAGGCACCCTGAGCAGAGCGACGCTCTCAATTCAACAACACCAGATGGCTTTTGATTGGGGTTTTCCTACAGGAGCCTATACTCTCTCAAGGCATTGCATGCATTTTGGGCATAATGATTACAATAGTTTTGTTTGAAAGATTATATTCAATTATGTCAGCAAGTGCCAGATGGTGACCTTCTCCCGAGTGCTTTTGGAGATGACTCGATATGGAACAACTGTTGCATCCTTTTGTTCATGAAAGGCATATCTTTCAGCGTGCCAGAAATTCAGGGTACTTCAACTATTGCAGATTTGCACACCTGAGAATAAATGTACCTGTAATCTATAAACTGAACACTATAAGAATGAGCTATAAATGCATGAGAACTATGGCTGTAACATAACTAATAATTCATAATGAATTAATAGTTATTTTCATCATTGCCGTAAATCCTTCTGTTAAAGGAACCAACATTATGGGAAATGCACTTACTGTCTTCTCCAGAGCCAGACAAGAAGATAGATACAAATTTCATCTCTGTGCATTCAGTAGCAAGCTATCCAGCTGCAAGCTAGCATAGCTTAAGAATGGAAGCGGATGCGGACCACTAGCCTAGCTTAAAACACTGGGAGGGGTGTTTTTGCCAGGTAGGCTGGTCCCATTAATTTGTACTAAGCTAGGCTTGCAGTCGGATAGCTTTCTACTGAACCACAGAGAGGAAATTGGTATCTATTTTCTTCTCTGACTCTGGAGAAGATGGTTAGTGCATTTCCCATAATGTTGGTGTGTTCCTTTAAGATTTAGGCTTTCATATCTGCAGGTCTCATTGGAAGGAGTGAGTCATTTTACAAACTGGACAGGGTGTTGCTGTGGAAAACTAATCCGCCACATGCCAAGTTTATACGTTATACTGACAAATTAACTTGTTAGGAGCGATGGGCATGCGTCCATAATGGGCACTAAAATTAGGTAAATCGGAAGAAAGTGGAAGTAATAATATTTATTCTACCCAAACAAAGAAAGCAATATTTACATATTTGACTTTTCTTTTTTACATGCTAAATGACTTATTCACATTTGAAATAGCTTAATTACATTTCATGTTTGATGAAATAGTATAGGAGCCATAGTCTTTTTTTTCTCCTGAAAAGAGAAATGGATTCTGTCTTGAGGTCTTGGTGTGTCATTATTACTTGCGTGACTCTCTTGTATTCCTGATGGTGGTGATCATCTAAAGAGGCCCTCATGACCTCACTGGTATCATACAGAAAGGAGGCTGACTGAATCCTCTTAGAGCCACAGTTGTTTCAAAACTAGCCCTGAAGAAGACCGCTGAAATGCATCCAAAACAAAATGTCAAGGAGATTGTATGCTGAATACTGATATAATTTAAGATACCAATTATATTTTGAATATAGCAATTGTATAATGAGTTATATTCATAAGGGCAACATGACTTATAATTCTTGACCAAATCATTGAATCATCCCCAATTTGCCCCAAATACTCACAATACCCATGTTCTCTGTCATATATTTCAACAGACCCACGGTATATATACATATGGTGGCACTAGAGGAAAGGTCATGGGGGTCACCAAAATCAAAAAGTCAAGTTAATAATAATAATAATTCATTTAATTTATATAGCGCTTCTCAATAACCCGAAGTCGCTGACAGTAGTCGGGAGCAGGGGTACAAACAAAGAGGCGAAAGCAAAGAAACAAAACAAAACAACAAAGAAACAAAACAAAGGAACATGAGACCATGGGGGGAACGGGGGAGACAGCCTGATGGCACAAAAAAAAAAAAAAAAAGACTAGAGACATATCGATCAGGTTGGAGGGGAGGGGGGGGTTTAGGGGTGGGGGGGGTTGAAGGCAAGGGAGAACAGGTGGGTTTTGAGGCGAGCTTTGAAGGTGGAGAGTGTAGGGGAGTCTCTGATGGACTGGGGGAGGGAGTTCCAGAGTCGGGGTGCAGTGCGAGAGAAGGCCCGATCTCCGAAGTTTTTGAGCTTGGATGTCGGGACAGTGAGGGAGGCAGTGGAGGAGGACCGGAGGGAACGGGTTGGGCGGTAGGGGAGAAGGAGATCAGTCAGGTAGGGGGGGGCCAGGCTGTGGAGGGCTTTGAAGGTGAGGAGTAGTGTTTTGAAGTTAATGCGGTGTTTGATCGGGAGCCAGTGGAGGGAGTGGAGGACAGGAGTGATGTGTTCGCGGGACCGGGTGTTAGTGAGGAGGCGGGCGGCTGAATTTTGGACCATTTGCAGTTTATGGAGGGAGCGGGAGGTGATACCAGTGAGGAGGGAGTTGCAGTAGTCCAGGCGGGAGGAGATGAAGGCGTGAATGAGGGATTCAGCAGCGGGGGGGGAGAGGCAGTGACGGATTTTTGCGATGTTGCGGAGGTGAAAGTAGGATGTTTTGACGATGGAGCGGACGTGGGGGTCAAATGAGAGGGTGGGGTCAAGGAGGACACCAAGGTTGCGGACTAGGGGGGAGGGGGTGATGGTGGAGTCGTTGATGGTGAGTGTGATGGGTCCGGATCTGGTGAGGGTGGTTTTGGTGCCAATGATGAGGAGTTCAGTCTTGTCACTGTTCAGTTTGAGGAAGTTGTGGGTCATCCAAGTTTGGAGTTCGGTGATGCATGATTCAATGTGACTGAGGGGTGGGCTGTGGGGGGATTGTGTACTGATGTATATTTGGGTGTCGTCAGCGTAACAGTGGAAGTTGAGGTGGTATTTGCGGATGATGTGACCAAGGGGGAGAATGTAGCAGATGAAGAGCAGGGGGCCAAGGACTGAGCCTTGGGGGACCCCCTGTGTGACTGGGGAGGGGGGGGAGGTGTGGCCGGAGAGGGAGATGAATTGGTGTCTGTCAGTGAGGTAGGAGGAGAACCAGTCAAGTGCTGTGCCCTCAACACCAAGTTAGACCGCGCTTGACACTGGGTGCTGAAATCCCGTAGAATTAAGTTGAAGAAAGCAGGAAGCCGGACCAGCACTCTCTCAGATTCAATATTTTTTTAATGGCATGTTTTTTAAACATACATGTTTCGGAACTGGAGTTCCTTCGTCAGTGTTTGGCTAGCAATGTTCAATCAGACAGAATGGTGGTTATATACACAGGGTAGGCAGGAAATTACATCACAACGCAGGTGTGCCTGGGATTGTTGGTCAACTATGGGCAAGTTATATTTTGTTTCTGGTAATTTGGTATTTTTGGTATATATGTATATTTTGTGTATTTAGGAATAGACCTTATATTTATATTTAAAGGTCATTCCTAGGGTCATAGGAAGACACATACACACAGCCAGATATCAAACCCCTTCTTCATTTCTGTACCTCTGGAAAACCAGAGGTTTGAATTGACTATTGACAATTGAAATTGACTATATTTGATTTTAAACTGTTTTATGTTTTGACATTGCTTTAACTCCACAATCAAACCATTCCATAATTTTACTCCGCAAATTGAAATTGACTTGAATTGAAATTGACTTTTCATGGTCGTTCGAATACTGTATCTTTTCTTTTTTGAGCGTTTACGAGTTTTAGTTTTCGTTCAGTTTCTTAACAGTTCTTGTTGGTATAGCTTCTCAACAGCATGTCTTTCTGTCTGCAGTTCCTGAACAACGTGCGTCTGTGGGACTTCATCGAGGAGCAGCGGTCCATCCCGGTGCCTCCATCGCACGATGATGACGTCACAGAGCTGAGGGAACTCTTCATGCAGATGTCCGGCACTGGCCACGACAACACAGCGTCCAGCCCTACTGGACCCCACTAAAACAAAAACCAAAAACAGACCACACCAGTAGACCGCAGACCAGACCAGACTAGATCAGAAGGAACCAGATCAGACCAGACCAGACCAACAGCATCAGGGGAGCTGGAAATGTTTTTAGCCTCTAGTGAAATCCCCTAAAAACTCCTATAGTGACTTTTGTTCTTATCTATAAGTACATTTAGTTGGTGGTTTCCTGGCAACTTTTGTAGTAGAACTTAGTTACTGGGGCTTCAAAAAGGTTTCAGGTCTCAATGTTATAACTCTTTCAGACTAAATGTCCCATTCTGTATCTGCCCAACCGTCTACCTGTCTGCTTGTCTGATTCTCGGTCTGTCTGTCTGCCTGGGCTCTGGTCTGGTCTCAGTATTTCAACCCCTGACTCTTCCTCTCAACAATAAATAGCTACTCCAGCAGCAGCTTTTCATTCACTCTCACTGACTGTTCTGGTGGTTCTTTTTCAAGAAGAAGCACATTCCTAGCTGCTGGTCCATTCTCAGTGAGGTGAGAGCTAACTGTATACAGAGCTAGAACATTTTCAAACATTTATTAATTGGGGGGGGGGGGGGGGGGGGGGGATGTGTCCATCAAAACGGCAAAATTGTTCCATATAATGTATCAAAGGTGTTCACTAAACTTCTATGCTTCCCAGCCAGTCGGAGAGCCAGTGACGGACCTCACTGCACGTCAATAACCACACCTCCTCCCAGTCCATTCTAGCAGCCGGGTTTCTGCCATCTGCCAAGAGATGATTGTGGACTTCAGGAGGTCGGGGGTCAGGGACTACAGCCCCCTCAGCATCGACGGGGCACACGGCATTCTGTACTTCTGTATGATAACTAATAAAGAAACTTGAGAACTTGAGCTGTTCAACAGGGCTTTTTCCCCAGAGCTCAGCGGGCCAGTGTCTGTGTCGACGAGCCTCGAGCCACAGCCTCAACAGGTCTCAGGGTGAGACACTACATTTCTGAGCTTGCAGGGTGAGACACTACATTTCTGAGCTTGCAGGGTGAGACACTACATTTCTGAGCTTGCAGGGTGAGACACTACATTTCTGAGCTTGCAGAGTGAGACACTACATTTCTGAGCTTGCAGAGTGAGACACTACATTTCTGAGCTTGCAGAGTGAGACACTACATTTCTGAGCTTGCAGGGGGAGAGACTATATTTCTGAGCTTGCAGGGAGAGAGACTACATTTCTGAGCTTGCAGAGTGAGACACTACATTTCTGAGCTTGCAGAGTGAGACACTACATTTCTGAGCTTGCAGGGAAAGACACTACATTTCTGAGCTTGCAGGGAGAGACACTACATTTCTGAGCTTGCAGGGTGAGACACTACATTTCTAAGCTTGCAGAGTGAGAGACTGATTTTTATTCTTAATTTGAAATAGCAACCTGCTAGATAGATGACTAAAGTCTTAGGTACATGGGTATCATGTTTGGCTGTTCAAAATTAAATTGAGGGCAAAACCCCATTCAACTGAGATTATTACTGGGTGGGTCCATTTATATAGTTTGATATCAGAGAGTCTGACAGAGACACGCATTCAGACAGAGTTTGACATGATTCCCGTCGAGTCGATTATGAACATTGGGGAATGCCGAACAGAGAGGCGTGACGGGCGCGAGCTACTGGGGAACCAACGTGCACGCACTGAACTATTGCTGTGACGTCGGCATGTTTCTCCCGCCTCGACCATGACATGTAGCTCTTTGAATATTCATGACCCTTATACTTTGCTGTGAAAATGGCAGACTTTCAAAGTCATCTTAACTAGTGCAACTATTGCGCAATGAATTAATGAATCAAGTTCAAAATATAAAAAAACTTCTCTTAAACCACTGTTCTGATTCTGCCTAAAGCCAGGATTAGTCAAATGTTACACTATAAAAACTGTCCAAGAGTCAAGACACAGCAAGATTTTATGATGCTATGATAACTACCTGACATGGTGACCATCATGAAAGACTGTATTGCATAAAATACAATTTCACTGATGTCATTACACATTAACAATTTAATGCTCTCTTTCTTTACCTGCAATTTGAAACTGGCCCCCGTAAATGGCCAAACCCCCCCTCCCACCCACCCACCCCCTCCTAATGTACAGTTTCCTCCCCCTCGTATGTATATATTTTTTGTTAGGATCTCTGTTTAATAGGGATGTCCAATATTATCGGCCTACCGATATTATCGGCCGATATTGGCATTCAAATGTGATATCGGAAAATATCGGTATCGGTTTTCAATTTTTTCAATTTTTTTCCCTTTTATTTGTAACCTTTATTTACCCAGGCAAGCAAGTAAGAACAAATTATTATTTTATTTATTGTCAAAGTATGCATAATGTTGTGTTAATTACACGACAAGAGATATGTAATGTTAATTACCTGAAATTATTACGTTTTGGGGGGGGGGGGGGGACCCTGCATATATCGGTATCTGTTGATATCGGTTGATATCGGTATCGGAAATTAAGAGTTGGACAATATCGGTATATCTGTATCGGTAAAAAAGCCAATATCGAGCATCCCTACTGTTTAACAGTACTGTATATTTGCATATCTTGTATGTCACAAATGTAACAGTACTGCATACCTGTATGTCATGTATGTCATAATATATATCTATGTGTCACGATCAGGGCCCAAGCCTGCCTGATGAGGATCAATCAGCGTGGCTGCAAGGGATTACCTCATCAAGCAGGCTCTATATCATCTGGCAGAGCCTGTCATCCGTTGTCGCAGTGTTAAACTGCAAACCCAGGTACGACGTCTCGACCTGAAGCCCTGCTGACCCGCTCTTGTATTATTCCCTGTCCTAACCTTCCTCTTTTGTGCCCAAGGACCTCCGTTCCAGCATTGCCCATCTGGACCCCTGGTGCTGACTACGAGGTTCCTGTTCTCCCCCCCGACACAGCCGGTGTCTACCATCCTCCCGCACTGCACTAGGAGTGCACCTGCCCAAGGAACATTCTCTCATACTGCACGAGGAGTGCACCTGCTCAAGGACCATTCTCTCGTACTGCACAAGGAGTACCCCTGTGCTACCCCCCCAAGAACATTCATTCCCATCTGTTGTACATTCCTGCATGATTATTGTCTGTTTGGGGGAAACAATTAAAACACCCTAAACCGCTCCATTCTCTCTACTCCTGTGTTCGCTATTGGGCTCCACAGGATCCCCTATCCTCACACTATGTTGCGTATGTCATGAATATCATTATGAATTGAAAATGGGGGACCCTGATGTAAACAAGACGAAAGTCTTTCTCTGGTCTGCATCCCCTTAACAATTGTGTGTATTGAGCAGGACAATAAAGGAGAACCACCTGTTTCTGAAATCCCTAGGTATTAATAGTAGTAATAGTCAGGATGGAGGTAGGTGAGTTGTTGTAGGCAATCACAGAGACGGAGAAGGTATACTCTTGAACAGGTTCGACTTTAATAGTAAAGAACACAAAGAGTAATACTAGGATACTATGCCAAGGCAAGGGAAAGAGAGAATAGATAATGGAGCTTAGTGGTGGTCCAGAACTGGAACCGGCCGCGTTATCTCCGAACGCCTATAGTGAAGACCTGATGAATGACAAGCAGAGGAAAGGAATGTTACATAGCCACCAAATACCAACATTCCACACACACCCCCGTGACAGCCAATCAGAAGCCAACCCCTAAGTGACAGCACTAAATGACAGGGAAAAACAAGTGACAGCAATCAAGTGACAGATGACAGAGAAGGTGGGTGGTTCCCGACCGTAGTCAAGAACCAGAATCGTAACAAGTAATAGTTGTTGTAGTAACAATATTATTATAGGTATTAATAGTAGTAATATTTGTTGTAGTAACAGTATGTAGCATCCTGAAAATATGGCTATTATTCAGAAGTGCTGACTTGCCTTTTTATCTCCCCTGGTGCACCAAGACATTCTAATTAGTTTCCATTAATATTCCCTCGAACAATGACGCAGGCTCCTCCTTGTTCTACTCGCTGGAATATGGATTATGAACAGGATTACTGGATCATACTCTACCATTCTTTTCCCTGTGTGACTAGTTGGCGGTACCAGCAGGGTGAAGATGGGAAGGAGGCAAGGATGGAGACGGAAGGGGAAAGAACGAGTCTCTTCGAGTTGGGACTTTGTTGTGAACAGACGTGTCTCGGAGAGCCCCGTTGTGAAGCACGGGCGGACGAACTGAACTTGAGTATGTGACGGGTTATCCTATAAAAGTAATCGTAGTGGAGCATTGCATGTTTTCCCCCACTGAATAACCCTAGTGATATACAACGAGTTATCCTAGAAGAAAGGCGGTATAGCCAACTGTGACTTAAGTTAAAGATATCCCCTCTAGTGCGGTGCCCCGCCAGCGTGGCGTGAAGAGGACCGGTGTTTAGAGACACCCTGCATTATTATATAGCACGGCTAGCAGGAGGGCTGTTGGGACCCAGAGTGTAGCTGCAGTGTCAGTGAGGGCAAGGTATGGATGCGCGTCGACTCCGCACCAGCAGTCTACAACCAGTCTACACCGGCGTCAACGTCGGCGCTGCACCGGCTGTCTTCAACAGAGGTCGCCATCACCCAGCACACGCTCTCAGCCAGCTTCTGCCCCTCTGCTCCAGCCCCGCTTGCTAGCGCCCGTGCCGAGAGCGTTCGACGCCATCTTGCTATCCGGACGGTGGTGGCGTGGCGAGGCCGCCATCTTGGTTGAGTACATTAGGGCTTCGGTGCCCAGGATCTTATTGCACAGTGTGATGCGGCCTGCGGGCGAAGTTAACGTTGCTAACTACAGTTCATAGGGGTACCCCATCAACAATATATGCCGGCATTAGTATAGGACTCTTGTTTGGTATTGTGGGCCCACATTTTTGATTTCCTTTGAGTGTGATAATGTGTTGTGTCTTTAATAATAATTTCCCATCTAATTCCCCCTTCCCCAGTGGGGAGGTTACAGACTAGAGGTCTTATACATGGTACTGATCCAGACGTGGGCGATGAGTCAAATGCATTAAAGTATATTATTCCTGGCACTAACACAGAGGTGTGTGTAGAATATACGTGGACATAAGGTATTGAGTTACAAATTGGGTAATAGTAAGATTTCATTCTATTCGACCCAGTGCTTTTAACTTTTTGTAACTGACCAGTATAATTAGCATTAAAGAATTAGATGGGAGTTCTGTGTGCGTGTCCATTCATGAGCCGTTTAACAACTCTTTTGGTGTGGGTAACGTTAATACAATTAACCCCTTCCTATTCCACCTTTCCCTTTTTATTGTAAGGTTTCTAGTGTCACTGAGGGAGGGTACTGTTTGCGGGGGGAACCAAGTTATTTATTTACAATTCAGTCACTAGGTGTGGGAGGGTTACAGGAGTAATTGGGGGAAGTGGGAGCGTGTTGGGGAGTACTGCTGACCGCCCTGCTGCAGGGGAGGAAGACCGGAGTACCAGACCAGGGCCCTCATTCATCAACGTGTCTTACGCACAGATATGTGCTTAACCTGTGCGTACGACCATTTCTAAGCAAAGAGTGGGATTCATCAATTTCAACTTGAACTTGACTTCGTGCTTATGTGTACGCACAGCTCGGAGCACACTTAGCTGACGCCCAGTGGTAGAATATATTATTACAACAAGGAAATTAGCTTCTGTGCATTAGTTTCAACACTGGCATGTTCTGTATGAACCGTAATTCATTATAGTTCATTGTAAAATAGCAACAGTAGTGTAATTATGGTCAAAACCCTATAAATAGCATTTGGAATAATAGATCTTTCTCTCAGAATGAATGCAGCATGGTTTATATAGCGTTATCGGAATATACGGGGTGTACTGACTGACTGCGCTCCGTGTAGCTCAACTCGTTATTATTTTGCGCACAGACCGCAGAAACACGGGAACGTTTTGATTATATTTAAAAGGCTTTACGTTAAACGAAACAAGTGGAATTTCGAAGCTGTAAGCAGAATACAAGTCATATGAACACCCACGATATAGTGTTCTTCCCCCTTTTTACTGTATAAGAAAGAATAAAAAACGCATTGCAATGACACCAGGGTGTATGTGTATTACAAAACCCTTGCAATAATGTGTCTTAAATGAATGAAAAGCATACATGCTCTGGACACAGAGCATATCGTGTGGGTGATATGACTTGTATTATGCTTACAGAATTCCACGTATTTAGTTTTACAATGTCAAAGCCTTTTAATGTAAATCAAAACGTTCCCGTATTTCTGCAATCTATGTGCAAAATAATAACGGGTTGTGTTGTGAAGGGCCAGATTAAACCGAATATATATATTTATTTATATATATATATTTAATTGTATTTGTATATTCTCTAATATTCCTTGATATCCCTTGTATATTCCTTGTACAATATGCATTGAATATCCATTCTGGCCTACTGAACATCCCATAATAGTCTCCATTCTACTATTGGTCGAGACCTTGGTGCCAGGCTGCCATACCCCTCAGACCCAGTTCAAACGTACCGCTCAACATGTACGAACAAGTCCTAGTTCCGCGTAGGAATCTGGCTACCGCACCACTAATGGGACTATTTGTTCATAGTGCGTATATATACTGCGCTACTAAAGTAGGACTTCCCTTTTCAGTCCAGTTTCTTACCCTCCAATAGAGTCACAGACGTAAAGCCTCCCCGCGACGCCACGTGTGGGAGTAAGGCCAAGTTCGCCTACCATCGGTATTGAGACATCGTGTATATTAATATTTGAATAGTCATATTTGGCACTATATCGTCGAGTTGGACGTAGTCTATTAAGCTAATAATAGTCTGTTAATATATAGTGCTTCGTACGGTGAGAATACTACCGTAGTCAGCACCCCATCGTTTCGGGCAGAAAACTGGCTGCTTATCCAGGGTGGTTGACCCCACGTGAAGCTGCACCCGAGGAGCCCCAGAGCCGACGAGCGAGTGGACCTGTATACCGGATTATTCTACCGACGACAGCCCGCCTTCCCAGGCACGGATTATGCTTTGTATACGTTGATTATTCCATGGATAAAGACCCCCGACACTGTCGTGTGTTGGAACCCCCCCCCCCCTGGAGAGGACGCAAGGTGAGGAGACGCTCTGCAAGACGAGGTCGCTTCACGTCTCTCCTCCGTGGACCGGAGGACGCCGGCCCACAAAGAGTCCACCTGCTTTCATCTGTGGTCCAAGGATCGCCGGCGCATTGAACGGCACTACAGTGGGTTCACCTGGGATACCCTTGGCCGGATGAGGCAGCCGGATTCTACCCCCCCCCCCTTCCTACTCCTGTCGGCTTACAAGCGACCGGATTAACCCCCCCTAGTGTATCCAGTCTATAATCATATTAAAGTATCATTGCTGTTATTCCTTAAACTATTCCAGGTCGTATATGTACCACCTGCGCCTTCAGAGATTGGACATTCTCTATTGATATACCGACGAATACTCTTGCCATAAAAGTGCATACTAATTCCCATTCATAAATGTGATTGATTTGATTAAGTGCTTGCTCTACACACCATCGCTGTGTAGAAATAAAGACCTATTTCTAATTCGTACATTTGTGTTGGATCCGTTTCATCTACGTGACAGTGTTCATCATAATATATTTATGCCGAGTACTGGGTGGCCGAATATTAAGTACAAAGGTAGTGGTAGTAAGTATCATATCTAGTAATACAGTCAGGGAATTGTACCCCTCAGTTACAATTGGTCCTTCGAGCCGGAGGGTAATCAGTGTAATATTAATATAGTGTTATTAATATTGAAATGGCCTATGATGAACACTCCACGAAATGATCCTCCTAACCAACGCCCGCAGCGCGAACGACGGCTCCCTCAGTACTTAGAGGCTTACGCTGTCAGTCAACAACCTAGTCTTCTACTAACAGTAAACGCGGTAAAACTAGAAAGTAAAAGTATGTCTAACCCCAACGCCCAGACTACCCCGACCATAGAGGCCCCTACGGGTTCTAATGTAACTGACCAAGTTCACGGTGGGGACCAGTGGGAACCAGACATGACTTCACACCCCGCCAGTACTGAAGAAGTAGTCCCCGATGAGTCCCGGGAGGAATACAACGCTACCGAGAGAGAACTCGGCACGGAAGAAGACGGGGAGAGCACCGTGGAGATAGAGCTCCAAGGCTCCGCAAGGAGTACCCCGAGGGAAGGCTCCCCTATACAACCGCCTTCTCCCAGCGAGGCAGAGAGGACCCTACAGCAGGCCTTCCTCATCAGCCTGAACGCCGCTGCTGAACGCGACCGACTGCAGATCCAGCAGCGGAGCGAAGAAGAGCATATACGTCTAGAAATAAGACGCATTCAGAGAGAAGAGAATGTGGCCCGAGACCGAGCAGACAGCCAGCGAGCAGCTGCTGGTGCTCTACGGGACGCAGAGCGCGACAGACAGCAAGCGCAACTAATAGAACAGCTGATCAGACGGACAACACCCTCTCCCTCCGCCAGAGGCTCCAGGAACTCGTCTAGACACACCTCCAGGGCGGCATCCCCTAGCCGAGTAAACAACCCTGAACTTGACCAACAGACGAGGTCTATACCCCCCACAGACCACCTCCCCCCACCGGTCCAAGCGAGACCTAGCAACCGGGAAGGAGCAGCATATCCTGTGGAGAGGCTAAACCAGAGACTACAAGCACTGGATGACCTAACTGAAGACGAAGAGGAAGAGGAGGAGAACCACGCCCGACGACAGCACAGTACTCTACCGGACCAGGAGGTCCGGTACAGCCCAGGCTATACTCCCGCGGAGCTGCGCTACAGACCCCCGACTCTATACCCGGGTGAGCACGACGCACGACCCGCACCGAGGAACAGCACCTGGACAAGCGGGCCATGGTACACTGCCGGTACCAGCCCATACCAAGGAGCGGGAGGAGACTCGCCTAGGAGGCCTCTCCCCCAACGCTCGCCGATGTATCCACAGTCAGCGTCATACATTGGCACGCCTATGGTACCCGACTTCACCCAAGAGAACCGGGCCCAGTATACAGAACTCCGCATGTGTCTGGAGACCATGTTGGTGGATGTATTGGATGAACGCCATAAATACGCCATCCTACTGAAGCACTTAAAGGTACCCCGCGCACATAATATAGCGCTCGCCTACGCGACTTCCACCACCCCATACACAGCAGCGCTGGTAGCATTGGACCAGAGGTATGGGCGCATATGGGATTACGTGATCCAGGAGATCCGACACATCGACCGCTTACCCCCAGCAATAGACAATCGAGCACTGGACGACCTGTCCATCAGAGTGCAGTCCCTGGTAGGGATGTTGGGAGCGCAGAGAGAGAAGGGGAGGCATGAACTTTACGCCAACTCAAATGTGGAAAGGATCTTGGAGAAGCTGCCGCCCGCTCGACAGGAGCGTTTTAGGCGGCAGAGAGATCACCGAGATCCGAATGGCCCCGAACCGAACCTCCTCGATCTAGCAGACTTCCTGGCGAGAGAAGTCAGCAGCCTACGGCTAGATACATTCGGACGGAGCACCCCTGGCTCCAGAGAAGGAACCAGACGACTAAATGATGGAAGAAGATCGGTGACTGTGATGCACCAATCGGAGTCAGTACCGAGCAGCAGGAGCCACAGTACCCCCTCCAGAACGGAGAAGTGGAAGATAGTGTGCCCCTACTGTGAGAAAGAACACTGGCTAGCGCAATGTGACTCCTTCCCCAAGCTGAACGCGGAGGAAGCAAGTCAATGGATAAAGTCCAACAAGCGCTGTTTTCGCTGTGCGCGCTCACACATGGCAGCCGAATGCCGCTTAAAGAAAAGGTGCACCAAGTGCGATGGAGCCCATCTGGACATACTTCACGACAGTAACAGACGGCGCCCTTCACCCGCACCATCCAGCAGCAAAGCGAGCGTCATGTACATCGATCCCGCCAGCAGCAGTGGAGCCCGAGTACTCCTAAAAGTAGTGCGCGTGACACTAAGCTACCAGAATAAAGTCCTGGACACTTACGCCGTCCTCGATGACGGGTCAGAGAAGACCCTTCTGCTCGCCTCCGCTGCGGCCCAGCTAGGGCTGCGGGGAAGCGAAACCCAAATGACAATTCGGACAATAAGACGAGATTTGAAGACGATAAAGGGCGAGAATGTCTCATTCTCTATCGCAGCAAGCGGCCAGCCTGAGCGACGGTACCAGATTACAGACGCTTTCACCAGCCAAGAAATAGGACTGTCGCGGTACACATACCCCGTCGCCAAGCTGATGGAGAAATATGCACATCTGCGCAAGTTACCGATCCCGCTCATAGACAATGCTATGCCGACCCTGTTGATAGGTTCCGACCATGCAGACCTCATTGTCCCGATAGACCGGGTTCATACCGGACCCCGAGGCTGTCCTGCAGCAGTCGAGACCCGTTTGGGATGGACTCTCCAAGGCCCGCTCGCCAAATCTCTCAACCGAAGTACAGCCACTAGATGTCTCCACTCCCGAGTCACAGAGGGAGAAACCGCACTCCTGCAACACGTAGAGCGGCTATGGACCTTGGAACAAATGCCCTTTAAGAACGGAAAGAAAGACATTCGCTCTAAAGATGACATTTACGCCATTCACCTCCTCGAGACAGGGACCAAGAGAGTCCCGGTCAACGGCGTGTTGAGATACGCCACGCCACTCCTGCGGCGAGAAGGAATGCCTACTTTCCACGCCAAGACAGACGCCACAGAACGGTACCTGCTGAACACGGAGCGGCGTTTAGCCAAGAACCCCGCCCAAGAGAGTGTATACCGCGCTGAGATTGAGAAGCTCATCACAGCGGGACACGTCACAAAGATGGACATTAAAGAGGCTGACCAGACCACTGAATCGTGGTACGTGCCTCACCACAAGGTCCATCACAACGGTAAAGACCGCATAGTATTTAACTGCAGCTACCAGATCGGATCCCAAAATCTGAATAAAGAGTTACTGCCCGGTCCCACACTCGGCCCCTCCCTACTCGGCGTTCTACTCCGCTTCCGCCAGGAAAAGGTGGCCATCAGCGGGGACATTAAAGGAATGTTCCTGCAGGTGAGATCAGTAGAGGAGGACAAGCCCCTGTTACGGTTCCTATGGAGAGAGAAGCCAGGAGATGAGCACCCAGCCATCTACCAATGGGAAGTCCTCCCCTTCGGAACGACGTGCAGCCCCTGCTGTGCTACATTTGCACTACAGAAACATGTAGCAGAGGACCCAGCAGCGGACGAAGAGGTCCGACACAGCGTAAAGAACAGCTTCTACGTAGACAACTGTCTACAAAGCCTTTCAACCCAGGAAGAAGCCGAGGCTCTCCTGATTAAACTCCGCGCCTCATTGATCAAAGGCGGCTTTGATCTCAGGCAGTGGGCCAGCAGCGATCCGCAAGTACTGCGCAGCCTCTCCTCCGAGGACAAGGCAGCCAGCAGCGAGACCTGGATGGCTACAATCCCGGGAGAAGCCCAGGAGATGACCCTGGGATTGGTGTGGCGATTCAAAACAGATTCGCTTCACTACAGACACAAGCCCCTGACTACGGAGCAGGGAAGGCCGGCGGCGGCGCCGACCACCAGACGGAGTGTGTACACAACACTCGCCCGACAATATGACCCGCTAGGATGTATTCTACCGTACACCACCAGGGCAAAAATGATTGTACGAGCATTGTGGGACAAGGACCAGGGCTGGGACGACCCCATTCCCGCACACCTTGCATCCACCTGGAGAGAGTGGGAGATGGAGCTCCACTCACTCCCAGGCGTTAATATGCGCCGAAGCTACTTCCCACCCACGGTGAGGCCAGAGACATGTAAAATGGACTTACACGTCTTCAGTGACGCCTCAGAGGTCGCATACGGATCAGTAGCCTACTTGCGGGCCCAAGAAAGGGGGGGAGAGATCTACACAGCATTTGTCCTCGCCCGCTCGAGAATAGCCCCACGCAAGCAACAATCTATCCCACGTCTAGAGCTCTGCGCAGCCCTAGCCGGAGCGCACCTAGCCACGCTCATCCAACGTGAGCTCACCATACCGGTGTCTAGAACAATCCTGTGGTCAGATTCCACGACAGTACTCGCCTGGATCAAATCGGACTCATGCAAGTACAAAGTCTTCGTGGGAGTCAGAGTCACCGAGATTCAAGACTTAACCGAAGAGTTAACCGGAGAAACAGAGTGGCGCTACGTTGATACAAAACAGAACCCAGCTGACGTCATCACCCGGGGGATGCCCCTGGATGACCTCACCCGTCACAATGCTTACAGTGACGGCCCCGCATTCCTAAGACTCCCGGAAGGACAGTGGCCCATGCCTATCCCGAGGGAAGCAAGTCCAGAGGAGGTGGAAAATAAGAAGTCTGTGTTCTGTGGTTGAGCACTGTTATCTCCGCAGACCCCAACACACTCCTGATGGGGCGGCTAGATCCCGCGTTACCCCAGACAATGTACCGGCCTGAAGAAGCGAACGGCCGACGAATGTGGAGGTACAGTCAAGTATTAGCCGACAAGTTTTGGAGCAGTTTCCTACTGCACTACCTACCGTCTCTACAGACCCGCCAGAAGTGGGTAAAGGAGAGAGACAATTTGACAGAAGGAACAGTCGTCATGATTATTGATCAATCACTGCCCAGAGCTATGTGGCCGGCCGGCCGCGTAAGCAAAGTGATCACCGGTGCCGACGGCAAGGTCCGAGCAGCTGAAGTGCTCGTCCAGGGTCG
Organism: Notolepis coatsorum; assembly: GCF_963971535.1. NCBI lineage: Eukaryota > Metazoa > Chordata > Actinopteri > Aulopiformes > Paralepididae > Notolepis > Notolepis coatsorum. Next base: position 127,042,967 of record NC_140169.1, read on the forward strand.
CACTTACACCCGTCCCGTGGCGAGGCTCATAGAACTGCCCCGACTCCCAGACACAATCGATGATGACCATGACCCTATAACCCTATGACTTTGTGAAGTTGACTGACCCCTACAGCAAACCCTTATGTGTAAATAGACAACGCGATTAATCTGTCTCTGTTTAACTGATTAGGTCTGGGACCAATCAGGGGGTGGCTGTTGTGAAGGGCCAGATTAAACCGAATATATATATTTATTTATATATATATATTTAATTGTATTTGTATATTCTCTAATATTCCTTGATATCCCTTGTATATTCCTTGTACAATATGCATTGAATATCCATTCTGGCCTACTGAACATCCCATAATAGTCTCCATTCTACTATTGGTCGAGACCTTGGTGCCAGGCTGCCATACCCCTCAGACCCAGTTCAAACGTACCGCTCAACATGTACGAACAAGTCCTAGTTCCGCGTAGGAATCTGGCTACCGCACCACTAATGGGACTATTTGTTCATAGTGCGTATATATACTGCGCTACTAAAGTAGGACTTCCCTTTTCAGTCCAGTTTCTTACCCTCCAATAGAGTCACAGACGTAAAGCCTCCCCGCGACGCCACGTGTGGGAGTAAGGCCAAGTTCGCCTACCATCGGTATTGAGACATCGTGTATATTAATATTTGAATAGTCATATTTGGCACTATATCGTCGAGTTGGACGTAGTCTATTAAGCTAATAATAGTCTGTTAATATATAGTGCTTCGTACGGTGAGAATACTACCGTAGTCAGCACCCCATCGTTTCGGGCAGAAAACTGGCTGCTTATCCAGGGTGGTTGACCCCACGTGAAGCTGCACCCGAGGAGCCCCAGAGCCGACGAGCGAGTGGACCTGTATACCGGATTATTCTACCGACGACAGCCCGCCTTCCCAGGCACGGATTATGCTTTGTATACGTTGATTATTCCATGGATAAAGACCCCCGACACTGCCGTGTGTTGGAACCCCCCCCCCCTGGAGAGGACGCAAGGTGAGGAGACGCTCTGCAAGACGAGGTCGCTTCACGTCTCTCCTCCGTGGACCGGAGGACGCCGGCCCACAAAGAGTCCACCTGCTTTCATCTGTGGTCCAAGGATCGCCGGCGCATTGAACGGCACTACAGTGGGTTCACCTGGGATACCCTTGGCCGGATGAGGCAGCCGGATTCTACCCCCCCCCCCCTTCCTACTCCTGTCGGCTTACAAGCGACCGGATTAACCCCCCCTAGTGTATCCAGTCTATAATCATATTAAAGTATCATTGCTGTTATTCCTTAAACTATTCCAGGTCGTATATGTACCACCTGCGCCTTCAGAGATTGGACATTCTCTATTGATATACCGACGAATACTCTTGCCATAAAAGTGCATACTAATTCCCATTCATAAATGTGATTGATTTGATTAAGTGCTTGCTCTACACACCATCGCTGTGTAGAAATAAAGACCTATTTCTAATTCGTACATTTGTGTTGGATCCGTTTCATCTACGTGACAGTGTTCATCATAATATATTTATGCCGAGTACTGGGTGGCCGAATATTAAGTACAAAGGTAGTGGTAGTAAGTATCATATCTAGTAATACAGTCAGGGAATTGTACCCCTCAGTTACAGGTTGAGTTCTAACAAAGAACATATTACATGCTGGTATGCTGATAGAGTAAACTATTATATGAATATGATATGATATAAGGTATACACTGGTCCGTCGCATACACTGGTATGCGCAAGTTACTGTTGCATAATGTAGGCTATGGCTGCTATTATATGTAATTCATATAGGCTACCTAATAGTATATGATTTTTAGAGGCATCTATTTTGTTGTCGGTAATACCGACAACAAAATAGATGCCTCTAAAAATCATATAGCCAATCGAACACAACTAATAAAGGCATTCATATTACAGCACGGTTATAATGACACACAACCAACGCCAAACAGTGGTCAACGAACGGTCTTTATTAGTATTTTGAGCTGTCCAGGCAGAATTGCAGCAATGGTCTTAGGGAGCCGTTGATATCTGACATCACCGTTTACAAGTCCGCCTTTTATTTATCCCATAACACGCGTTGTGTCTTCTTGGTTCGACAGCAGTGAACAATCTCCGTGAAGTTTCTCAGAGTTCCGCTCGGGTCAGTCCATTATTTCACATCCCATGGGGGGTGTTTCATCACTTTCATGACCATATATGGATAATCATGCACGAGCATTGACGGTAGAACAAAGAGGTATTTATCAACACGGAGGAGCATAGGACCTGTGTACGCACGGTTGATGAATCCCAATATTTCTGTGCGTGCACTGATTCTAAATTCTGTGCTTACGTGTGGAAATAGAACATTTTCTACGCCACGTTGATGAATGAGGGCCCAGGTTGGTAAATCCCGGGCCCCATCCACTCACACTGCCAGCCTCCAGTTGAAGCTCCAGACTCAAAGACGGAGGTGCAGTCAGACAGTCAGAGCTCTACTGTGTCTCGCTACCCAGTGATTGTGCCCACCCGTTCTCACGAAGCAGGGATAATCCACCCTGCTACAAGTATTATTAGTTGTATTATGAGCAGTAGTGCTGGTGATGGTAGCTAGTAGTTGTTGTAATAGTACTTACTTACTTAGGACTTTAAATTCCCAAAGGAACATAGGCCTTTGACAAAGCTCCTCCATCCTCTTCGGTCTTGTGCCCTCCGCTCCAGATCTTGCCAGGACAGCCCCTCTTTCTTCATCTCCTGTTCTAGTAGTTGTTGTAATAGTAGCAGAAGTAATAATAGCAGTAAAAGATTTAGTAGCAGTTGCATTAGTAATGTTAGTTGTAATTCCCTCGAAGCACAGGCAGACACAAGTGGGTTTCTTGCTACAGGTTTATTGAAGCCTTGTTACTCCAATCCACCATGAAAACTTAAGAGAAACAAGCCACGTTAGTTCAACACAAAATAATAACATGCACAGCATGCAAAACAACACTTTACCAAAGCAGAATACAAACAAACACTAAATACCTCGTTGGCTGAATGCTACACAAAGGGGACAAATCTTCAGTCTTTTGTTCTTGTAACCGTCATATTAGTTAAATGATCAAACTTTCACTAAAGCATAATGCTGACCATCCCTGCTGCTTGCAGGTGTCACAATCAGTCCCCAAAAACACACGCGAGAGCAGCCCAACGGGACACTATATATAACTGAGACTTCAAAATAAAGGTACTATAACTTGTAGCAAATTAAATAACAAAGAAATAAGAAATTCAACAAATACAATAGGGTTACAAACCTTAATGGTTAATTTGCTCAAAAAGGACAATTTAATAGAAAATGTTTACTTCCCAAAAAACACAATATTTCTGACACTGGGAATACCTTCCCTGAGGTCCATAGATGTCCCTAGATATCAAGAACATGCAAATGGACCTTGTAGAAGTGGAGCAATCTTCCATTTACTTTGGTATGTACTTTTAGGCACATTTTCAGAAAATATGGATATGCCTTATGAGGTTAACACTTTGATTACCAGCCATGCGGTGCGCCTTACCCCTGTTGAATGCCACCACCCACTTCAATGATAGCGTTGTGAACACATAAACTATGTCTTAAATTATGGCTATGTGTCTTCTTCTTCCTCTTCTTCTTTAGAATTTCCGGCAGTGTAGACGCATCGTGGCATATTACTGCCCTCCGCAGTTCTTTTGATGAGCTCTTCTTCTTCTTCTTTCTTCTCTTGAATTTCCCCGCAGGCGTATTACTGCCCTCCTCAGTTCTTATACTACGCTAGTGGTATGGTTTCCATAGTTAGGCCTCTGGTAAATCAACTTTTGATTGTTTACCCTCTTTTTCTTCTCATCTTCAAAACACATTACTATCGACTCTATCTCCTTCTTCTCTGCTCCTCTTGCCTGTCCACTACTAATAAATACAATAACGCTATATCCTCTGATACAACTCTGACGCGTGCAGAAATGTCAGCACTGACTCTGTGATCAGCTGGTGGTTCTCATTATCCATGCCAAAGAAAGATTTAAGAGAGAAGGAAGAGACTCCCAACTCTACCAGACTTTTATAAAAGATTTCCCTCTCTTTCCTATACCTTTCACATTCTAGGAAAACATGCCGGACAGTTTCAGTCTCTCCACATTCACACCGCCCATCTGGATGTTTTCCCACAATGCACAAGGTACTGTTCAACCCACAGTGTCCCAGCCTCAGTCTACACGTCTTCACCCTATCACTCCTAGACCCATATCCATCCACCTTGATTTTGACCCGAGGCTGCAGAGAGAAATAGTGCCTTCCCTTGGTCCCCTTTTCCCACTCAGCCTGCCACTCAGCCTCAACTCCTTTCTTTATCTTCTCTCTGAGTTCTACTATTCCCATTGAAATGCCTATCTCTTCCTCCCTTCCCAGGCTCTGTTTGGCAAGGGAGTCAGCCATCTCATTTCCCGCAATCCCAGCATGCCCCGGAACCCAACAAAACTCCACTGACCAGCCTGCCTTCGCAATCCTATATAAAACCAACATTATTTCCTGAATGAGATCAGGGCGAGCTTTAGACCCACCTGCACTCAGAGCCATCAGTGCAGCAGCCGAGTCAGAACATATGTGTCTAATCTGGCCGTCGCTTATCAATGACTTGTTTGCAGTCAACATTGTCGAAACGGATTGTTTTTTAATCGGTTCATTTCCGTTTTATACCATTTTGAAAAACCCTAGTTTTCTTGAAAGTTTCAGGAAAATATAAAGATTCTGTGATAAACGCCCTTTACTGGAATATTCTGGAATACACAAAAATTGTCATTTTTCGGCCTATTTATGAATCGTTTTCAAATAAACGCTAAATTATCGATAGTATATGTGTACTTATGCATGCTAGAGAAGCGAGCTGAAAAATCGATTCTCATTTCCTGATCAGCACACACACACACACGCACACACAAACACATAGGGCACACGTTGATATCTCTGTGAAAACCGCTCTGATTATCAGGGGCAGATTTAGGATTGTAGGAGATCCGGGCCTTAGCCCAGATAGGTGCCCTTTTTTTATATATTTTTTATTTAATTTTTTTTTGAATTTAATGAACCTGTACGTGCAATTTCCTGCAATATAGAGCCTTCAATCTTGACCAATAAAGCTGCTCTTTTCACTATAAAACTCAGTTAACCTGGTTAGATTTATATATTGGGGGGGGATATATCATATTTTTCATATGATCAAAAAGTGGTGGAGCAAGAGCATACCTTTGCTCCCCCAAGTTCAATAGTGGGAGAGCAGAGATGCTCCGAATGCTCTTATGGCCAGGCGTCTATGATTCACTGATACAAAGTAAAATAGTGCAGTGCAATAAAATAGTTAGTAAAATAGAATAAAATAATGCAATAGTGCATTGCAATAAAATAGTTATCATCGTATTTTTTCGGGAGGCCGGTAAGGAGTGCATTACAGTAGTCGAGTTGGCTTGAGATAAAGGCATGGATCTGGTTTTCAGCGTCCTTTTGATTTATAAATGGCCGTACTTTAGCTATGTTTCTAAGGTGGAAGAATTAAGTTTTTGTCAACTTGTTGATTGTGATTTAAAGCTTAGGTCTGAGTCTACCATAACACCAAGACTTAACTCACTCAAATACAGTTAGCAGCTGGATAGACCACAGATGGAAATTAGCTTCTGCTAAATCTGGTGCAAACATATTTTCATGTAACAATGATGAATTGTCAAAAAAAAAAAAAAAAAATTATATATATATATATATATTTTTTTTAAATAGATTCAGGGCTTTTCAGAAAACATTCTGGGCTTGAGCCCAAGTAGCCACCCCCTAGCCCCGCCCCTGCTGATTATCCTAAGACCCCCAGCACCCTCGCCTCCTGGCCCACTTGAGCTATCGCCCCTCACTTTCTTCCTCTTCCACCCTTCTCCCCCACTCTCCTCCCCCCTACTCTCCACGTCACCACCCATACCCTTACCCTTGCCCTGGCTATTCTCTCCCCCATCGCTGTCGTTCCTCTCCGTCTGTTTCTTCCTCTTCTTCCCCACCGTTTCCCACACCTCTTTCTCATTCTCCTCCCCACTATTCTCCCTCTCTGTCTCTGTCTCTGTCTCTGTCTCTCTCTCTCTCTCTCTCTCTCTCTCTCTCTCTCTCTCTCTCTCTCTCTCTCTCTCTCTCTCTCTCTCTCTCTCTCTCTCTCTCTCTGTCTCTCTCTCTCTCTCTCTGTCTCTCTCTCTCTCTCTCTCTCTGCCAGAGCAGTAAAGACTCCATATCCAGAGAATTGTTGAATATATATCTCTCTTATAATGCTAATAGACAACAGATAGATTTTTTTTTATTAAATAGCGCCAGGACAAGTGTATTACAATAACAACATAAACAATATGTCATATCACAACCAAATTTGTACTGGAAAACTAAATGCTGCCAAATACTGTTATACCATCAAAACAAAGAAAAATATGGTGATATGAAACTTGGGCCACATCGCCCAGCCACAATCTTCATTGGTAAGACATAGGGCTAGGTTTAAAAAAAATCAGACCTATCCCTTTAATATAAGAAGATCTAATTATAATTCATTACATTTATATAGCGCTTTTCTAGACACTCAAAACACTTTACAACGTAGGGTTAGGGAAATTGCCTCCTTCAGCACCACTGGTAGCACCCAACCTTGGGCTATGCAGGCTCAATGACTACCATACACTGGCACCCGGCACACGTCACACTACACAATGACTACCATACACTGGCACCAGACACACATCACACTACACAATGACTACCATACACTGGCACCCGGCACACATCACACTACACAATGACTACCATACACTGGCACCCGGCACACATCACACTACACAATGACTACCATACACTGGCACCAGGCACACATCACACTACACAATGACTACCATACACTGGCACCAGGCACACATCACACTACACACTGACTACCATACACTGGTACCAGGCACACATCACACTACACAATGACTACCATACACTGGTACCAGGCACACATCACACTACACAATGACTACCATTGTGAGGATTGGTTCTTTCCCCGCCACATGCTTCTTAAAGTACTGTGATGATTGGTCCGTGGCCTAACGCACACTTCTAGGTCAAGTATCAATTACCATCACACACCTGTCATAGTTTTTGATTAGCGCCCCAGAGGCTTTTTATACCTGGACCTTCCTTCTATCGTTGTCGAGTCGTTCTGGAATACAACTGCATTTGCCTGCTTTTTCCCCGTTGCTGTTCCTGGTCTACTTTCTCTCCAGGACCTTTCTGTGGAGAACCGCTGTTGAGAACCTTGTTCCCCGTTTGGAGCTGTGCCTTGTTTTCCCGCTTTACGCGTTGCGCTTGGGTGAGTGGAACCAAACCCCTCTGGATTAATCTGATTGTGTGTTTTAGAAGAGACACTGAAGATTTCGTTACCCCTCTGGATTATTCTGATTGTGTGTTTTAGAAGAGACACTGAAGATTTCGTTACCCCTCTGGATTATTCTGATTGTGTGTTTTAGAAGAGACACTGAAGATTTCGTTTTGTTTGCACTGACTCAGCTAATTGTGTGTTGTGGGGAACACTGAAGACTGTCACTGTCAATTGGTTCTGGACACAGCTAAGGGAGGAGGGAACCACACTGCCTCTGTGTTTCGTTGGACTGTTTCTGATACCTCTCTCTCTCTCTCCGTTTTCCACCTTGAGTGGAGGCTGGGAGTATCTGCAGAGCCGCTACAACGTCACATGCCATTTCCCCACCGCTATCACCAGGAGGATTCTGCAGAGCCGCAGATGACTCTGCCGAAGGCAGTCTCCCTGTTTGTTTGATAATTGTACTTTACCCTTTTTTTGACTCTGTAAATAAATACGCCCTAGTATTTGGCTAACTCTGAACTACCTGTCTGTGCCGTTGCGTTTGAGGTCGGTTATAAAAAACCATAACAACCATACACTGGTACCAGGCACACATCACACTACACAATGACCACCATACACTGGCACCCGGCACACATCACACTACACAATGACTTCCATACACTGGCACCCGGCACACATCACACTACACAATGACTACCATACACTGGCACCAGGCACACATCACACTACACAATGACTACCATACACTGGCACCCGGCACACATCACACTACACAATGACTTCCATACACTGGCACCCGGCACACATCACACTACACAATGACTACCATACACTGGCACCAGGCACACATCACACTACACAATGACTACCATACACTGGCACCCGGCACACATCACACTACACAATGACTTCCATACACTGGCACCCGGCACACATCACACTACACAATGACTACCATACACTGGCACCCGGCACACATCACACTACACAATGACTACCATACACTGGCACCAGGCACACATCACACTACACAATGACTACCATACACTGGTACCAGGCACACATCACACTACACAATGACTACCATACACTGGCACCAGGCACACATCACACTACACAATGACTACCATACACTGGTACCAGGCACACATCACACTACACAATGACTACCATACACTGGCACCCGGCACACATCACACTACACAATGACTACCATACACTGGCACCAGGCACACATCACACTACACAATGACTACCATACACTGGCACCAGGCACACATCACACTACACACTGACTACCATACACTGGTACCAGGCACACATCACACTACACAATGACTACCATACACTGGTACCAGGCACACATCACACTACACAATGACTACCATTGTGAGGATTGGTTCTTTCCCCGCCACACGCTTCTTAAAGTACTGAGATGATTGGTCCGTGGCCTAACGCACACTTCTAGGTCAAGTATCAATTACCATCACACACCTGTCATAGTTTTTGATTAGCGCCCCAGAGGCTTTTTATACCTGGACCTTCCTTCTATCGTTGTCGGGTCGTTCTGGAATACAACTGCATTTGCCTGCTTTTTCCCCGTTGCTGTTCCTGGTCTACTTTCTCTCCAGGACCTTTCTGTGGAGAACCGCTGTTGAGAACCTTGTTCCCCGTTTGGAGCTGCGCCTCGTTTTCCCGCTTTACGCGTTGCGCTTGGGTGAGTGGAACCAAACCCCTCTGGATTATTCTGATTGTGTGTTTTAGAAGAGACACTGAAGATTTTGTTACCCCTCTGGATTATTCTGATTGTGTGTTTTAGAAGAGACACTGAAGATTTCGTTACCCCTCTGGATTATTCTGATTGTGTGTTTTAGAAGAGACACTGAAGATTTCGTTTTGTTTGCACTGACTCAGCTAATTGTGTGTTGTGGGGAACACTGAAGACTGTCACTGTCAATTGGTTCTGGACACAGCTAAGGGAGGAGGGAACCACACTGCCTCTGTGTTTCGTTGGACTGTTTCTGATACCTCTCTCTCTCTCTCCGTTTTCCACCTTGAGTGGAGGCTGGGAGTATCTGCAGAGCCGCTACAACGTCACATGCCATTTCCCCACCGCTATCACCAGGAGGATTCTGCAGAGCCGCAGATGACTCTGCCGAAGGCAGTCTCCCTGTTTGTTTGATAATTGTACTTTACCCTTTTTTTGACTCTGTAAATAAATACGCCCTAGTATTTGGCTAACTCTGAACTACCTGTCTGTGCCGTTGCGTATGAGGTCGGTTACAAACCATAACAACCATACACTGGTACCAGGCACACATCACACTACACAATGACTACCATACACTGGCACCCGGCACACATCACACTACACAATGACTTCCATACACTGGCACCCGGCACACATCACACTACACAATGACTACCATACACTGGCACCAGGCACACATCACACTACACAATGACTACCATACACTGGCACCCGGCACACATCACACTACACAATGACTTCCATACACTGGCACCCGGCACACATCACACTACACAATGACTACCATACACTGGCACCCGGCACACATCATTCACACTACACAATGACTACCATACACTGGCACCAGGCACACATCACACTACACAATGACTACCATACACTGGTACCAGGCACACATCACACTACACAATGACTACCATACACTGGCACCAGGCACACATCACACTACACAATGACTACCATACACTGGTACCAGGCACACATCACACTACACAATGACTACCATACACTGGTACCAGGCACACATCACACTACAAATAAATAATAAAAAACAAAGGTTCGAACGTCCGTTCGAAGAACCCTGACAAAGTTTGAATCCCAAAAACAGGCTTCGGGGCAGTGTCGGCGCCATGGGGGGGCATTCGCGGGCCATGCCCCCCCAGATGACGCACTGTGCCCCTCCAAAACGTCATAGGCAATTATTATAAAAAAATCAAATAATTAAACATTTAATTATTTTTATTATAGTAAAAGTCAGATGTTTTCCTTTATAAATAGGCTATTTAGCCTATTATTAAACGAAATTAAACAAAAAAACGTCTTAAAAGAAGTGTATGTTTGATCGCACGTAGCCCCTTTCGTGACTGATGCACCGAGTGAATCCACAGTCACTTGCTCCTCAATAGGACACCAACCTAGATTTACCATGAAGGACTGGTTCTGGCCGAACCGTTCGTTATACAAGTATCACAGAGAAATTTCAAAGATACTCAAAGTTGCACAAGGGTCTTGGACAGAGATACGGGACGGTTAGAAAGCTCTGCGTTGATAATAAACATTTTAAATATCTTTTATAAACTGGTCAAAACGGCATTATTTCCGGCGTTGGGTGCATGATGCGCATGCGCTGTGATCACAGCGCAGGCGCACCAGGCAGCCAAGTACGGAAATAATGCCGTTTTGAGCGGCGTTGACCAGTTTATAAAAAACAGCAAACAGTCTCGCCCTCTCCAATCTTATTTCGTTGCATGATAAGCTTGCGTGTAGTTATTGATTATTATATGCGAGGGGAGGGGGTGGGGGTCAATCGGAGATCGGGTTTAGAGTCAGAGAGTTGCGTAGTGGTTGTAGGAGGATCCATGGACCTGCCCCGCTGTACAGTACTGGCACAGACATAACAAGGCATATGCAGACAGTGAGTAATGTGTTCTCAACCAGGAGCACCGTTAACAGTTACTTTCATTTATTAATGAATGTAAAGACCAGCCTCTGGCTTATTTCATACTGTTTAATTTGTGTGTGTGTGCGCAAGACGCGAGTAGATTGATTGATTGACAACTTTATTAACAGATTGCAGAATGGGTACAATACAGTATGTTTGTTGTGACGTGAGAGTGAGAAAGAGAGAGAGAGAGAGAGAGACTGTCTTATCTCTTATGCGCACTCATGTTTTGAAATGCATGTTGGTTTGTCGGGAAATTCGTTTTCTGAAGCCTATAAATTATTTTATGCCCCCCCGAAATTACCATATGCCCCCCTGTTAAATTCGTTCTGGCGCCGACTCTGCTTCGGGGACAGCCTTGCCAAACATATTATTTATATTATTCAAATGGCACTCAAACATGTTCCATTGTGATGTCACAGTATGATGTCATAATAGAACATTCTAGAACATTTGTGATGTCACAGTATGATGTCATAATAAAACATTCTAGAACATTTATGATGTCACAGTATGATGTCATAATAGAACATTTTGGAACATTTGTGATGTCACAGTATGATGTCATAATAAAACATTCTAGAACATTTGTGTTCTATATATATTCAACAATTCTCAAATAAGAAGAAGAAGAAGAAAAGATCTCATTGTGCATCTTGGAACAGTACTGAACAGTACTGAACAGATAGACTAAACAACATAGATTGAAACCTGCATTTCTCAACCAAGGTGAGTGTCCACAACGGCTAGCTAGCTGTTCCACTTGAATACTGAATTTGAATCAGACAATATTGAATACTGAATGTTAATATTGAATCAGACACTATTGAATACTGAATGTTAATATCAAACCATATTGAATACTGAATGTTAATATTGAATCAGACAATATTGAATACTGAATGTTAATATTGAATTAATTCAGGTTGATAGTTGACAGGGGGCTGGAAAGTTGATTTAATAAAAGAAAAAACACTAATCAGATTAATCACTTTATTCAAATTGAGGATTTAGTTTGAGGATATTAAAAAAAATCTTTAAAAAAAGAATTTACAAAAAAAAATTGAATATTTTTTAAAATTACATTTGTTTAATTAAAAGTGAAGGTTCGAACGTCCATTCGAAAAACCCTGATGAAGTTTGAATCCCAACAGTATGATGTCATAATAGAACATTCTAGAACATTTGTGATGTCACAGTATGATGTCATAATAGAACATTCTAGAACATTTGCGATGTCACAGTGTGATGTCATAATAGAACATTCTAGAACATTTGTGATGTCACAGTATGAAGTCATAATAGACCATTCTAGAACATTTGTGATGTCACAGTATGATGTCATAATAGAACACTCTACAACATTTGTGATGTCACAGTATGATGTCATAATACAACATTCTAGAACATTCCTGATGTCACAGTATGATGTCATAATAGAACATTCTAGAACATTTGTAATGGCACAGTATGATGTCATAATAGAACATTCTAGAACATTTGTGTATCTATTCAACAATTCTCTCAGATCTTTAACAGATCTTTCTCATTGTGCATCTTTGAACAGGACTGGTTGGCTACAAATCGACTTTAAACTGGAAGTTTTGGTCCATAAGGAAACCTGCATTTCTCAAACAAGATGCCTTGCCTACCGTTTTGCTGTGGAAAGGTGAGTGTCCACAACGGCTAGCTAGCTGTCCTCCGGAGGAATACAGACCCTCTCCTGTTGGCCGCGGTGCACAGGCATCACCCACACTTTCACAATTTCCCCGCGCGGAATTGTCTAGTATATTATTATTATTATTATTATTATTATTATTATTATTATTATTATTATACAACTCTTACCTGTCAGTCTCTTGGTCAGTAAGTCAACAAACTGTACCCAAGAGTCAAGACACAGCAATATTTTATGATGCTATGATAACTACCTGACATGGTGACCATCATGAAAGACTATGTGCAGATTGATTGATTGAATGAAAGTTTTATTAACAGATTGCAGAATGGGTACAATACAGTACGGCTCAATACACAAAATTGTTAAGGGGATGCAGACCAGAGAAAGACTTTCATCTTGTTTACATCAGGGTCCCCCATTTTCAATTCATAATGAATTTTAAGTAAGGGTGCAACTTGCTCCGTGCAATAATCCATTCTTTGTGGATCTAGCCCTATGTATTGTGTAGTCTGATCCCGGCATAAAATACTATCTCACTGATGTCATTACACTAACAATTTAATGCTCTCTTTCTTTACCTGCAATTTGAAACTTTCCCCCGTAAATGTCCAAACCCCCCCTCCCACCCACCCACCCCCTCCTAATGTACAGTTTCCTCCCCCTCGTATGTATATATTTTCTGTTAGGATCTCTGTTTAACAGTACTGTATACTTGTATGTCATGTATGTCATTATGAATTGAAAATGGGGGACCCTGATGTAAACCAGGCGAAAGTCTTTCTCTGGTCTGCATCCCCTTAACAATTGTGTGTATTGAGCTGTACTGTATTGTACCCATTCTGCAATATGTTAATACAGTTTTCAATCAATCAATCAAACCTCACTCACTCAAACAGACACTCTTTTATTTCCTTCCCTCCCCCTCTCTCTCACACACACTCTTTTTCTCTTATGTCTCACACAAACACACATACCCTCTCTTTCTGTCACTTACATGCCTTCTCCCTTTCTCTCTCCCCCCCTCTCCTTGTAGAAGGATTTTGAAGATGTCAGGCGTTACTTCACCGAGAAGGAGTGGACCCAGGTCCCTAATGTGGAGAAGAAACGCTACAGGCAAATAAAGGAGAATCATCTGGTTCTGAAATCCCTAGGTATTAATAGTAGTAATAGTTGTTGTAGTAACAATATTATTATAGGTATTAATAGTAGTAATATTTGTTGTAGTAACAGTATTATTAGTTGTATTAGGAGCAGTAGTGCTGGTGATGGTAGCTAGTAGTTGTTGTAATAGTACTTACTTACTTAGGACTTTAAATTCCCAAAGGGAGTTTGAGACACAAGTGGGTTTCTTGCTACAGGTTTATTGAAGCCTTGTTACTCCAATCCACCGTGAAAACTTAAGAGAAACAAGCCACGTTAGTTCAACACAAAATAATAACATGCACAGCGTGCAAAACAACACTTTACCAAAGCAGAATACAAACAAACACTAAATACCTCGTTGGCTGCATGCTACACAAAGGGGAAAAATCTTCAGTCTTTTGTTCTTGTAACCGTCATATTAGTTAACCGTTTCTGCGCCAAGAACGAGTTTACTCGTTATTGCCCGCCATGCGTTCAGCGCCAGAAACAAGTTTACTCGTTTTTGGGATCGTTATTTAGTTTATTCGCTATAACTATTCATAATTCATAGATGCAGCCTCTGGTATACCCTTCAGAGCCTGTCTGAGCTGGCAGACGGTCAACACCGCCCTCTACTGCCAGGCGGAGCTATTGCATCTCATTGAAAATGGGCTGTTGTGTTTTAGGAGCCGATCTGAGCCGGGCGGGCGGGGTTTAAATACTCAGGCGAGCTAGTTCTATACAACGATGGCATCGAACAGTAACTCTGCGAGCGCCCCGATACGACGGTAATTTCATGTATGGACGAGGAGAGATAATAATAATAATCTAGCGTTGATTTCAGGATGATTAGATAATCAGCCGAAAAATTACAACGTGATGACTGGATTACAGTAAAATGCCTTTTTCTCGTCTTTTTCCTGGAATTACTGAAAAACACCCAAACCATACTCTATTCAAAACGGTATAAAACGGAAATGTACGGATTAAAAAACAATCTGTCTCAGCCATGTTGACTAGAAGCAACTCACTGAGACTCGACGGCGTTATTAGACCCATAGATATAATATAAGATATATTTTAAGCATTTGCAAATGTCACAGTCTAAAACTATCCATTGAATAAAGACCTGGCGATGAATGGGGTATCAGTGCCCCCTGCTGCTGGCGGTCAATGTGTTAAAGGTCCCATGCATTATAAATGACCTTTTCCAGTGTTTAGCATTGTTTCCTAGCAATTGGGGATTATATCAATGTGGTCTGTGTCGTTAATTATCATATTGACTCAAGTCTCGAGTTCACGAGATCTTCCCTCACTCAACTAAGCTGTTCTGATTTGACAGTATTGCTCACGTGAATAAGGTACTGATTTGCAGTAACGCCCCCTCTATGGTTGTAGCACATAGTGTAACCCGACACTTCCTCAAACGGGTTTTGAC
This sequence comes from Notolepis coatsorum, assembly GCF_963971535.1. Taxonomy (NCBI): domain Eukaryota; kingdom Metazoa; phylum Chordata; class Actinopteri; order Aulopiformes; family Paralepididae; genus Notolepis; species Notolepis coatsorum. Next base: position 127,058,313 of record NC_140169.1, read on the forward strand.
AGAGAGGCAGAGAACGAGCGAGAGAGAGAGATAGAGAGGGAGAGAGGGACCGGCGGGACCGCGTGCAGAAGTGCGTGTAAAAATGTGTGTGCTCCATCCATCTCCCTCGTCGGAGCATTTACACACAAACTTGACTGCGTGTGTGTCGGGGACGCATCTCTCCTCTCTCCCTCGTCGGAGCATTTACACACAAACTTGACTGCGTGTGTGTCGGGACGCATCTCCTCTCTCTCTCTCCCTCTCTCTCTCTCGCTTGCTCGTTCTCTCTCGCTCTCTCTCGTATGTATCACGCTGTGTGGGTGACTGTCACTCAAAGCGTTTATGGGCGGAGCCCATCCAATAACAGCCTGAAATCCTGAGGCTGAAAAATTATGCTTTTGAGTACTTGATTAGAAATATAAAACAATGAATTTTTTTGGAGAAAAAAAACTTACAGATGTCTTCCATAGATTCACAGGAATTGTGTAAAGTTGCCCAAATAGTGCAAGGAATAGAAATGCATGTCCCCTTTGTTGGATTCTGGCAATCAGCCAATCTCATCTCATCATGGCTCCTTCGTGACTCTGTTGTGCGTTGTGTTTTATTGCAACCCCTGATAGTACATCCATAGTCATAAGAAACGACACTGCAACTTGATCTCTTTCCTTAGATCCTCATGGTTATTCTTATAAACATAGCCTCGTACAAGATGTAAACCAGTTCTGTATTGTCCTTGAAAAGTCTTTGGAATAAACTAAATTCATTATTCTAATGGGTTTCTCCTTTCACCCCGCTCGGTGGTCGTCGCAGCCTAGCTGTTATCCAAAAAGCCTTCCCTGTCGTCGTGCCACGTCAGTCCTCCCCTCCCTTTCCCCGCAAGGGGAGGGGGGGGGGGATCGTTTCAAAGTCTCTGATCAAGCTTCTTCTCGTCTGCGCATCGTATCTGAATCTAACTTACACCCGGAAGACACTCACATTATAATATTCTCGCCATAGCAACGACAGGCCCGGCCCCTCTTCTCGTTGCTATGTGACACGCTGTCATGACAACTGCTGTTCACCTTTAACACACACTAAACGTCCGTTCTATTGATGTCAACCTCTCCATAGTTCTCTCTGACCATTCTGCCTGTGGCTTGATAATGCACTTTAACTCCAGATCGAGTAACCTTGAGGCTGTGGCTTATCAGCTGTTGATGTTAAAACAGCACAGCCCGAATCTGCTGGTGTTAGTCTGCTCCTAACACACACTCTCTCTCTGGTATCCTCCTCCCATCCTCCTCCTATGAGATGGCTATGAGTAGATGCTGTCATCCACCAATATTTTACATTATATACACATTGAAAGACATAAGACACCCTTCACCTTTAAATGATCAAACTTTCACTAAAGCATAATGCTGACCATCCCTGCTGCTTGCAGGTGTCACAATTAGTCCCAAAAAACACGCGAGAGCAACCCAAAAGGACACTATATATAACTGAGACTTCAAAATAAAGGTACTATAACTTGTAGCAAATTAAATAACAAAGAAATAAGAAATGCAACAAATACATTAGGGTTACAAAACGTAATGGTTAATTTGCTCAAAAAGGACAATTTAATAGAAAATGTTTACTTCCCCAAAAACACAATATTTCTGACACTGGAAATACCTTCCCTGAGGTCCATAGATGTCCCTAGATATCAAGAACGTGCAAATGGACCTTGTAGAAGTGGAGCAATCTTCCATTTACTTTGGTATGTACTTTTAGGCACATTTTCAGAAAATATGGATAGGCCTTATGAGGTTAATGGTTAATTTGTTCAAAAAGGACAATTTAATAGAACATTTTTACTTCCCCAATTAGATAAGATTCTATGCAGCCTTTAATGTCTTTATTAAAACATAAACATTGGATTATTTTCTGTGAATAACTTGTTTTGTAGCAAGTAGTTTTGTTGTTGCCGCCATCTTTAGTGTGGATTACCCCATTCAAAACTACCACAGTGATCAGTCTCCTCATTATATAGACCGTCTCTGGTTAAGCTCAAGTTAGATCCACATAGGTTCTTTATCAGCGGTGGTTGTGGGGGTTTGAGCATTTATTGTTCCATGTGACCCTAATCCCTCCTCCACACGACACACCTTTGGTATCGTGTGCACTTTGACCTTTAAATGTGACTTTAGGATACTGTCTGTCTGTCTGTCTGTCTGTCTGTCTGTCTGTCTGTCTGTCTGTCTGTCTGTCTGTCTGTCTGTCTGTCTGTCTGTCTGTCTGTCTGTCTGTCTGTCTGTCTGTCTGTCTGTCTGCCTGTCTGTCTGTCTGTCTGTCTGTCTGTCTGTCTGTCTGTCTGTCTGTCTGTCTCTCCTGCAGCCTTCAGTGCCTCTGTCTGTCTGTCTGTCTGTCTCTCCTGCAGCCCTCAGTCCCTCTATCTGTCTTTCTATCTCAGGATTCAAGTCTAAACCTCCAGCCTTCATGGATAGAAAGAAGTCCCACAGGGTGATGCTTCCTATACCTGAGTCTTCAGAGGAGGAGGAAGAGTGGAGCTCTCGTCTGGAGAGACGGCAAGGTGAACACCGAGTGGAGAGAGAACCCATAATAACATTGTTGAAGCTAATTAGCCTAATCAAAAAGAGTAGCCTATAGTACATTTACACACACAGGGAGAATAGTTTTTATAGCAGACTTAATGATTTTTGATTGAATATTTCTGCTAATGAAGTGAAATATTTATTATCATCAACTATCCAGTTCGTTTTTATAGTGTAAAGCAGGGGTCAGCAACCTTTTTGACATAGAGTGCCTGTTTGAAATATAGTTGTAACTAGTGTGCCTCAACAATATTCCATGCATCGTAATTTCTTTTTTTCTCAATGATAGTTTTTACATTATTACATCATTATTGTTATTGTTATTATTAACAATATTATTATGATGGTTGTATCAACCCTAAATCTGAGTTGGGGGGGGGGGGGGGGGGATGCAATGCAGACAAACAGCCGCATACAGTGCGACCATTTCACTCACATTTGCCCATTCACTTTTTGGACACATCACACACCTACAGGCCTAATGGAGAACACCAGGAGAACACCAGGATGTGAATGGAGGGTGAATGTGAGGTATATCGTGTAAATAAGTTTTGATTGATCGCAAGACTACACTGTAAAAAAGAAATTATTAGTTACCAGAACTTAAAAATATTGAGTTCAGTTACTGTGCATTAAGGTTTTCAGTTTTCAATCCATAATACGTTAACAGAAAAATAAGTACACAACCACATTATTTCAACCTAATAAAACTATGTTTATTGTCATTGTTTTAAGAACACAAGTTGACTTGGTAATACTCACATTTTGAGTAAAGAAAATGGCTTTTAACATGTGCAATGTTCAATGAAATAGAAAAATAAATAATAAAATTTGTTGATTAATCCCACTGGTCACAATGGTGACCGTAATAATGTTTTTGTTATAAGGCTCTGCAAATGTTACTGAATGATGTAGCAATGTATTTCCAGCTAAATTGAAATAATAAACAAATAAAGGGTCTCAATTAAATATGTGGAAGTAAAAAGAACCTGTGGGAGGATTTCAACAAGATAAATGCGACAACAGTGCAAAATAGTTCACTATAATATTTCAAAGCAAAAAAAAAAAAGTAAAAAAAAAAAAAAAAAAAAAAAAAAAATTATTTTTTTTTAATTTTAATGCTGCCCCCTGTGCCTATGCAAATGCCCCCGCGTAGGGTTGCCTACCCCTGTAAAGTTTGGCTACTTCAAATCATTGAACGTACAGAAAGAAAGAGAGAGGGGGGAGGGGGGGGGGGGGGCTCAGACTCAGCCCCTCCCATTCTCACCCTTGCAGCTGGAGTGGACGTCAACATGTAAACTCAAGTCCAATGCAAGTGAAACACTGGAATCCTAGCAGAATCACTAACTGGTTTAAGTTATTTATATTATAGTGAAACACTGGAATCCTAGCAGAATCACTAACTGGTTTAAGTTATTTATATTATAGTGAAACACTGGAATCCTAGCAGAATCACTAACTGGTTTAAGTTATTTTTATTACATGGCATTTTCACATTCGCCGAAATGCTTGCTTGTGATTGGTCAATAGCCCCCCGACAGCGGTCATTATTTTTCAATAATGACCGCTGTGGGACAATAATGACCGCAGTGCGCAGCTGTTCGCAATCAAGCCCACTGACACACACTGTTTCAGTGCAATTAGACACTGCCGGTGTTCTGCTGCCGGCGATGACAGGGGGCGGAGCGACGAGCGGAGCCAGAACGCAGCCAGAACCAGTGTTGCGAGTCGATGTAAAATGAATTAGGTATATTGTTAGTAAGTTAGCCATGTAATAAGCGGGATAATGTATAGCTATACTCGGTCATTGTCGCAAAATAATTGACCTTCACTGACGTTTAAAACACCTCGCCGAAGCGGCTCGGTATTTTAAACTCTGTGTCGGTCAATTATTTTGCGACAATGACCTCGTAGCTATACATTATCCCTTACATATTTACTGGTTAGATGACATGTTGTGCATGTTATGACTTTGAACCACTGCAAAGACAGCATATAAGTAACTACGATGCGTCGGTCATGAATATGCAAATCGATGAAATGTCATGGTCGACATATGCTACGATACTATGTGATATGATGTAGTATGATATGATATATGCTACAATATGATATTATGTATGATATATGATGGATGATATGATATATGCTACAATATGATATGATTCCTGTGGTAAAGCTTAGGTGGTGTTTCATATAAGGACTCGGACAGCGTGGCCATTTCAAGTAACGTCTTTATTAATCTAACACAACTGCGCCTGCGCCACGCCTTACAGCAACAGCTATGGATGCCCGTAAGGGACATCCACTACATCTCCCCTTCTCCCAGGAATAAACCTAACATCCTCAAGTATACAGTAAACATCCTCCAGTATATTCAGACATCTACTACAGACATCCATTACATCTCTCCTTCTCCCAGGAATAAACCTAACATCCTCAAGTATATGTTGAAATACTCTAAAGAGAACCATAATGATGTAACATTACATAACATTCCTGCACAGATAATACAGGTAAGTGCCTTCTAGCTGTAAGGTGAAGCACTCCTTTTTTTTTTTTTTTTTTTTTTTTTTTAACGGAACGTAGTCCTTGAGCCATTCTGGCGGCTTTATCTGCCGTCTCGGAACGTCTCTCACTTTAGTCTCTGTACTCTCTCTCTCTCTAGTCAGGGCGCTTGGTGCTATTTCCTCCTCCGTTGTTTGCTCCTCCTGTGGAGTCGGTGTCTCTTGTGGCTCAGGGAGAGCTTGCAGATGAGCCCTGTTCCTCCTCACCACCTCTTCTCCTGCCCGGACCACATAGGAGCGTGGCGTGTCAGCCTTCCTGAGCACCGTAGCTGGCCGTTTTGAGGTGGAGATCCACACCGATTGACCCGGTCTCAGTTCCAGCCTCTGTGTGGCCCGGTGTCTCTCATTAAAGTTCTGTGTCTGTCTCAGTTTCAGTTGGTAGTCCTTTTCCTGAAAGGCCTTCGTTTTGGGCCATTGTGGTTTCAGGTGGGCAGGCGCCTGTGGCAGTGGGGAGCGGAGCTTCCTGCCCATCAGGAGCTCGCAGGTCCATGCTGCAATGGTGTGACTCTGTACGCTAACAGTGACTTAGCCGTCTTGACAGCTCTCTCTGCCTCTCCATTGCTCTGGGCAAAGTACGGGCTACTTGTCACATGAGCAAAGTCATAATCTGTGGCAAAGGCGGCAAACTCCGCTGACGCAAACTGTGGACCATTATCACTCCGCAGGACCTCTGGGACCCCGTGTCTGGAGTACATGGCCTTTAACGCCTCGATCACTCCTTTAGTTGTGGTAATGGGGGTTTTCTCTATTTCAATGTACCTTGAATAGTAGTCTACTGCTAACAGGTAGGTGGTGCCCTTTAGGTAAAACATATCCACCCCTACCTTTTGCCACGGCCGCTGAGGCAATGTCGATGGCATCATTGGCTCTGGATGCCGTGTCTGACTCTTCACACATGTTTCACACTGTGTTACTACCTTAGCGATCTGACTACTTAAGCCCATCCACCACACTGACTGCTCTGCTCTCGCTCTGCATTTAGATATCCCCATGTGTCCCTCATGTAAACGTGCCAGCATTTCTGTTTGCAAAGTCTCTGGTACTACTATCCTCCGTCCTTTCATTAAAAGGCCTCCTGCACAGTATAGCTCACTCTGGTAGATCCAGTAGGGCTTTAGCTGCTGTGGCAGTTCCTCCTGTCTTGGCCACCCCTTTTTGCACTGCTGTATAAGCTGTCTGCAGACAGAGTCCTTTTGCTGTTCCTCAGCAATCTGTTGCAGCTTTGCCTTAGACGCTGGTAGGCCCTGCTGTACTGCCTCAACAAACACCTGTGCTTCTCCTTCCAGCTCTCTTTCCTCCTCTGTAAGTGTGTGCACGATTGGGGCCCTTGATAATGCATCTGCCGTTATCAACGCTTTCCCTGGGACATATACTATGTGGTATGTATATCTCAGTAGTCTAAGCCTAAAGCGCTGGATTCTTGGGGGTAAGTCATCTAGTGCCTTCGTACCTAACAGAGCCAACAGTGGCTTGTGGTCGGTCTCTATGGTAAATTGAAGGCCTATTATATACGAGCTGAGCCTTTCGCATGCCCATGTTACTGCCAGCGCCTCCTTCTCCACCTGGGCATATCTCTGCTCTGTGTCAGAGAGACTGCGTGAGATATAGGCTATTGGGCACCACTCCTTGTTGTCCTGCATTTGGGTGAGGACTGCTCCCACTCCAAAAGATGATGCATCTGCAGACACTCTTGTCTTAGCATTTGGCCTGTACTGTGCCAGCACCCTATCTTGAGGCCAGATCAGACTTCACCTTTTCAAAGGCTGTCTGCTGCACCTCTCCTCACACCCAGGCATTCTCTTTCACCAGTAAATCCCGTAGTGGTTTGGTAGTGTCGGTGAAAAGAGGTACAAACTTTCCCATGTATGTGGCCATGCCCAGGAACCGTCTCACGTCTGCGACATTTTGTGGAGCGGGCATGTCTACGATTGCCCTCACTTTCTCTGGGTCTGGTGCTATGCCCCCTGCACTGACTTTGTGGCCCACAAACACCAACTCTGTCTGTGCGAACACGCACTTTTCATTTAGGGTCAGACCGGCTTCCTGAAGCCTGGACAGGACCGCAGTGAGCCTCTCATCATGCTGGGCCTTATCTACGCCACATACCAGCATGTCATCTGCGTGGCATATTATGCCCATCAGCCCGTCCAAGAGCTGCGACATGCGCCTCTGAAAATGTTCTGGACCAGAGCTGATCCCGAACGGCAGGACATTGAAACAGAAGCGGCCACATGGAGTAACAAATGTGGTGAGCTCTCTGCATTCTTCTGATAGGGGGATCTGCCAGAACCCTGAGCGTGCGTCTAGCTTAGTGAAGATCTTTGCCCCATTCAATTGAGCCAATGACTGCTCTACCGATGGTAGTATGTGTCGTTCTCTACATACCGCCTCATTGAGTCTAGTCAGATCCACGCAGACCCTGATTTTCCCAGTGGTGGGCTTTATCACGGGTACCATACCCGCACACCACGGCGTTGGCCTTTCTATCCTGAAATGAAATTACTCCCATCTTTTACATTCTCTCCAACTCCTCCTTGACTTTGTCTGCTAGTGGTATAGGCACTCTGCGTGGAGTAGTGAGTGCGTATGGTACTGCATCCTCCTTCAGGCAAATGCAGTAATCCCCCTCTAGCCTGCGAACACTGTGGGGAATTTACGCCTGAAAATGTCCCCTGGGTCCTCCAGTTCATCAACCCGCTCTACCAGTCGCAAGGCTTCAACTGCTGGCAGACCTAATAAGGGTCTGACTATTAAGCGGCCTTGGGTCCTCTGAAAGGCGCTATATAAAACAAAGTTATTATTATTATTATTATTATTATTATTATTAAAGAATCTACTACAAATACCGGCTGGGCAACCGTTCCACTTTTGCTCTTGAGCTGGCATATGACTTGCCCTGCTACCTGCAGCACCATGTTATTGGGCCCATATAGCTTCTTATCTGTTGCCCTCAAGGGGCCATCTCTGCTATATTTATATAGCCTGGTGGGGATAGCAGTGACTGCTGCTCCTGTGTCTATTTTAAAAGAGATCACTTCTCCATTGAGTTCTATGTCTGTGTGCCAGCCAGAGACATGATCCTTCACTTCTCCTAGAAAAAGGGTGTCCTGTTGTAACTCTCCTTCCTCTAGCATCTCATACACTGGCTGTGCGAAACGGCACACTGCAGCAAAATGCCCTGTTTTGTGGCACTGCCTACATTCTGCATTGCTAGCTGGACATTCTCTCCAGCTATGGGGGGAAAATCTACCACATTTCTGACATTTCTCTGTGTTTTTGACTGTCTCTGTCTGTCTTGTTCTGGTATACCCTGTTTGTTTGTGACCATATGCCTCTTTCTTTTTGAATGGACGAGAGATCGCATCCACCTCTCTCCTTTCCTCTGTGTGTGTAGCCCCCCCACGCATCACAGTCTGTTGCTGCTTCACAGTTTCCTGCTGTTTCACTTGACTGATTGCCTTGTTCAATGTCATGTCAGCGTCTAGCTGCAGTTTCTCTGAAAGGGCCAGGTCTTTTATCCCGACAATAATGCGATCCCGGATGCGTGAATATTTTAGGCAACCAACTTATGTTTAGCGTTTCTCTGATTGGCCACTACGCCCATGTGACCGCGGCAGCGCGAGAGAGCTGCAGCGCGGAAATAGGCTGTCTATTGCCATTCTCTAAGACAGGGGTTCCCAAACTTTTCAGGCCGGGGCCCAGAAAATAAGGCGTCAAATATCACTTCAATCCTATTAAGTTAGTTCAAGTTCAAGTTTCTTTTATTGCCACACGACCAGGCCGGTGGAATTTGAGCACGGTGCAGGTGGTAGCTGCGACAATACACCACATGGATGATGGAACACAACATAACATCAACAACAACATAACATAACATAACATAACATAACATAACATGCATAACATAACATAACAGCAGGGGGTGAAATTAGGATGAGTTGGAGTTGAGTAATTGTATGGCCTTGGGGAAGAAACTGTTGTTGAACCTAACCGTGCGACTACCTAGTGACCTAAACCTTCTACCAGAGGGGAGGAGTTGGAAGAGGTGATGAGCTGGGTGCAGGGGGTCACTGATGATTTTGTGTGCGCGTGTGATGGTGTGATAGTTAGTTATTCATTTATATGTGCTATTTATGAGAGGGCTAACTTGTTGCAAAATAATAATGATAATAATAATAGCCTCATTAAAATACTATTGTTGCTTCGGTTGTTTTCAGCATTTTATGTGCATAATCTGTTATTTAGTTTGAAATGTTCGTTGAAATAAGTAGATTTTTCGTTTTTGTTTATTTATTAAGTTAATATAAAACCATATAGTCACATTTTAGAATACAATAGAATAGAATTTTAGAATACAACTAGAAACACTGTCCTGGCATGCTTCTAAGTTCAGTGGCCTGACCAAAAAAATTTAAATAAAAAAATTAAAAATAAAAAAATTAAAAATTAAAAAATTAAAAATTAAAAAAAAAAAATTTTTTATTTTTTTTTATTTTTTTATTTATTTTTTTAATCATCTCGCGGCCCACCCGTGGCTGCTCGCGGCCCACCTTTGGGTCGCGACCCCGACTTTGGGAACCACTGCTCTAAGACAAACTCTAACCTTAACCAGCTCCTTAACAGCGCCTAAACTTAACCCTTCTAACCTTAACCAACTCCGAAACAATGCCTAACCTTAACCTTAACCTTAACCAACTCCGAAACAATGCCTAACCTTAACCTTAACCAACTCCGAAAGAATATTGCCATTCTCTAAGACAAACTCTAACCTTAACCAGCTCCTTAACAGCGCCTAAACTTAACCCTTCTAACCTTAACCAACTCCGAAACAATGCCTAACCTTAACCTTAACCAACTCAGAAACAATGCTTAAAGTTAACATGCCTAAACTTAACCGGCGAAAGAATGCATGTTAAAAAAAAAATAAAAAATTGACGGGAATCGAACTTGTCACCAACTGACCGCAGGATACACAGCAAGGCGGCGCTACCAGTTGAGCTAGTTGTCATTGTTAAAAGAGGGGGGATTACTGCTACATAATGCTGCCGCGACAGAGCGGCGCTGCCGCTGCTGCCGCGTCGCCGCGGGGGCGTGGCTAGACGCAAGTTGGGCGTGGCTAGACACAAGTTGGTTGCCTTTAATATTTAGGCATCCCGGATTAACTCCTCCCTCAACACCCCAAAGTTACAGTGTTCTGCGAGTTTATGCACTGCCGTTATGAAGCTATCCGCGGCTTCCCCTGGCTCTTGTTTACGTACGTTAAACTGCGCACGCTCGAATATGACGTTATGTCGCCCTACGAAATGTTCTTCCAAACACGTAACCACAGTTGCATATACAAGCCTTTCCTGTGCACTCAGCTGAGTAGCATTTAGAATGTCCTCCGCTTCATCTCCCATGAAGTATATCAGCGTATTGACTTGGAAAGCCTCTCCTTTCCTATCCAATCCCGATGCGACGCGATATCTGTCAAACCTCCGGATCTCGGCCAGTTCTTGCCGTCTGTGCAGTCAAACTTCTCCGGTGCGCTGACATGGAAACTGTCCGTCTGCGCGCGACCTGCTGCCGGTGCTGGTGGCGCCGCCCTTGCTGGCGCTGGTGCCCCTTCGCCGTCCGACATAGTTAGCTAACGTTAGCTGTTGTGCTATCTCTTGTAATAGCCTGTAATATCTCTCTCGCCGCTTGACCAGTCTCTTCTCTTCGTCTCCTAGGTAACGGGTTAACCCTTCTGACATGGGTTGAACACTTCTGACACCATGTGGTAAAGCTTAGGTGGTGTTTCATATAAGGACTCGGACAGCGTGGCCATTTCAAGTAACGTCTTTATTAATCTAACACAACTGCGCCTGCGCCACGCCTTACAGTGAGACTTCAAAATAAAGGTACTATAACTTGTAGCAAATTAAATAACAAAGAAATAAGAAATGCAACAAATACATTAGGGTTACAAAACGTAATGGTTAATTTGCTCAAAAAGGACAATTTAATAGAAAATGTTTACTTCCCCAAAAACACAATATTTCTGACACTGGAAATACCTTCCCTGAGGTCAATAGATGTCCCTAGATATCAAGAACATGCAAATGAACCTTGTAGAAGTGGAGCAATCTTCCATTTACTTTGGTATGTACTTTTAGGCAAATTTTCAGAAAATATGGATAGGCCTTATGAGGTTAATGGTTAATTTGTTCAAAAAGGACAATTTAATAGAACATTTTTACTTCCCCAATTAGATAAGATTATATGCAGCCTTTAATGTCTTTATTAAAACATAAATCTGTTTGTCTGTCTGTCTGTCTGTCTGTCTGTCTGTCTGTCTGTCTGTCTGTCTGTCTGTCTGTCTGTCTGTCTGTCTGTCTGTCTGTCTGTCTGTCTGTCTCTCCTGCAGTCTTCAGTGCCTCTGTCTGTCTATCTGTCTGTCTGTCTGTCTGTCTGTCTGTCTGTCTGTCTGTCTGTCTGTCTGTCTGTCTGTCTGTCTGTCTGTCTGTCTCTCCTGCAGCCCTCAGTCCCTCTGTCTGTCTTTCTTTTTTTAAAGCAAAAGTTTTTATTGGTGAAGCAATTTTGTACAATAACAAAGTCAGAATTATTCATTCACCCCCTTTTTTTTGTATAATCTACCCCACCCATCCCACCCCCAAACCCACCCCACGGATCAACAGGTAGGGTTACATACATGACATGCAACAAGAGAAAAGGTTAAATGACAGACAATAATAACAATTGCTACTTACAATGATACAATTAAATTAAAATAAATAATACAAAATACAAAAATAACAAAGACAAATTAAATAATATAATAAAAAAGAAAATAATAATAATAATAATAATAAACAAACGGAAAATAGTCTGAGTCAGGTATGGTACATTAATCAATTATCGAGTATCTACATATTTATCTGGTGGTATTACATAGTACTGTTGGGCCTGGTTAGATGGGAGGATAACTCAAAGAAGGAAGACACTCAGTCAGTCAGGAGGGAGAACAGCTAGGCTGTTAAAGTAAGAAATGAACGGCTGCCACTTCTTAAAGAATTTTTCGTTAACTCCTCTAAGTGCATACTTAATCTTCTCTAGTTTTAGAAACGAGACCATATCTTTTAGCCAGGCGGAGAAGGGGGGAGGTGTAGACAGTTTCCAGGCTAGGAGTATTCTCCGTCTGGCCAAGAGCGTGGCAAAAGCCAACATGTCAGTATCGTTTGGCTTAATAGGGAGAGGCTCAGCCGGTACGCCGAAAATGGCCAACAGTGGACAGGGCTGTATTGTGGTATCTAGTACTATCGAGAGCACATTGAATATCGAGGACCATAATGGTCTAAGCCCCGGGCAGGACCAAAACATGTGAGAGAGATCAGCTTGTGGGCTATTACAGCGGTCACAATTGGGATTGGAGTCTGGGTAGATTTCAGCTAGTCTTGCTTTGCTGTAGTGTATTCTGTGTACCACCTTTAGTTGTATTAGGCTGAGTCTGGCACAAGTAGAGGAGGAATTCACCCTATCCAGTGCTCCCCCCCACCACCCCTCTGTCAGTTCCACCCCCTGCTCCTCCTCCCACCTGGATCTCGTCTTAGCGCTTTTGTCTTTGGTCAAGCACATAGTATTTTGATAAATTTCAGATATAAGCCCTTTTTGGTTTGGTGGTAGACCCAAGAGTCTCTCCCAGTTTGATCGTTGAGGGGGGCTAGGAAATGAGTCAAATTGTGAACGTACAAAATGACGTATCTGAAGATAACGAAATAAATCGGAGCGTGGAAGACCAAATTGGAGACACAAGGAGCTAATACTGGAGAAAGTGTCACCGTCATATAGATCCTTGAAACTATTTATTCCGAGTCTGTTCCAGCGTGTAAAAGACGAGTCCAGAGTGGAGGGAACAAACAGGTGGTTATTACTAATAGGCCCCAAGATTGATGCTGAACAGAGTTTAAAGTGGCGACGAAACTGTATCCAAATCTTTAAAGTGGACAGAACAACAGGGTTTGAGGAGTGCCGGGAAGGAGAGAGAGGGAAAGAAGAGTAGACCAGAGCTGCCAGGGAGGATGAACGGCACGATTGCGCTTCTAAGCTACACCAGTCAGTTTCTGGGGCTTTCAACCAAAGAATAATTTTATGGATGTTGACAGACCAGTAATAGTGCATGAAATTAGGGAGCGCAAGTCCACCTGACCCCCTAGGTCCTTGTAGGATGGTTTTGCCTATTCTAGGGATCTTTCCCCCCCAGATAAAGGCAGATATTGCTTGGTCTATTGTGAGAAAAAAGGATTTGGGTAGAAATAGAGGGAGACATTGAAAGACATACAGGAATTTGGGCAGGATATTCATTTTAACACATTGTACTTTACCGGAGAGTGAGAGGGGCAGGCTGCTCCAACGTTGAAAGTCAGCTTTCATGTTAGTGATTACAGTAATGGGGGGAAGTTAGCTTCAAAAATAGAGTTTAAGGTGTGGGTGATCTTTATGCCCAGATATTTAAAGCCTGATTGTGACAGACGAAAGGGAATTGAAGATTGTGTAATTTGTAAGGCTGAGTTGTTAATGGGGAAACATTCACTTTTATGAAAATTTAGCTTATAGCCTGAGAAAGAGCCAAACTGTCTTAACATAGATTTTATGTGAGGGATGGAGGTAATAGGATGCGTCAAATAGAGCAGAAGGTTGTCAGCGTAAAGGGAGACCCTGTGTTCGACTCCGTGACGGGTGATACCACGGAAGTGGGGCGAGGACTTGAGTGCTATGGATAGAGGTTCAGCGGCGACGGCAAACAATAACGGAGACAAAGAACAACCCTGGCGTGTCCCTCTGGAAAGTGGGAAATAAGGGGAGTTTATAGAGTTGGTAGTGACACAGGCCAAGGGGGCGGAGTAGAGTAGCCGGACCCATGAAATAAATGTGTCCCCGAACCCAAATTTCTGCAGAGTCGTGAACAAGTATTCCCACTCCACGCGGTCAAAGGCCTTCTCCGCATCTGTCTGTCTGTCTGTCTGTCTGTCTGTCTGTCTGTCTGTCTGTCTGTCTGTCTGTCTGTCTGTCTGTCTGTCTGTCTGTCTGTCTGTCTGTCTGTCTGTCTGTCTGTCTGTCTGTCTGTCTGTCTCTCCTGCAGTCTTCAGTGCCTCTGTCTGTCTGTCTGTCTCTCCTGCAGCCCTCAGTCCCTCTGTCTGTCTTTCTATCTCAGGATTCAAGTCTAAACCTCCAGCCTTCATGGATAGAAAGAAGTCCCACAGGGTGATACTTCCTATACCTGAGTCTTCAGAGGAGGAGGAAGAGTGGAGCTCTCGTCTGGAGAGACGGCAAGGTGAACACCGAGTGGAGAGAGAACCCATAATAACATTGTTGAAGCTAATTAGCCTAATCAAAAAGAGTAGCCTATAGTACATTTACACACACAGGGAGAATAGTTTTTATAGCAGACTTAATGATTTTTGATTGAATATTTCTGCTAATGAAGTGAAATATTTATTATCATCAACTGTCCAGTTAGTTTTTATAGTGTAAAGTTTGGCTACTTCAAATCATTGAACGTACAGAAAGAAAGAGAGAGGGGGGGGGGGGGGGGGGGGGCTCAGACTCAGCCCCTCCCATTCTCACCCTTGCAGCTGGAGTGGATGTCAACATGTAAACTCAAGTCCAATGCAAGTGAAACACTGGAATCCTAGCAGAATCACTAACTGGTTTAAGTTATTTATATTATAGTGAAACACTGGAATCCTAGCAGAATCACTAACTGGTTTAAGTTATTTATATTTACTGGTTAGATGACATGTTGTGCATGTTATGACTTTGAATCACTGCAAAGACGGCATATAAGTAACTACGATGCGTCGGTCATGAATATGCAAATCGATGAAATGTCATGGTCGACATCGACATTGACTCATCGTTGCAGCCCTATTGTGATATGTTATATGCTACGATACTATGTGATATGATGTAGTATGATATGATATATGCTACAATATGATATTATGTATGATATATGATGGATGATATGATATATGCTACAATATGATATGATTCCTATAATATTAACAGGTCCTTCAGTGGTGAGAGCCCCTGTCAAGAGGTCAACCAGAGGGAATTCAGCTCCACATTCTGCTACTCAGGTCTGCATTGACTCTGTCTTATAATGCTAATAGACAACAAATAGACAATTTTTAATTAAATAGCGCCAGGACAAGTGTATTACAATAACAACATAAACAATATGTCATATCACAACCAAATTTGTAAAAAATATGGTGATATGAAACTTGGGCCACATCGCCCAGCCCTAATCTTCATTGGTAAGACAGGGCTAGGTTTAAAAAAAATCAGACCTATCCCTTTAATATAAGAAGATCTAATTATAATTCATTACATTTATATAGCGCTTTTCTAGACACTCAAAACACTTTACAACGTAGGGTTAGGGAAATTGCCTCCTTCAGCACCACTGGTAGCACCCAACCTTGGGCTACGCAGGCTCAATGACTACTATACACTGGCACCAGGCACACATCACACTACACAATGACTACCATACACTGGCACCCGGCACACATCACACTTCACAATGACTACCATACACTGGCACCAGGCACACATCACACTACACAATGACTACACCATACACTGGCACCCGGCACACATCACACTACACAATGACTACCATACACTGGCACCCGGCACACATCACACTACACAATGACTACCATACACTGGCACCTGGCACACGTCACACTACACAATGACTACCATACACTGCCACCCGGCACACGTCACACTACACAATGACTACCATACACTGGCACCCGGCACACATCACACTACACAATGACTACCATACACTGGTACCAGGCACGCATCACACTACACAATGGCTACCATACACTGGCACCAGGCACGCATCACACTACACAATGACTACCATACACTGGTACCAGGCACGCATCACACTACACAATGGCTACCATACACTGGTACCAGGCACACATCACACTACACAATGACTACCATACACTGGTACCAGGCACACATCACACTACACAATGACTACCATACACTGGCACCAGACACACATCACACTACACAATGACTACCATACACTGGCACCCGGCACACATCACACTACACAATGACTACTGTAACTGAGGGGTACAATTCCCTGACTGTATTGATAAGTATTGTATCATTAAACCACTACCTGCTTTATGTACTTTAAATACTGGCCACACAGTACATGATGTAGATATGATGAACACTTTCCCACCTGATGAAACGAAGTCCACACAAATGTATAAATCGAATATTTTATATAGCAAAGGGTATATACAACGTTCACTTAATGACATTTATGATTTGAATGCACTTGTAAGGCAAATGAGTATTCGTAGGTAAATCAACATTGAATGTCCAATCTCTGGTTACGCAGGGAGCAAGTATACAACCTGGTTCTTTAGGGAACTATAGCGATGGTACTTAAATGATTATAGCTGGATACACTAAAGGGGGGTCCCGCTGGTTGTAAGTCAGTAGGGGGGGGGGGGTTAGGAGAGCCGCTGGCGATATCCCATCTGGCCGACGATTTCTTGGGAGAATTCAGAGTGCTGAACACGGTGCCCACAGAACCTCGGTCCGCAGATGAATACAGCTGGGCCCTCTTGTAGACGGTAGCTGCCGGTCCACAACGAAGAGACGTGAGGCGACCTCACTCGGGGTAGAGCGCCGTCTCACCTGGACTCCTCTCGGGGGGGTAGTTCCAACACTCAGCAGTGTTGGCCGTTATCCATGGCATAATCAAAGCACCCAAAGCATGTAGATAATCCAAGCCGTGTAGGGCTCGCCGTCGTCCGGGTGAAGTAATCCAATGTACAGGTCCACTCGTCCTGGCCCAGAGCTCCTCGGATGCAAGCACCACACGTGGTCTGCCCAGCCTGGTTAAGACTCTAGATAACGCCAGGAACGATGGGGGTACTGCTCACTTTATAACTCTAACCGAACGATGCACCATACATAATAATTTGATAATTTGATGAACATTGTTACTCAGCTGATAGAGTTATACCCTTCTTGCTGTCTTGTCGCACAGAACTTGTAAGTCGCTTTGGATAAAAGCGTCAGCTAAATGACTAAATGTAAATGTAAACATAATAGACTATTATTAACTTAATAGAAATACGTCCCACTCGACGGTATAGTGTCAAACTATGACAATTCAACTATTAATCCACACGATGTCTCAATGCCTATTCTGAGGCCAAGTAGGCCATACTGCACCACACGTGCGTCGTGGGTGAGGCTTCACGTCTGTTACTAGGTTGGAGGGTAAAGAACTAATGGACTAAAAGAAAGTTCTACTTTACTTGCGCCATATATATATGCGCTGTGAACAAATAGTACCATTCGTATTTCGCCAGACGTATTCCTACGCGGAACCGGGCTTGTAACGACATGTTCGTCGGCACGATTGAACTTGAACCAAGGGGCTTGGCTGCTGGCGCCAGGTTCTTGTCCAATGGTAGAATGAAACTATTATGGGCTGTTAGTAGACTAAAGGGATATTCAGTGTATATGTACAAGGAATATACAAGGGATATCAAACGATATACAAATACTATTAAATATATATCCATAAATAAATATATATATTCGGTTTAATCTGATCCTTCACAACAGCCGCCCCCTAATTAGTCCCACCTAATTAGCTAAGCAGAGACAGATTAACCGCACTGTCTACCACTCAAGGTCCGCTGTAAGGGTCAGTCAACTCACAAAGTCATGGGGTCATGGTCGTCATCGATAGTGTCTGGGAGTCTGGGCAGTTCTATTAGCCTCGCCACGGGTTGTGTGTAAGTTCGCCCTTGGACGAGCACCTCGGCTGCTCGGACCTTGCCATCGGCACCGGTGATCACTTTGCTTACGCGGCCAGCCGGCCACATAGCTCTGGGTAGTGACTGGTCGATAATCATGACGACTGTTCCTTCTGTCAAATTGTCTCTCTCTTTTACCCACTTCTGGCGGGTCTGTAGAGACGGTAGGTAGTGGAGTAGAAAGCTGTTCCAACACTTGTCAGCTAGTACTTGACTGTACCTCCACATTCTTCGGCCGTTCGCTTCTTCAGGCCTGTACATTGTCTGGGGTAGCGCGGGGTCCAGCCGCCCCATCAAGAGTGTGTTGGGGGTGACTGGGTCGACATCTGCTACATCACTTGAGACGTAACCGAGGGGCTTTGAGTTCAATACTCCCTCGATCTCCGTGAGGACTGTCATTAGGACTTCTTCCGCCACAGTCTGGGCCCCAAGCACGGCGTACAGGGCTGTCTTTATCGAACGTACTTCTCGTTCCCAGGTTCCACCGAAGTGGGGTGCGTTCGGGGGATTAAACTGGAAGTCAATCTGGGATGGAGCGAGGTGGGTCTTAAGTTCTGGGCCCATAGCTTGGAAGCTCTCTCTCAGCTCTCTTTCTCCGCCTTTGAAGTTTGTCCCGTGATCAGACAACAATGTAGACGGTTTTCCTTTCCGCGATGTGAATCTTCGGAAGGCCATAAGGAATGAGTCTGTGCTCATGGTCGGAAGGAGTTCGATATGTATCGCTCTGGTGGTCATGCATTTGAATACAATACCCCACCGCTTCTCGGTTCCTCTTCCTTTCTTTATATACAACGGGCCAAAACAGTCCATGCCTGTGGAGTGGAATGGCTTGTCGCCGAGTCGGAGGCGACAGGGAGGTAGGTCAGCCATCCGGGGTATGCTGGGCTGCGCGCGCCACTTTCGGCAGTCTAGACAGGTTCGCTGGAAGCGTCGCACCGCTTCTCTTCCTTGAAGTATCCAATAGCGACGTCTGATCTCCGCGAAGACTCTCTCTGCTCCTGCGTGGTGTACATCCTCGTCGTATTTCTTTATGATCAGCTCTGTGACCTTGTGTCGGCTGTTCAAGACTATCGGGTACTTAACGTCATCCGGTAGATTGGGGGCTCTCCGCAGACGACCACCCACTCTGATGAGACCATGGGCGTCGCTCTCGGGGGCTAGGTGGAGCAGTCTGCTGTCTGATGGGACGGGCTTTCCTCCCTGTAGACAGTCTAGCTCATCGGGGAACGAGTCTCTCTGGGCTCGTTGTAGTAGAAGAAGTTCTGCTTCTTCGTAGTCAGATGCTGAAATGTCGGCAGTGGGCTGAATCTCTGGGTGGTGCCGCAGAAATGTCTTTAGCTGCGCACTCTGTAGGGTAATGCAATCATCTATGTTGGGGTCTGTGGAGGCGACTGTGCTCAGTCCACAGAACATAGGTTTCTTGTTCTCAGCCTCCTCTTTACTCGCTTCCCATGGGGTGGGCGTAGGCCACTCTTCTTCCGGGAGCTTGAGGAATTCTGGTCCGTCACTGTAGATGTTGCGACTGGTGAGGTCATCTAGAGACATTCCCCGGGTGATGACGTCAGCTGGGTTGTGTTTGGTGTCCACATACCGCCAGCTCGCTGCTTCTGTTAACTCTTGAATCTCGGTGACTCTGACTCCCACGAAGACTTTGTATCTGCATGAATCAGACTTGATCCATGTGAGTACTGTCGTGGAATCTGACCACAAGATTGTTCTGTGCACCGGAATGGTGAGTTCACGTTGGATTAACGTGGCTAGATGCGCTCCTGCTAGGGCTGCGCAGAGCTCTAGACGCGGGATAGATTGTTGCTTTCGTGGGGCTATTCTTGAGCGAGCCAGGATGAAAGCAGTGTGTAT
This sequence comes from Notolepis coatsorum, assembly GCF_963971535.1. Classification (NCBI taxonomy): domain Eukaryota; kingdom Metazoa; phylum Chordata; class Actinopteri; order Aulopiformes; family Paralepididae; genus Notolepis; species Notolepis coatsorum. The sequence continues at coordinate 127,078,140 of NC_140169.1, forward strand.
CTCTCCTCCCCTCTCTTGGGCACGCAAGTAGGCCACCGATCCATAGGCTACTTCGGAGGCGTCACTGAAGACGTGTAGATCCATCTTGCATGTCTCTGGCCTCACTGTGGGTGGGAAGTAGCTGCGGCGTATATTGACGCCTGGGAGTGAGCGGAGCTCCGTCTCCCACTCTCTCCATGTGGAGGCAAGGTGTGCGGGTATTGGGTCGTCCCAGCCCTGGTCCTTGTCCCATAGTGCTCGTACAATCATCTTTGCCCTGGTGGTGTAAGGTAGAATACATCCCAACGGGTCATATTGTCTGGCGAGTGTTCTGTACACACTCCGTCTGGTGGTCGGTATCGCCGTCGACCTTCCCTGCTCCGTGGTCAGGGGTTTGTGTCTATAGTGGAGCGAGTCTGTTTTGAAGCGCCAGACTAATCCTAGTGTCATTTCTTGGGCTTCTCCTGGGATGGTCGCCATCCAGGTCTCGCTGCTGGCAGCCTTGTCCGCGGGGGAGAGGCTGCGCAATACGTGCGGGTCACTGCTGGCCCACTGCCTGAGCTCAAAGCCGCCTTTGATCAGGGAGGCGCGTAGCTTGATTAGGAGAGCCTCGGCTTCTTCTTGAGTCGAAACGCTTTGTAAACAGTTGTCCACGTAGAAACTGTTCTTCACACTGTGTCGGACCTCTTCATCTGCTGCTGGGTCCTCTGCGACGTGTTTCTGTAGTGCAAATGTAGCACAGCACGGGCTGCATGTGGTTCCGAAGGGGAGGACTTCCCACTGGTAGATGGCTGGGTTCTCGTCTCCGATCCTCTCTCTCCATAGGAACCGCAGCAGGGGCTTGTCCTCCTCCACTAGTCTCACCTGCAGGAACATCCCTTTGATATCCCCGCTGATAGCCACCTTGTCCTGGCGGAAGCGTAGTAGCACGCCTAGTAGAGAGGGGCCGAGTGTGGGGCCGGGCAAGAGCTCTTTATTCAGATTTTGGGATCCGATCTGGTAGCTGCAGTTAAACACAATGCGATCCTTGCCGTTGTGGTGGACCTTGTGGTGCGGCACGTGTCCCGCTGTGATTAGCTTCTCAATCTCAGCGCGGTACACGCTCTCTTGAGCGGGGTCTTTGGCTAGGCGCCGCTCTGTGTTCAGTAGATACCGCTCCGTGGCGTCTTTCTTTGCGTGAAAGGTGGGCATTCCCTCTCGCCTCAGGAGTGGAGTTGCGTATCTCATCACTCCGCCGACTGTGACTCTCTTTGTCCCTTGCTCGAGGAGGTTGATGGCGTAAATGTCTTCTTTAGAACGAATGTCTTTCTTTTCGTTCTTAAAGGGCATTGTCTCTAGTGTCCATAGCCTCTCGACATGCTGCAGGAGAGTGGTGTCTTCTTCTGTCGCTCTGGAGTAGAGGCAGCTGGTGGCTGCTGTTCGGTTGAGAGATTTAGCGAGGGGGCCTTGTAGTGTCCACCCTAGGCGGGTCTCGACTGCTGCAGGACAGCCTCGGCGTCCTGTATGGACCCGGTCTATCGGGACGATGAGGTCTGCATGGTCGGAGCCTATCAGCAGGGTCGGGGTGGCGCCGTCTATGAGCGGGATAGGTAGTTGACGCAGGTGCACATATTTATCCATCAGCTTGGCGATGAGGTAGGTGTACTGCGATAGTCCTATTTCTTGGCTGGTGAAAGCATTTGTAATCCTATACCGTCGCTCTGGCTGCCCGCTTGCTGCGATAGTGAAGGAGACATTCTCGCCCTTTATCGTCTTTAAATCTCTTCTTATTGTCCGAATCGTCATTTGGTTCTCGCTCCCCCGCAGTCCCAGCTGGGCCGCAGCGGACGCGAGCAGAAGGGTCTTCTCTGACCCGTCATCAAGGACGGCGTAAGTGTCCATGACTTTATCTTGGTAGCTCAATGTTACACGGACTACCTTTAAGAGCACTTGGGCGCCGCTGCTGCTGGCGGGGTCAATGTACATGACACTTGCCTTGGTGCTGCTCGATGGTGCAGGTGCAGGCTTTCTTCTGTTACTGTTGTGTAGTACATCTAGATGGGCTCCGTCACACCGACTGCACCTCTTCTTTAGGCGGCATTCGGCTGCCATGTGACTGCGCGCACATCGGTAACAGCGCCTGTTGGACTTTATCCATTGACTCACTTCTTCCGCATTCATCTTTGTGAACAGGTCACATTGTGACAGCCAATGTTCCTTCTCGCAGTACGGGCACACCATCTTCCACTTCTCTTTTCTCGAGGGGGTACTGTGGTTCTTACTGCTCGGTACTGATTCTGATTGGTGCATGACAGTCACCGATCTTCTTCCATCGTTTATTCTCCTGGGTCCCTCTCTGGAGCTTGGTGTGCTCCGCACGAACGTATCCAGTCGTAAGCTGCTGACTTCTCTCGCCAGGAAGTCGGCTAGATCGAGGAGGGATGGTTCGGGACCGTTAGGATCACGGTGGTCTCTCTGCCGCCTGAAGCGCTCTTGTCTGGCGGGTGGCAGCTTCTCTAAAATCCTCTCGACGTTAGAGTTGGCGTATAGCTCGTGCATACCCTTTTCCCGTTGCGCTCCCAGCATCCCTACCAGGGACTGCACCTCTATAGACAGGTCGTCTAATGAGCGATTGTCTGTTGCTGGGGGTAGGCGATCAATATGCCTTATCTCTTGGATTACGTAATCCCATATACGTCCATATCTCTGGTCCAGCGCTGCTAGAGCCGCGGTGTATGGGGTCGTAGAGGTGGCATAGGCTAGCGCTATATTGTGCGCTCGCGGTACTTTCAGGTGCTTCAGTAATATTGCATACTTGTGGCGTTCATCAGCGACATCCACCATCATTGTCTCTAAGCACATCCGGAGCTCCGTGTACTGTGCTCGATTCTCATAGGTGAAGTCTGGAAACGTCGGCGTGGCAATGTATGACGCCGTGGATGGCTGATACATCGGCGAGCGTTGGGGGAGAGACCTCCTAGGCGAGTCTCCTCTTGCGCCTCTCTGTGGGCTGGTACCGGCAGGGTACCATGGCCCGCTGGTCCAGGTGCTATTCCTCGGGGCTGGTCGTGCGTCGTGCTCACCCGTGAATAGAGTCGGGGGTCTGTAGCGCAGCGCCGCGGGGGTATAGCCTGGGCTGTACTGGACCTCCTGGTCCTGTGGAGTACTGTGCTGTCGTCGGGCTTGGTTCTCCTCCTCTCCCTCTTCTTCTTCTATCAGGTCCTCTAGATCCTGTAGTCGTTTATTTAGCTTCTCCGCAGTGTATGCCGCTCCTTCCTTGTAGCTGGGTCTCGCTTGGACCGGTCTGGGAAGGGGGTCTGCGGGGGGTATAGGCTTGGTCTGTTGGTCAAGTTCAGGGTCGCTTGCTCGGTTAGGAGACGCTGCCCTTGACTGTTGTCTCGACGAGTTCCTTGAACCCCTGGCGGAGGGAGAGGGTGTTGCCTTGAGGATCAGCTGCTCCATTAGCTGCGCTTGTAGTCTGTCGCGCTCGGCTTGTAGTCTGTCGCGCTCGGCTTCGCGCTTGGTGAGATCTGCTTCTCTTTGGGCACCGGCAGCGGCGCGCTGGGCGTCGGCCCGGTCTCTTGCCATATTCTCTTCCGTCTGAAGGCGTCTCATCTCCAGGCGTATGCGCTCTTCCTCGCTCCGTTGCTGTGTCTGGAGTCGATCGCGTTCACCCTGAAGTCGATCGCGTTCGGTAGAGGCTGTCAGGCTGACGAGGAACGCCTGTGATAGCATCCTCTCCGCTTCGCTGGGGGAAGACGGTTGTAGAGGTGAGCCGCTCCTGGCTGTACTCGTTGGGGAGTCCTGGAGCTCTATTTCCTCGGCGCTCTCCTCCTCTTCTTCTGTGCAGAGTTCTCTCTCTGTAGGGTTGTCTTCCTCCCGGGGCTGGTCGGGGACTACTTCTTCGGTATTGGCGGGGGGTAAAGGCATGTCAGCTCCCTCCTGGTCCCCACCGTGAGCTTGGTCAGTTACATTAGAACCCACTAGGGCCTCTGTGGTCGGGGTAACCTGTTCGTTAAGGTCAGACATAATTTTACTTTCTACTTTTACCGCGTTTACCGTTTGTCGAAGGCTAGGTAGTTGACTGACAGCGTAATCCTCTAAGTACTGAGGTGTCTGTCGTCTGCGCTGCGGGCGTTCTACGTTAGGAGGACCGTTTCGTGGAGTGTTCATCATAGGCCATTTCAATATTAATAACACTATATTAATATTACACTAGTTACCATCCGGCTCGAAGGACCAATTGTAACTGAGGGGTACAATTCCCTGACTGTATTGATAAGTATGGTATCATTAAACCACTACCTGCTTTATGTACTTTAAATACTGGCCACACAGTACATGATGTAGATATGATGAACACTTTCCCACCTGATGAAACGAAGTCCACACAAATGTATAAATCGAATATTTTATATAGCAAAGGGTATATACAACGTTCACTTAATGACATTTATGATTTGAATGCACTTGTAAGGCAAATGAGTATTCGTAGGTAAATCAACATTGAATGTCCAATCTCTGGTTACACAGGGAGCAAGTATACAACCTGGTTCTTTAGGGAACTATAGCGATGGTACTTAAATGATTATAGCTGGATACACTAAAGGGGGGTCCCGCTGGTTGTAAGTCAGTAGGGGGGGGGGGGTTAGGAGAGCCGCTGGCGATATCCCATCTGGCCGACGATTTCTTGGGAGAATTCAGAGTGCTGAACACGGTGCCCACAGAACCTCGGTCCGCAGATGAATACAGCTGGGCCCTCTTGTAGACGGTAGCTGCCGGTCCACAACGAAGAGACGTGAGGCGACCTCACTCGGGGTAGAGCGCCGTCTCACCTGGACTCCTCTCGGGGGGGTAGTTCCAACACTCAGCAGTGTTGGCCGTTATCCATGGCATAATCAAAGCACCCAAAGCATGTAGATAATCCAAGCCGTGTAGGGCTCGCCGTCGTCCGGGTGAAGTAATCCAATGTACAGGTCCACTCGTCCTGGCCCAGAGCTCCTCGGATGCAAGCACCACACGTGGTCTGCCCAGCCTGGTTAAGACTCTAGATAACGCCAGGAACGATGGGGGTACTGCTCACTTTATAACTCTAACCGAACGATGCACCATACATAATAGACTATTATTAACTTAATAGAAATACGTCCCACTCGACGGTATAGTGTCAAACTATGACAATTCAACTATTAATCCACACGATGTCTCAATGCCTATTCTGAGGCCAAGTAGGCCATACTGCACCACACGTGCGTCGTGGGTGAGGCTTCACGTCTGTTACTAGGTTGGAGGGTAAAGAACTAATGGACTAAAAGAAAGTTCTACTTTACTTGCGCCATATATATATGCGCTGTGAACAAATAGTACCATTCGTATTTCGCCAGACGTATTCCTACGCGGAACCGGGCTTGTAACGACATGTTCGTCGGCACGATTGAACTTGAACCAAGGGGCTTGGCTGCTGGCGCCAGGTTCTTGTCCAATGGTAGAATGAAACTATTATGGGCTGTTAGTAGACTAAAGGGATATTCAGTGTATATGTACAAGGAATATACAAGGGATATCAAACGATATACAAATACTATTAAATATATATCCATAAATAAATATATATATTCGGTTTAATCTGATCCTTCACAACAACTACCATACACTGGCACCCGGCACACATCACACTACACAATGACTACCATACACTGGTACCAGGCACACATCACACTACACAATGACTACCATACACTGGCACCCGGCACACATCACACTGACTACCATACACTGGCACCAGGCACACATCACACTACACAATGACTACCATACACTGGCACCCGGCACACATCACACTACACAATGACTACCATACACTGGTACCAGGCACACATCACACTACACAATGACTACCATACACTGGCACCAGGCACACATCACACTACACAATGGCTGAACGGCTCAGGAGACAGGGATTGATATCAGCCAATTAAGGGAAAGGGATGATTAGGTTCCCTTGATGTCAGAGACCTGATTGGGAATTTGGCCAGGAACGTCAGGAAACCCCCTAATCTTTACGATTCTTTAACGACCGAATTCAGTCAGAATTATGTTATGTAATATCTCCTGACTTAACGGACTATCTCTCTCTCTCACTCTCTATCGCTCTCTCTGTCTTTCTCTCTCTTTTGCTCTCTCTCGCCCTCTCTCTCTCTGTCTGTCTGTCTGTCTGTCTGTCTGTCTGTCTGTCTGTCTGTCTGTCTGTCTGTCTGTCTGTCTGTCTGTCTGTCTGTCTGTCTGTCTGTCTGTCTGTCTGTCTCTCTCTCTCTCTCTCTCTCTCTCTCTCTCTCTCTCTCTCTCTCTCTCTCTCTCTCTCTCTCTCTCTCTCTCTCTCTCTCTCTCTCACAGCAGCACCATGGAGGTGAGCCAGCTACACCCATCACACCAGGGCTTCCACAGAAAGAGGAGGATAAGGGTTATACAAGAGGGAGAAACTTGAGGAACCTTCCTAGGGTCAGTTACGGAGAACTGGAGGTTTCTGAGGGCGATCGTTATTATTGTAAGTATAACCTAGTATATTTTATTTATTTATTTAACATTGAGATTTAAAATCTTAGCCTAGAATGTTTTCAAAATGTCATCGAAACGGCAGAGAGATAGACCTCTCACATATATAGACTAGGCAGAGAGATAGACCTCTCACATATATAGACTAGGCAGAGAGATAGACCTCTCACATAAATAGACTAGGCAGAGAGATAGACCTCTCACATATATAGACTAGGCAGAGATAGACCTCTCACATATAGAGACTAGGCAGAGAGATAGACCTCTCACATATATAGACTAGGCAGAGAGATATACCTCTCACATATAGAGACTAGGCAGAGATAGACCTCTCACTTATATAGACTAGGCAGAGATATAGACCTCTCACATATATAGACTAGGCAGAGAGATAGACCTCTCACATATATAGACTAGGCAGAGATAGACCTCTCACATATATAGACTAGGCAGAGAGATAGACCTCTCACATATATAGACTAGGCAGAGATATAGACCTCTCACATATAGAGACTAGGCAGAGAGATAGACCTCTCACATATATAGACTAGGCAGAGATAGACCTCTCACATATATAGACTAGGCAGAGAGATAGACCTCTCACATATATAGACTAGGCAGAGATAGACCTCTCACATATATAGACTAGGCAGAGAGATAGACCTCTCACATATAGAGACTAGACAGAGAGATATACCTCTCACATATAGAGACTAGGCAGAGAGATAGACCTCTCACATATAGAGACTAGGCAGAGAGATAGACCTCTCACATATATAGACTAGGCAGAGAGATAGACCTCTCACATATATAGACTAGGCAGAGAGATAGACCTCTCACATATAGAGACTAGGCAGAGAGATATACCTCTCACATAAATAGACTAGGCAGAGAGATAGACCTCTCACATATAGAGACTAGGCAGAGATAGACCTCTCACATATATAGACTAGGCAGAGAGATAGACCTCTCACATATATAGACTAGGCAGAGAGATAGACCTCTCACATATAGAGACTAGGCAGAGAGATAGACCTCTCACATAAATAGACTAGGCAGAGAGATAGACCTCTCACATATAGAGACTAGGCAGATAGATAGACCTCTCACATATATAGACTAGGCAGAGAGATAGACCTCTCACATATAGAGAATAGGCAGAGAGATAGACCTCTCACATATATAGACTAGGCAGAGAGATAGACCTCTCACATATATAGACTAGGCAGAGAGATAGACCTCTCACATATATAGACTAGGCAGAGAGATAGACCTCTCACATATATAGACTAGGCAGAGAGATAGACCTCTCACATAAATAGACTAGGCAGAGAGATAGACCTCTCACATATATAGACTAGGCAGAGATAGACCTCTCACATATATAGACTAGGCAGAGAGATAGATCTCTCACATATATAGACTAGGCAGAGAGATAGACCTCTCACATATATAGACTAGGCAGAGAGATAGACCTCTCACATATAGAGACTAGGCAGAGAGATAGACCTCTCACATATATAGACTAGGCAGAGAGATAGACCTCTCACATATATAGACTAGGCAGAGAGATAGACCTCTCACATATAGAGACTAGGCAGAGAGATGGACCTCTCACATATATAGACTAGGCAGATATAGACCTCTCACATATATAGACTAGGCAGAGAGATAGACCTCTCACATATATAGACTAGGCAGAGAGATAGACCTCTCACATATATAGACTAGGCAGAGAGATAGACCTCTCACATATATAGACTAGGCAGAGAGATAGACCTCTCACATATAGAGACTAGGCAGAGAGATATACCGTTCACATATAGAGACTAGGCAGAGAGATAGACCTCTCACATATAGAGACTAGGCAGAGAGATAGACCTCTCACATATAGAGACTAGGCAGAGAGATAGACCTCTCACATATATAGACTAGGCAGAGAGATAGACCTCTCACATATAGAGACTAGGCAGAGAGATAGACCTCTCACATATATAGACTAGGCAGAGAGATAGACCTCTCACATATATAGACTAGGCAGAGAGATATACCTCTCACATATAGAGACTAGGCAGAGAGATAGACCTCTCACATATAGAGACTAGGCAGAGAGATAGACCTCTCACATATATAGACTAGGCAGAGAGATAGACCTCTCACATATAGAGACTAGGCAGAGAGATAGACCTCTCACATATATAGACTAGGCAGAGAGATAGACCTCTCACATATATAGACTAGGCAGAGAGATAGACCTCTCACATATATAGACTAGGCAGAGATATAGACCTCTCACATATATAGACTAGGCAGAGAGATAGACCTCTCACATATATAGACTAGGCAGAGAGATAGATCTCTCACATATATAGACTAGGCAGAGAGATAGACCTCTCACATATATAGACTAGGCAGAGAGATAGACCTCTCACATATATAGACCAGGCAGAGAGATAGACCTCTCACATATATAGACCAGGCAGAGAGATAGACCTCTCACATATATAGACTAGGCAGAGAGATAGACCTCTCACATATAGAGACTAGGCAGAGAGATAGACCTCTCACATATAGAGACTAGGCAGAGAGATAGACCTCTCACATATATAGACTAGGCAGAGAGATATACCTCTCACATAAATAGACTAGGCAGAGAGATAGACCTCTCACATATAGAGACTAGGCAGAGAGATAGACCTCTCACATATATAGACTAGGCAGAGAGATAGACCTCTCACATATAGAGACTAGGCAGAGATAGACCTCTCACATATATAGACTATAGGCAGAGAGATAGACCTCTCACATATATAGACTAGGCAGAGAGATAGACCTCTCACATATAGAGACTAGGCAGAGAGATAGACTCCTCACATATAGAGACTAGGCAGAGAGATAGACCTCTCACATATATAGACTAGGCAGAGAGATAGACCTCTCACATATATAGACTAGGCAGAGAGATAGACCTCTCACATATAGAGACTAGGCAGAGAGATAGACCCCTCACATATAGAGACTAGGCAGAGAGATAGACCTCTCACATATATAGACCAGGCAGAGAGATAGACCTCTCACATATATATACTAGGCAGAGAGATAGACCTCTCACATATAGAGACTAGGCAGAGAGATAGACCTCTCACATATATATACTAGGCAGAGAGATAGACCTCTCACATATAGAGACTAGGCAGAGAGCTAGACCTCTCACATATATAGACTAGGCAGAGAGATAGACCTCTCACATATATAGACTAGGCAGAGAGATAGACCTCTCACATATAGAGACTAGGCAGATAGATAGACCTCTCACATATATAGACTAGGCAGAGAGATAGACCTCTCACATATAGAGACTAGGCAGAGAGATAGACCTCTCACATATATAGACTAGGCAGAGAGATAGACCTCTCACATATATAGACTAGGCAGAGAGATAGACCTCTCACATATAGAGACTAGGCAGATAGATAGACCTCTCACATATAGAGACTAGGCAGAGAGATAGACCTCTCACATATATAGACTAGGCAGAGAGATAGACCTCTCACATATATAGACTAGGCAGAGAGATAGACCTCTCACATATATAGACTAGGCAGAGATATAGACCTCTCACATATATAGACTAGGCAGAGAGATAGACCTCTCACATATATAGACTAGGCAGAGAGATAGATCTCTCACATATATAGACTAGGCAGAGAGATAGACCTCTCACATATATAGACTAGGCAGAGAGATAGACCTCTCACATATATAGACCAGGCAGAGAGATAGACCTCTCACATATATAGACCAGGCAGAGAGATAGACCTCTCACATATATAGACTAGGCAGAGAGATAGACCTCTCACATATAGAGACTAGGCAGAGAGATAGACCTCTCACATATAGAGACTAGGCAGAGAGATAGACCTCTCACATATATAGACTAGGCAGAGAGATATACCTCTCACATAAATAGACTAGGCAGAGAGATAGACCTCTCACATATAGAGACTAGGCAGAGAGATAGACCTCTCACATATATAGACTAGGCAGAGAGATAGACCTCTCACATATAGAGACTAGGCAGAGATAGACCTCTCACATATATAGACTATAGGCAGAGAGATAGACCTCTCACATATATAGACTAGGCAGAGAGATAGACCTCTCACATATAGAGACTAGGCAGAGAGATAGACCCCTCACATATAGAGACTAGGCAGAGAGATAGACCTCTCACATATATAGACTAGGCAGAGAGATAGACCTCTCACATATATAGACTAGGCAGATAGATAGACCTCTCACATATAGAGAGTAGGCAGAGAGATAGACCCCTCACATATAGAGACTAGGCAGAGAGATAGACCTCTCACATATATAGACCAGGCAGAGAGATAGACCTCTCACATATATATACTAGGCAGAGAGATAGACCTCTCACATATATAGACTAGGCAGAGAGATAGACCTCTCACATATAGAGACTAGGCAGAGAGATAGACCTCTCACATATATATACTAGGCAGAGAGATAGACCTCTCACATATAGAGACTAGGCAGAGAGATAGACCTCTCACATATATAGACTAGGCAGAGAGATAGACCTCTCACATATATAGACTAGGCAGAGAGATAGACCTCACACATATATAGACTAGGCAGAGAGATAGACCTCTCACATATATAGACTAGGCAGAGAGATAGAGCTCTCACATATATAGACTAGGCAGAGATATAGACCTCTCACATATAGAGACTAGGCAGAGATATAGACCTCTCACATATATAGACTAGGCAGAGAGATAGATCTCTCACATATATAGACTAGGCAGAGAGATAGACCTCTCACATATATAGACTAGGCAGAGAGATAGACCTCTCACATATATAGACTAGGCAGAGAGATAGACCTCTCACATATATAGACTAGGCAGAGAGATAGACCTCTCACATATAGAGACTAGGCAGAGATAGACCTCTCACATATAGAGACTAGGCAGAGAGATAGACCTCTCACATATATAGACTAGGCAGAGAGATAGACCTCTCACATATATAGACCAGGCAGAGAGATAGACCTCTCACATAAATAGACTAGGCAGAGAGATAGACCTCTCACATATAGAGACTAGGCAGATAGATAGACCTCTCACATATATAGACTAGGCAGAGAGATAGACCTCTCACATATAGAGAATAGGCAGAGAGATAGACCTCTCACATATATAGACTAGGCAGAGAGATAGACCTCTCACATATATAGACTAGGCAGAGAGATAGACCTCTCACATATATAGACTAGGCAGAGAGATAGACCTCTCACATATATAGACTAGGCAGAGAGATAGACCTCTCACATAAATAGACTAGGCAGAGAGATAGACCTCTCACATATATAGACTAGGCAGAGATAGACCTCTCACATATATAGACTAGGCAGAGAGATAGATCTCTCACATATATAGACTAGGCAGAGAGATAGACCTCTCACATATATAGACTAGGCAGAGAGATAGACCTCTCACATATAGAGACTAGGCAGAGAGATAGACCTCTCACATATATAGACTAGGCAGAGAGATAGACCTCTCACATATATAGACTAGGCAGAGAGATAGACCTCTCACATATAGAGACTAGGCAGAGAGATGGACCTCTCACATATATAGACTAGGCAGATATAGACCTCTCACATATATAGACTAGGCAGAGAGATAGACCTCTCACATATATAGACTAGGCAGAGAGATAGACCTCTCACATATATAGACTAGGCAGAGAGATAGACCTCTCACATATATAGACTAGGCAGAGAGATAGACCTCTCACATATAGAGACTAGGCAGAGAGATAGACCTCTCACATATAGAGACTAGGCAGAGATAGACCTCTCACATATATAGACTAGGCAGAGAGATAGACCTCTCACATATAGAGACTAGGCAGAGAGATATACCGTTCACATATAGAGACTAGGCAGAGAGATAGACCTCTCACATATAGAGACTAGGCAGAGAGATAGACCTCTCACATATAGAGACTAGGCAGAGAGATAGACCTCTCACATATATAGACTAGGCAGAGAGATAGACCTCTCACATATAGAGACTAGGCAGAGAGATAGACCTCTCACATATAGAGACTAGGCAGAGATAGACCTCTCACATATAGAGACTAGGCAGATAGATAGACCTCTCACATATAGAGACTAGGCAGAGAGATAGACCTCTCACATATATAGACTAGGCAGAGAGATAGACCTCTCACATATATAGACTAGGCAGAGAGATATACCTCTCACATATAGAGACTAGGCAGAGAGATAGACCTCTCACATATAGAGACTAGGCAGAGAGATAGACCTCTCACATATATAGACTAGGCAGAGAGATAGACCTCTCACATATAGAGACTAGGCAGAGAGATAGACCTCTCACATATATAGACTAGGCAGAGAGATAGACCTCTCACATATATAGACTAGGCAGAGAGATAGACCTCTCACATATATAGACTAGGCAGAGATATAGACCTCTCACATATATAGACTAGGCAGAGAGATAGACCTCTCACATATATAGACTAGGCAGAGAGATAGATCTCTCACATATATAGACTAGGCAGAGAGATAGACCTCTCACATATATAGACTAGGCAGAGAGATAGACCTCTCACATATATAGACCAGGCAGAGAGATAGACCTCTCACATATATAGACCAGGCAGAGAGATAGACCTCTCACATATATAGACTAGGCAGAGAGATAGACCTCTCACATATAGAGACTAGGCAGAGAGATAGACCTCTCACATATATAGACTAGGCAGAGAGATATACCTCTCACATAAATAGACTAGGCAGAGAGATAGACCTCTCACATATAGAGACTAGGCAGAGAGATAGACCTCTCACATATATAGACTAGGCAGAGAGATAGACCTCTCACATATAGAGACTAGGCAGAGATAGACCTCTCACATATATAGACTATAGGCAGAGAGATAGACCTCTCACATATATAGACTAGGCAGAGAGATAGACCTCTCACATATAGAGACTAGGCAGAGAGATAGACCCCTCACATATAGAGACTAGGCAGAGAGATAGACCTCTCACATATATAGACTAGGCAGAGAGATAGACCTCTCACATATATAGACTAGGCAGAGAGATAGACCTCTCACATATAGAGACTAGGCAGAGAGATAGACCCCTCACATATAGAGACTAGGCAGAGAGATAGACCTCTCACATATATAGACCAGGCAGAGAGATAGACCTCTCACATATATATACTAGGCAGAGAGATAGACCTCTCACATATAGAGACTAGGCAGAGAGATAGACCTCTCACATATATATACTAGGCAGAGAGATAGACCTCTCACATATAGAGACTAGGCAGAGAGCTAGACCTCTCACATATATAGACTAGGCAGAGAGATAGACCTCTCACATATATAGACTAGGCAGAGAGATAGACCTCTCACATATAGAGACTAGGCAGATAGATAGACCTCTCACATATATAGACTAGGCAGAGAGATAGACCTCTCACATATAGAGACTAGGCAGAGAGATAGACCTCTCACATATATAGACTAGGCAGAGAGATAGACCTCTCACATATATAGACTAGGCAGAGAGATAGACCTCTCACATATAGAGACTAGGCAGATAGATAGACCTCTCACATATAGAGACTAGGCAGAGAGATAGACCTCTCACATATATAGACTAGGCAGAGAGATAGACCTCTCACATATATAGACTAGGCAGAGAGATAGACCTCTCACATATATAGACTAGGCAGAGATATAGACCTCTCACATATATAGACTAGGCAGAGAGATAGACCTCTCACATATATAGACTAGGCAGAGAGATAGATCTCTCACATATATAGACTAGGCAGAGAGATAGACCTCTCACATATATAGACTAGGCAGAGAGATAGACCTCTCACATATATAGACCAGGCAGAGAGATAGACCTCTCACATATATAGACCAGGCAGAGAGATAGACCTCTCACATATATAGACTAGGCAGAGAGATAGACCTCTCACATATAGAGACTAGGCAGAGAGATAGACCTCTCACATATAGAGACTAGGCAGAGAGATAGACCTCTCACATATATAGACTAGGCAGAGAGATATACCTCTCACATAAATAGACTAGGCAGAGAGATAGACCTCTCACATATAGAGACTAGGCAGAGAGATAGACCTCTCACATATATAGACTAGGCAGAGAGATAGACCTCTCACATATAGAGACTAGGCAGAGATAGACCTCTCACATATATAGACTATAGGCAGAGAGATAGACCTCTCACATATATAGACTAGGCAGAGAGATAGACCTCTCACATATAGAGACTAGGCAGAGAGATAGACCCCTCACATATAGAGACTAGGCAGAGAGATAGACCTCTCACATATATAGACTAGGCAGAGAGATAGACCTCTCACATATATAGACTAGGCAGAGAGATAGACCTCTCACATATAGAGACTAGGCAGAGAGATAGACCCCTCACATATAGAGACTAGGCAGAGAGATAGACCTCTCACATATATAGACCAGGCAGAGAGATAGACCTCTCACATATATATACTAGGCAGAGAGATAGACCTCTCACATATATAGACTAGGCAGAGAGATAGACCTCTCACATATAGAGACTAGGCAGAGAGATAGACCTCTCACATATATATACTAGGCAGAGAGATAGACCTCTCACATATAGAGACTAGGCAGAGAGATAGACCTCTCACATATATAGACTAGGCAGAGAGATAGACCTCTCACATATATAGACTAGGCAGAGAGATAGACCTCACACATATATAGACTAGGCAGAGAGATAGACCTCTCACATATATAGACTAGGCAGAGAGATAGACCTCTCACATATATAGACTAGGCAGAGATATAGACCTCTCACATATAGAGACTAGGCAGAGATATAGACCTCTCACATATATAGACTAGGCAGAGAGATAGATCTCTCACATATATAGACTAGGCAGAGAGATAGACCTCTCACATATATAGACTAGGCAGAGAGATAGACCTCTCACATATATAGACTAGGCAGAGAGATAGACCTCTCACATATATAGACTAGGCAGAGAGATAGACCTCTCACATATAGAGACTAGGCAGAGATAGACCTCTCACATATAGAGACTAGGCAGAGAGATAGACCTCTCACATATATAGACTAGGCAGAGAGATAGACCTCTCACATATATAGACCAGGCAGAGAGATAGACCTCTCACATATATAGACTAGGCAGAGAGATAGACCTCTCACATATATAGACTAGGCAGAGAGATAGACCTCTCACATATATAGACTAGGCAGAGAGATAGACCTCTCACATATATAGACCAGGCAGAAAGATAGACCTCTCACATATAGAGACTAGAGAGAGATAGACCTCTCACATATATAGACCAGAGAGAGATAGACCTCTCACATATAGAGAATCGGCAGAGAGATAGACCTCTCACTTATATAGAGACTAGGCAGAGAGATAGACCTCTCACATATATAGACTAGGCAGATAGATAGACCTCACACATATATAGACTAGGCAGAGAGATAGACCTCTCACATATATAGACTAGGCAGAGAGATAGACCTCTCACATATATAGACTAGGCAGAGAGATAGACCTCTCACATATATAGACTAGGCAGAGAGATAGACCTCTCACATATAGAGACTAGGCAGAGAGATAGAACTCTCACATATATAGACTAGGCAGAGAGATAGACCTCTCACATATATAGACTAGGCAGAGAGATAGACCTCTCACATATATAGACTAGGCAGAGATAGACCTCTCACATATATAGACTAGGCAGAGAGATATACCTCTCACATATAGAGACTAGGCAGAGAGATAGACCTCTCACATATAGAGACTAGGCAGAGAGATAGACCTCTCACATATATAGACTAGGCAGAGAGATAGACCTCTCACATAAATAGACTAGGCAGAGAGATAGACCTCTCACATATATAGACTAGGCAGAGATAGACCTCTCACATATATAGACTAGGCAGAGATAGACCTCTCACATATATAGACTAGGCAGAGAGATAGACCTCTCACATATAGAGACTAGGCAGAGAGATAGACCTCTCACATATATAGACTAGGCAGAGAGATAGACCTCTCACATATATAGACTAGGCAGAGAGATAGACCTCTCACATATATAGACCAGGCAGAGAGATAGACCTCTCACATATATAGACTAGGCAGAGAGATGGACCTCTCACATATAGAGACTAGGCAGAGATAGACCTCTCACATATAGAGACTAGGCAGAGAGATAGACCCCTCACATATAGAGACTAGGCAGAGAGATAGACCTCTCACATATATAGACTAGGCAGAGAGATAGACCTCTCACATATATAGACTAGGCAGAGAGATAGACCTCTCACATATATAGACTAGGCAGAGAGATAGACCTCACACATATATAGACTAGGCAGAGAGATAGACCTCTCACATATATAGACTAGGCAGAGAGATAGACCTCTCACATATATAGACTAGGCAGAGAGATAGACCTCACACATATATAGACTAGGCAGAGAGATAGACCTCTCACATATATAGACCAGAGAGAGATAGACCTCTCACATATAGAGAATCGGCAGAGAGATAGACCTCTCACTTATATAGAGACTAGGCAGAGAGATAGACCTCTCACATATATAGACTAGGCAGAGAGATAGACCTCTCACATATATAGACTAGGCAGAGAGATAGACCTCTCACATATATAGACTAGGCAGAGAGATAGACCTCTCACATATATAGACTAGGCAGAGAGATAGACCTCTCACATATATAGACCAGGCAGAGAGATAGACCTCTCACATATATAGACTAGGCAGAGAGATGGACCTCTCACATATAGAGACTAGGCAGAGATAGACCTCTCACATATAGAGACTAGGCAGAGAGATAGACCTCTCACATATATAGACTAGGCAGAGAGATAGACCTCTCACATATATAGACTAGGCAGAGATAGACCTCTCACATATATAGACTAGGCAGAGAGATATACCTCTCACATATATAGACTAGGCAGAGAGATAGACCTCTCACATATATAGACTAGGCAGAGAGATAGACCTCTCACATATAGAGACTAGGCAGAGAGATAGACCTCTCACATATATAGACTAGGCAGAGAGATAGACCTCACTTATATAGACTAGGCAGAGATGGACCTCTCACATATATAGACTAGGCAGAGAGATAGACCTCTCACATATATAGACTAGGCAGAGAGATAGACCTCTCACATATATAGACTAGGCAGAGAGATAGACCTCACTTATATAGACTAGGCAGAGATAGACCTCTCACATATATAGACCAGGCAGAGAGATAGACCTCTCACATATATAGACTAGGCAGAGAGATAGACCTCTCACATAAATAGACTAGGCAGAGAGATAGACCTCTCACATATAGAGACTAGGCAGAGAGATAGACCTCTCACATATATAGACTAGGCAGAGAGATAGACCTCTCACATATATAGACTAGGCAGAGAGATAGACCTCTCACATATATAGACCAGGCAGAGAGATAGACCTCTCACATATATAGACTAGGCAGAGAGATGGACCTCTCACATATAGAGACTAGGCAGAGATAGACCTCTCACATATAGAGACTAGGCAGAGAGATAGACCTCTCACATATATAGACTAGGCAGAGAGATAGACCTCTCACATATATAGACTAGGCAGAGATAGACCTCTCACATATATAGACTAGGCAGAGAGATATACCTCTCACATATATAGACTAGGCAGAGAGATAGACCTCTCACATATATAGACTAGGCAGAGAGATAGACCTCTCACATATATAGACTAGGCAGAGAGATAGACCTCTCACATATATAGACTAGGCAGAGAGATAGACCTCTCACATATATAGACTAGGCAGAGAGATAGACCTCTCACATATAGAGACTAGGCAGAGAGATAGACCTCTCACATATATAGACTAGGCAGAGAGATAGACCTCTCACATATATAGACTAGGCAGAGAGATATACCTCTCACATATAGAGACTAGGCAGAGAGATAGACCTCTCACATATAGAGACTAGGCAGAGAGATAGACCTCTCACATATATAGACCAGGCAGAGAGATAGACCTCTCACATTATATAGACTAGGCAGAGAGATAGACCCCTCACTTATATAGACTAGGCAGAGATGGACCTCTCACATATATAGACTAGGCAGAGAGATAGACCTCTCACATATATAGACTAGGCAGAGAGATATACCTCTCACATATATAGACTAGGCAGAGAGATAGACCTCTCACATATATAGACTAGGCAGAGAGATAGACCTCACATATATAGACTAGGCAGAGAGATAGACCTCTCACATATATAGACTAGGCAGAAAGATGGACCTCTCACATATATAGACTAGGCAGAGAGATAGACCTCTCACATATAGAGACTAGGCAGAGAGATAGACCTCTCACATATATAGACTAGGGCTGCAATGATAAGTCGATAATGTTGACCATTAAATTACCTTGATTTTCATATTGATGACCGACACATCATACTTTACTTATGCATGTCTTTGCGGAGGAATATGCATTGGGCAAAAATGGGTCTAGTTTTGCATTTGTTCTATTTGCTCTCTTCCTTTAATATGTATGTATTGACTGACTATCTCTCTCTCTCGTTATGACTTCGTTTCTTCTTCACCTTCTCTCTGTCTATCTGTCTGTAGACTGCTATGGCTGTAAGGAGTCCTACCTTCACGAGTGTGTTGTCCACGGTCCTCCTGTCTTCTACCCTAACGTGGATGTACTTCCAGGAGAGCAAGACAGAGCCAAGAAAACTCTCCCTCTACACTTCGAGGTATTGTTTCCTTTAGATTATCTTTAGGTAAATTGCAGTAAACACAAACTACATTTTCTGGTATCCCTTCCCACTTTATACAATCAGGAGAGAGAACCCTAGATATTTTTATTTTACTTGTTTCAGGCTGCGGTTACACTAGGGCCATTTTCGTTTTGTTTCATTCGCTTTTCAGAACGCTGCGTATTGGCAGGCAAGTAAGAGTTAAGTTAGACGTCGTTTTGTCTCGTCTACTATATACATGTAGTACAATGCCAAAGCAGTAGGCGGCGATGTAGTTCAAACATGAAGGCCATTTTCAACCAATCAGAAAGGTTGAGCGAGTCACTCCACATCCTGCTCAAAATCTCAAAAGCCACCATCTTTATACCTCGCAAGAGCCATTTAGCCACATAGCATTTATTTTTCAGCAAGAAATAAAGTGCAATAAACAAAAACTGATACATTCTCTGTGTTCTGCCTCATTTGTTGATGATTTGTTGATGAAACAAAACTAACATCAACACAATTGACCACCAAGAGCGGAGTTTAGTCTCACAAAAATATCGCAGATTTCGTTAGCTTACATGCTAACGTGATTGGGATATGCCAGTATAACAGTATAGCATTGTGGCTAGCAGCGTGGTAACGTTAATGCTAGCAGAATGAATGGATCTAAACATTATAACAAACGGGAATGCAGACTGTTGTAGCTTGGACTGGGCTCCTTATAACAATAACTTGACAACACGTTGGTAGCCACAGCTAACAGGGTGTGAAAGTAACGTTAGCTAGGTAGCTAACGTTAGCTCACGAGCGACGTTAGCCAGCCAGCACCAAACTGATGATATCAGACGTTGATATCAGAAGCTATCAGTAGCTAGATAACATTAGACAATGCCTCATGTATTAAACAAAAGTGAATAGATGACTGGGCCATTTTGTTTAATGCTTGTTATGTTGAAAGAGGAGCTCTGAGCTGCTCATGCAGTTGACTCTTGCGTGGTAAGGGTTTGTTGACATGACATGGGTGGGTCTGGGAGGGGGAGAATTTGGCGTTGGTCTCTACTGCGCATGGGCATTGGGCAGAACGGCTCCGTATCCGGCTCGCGCAGATTACATGGCACCATTGTTGGCGAGTTTTGGCGAGTTTCCAAAACGAAAACACCTTTTCAGCATTGCCACTAGGACAACGCGTTTTCCTGCCAAAACGGCGTTTCTTTTTAACTTGGACATGCAAACATAATCATTCAGCAACAAAAACGTTGCTGTTTTCCCCAGTGTAACCATGGCCTCAAGCACATACTTATTTTTATTTCTTATTTTTGTCAGACCATTTTTGCAGTGTGGAGTTCTCTCTCCTGGTTGGATAAAGTGAGAATGGGATACCAGAAAATTTATTTTGTGCTTACTGCAACGTGGAGGGACTGGGAGACCCATGTTACTGACCAGACACTCAAGCCATGTTACTGACCAAAACACTTGACTCACCCACCAGTTGCTATGACATTGTTTATCATTGCATACAATTTATCTATGTATGTAGTCAATGTTTAATAATTTTCTTTATTTAATGTTTTTTGTACCTTTTTTAATATGCTTGAATCTCTACAGCACTGTCTGTTTTTGTAAGCTTGGTATCATTGTAAATGAGAGCCACCCTTTACTCAATCAGCGCCATAGGGCGCTGTGTACTGTGTGGTAAGAAGGCCAACACTTTAAAGTATACGAATATGTGGCAGTGTTTGCAGGGCTCAAACTATATTATATATCATACCTATAGATATAATATTATTGCCCATTTGACATCGAGTATCTATCGTTTAATTTGTGAAAAAGAAAAAAATGTCATCCATACATTCCCGTTTTATACCGTGGTAAATATGAGTATAGTTTTAGAGTAATCCTGTCTAATCCCAGAAAACGACGCTATGCAGCAATATGTGCATTTCACTAAAAACGTGCCGTTTCTCGCGTGTATAAAGTTACTATTTCAAAATCAACGCTATATTATCGGTCTTATGTCTCATCATGATTGCATGAAAGGGTGGGGGTGGGGGGGGTCGTTTTTCTATGCTTTGATCGTCACCAACGGAATACATTACACACACACATTACACACATAAGCTCGGATCGCAGTGAAGGAATTATTGGATCAATGCAAGATTGATACCATAGCTAGGGGTGGAACGGTTCACAAAATCGTTCACAAAACGGTTCATAAAAAACGGTTTTCGGTTCGGTTCGATATACGTTGTTTTTAATTTTTTTTAAATGTAACACTCAAAAATCTAAACATGTTTCCCATTTATAATATATATATATAAACATTTAAAAAAAAAGTTTACAGTGTTTACAGCCTTAAATAATGTTTGGCACACAAAGACCGAACTGACTGAAAAATATAGGCTACATTTGTCAGTATTAACTTAGTGCAAACAAACAATATGCTCAGCCAGCACTAGACTTTCCTTTCTTTAATATAAACACAAAAAGACAATGTCAACAATGTTTAAATTCCCTGATTGTCAGTTATTAATGGAAAGATTCGTTTTCAACTTGAAATTAAAGTGCAGTATTTGAAATACAATGAAAGGAATATGGCTGGATTTCTTATCAAATGGAAAAGTGTCACTGTTATTTAAAATAAATAAATAAATAAACAAATTAGAAGGCCATCAATATAAATTGCTGCTATAGATCAAACTAACACACACACACTGTACTGTTTCAAAACAACACTGCTCTGTTCATTCTATTTTTAAAATACGTACATTATCTGTCTACATTTATTTAGACTAACATTATTTAAATATTGAGTGCAACTGTGGTGGATTAATGTAATTCGGTGAGTTGGAACTATCTATGGGTTGGCGGGTCCGCAGGGACATTTTAGCGTCACGGACCTTCTCGACTCTAACGTTACCGGAGCTGATAACATGCTGTGGAAAAGCGGCAATAGTCCCGGTTGGAGTTAGTAAACACAGTTGTATGTTAGGGTGCTTTCACACCAGAGCTGTTTGGTCCGGACTATCGGACCAGAGTTCGTTTTCTCGGATAGTCCGCTTTTTTTGGGGTGGTTTGAATGCTCAATCGAACTCTGGTGCGGACCAAACACGCAAACTCTGGTCCCCCTGAAAACGTAGGTCTCGGTTCGCTTCATCAGACCAAACGCGGACCAAATATAGGAAGTGACCTGATAAACTGTGCATCTTGGGTAGAAGGAAAAAAACAAACACCGCGGCCGCATTCACTGCAAAACAAGCACACGGTAAACATGTCTCGTGGACAGACGTGGGCGAATGACGAGGTGAAAGAAAGCCCTGATAGACATTATGGGCAGAAGACCAAATTAAACAGCTACTTGTGGGCACCCATAAAAACAACGCAGTGTACAAGTTGTTTAGCAAGAGGATGGTGATAATGGGCTTCAATAGAACAATCGATCAATGCCACGTCAAAATAAAAAAAACTGCGTCAGCAATATATTAATAAATAAGCAGAGAATTCAATTAGATGTCCATAACATTTGTGTTTTTAATTAGCATAGCCTAAATAAATATGAATTCAAGAAGTTAAATACTGAATTAACGACACATATTTATTAACAGGCTGAAAGTTAAAACGAATAACAGGCTGAAAAAACAATTAGACTATTTAATATAGGCTAAACACAGTGCGTAAAATATAGGCTAAGCCGTGCGTAAAAGGCAACTTTGGCTATAGCCTTCTAAAACTATTGAATAGGCTAAACTTCTTTTTGGCTTCTTGGGTTCACATTTCTGTGGTTTGTAATGGTGCAGCTGCGGGCCAATGTTCCGAGACATATTACATTTAATTTGTTAGGCTTTTTGAATACACCGTTAGCCCTAAATGGTGGATTCAAATAGCCTAATAACAATTACAAATATATAAATATGTCTCGGAGCATTGGCTTGCAGTTGCGTTGTTGCAAACTAGAGACATGTGAATTAAAGAAGTTAAAACAAATAACAGGCTGAAAAAACAATTTGCCTATTTAAAGTCTGCACTTGCTTCAAAAAAGTAGGAGTTCGCGGGACGAGAAAGACAAGTTCCCTTGGTATGATGACCTGGACGTTATACTTGGCACAAGACGCAGTCACACACACGCACGCGCGCACACACGTTAGGGCTCACAGTCACACACACACATTTCCACTCTATTGTGTCCAATAGACGAGCGCCCTTTTCGACCGCATGACATTGTTCCGAAAGTTTAGTGCGCTTGACAAATTGCAATGTGAATGCAGACAAACCAAATGAAGAATACAACGATGTTGCAACTTCACCCCCGAATCGCACAGAGTACGCACCGAGTCCACTAAAACTATATGTGAAAGTGCCCTTAACCTTCTTGGATGTTGAATAAATGCCTATCATTGTCTTTAAACACCCCGCCTCTCAGACTCCTCTGCTAGCTAGTAGCTACGATAACATTTCATTGACTGTATTAGCTGGCGGGCTACCATATAGTTAAAACGTGCGTTGTGTTGTACAAACTGCTAACGTTATGGCAAGATGTGTGTAGACCTATGTAATGTTAATGGCTATGTTTTTAAAGTCGTAATAAAGATTGATTTATATTGCGCTTGCCATTTACACAAACTGACTAGCACCTGCAATGCTGCAGCCAGCGCTCACCTCTCCCGGCTCCGTGCCAAATGACGTTTTTATTTTGACGCCCCGAACCGTGGAGGTCATGCCGAACGGTGTACGGTTCGAATGCGTATCGTTCCACCCCTAAATATAGCCCTTACCTTGACTAGGATGTACTCCAAAAAGAATATTCCAATTATCTGATCGCCATTCCAAGTATTGATGTCGATCGTGTTGCCAACATAATCCACCAAAGAACATGAACCGGGAATACTTGATTCTCCTCAATCTATGCGTTATAAACGCTTGTCCTGCCTGACAAGGAAAACTCCGCCCGGACACTTTAGATCGACGCACAGCCCAAGACAGAGAGTTTCAAAGGATGTGCAATACCGTCCCCAAGGCGGCAGGCGGCGGTATTGGACGTTTGCAATCTCAGACTCATTCCCAATGATAATACAGGCTCCCTCGATGGATTATGAATGGGAATATCGAATAAAAGAAATAACGATAGAAAACCCGACTTTTCTCAGGTTTGGCGCTCAAGCGTTGGCGATTTAACCCGACTTTATTCGTGAGTGGCGTCCAATGAGTTAATGATTTCCCGAGATCTAAAATAAAGGTGTCTTTTTTTATCTCAACCTATCTGAACAATGATAACATTCCATTTTAGAGCAACCTGTCTGTTGGTCTATCTTCCTGTCTGTGTCTGTCCAGGTGAAGACGTCTGGAATACCAGAAGCTGGTCTTGGAGTGTTCTACTGTGGCAAGACGGAGCTTCCTGTAGGAACTCACTTTGGGCCGTATGAAGGGGACAAGGCAGAGGAGGAGGAAGCTGCCAAGAGTGGCTACTCTTGGATGGTCAGTAGGGAGGGAGGGAGGCAGGGAGGGAAGGAGTGAGGGAGTGAGGGAGTGAGGGAGTGAGGGAGTGAGGGAGTGAGTATAATAATTTTTTTCCTTGCTGCACAATTAGTGAAGCAATTCAAACTGTTGTGGTAACCGCCATAAATAAGACCCACATACTAGGCGTTATTTTTTTCCGTAGTCGCATTTCTCGGAGACGCTCTCTGATTGGCCGACGCCTGTTTCTACACTGGTTAAGCTTAGGCACTCTTTCGAAGTTGGTTAAGGTTAGAGTTTGTCTTAGAGCGTGACGGCAAGTTCTTTCGACGGTTAAGCTTAGGCACTCTTTCGAAGTTGGTTAAGGTTAGAGTTTGTCTTAGACTTAGAGCATGGCGATAGAACGCCAGGTAGTTTGCAGGCTGTTCGACGCGGAAATGGGCAAAGACACAGCTCGTCACGAGATTGGGCAAACATGTCAGTGGCCAATCAGAGAGCGTCAGTCAGTGGCCAATCAGAGAGCGTCTCTGAGAAATGCGGCTACGGAAAAAAATAACGCACATACTAGGGATGGGCGTGAGTAATCGATTACTCGCAGCTATGAGAAAAAGCTATCTTAAATTATTATAATTTTATTTTACATATTTGTTTCACATGTATGTGTAAGATTATAACTGTTTGTTGGTTTCATTAAACATATACGTGAATGAACAAAATTAAGTTTAAAAAAAAAGAAATTCAAAAATATATATATTTTTTTCTTTATTTTTTTTTCTTTACGAGTAATACACGATCACTCGAGTATAGCATGCGATCAATCGTTCTGGATTTTTCCAGATGCCCATCCCTACCACATACCTCTTTATCCCTGAAGCATAGCTCAGAATGAAGGCTGTTCACCTCCATTTACAGTAAAAACACACATATGAACTGACTCGTAGTTGCAGCACGTTCTGGTGCATGTTCTCTGATCAGAACGTTAACTGCAGATGAGTGAAGACTTTCTAACACATGGTGTGAAGAAAATAGGCTACACAATTATAATGATTATTATTATTTACAAAATAGCATTGCATTTATTTCAGATCACATAACACAACAATTGGAACATAAAAAATCTACTGGATAGCTTTGACCTAATACAGCATATAACAAATGCAACTCACCGGCTTGGGAATACACTAGACTTAGTTATAACAACAACTGGGCTAAGCATAACAAATATCTCAATAACTGAATTACCTCTCTCCGACCATCACTGTATATTTTTTGATACTCAAATAACCCTTACTAAAACAAAAAAAGAAATCATAGTTAAAAAGAGGCTCCTAAACGACAAAGCTGAATCAAAGTTCATTGATCTTATCAGACTACATGAACCACACAATCATGACAGCTCTCTAAATTAAATGGTAGAAAATCTCAATGATGCAATGTCATCTATATTAAATTCTGTCGCCCCATTAAAAACGAAAAAGAAGAAAACTAGAGCCTCGCCCTGGTTAAACTATAATACGGTCAACAAAGAAAAAAGGAAAGATTACTTCTCTAAAATCATTACAGAAAATGCTGGAAACTCCAGAATCCTCTTTTCCACTATTAATGTACTACTCAACACTGCCCCTACACCTCCTCAGTCATCAACGGTTAAGTGTGAAGAACTTGCACTATTCTTTAACAACAAAATAACCTTGATCAGGGCCAGCATTACTCATGATGGAAATAAAGTTGATTGCGGCAAACCGTGCAATGTAACCATGAGAAGTTTCACATGCATCACATTAGATGTACTCTGCAAAACTGTCTCAGAATGTAACTCCTCCACCTCAGACATTGACCCTATACCTACAGCTTTCTTCAAACGGGTATTTAATAGTGTTTCAAGCCCTGTGCTAGATATCATAAACACTTCCCTTAGGACTGGTATTTTCCCGGATGCCTTTAAAACAGCAGTTGTAAAGCCATTACTAAAAAAACCTAACTTGGATAGTAATGAAATGGCAAATTATCGTCCAATATCCAACCTACCATTCATTAGTAAAGTACTTGAAAAGATAGTTTCAGTTCAAATAAATTCCTTTCTTGAAGAAAACAACATCTTAGAAGAATTTCAGTCAGGATTCAGAAAATATCATAGCACTGAAACTGCCCTCACCAAAATAATCAGTGACCTCAGACTAAACTCTGACGAGAATAAGATCTCCATCCTTATCCTGTTAGATCTCAGTGCAGCATTTGATACAATCGATCACGATATTCTAATCGATCGTCTTGAAAACCATGTCGGTTTCTCAGACCATGTGCTGGGCTGGTTTAAAACATACATCAGAGGGAGGAAATTCTATGTTAAACTAGGAGATCACATGTCTGATATATACGACAACAACTATGGAGTTGCACAAGGGAGTTGCTTAGGTCCTTTACTCTTCTCCCTTTACATGTTACCGCTGGGTGATATCATCAGAGAACATAATGTAGATTTCCATAGCTATGCGGATGATACACAACTGTACATATCTGCTGAACCAAATGATACAGCGATTAGCTCCATTACAGACTGCTTACTGGCAATAAATAAATGGATGAGTAAGAACTTCCTGAAACTAAACGAGAACAAAACTGAAATTCTAATTATCGGCTCCAAAACTAAAAAAGAAACATTAATAAAGAACCTGGGGGGACTAACCCCTTGGATCAAATCTGAGGTCACTAGTCTTGGGGTTATCATAGATTCAGAACTGAACTTCAATTCTCATATTAGCAAAGTGACGAAAACATTGTTCTTCCATCTCAGAAATATAGCAAAAGTACGACCATTTATTAATCAGAACGATGCTGAGAAGCTAATTCATGCATTCATATCTAGCCGGTTAGACTACTGTAATGCACTTTTCACAGGTCTCCCTAAGAAAACCACAGAGAGGCTTCAGCTAATCCAAAACTCTGCAGCCCGACTGCTAACTAGAACCAAAAGGAGAGAGCACATTAGTCCAGTCCTAGCCGCTTTACACTGGCTTCCTGTAACATTTAGAATTGACTTTAAGGTCCTTCTCCTTACATACAAAGCTCTAAATGGACAGGGACCTAGCTACATCGCCAACACTCTAATAAATTACACACCAGCAAGAACACTGCGATCATCAGCTGCTGGACTACTAGAGGCTCCCAGAAGCAGTCAAAAGAGGATCGGTAATGCAGCCTTTATCAACTATGCCCCAAAACTATGGAACAAACTACCCCAAAACATCAGGGAAGCCAACTCGCTAGACATCTTTAAAAGACAGCTTAAAACCTATCTCTTTGCTCAGGCATTTCACTGATAGATATCTGCTACCACCTAGTGGCAAGAGGAAACATCAGGGATATCCTGACACAACTTGTATTTATTCTTACCCTGCCTACTCTTTTACACTGCCTATCAAATTCATGTGTCGGTTATTGCACTTTTTACTTCTTACTGATGACTATTTTTAAACTGAATCATTTTAAACTATTCTTATTATTTGCTAGATCCCAATGTGAAACACTGATTATTTATGACTATTTTTAAACTGAATCATTTTATTCTTATTATTTGCTAGATCCAAATGTGAAACACTGTGATTATTTGTTCATGAATTACAGGAGTATTACTGAATAGAGAGCCTATTAGGATGCTAGATCCTAATGTGAAACACTGTGATTTGCCATATCTTGCTATGCTCGCTCATGCCTGTATTTTTTGACTATTTTTAAACTGAATCATTTTAAACTATTTTTACTATTTGTGTTACTGAAAACTGTAAGCGGAGAGCCTATTGGGATGCTAGATCCTAATGTGAAACACTGTGATTCTACCTGTCTATCTTTTTATGCTCGCTTATGCCTGTATTTTTTGCTGTTGTGAAGCACTTTGAACTGCAACCTCTGTATGAAAAGTGCTATACAAATAAAGTTATTATTATTATTATAAACAATAGGCCTAATGAACAGAAGAAAACACAGCAGGGATGCGGTGCGTGACGTGATTGGCTTACTGCGGTAATGCTGTAACCATGGCAGCTCTGTGTGTCAGGAACAGTCTTTGGAAAGAATGTGTCTGAAAGTGCTTGACCCCCCCCCACCCTCATCAAAGGTTGACACATCATTGGCAACATGAGATGAACCAAGTGCTCTTTTGTATGGAGTCTGTTATGGAATGATGTCTGTGTAAAATGTGTTGAACGTCTTGTCTCTCTATCAGATCTACAAGGACAAACACAGTGACGACTACATCGATGCCAAGAGAGAGACTCATTCTAACTGGATGAGGTAGGAAACTCTGCTGTGGTTTAAAAGGTACAGCCTAAGATTATCGATTACAGTAGTAGCAGTAATCTCTCTCTCTGTCTCCTCTCTGTCTTCTCTCTCTCTCTGTCTCTCTCTCTCTCTCTCTCTGTCTCTCTCTCTCTCTCTCTCTCTCTCTCTCTCTCTCTCTCTCTCTCTCTCTCTCTGTCTCTCTCTCCCTCTCTCTCTCAGGTATGTGAACTGTGCCCGTAACGAGGAGGAACAGAACCTGGTAGCGTTTCAACACCGCGGACAGATTCTCTATCGTTGTTGCGTTTCTGTCGCTTCAGGAGAGGAGCTGCTGGTCTGGTATGGAGATGAGTACGCCGCACATCTGGGCATCATCTTCGATGAACTTTGGGACAATAAGAGTTCCAATAAAGGTAATCTGTCTGTCTGTCTGTCTGTCTGTGTGCATGTACTTATCCTTACGTCTATTCATTTGATTTGGGGTGTAACACATCAGAAATCTGTAAATCACATGGTTCCTTTGCCAGTCTGGAATAATATAGACCCCACCAACAAGTCCTGTCCGTCGTAGTTGTATTGATTCATTACACATCATTTCCGTAACTCATCTGACTTCGCTCCTAATCTGCTCTTTCTCTCTCTCCCTCTCCCTGTATGTATCTCTTTCTCTCTCTCTCTCTCTCTCTCTCTCTCTCTCTCTCTCTCTCTCTCTCTCTCTCTCTCTCTCTCTCTCTCTCTCTCTCTCTCTCTCTCTCTCTCTCAGGAGTGAAGACCCAGTCTCCAGTGTTTCCATGTCCTGAGTGTCAGTACTGCTACACCTCTCAGATCTTCCTCCACAAGCACATTAAGAGGATTCATAATGATCTGTACTTCCAGATTCTGAGAAGTGGACAGGTCCGCCCAGAGAGGCTCCTCCCCTCCACAGCCTCTCAACCAGGCACTTCCTTTGGGACCCCGTCTGCCCCGCCCCCCTGCGAGGTAATGAAATGAAAGAAGGTCATTAGTCAAATAGTATCTGCAATCTTCATTTAAAGTGTTTGTTTCATCCTGTTTGGAGCACCAGGTATGTGGGGTTTACAACGCAGGACAATACAATACAACCATGACTAGGAATCTGACTAGTTTACCAGTATAACAACATTTTCAGCTTACTTGACTATCTGAAATATTCTGATCATAATCACCAGCAGTTATCTGGTCCAGGTCCATCATCTGTGGCTTTGTTTCTCTACATCAGTGGTTCTCAACCTGTGGTACGCGTACCACTAGGGGTACTTGGTGGTACTGCTGGTGGTACTTGCAAAGATTTATATAAAAAAATAAAAATAAAATTGTGCAGTCAGGCCACTGAACTTACTGTAGAAGCAGGCCAGGCCAGTGTTTCTAGTTGTGGTGGCGCGATAGTTAGATAACCTAGGTGGGGAACAACCAGGAGATCACTGTGACAGAGAGTATTGCAGTCTAAACAGTCATACACCTTTTATTCAACTTCAGCCCTGATCATAACCATTTTTATTTTTAGATTTTTTGTAATGTCAGATAAAAAATGAAATACTCAGATCTTCCTCCACAAGCACATGAAGAGGATTCATAATGATCTGTACTTCCAGATTCTGAGAAGTGGACAGGTCCGCCCAGAGAGGCTCCTCCCCTCCACAGCCTCTCAACCAGGCACTTCCTTTGGGACCCCGTCTGCCCCGCCCCCCTGCGAGGTAATGAAATGAAAGAAGGTCATTAGTCAAATAGTATCTGCAATCTTCATTTAAAGTGTTTGTTTCATCCTGTTTGGAGCACCAGGTATGTGGGGTTTACAACGCAGGACAATACAATACAACCATGACTAGGAATCTGACTAGTTTACCAGTATAACAACATTTTCAGCTTACTTGACTATCTGAAATATTCTGATCATAATCACCAGCAGTTATCTGGTCCAGGTCCATCATCTTTGGCTTTGTTTCTCTACATCAGTGGTTCTCAACCTGTGGTACGCGTACCACTAGGGGTACTTGGCAGTGGCGAATCCTTGTGGAAGCCAA
Source organism: Notolepis coatsorum (assembly GCF_963971535.1). NCBI lineage: Eukaryota > Metazoa > Chordata > Actinopteri > Aulopiformes > Paralepididae > Notolepis > Notolepis coatsorum. Next base: position 127,109,345 of record NC_140169.1, read on the forward strand.
CGGAAGCCATGCCTCCCTATAAATTTCATATCAAATTATGAAATATGAAATATAAAAAAAAAAAAAAAAAAAAAAAAATTTTAATATAGTTTACATTCATTTTCATCTGTGCATCTGTGTTTTTTTTTTTTTTTTTTTTTAATGTCTCCCTCTTCTCCTTCTCACTCCCTCTAACACACTGTCAGACTGTGCTCACTACTGCAGAGGAGAGAAGCAGTGGGTAGGTCTCTTTCTCCAGCCTTCCAGCATTATAGAGTGAGTCCAAACTCCAAATCCGATCCTAGCCAATCAGATTCGAGCTGACTGCCACTTTGCCACACCCTAAAAGTTTAAAACGGAGCTGGGAGGAAGACGTTCAGCATAATATTCCACCTGGAGGCGGGGCAGGTGCCATATTTTCCCCTCTGCACTCTGAACATTGTATTAACCCGTAACTGTTCCCACGGGCCGAATATTGCCCCGATCCTCGCGAGATTAAATCCACGGGGACCTCTCGGCGTGCCGAAGCTTTTCCTAAATCACTTCCATCATCGAAAACGAGGGGAAAAGGTCGGCTCGCGACCCTGAAAATGTCGCGTGATTTTAAAAACGCTGTATTAAGTGAGCCTATTATGGGATCCACGCGAGCTTTCTATCGTGGAAACATCTGGGCGTCCCGCAACTTTTACTGATTCACATGTAGCCCCTAAAATGCTTAGAAAAGGAAAACAGAAAGCGTGGAATAAACTCGCCGAAACGGAAAAGTGTCCCACGGGCGCGCCGTGATTCCGATCCGCGTGAAAATATTCACGGCCATAGAGGAGACCGTGGGACACCTTTTTGCAACCGAATATGTGTCTCGAATTTGCTCCCACGCGGCGCGCAAAATCGCGCAAGGAAAAATCGGACCAAAAATTAACCAATGCTCCAGCAGTATTAATGACCCTGATGTAAACAAGACAAACGTCTTTCTCTGGTCTGCATCCCCTTATACAATTGTGTGTGAATGAATGAATGAATGAAAACTTTATTAACAGATTGCGGAATGGGTACAGTACAGTACAGCTCAATACATACAATTGTTAAGGGGATGCAGACCAGAGAAAGACTTTCGTCTTGTTTACATCAGGGTCCCCCATTTTCAATTCATCGTAAATGTGTATTGAGCCGTACTGTATTGTACCCATTCTGCAATCTGTTAAATAAATAAAAATAACGTTTGACTGGCCGCCGAGCCATACTGTAGTGTACATGGTGACTGCTTGACAAAAAAAAAAAAAAAAAAAAAAAATTATTAATAAAAATATTGAATAATTTTTTTTTTTATTTTTTTTTGGCTTCCCCTGTTATTTTAGCCACGCGACGCCACTGGTACTTGGTGGTACTGCTGGTGGTACTTGCAAAGATTTATATAAAAAAATAAAAATAAAATTGTGCAGTCAGGCCACTGAACTTACTGTAGAAGCAGGCCAGGCCAGTGTTTCTAGTTGTGGTGGCGCGAGAGTTAGATAACCTAGGTGGGGAACAACCAGGAGATCACTGTGACAGAGAGTATTGCAGTCTAAACAGTCATACACCTTTTATTCAACTTCAGCCCTGATCATAACCATTTTATTTTTAGATTTTTTGTAATGTCAGATAAAAAATGAAATACTCTGAAATATTCTGAAAAGAGTTGTTGTTAAATCTGACGTTACAAAATATCCATCAAAATCTGTGTTGTTGCTAATCATTGACACATGCCTAGCCTGTAATAATCCCCCCCAGAAAAATGTACTTTGCATTTGATATATTGAAAATATTTTACTTTTTTTGTGTTTTTTTAACAATAATTTGTGATGCCATCACACAAACTGGCATTTAAAGGGTTACAATAATTTTTTTTATTGAATATGTGTTTTCTTAAATTTCTTTACAATAATTTGTGATGCCCATCACACACACTGGCATTTAAAGGGTACATTTAAAAAAATTCCTGCACCAGAATGCAGGAAATTAAGTCTTTGTAACAAAATAATTCCTGCGTGCGTGCGTGCGTGCGTGTCGACTATCGGCTAATTTCGGCCAATCATAGTCGACTATCCAAATCCTTAGTCGGGGACAGCCCTAGTGTCCACTAGTCTCTTGCAGTCTGACCCCTCCTTGTTTTCTGTTCCTAGCAGTCTGACCCCTCCTTGTTTTCTGTTCCTAGCAGTCTGACCCCTCCTTGTCTTCTGTTCCAGCTGACCCACACAGGAGTGAAGCCCTATCACTGTAAAGAGTGTGGGAAGGGCTTCAGTCATTTAGGTAACTTCAAGAGACACCTTCTGACCCACACTGGAGAGAAGCCATATCACTGTGTAGAGTGTGGGAGGGGCTTCAATCAAGTAGCTAGCCTGAAGACACACCTTCTGACCCACACTGGAGAGAAGCCCTATCACTGTGAAGAGTGTGGGAGGGGCTTCTGTCAATTAGGTAGCCTGAAGGCACACCTTCTGACCCACACTGGAGAGAAGCCCTACCTGTGTGAAGAGTGTGGGAAGGGCTTCATTCAAGCAGGTAGCCTGAAGAAACACCAGAGGACCCACAGTGGAGAGAAGCCCTACCGGTGTGAGCAGTGTGGGAGGGGCTTCAATGTGTTATCTAACTTCAAACGCCACCAGAGGACCCACAGTGGAGAGAAGCCCTACCACTGTCGCCAGTGTGGGAGGAGTTTCAGCCAGTCTAACAATCTGAAGAAACACAAGTGTTAAGGTGAGCGCTCACACCTCTAGGTTCTGTATGGAGATACAGGTGCAGCTCAATAAATTAGAATATCGTGGAAAAGTCTATATATTTAGCTGTATTGATGCAGTCATTTGTGCAAAAGGAGCCCCAACCAAGTACTGAGTGAACATACATGAACATACTTTTCAGAAGGCCGACATTTCTATATACAAAAGAAAAATACATCTATTTTTATTTATTTATTGGTGATACAGAATTTTGGGCTTTCATGAGCTGTAAGACATAATCATCCAAATTAAAACAAATAAAGGCTTGATGAAATATTTCACTTTGTGTGTAATGAATCTATAATCTACGAGAGTTTTGCTTTTTGAATGGAATTACTGAAATAAAATAACTTTTCCACGATATTCTAATTTATTGAGCTGTACCTGTATATATATATATATATATTAGGGATGTCCGATATTATCGGCCTGCCGATATTATTGGCCGATATCGGCATTAAAATGTGATATCGGAAAATATCGGTATCGGTTTAAAAAATAAAATAAAATAAAAAATGTCTAGAACCTTTATTTACCCAGACAAGCAAGTAAGAACAAATTCTGATTTTATTTATTGTCAAAAGTATGCATAATGTTGTGTTAATTCGACAACAAGAGATATGTAATGTTAATTACCTGAAATTATTCCGTTTTTTGGGGGGGAAACCCTGCATATATCGGTTGATATCGGTTGATATCGGTATCGGAAATTAAGAGTTGGACAATATCGGTATATCGGTATCGGTAAAAAAGCCAATATCGAGCATCCCTAATATATATATATATATATATATCAGAATCATATTTAAGACTTTTTATGGCCTAACATTCTGATTCAATTTAAGACTTTAGGACCCTGCAGAAACGCTGCATAAAAGCCGTTCCTAAAGGCCGTGTTCCAACCGTTTGACTAGTGCCGTCTTGAATGGTGCTGTGGTAATGTGCTCCTGTCTTCCCAGCCAGAAGGCACGGTAGGCAGGGTTTGCACAAGGTCCTGGAAGTGCTTAAAGTGATAAAAATAATATATTAAAAAAAAGTCAAGGCCTGGAATTCCTTGAACACAGCAAATTTTTTAACAAGGTGCTTAAAAAGTCCTTGAAATTCAAATCCACCATTCGCATTGAACGTTTTGTTCATCCATGATAAAAATGTTCAAGAAATCTAATATATTTTTTTAATTTAAAGTCTAACTAATTGTCAGAAATTGGTTTTAAGCCATAAATATTGGATCCGATTTATTTTTTCTATAAAAAAACTGCATTTAAAAGTTAATTGAATTGAATTTTTTTTAAAGCTATCCGGCTGCAAGCTAGCCTAGCTTAGCACAAATGAATAGAAGCAGATACTGACCATTAGCCTAGCATAAAACTCAGTGAGAGGTGTTTTGGCCAACAGCTGGGCTAATCCGCTTCCATTCATTTGTGCTAAGCTAGGCTATCTTGCAGACAGATAGCTTTCTACCAAACGCACAGAGAGGAAATGTATATCTATCTTCTTGTCTGACTCTGGAGAAGACGGTAAGCGCATTTCCTATAATGTTGCATGACATGTAGCCTATTAACCATTCAAAGGGCATTTCCTGTTTCATGTCTACTAAAATTGTAAATGGCTGCATTTATATAACAGCTTTTATCCAAAGCGCTTTACGATTTGTTCCTCACATTTTACCCGTTCACTCACACATTCACACAACGATGGCGGAGGCGACCATGCAAGGTGCCAACCTGCTCATCGGGTTAGTTAGGGGTTAAGTGTCTTGCTCAAGGACACTTCGACACACTGCTCGGGAGGAGCGGGAATCGAACCCCGTGAACCTCCGGATCTACCTCCTGAGCCACTGTCGCTCACTCACCTGGCTTCTGTGTTTGTGTTTGTGTTTGTGTGCGTCCAGGACATGGACCTGAGGAAGACGGTGGACCAAGACCACCAGGATCCAGGGGGCCTACAGCCACTACTTCCACCTGACCACCAGGGGGCCTACAGCCACTACTTCCACCTGACCACCAGGGGGCCTACAGCCACTACTTCCACCTGACCACCAGGGGGCCTACAGCCACTACTTCCACCTGACCACCAGGGGGCCTACAGCCACTACTTCCACCTGACCACCAGGGGGCCTACAGCCACTACTTCCACCTGACCACCAGGGGGCCTACAGCCACTACTTCCACCTGACCACCAGGGGGCCTACAGCCTCTACTTCCACCTGACCACCAGGGGGCCTACAGCCACTACTTCCACCTGACCACCAGGGGGCCTACAGCCACTACTTCCACCTGACCACCAGGGGGCCTACAGCCACTACTTCCACCTGACCACCAGGGGGCCTACAGCCACTACTTCCACCTGACCACCAGGGGGCCTACAGCCACTACTTCCACCTGACCACCAGGGGGCCTACAGCCACTACTTCCACCTGACCACCAGTGTTTCTTGAGTGTTTCTATGAAGGCAAATTTTTCTTTTTTTTTAAGTACGTTGCAGAAACAATTGTCTCTGCCTGCTCACACAAATACCACAAACACAACACAACTAGAATTAAATATGAAGAGAAATATAGAAATAAAGTAAATAGAAAATGTAAAATATGAAACAAGTGTAATTATATAAAGATGTTTTGGAGGTATTGTGTTATTGGACTGAAGAGTGATTTACAGAAGATACAGTAACAGCAGCGTAATAAATACAACAGTGTTTGCAGGGTTTAACCATTTCACTACCAAACGGTTAACCCTTTCACTGCAACAATACACAGAAGGTTAACCCTTTCACGGACCTGGTCCCGCCGAGAGTCAGGACATGCATGGGGAAGGATGCATTTTTTTACTCTGCTACGGTAATGTGGAATGCCCTGCCAACATTCATAAAACTCCTGAACTCCCCTCTCGGATTTAAATCCGCCCTAAAAACATGGCTCAGCAGCAACTCAAATTGGTCTTAAAATGTTTTTTATCTCTTTTATCATAACTTGGCTTTTATTTCTTTTATCATGAGTTGCTTTTAAGGGTTTGCGGATTTTCTTTTAACATTAGTTAACTGTATGAGTTGTCAGGTTAGGTGTTTTTATACACATTTTTAGGATGTATCCTGTCTAGTGTACATGTCCATTTGTGTTTCTGTGCCTTTTTATGTTCCATGTATGGACCACAATGGAAACAAGCCTTGGCTTTATTGTGTTTTTTTTTTGTATTTTATTTTTTTATTATTTTTTAAACAAACACATAAACAAACATGACAACACACGATAAGATATACAAGCATTTGTTGTCAGTGCACATCCAATGAAATCACATTTTAGTTAATTGTCTTATATAGGATATACCCCTAATACCTGTTATCTAAAAACCTACACACATATGCTCCAGCTCGTACCCCCCCCTTCCGGACCCCCCATTGGATAATCCATCCATTTTCCCTCGCTCCTAACCAGACATTACCATTATATGCTAGCTTTTATTTTCTCCACCACTTCTAACCACAATGTCATTTTGGATTCATTGAGACCCAAAATTCTAGCTGTAGATATTTCTTGATAGATCACATCGAGATATGTAATAATCCAGACCTTTCGGCACATTTTTTCCGGTTGGAACCATCGTGATGCTATCAGCTTTTTAGCCACTGTGATACCCGATAAAACCAATCTCTTTAGCTGTGGATGTACTGCACACTCAAAAACATCATTCAGCAGTAGTACAGAGGGGTGTACAGGTATATTCCAATTTAAGAGGTTTGATAGTTGCTGGGTCACCTCTTTCCAGAATATCTTAACTGGTGGGCAGTCCCAGTACATGTGCATAAATGTCCCCTCGTCCCAATCCATAGAACCAATCGTAATCAAGGGCACACAACAAAAAATTAGTTTATATGCGGACGACGTAATATTGTTCATGCAAAACCCCAACACCACATTGCCTCATCTGCTCAAGTTGATTGAGAACTTTGGTGATTTATCGGGATTTAAGATAAATTGGCCGAAGTCGGCTTTCCTTCCACTTAACACCCCTGCAAAAAAAGATATAACCCTCCCAGGTGCGATACCGATGGTAAAACATTTCAGATGCTTGGGAGTGGAAATATTCCCCACCATAAGACAAACGGTGAAGCACAATTACACAAAAATACAGAACAAAATCAAGGACGACCTGGACAGGTGGGCAAAACTTAAAAACTCAGTACAGGCAAGGGTATCAATAGTTAAGATGGATGTATTACCAAGAATCAATTTCTTCAGCTCAATGCTTCCGTTACCTCCTCCAGAGGGCTACTGGAAAAGATTACAAACCTCCACATACAAATTTATTTGGAATAACAAACCACCTCGCATAAAAAGATCCACCGCACAGAGAAGTAAAGCAGACGGTGGCATGGCAGTCCCAGATTTTTTACAATATTTTAATGCCTTCACATTAAGACCATTGAAGAAGATATGGTTTGACCCCGAGGCTTTGGTATCTTGGAGAAAATTAGAAGAAAACATAGTAGCCCCACAGAGATTGAAAGACATAGCATACACTAAACTTTCAATCAAGCATTGTGAGCGAGAATTTGGCCCAATAATAACCCATGCAATCAGGACATGGCGGGAAACTCAAAGGAAATTTCCTAACAATCAAGTATGGCATAATCACACTCCCATATTCAATAACAATGCTCTCTTAATGGGAAAACGACCTATAAGATTCCCTGTATGGGAAGAAAGAGGCATACACTCATTAGGGGATATTTTTAATAACAAGGGCCTCTGTAGTTATGTCGAAATATGCATAAAGTTTAACCTCACCGAGTCCACATGGCTTTTTTACATACAGTTAAAACTTTGTATGAGATCCCACGGTGTTCCATTACACATACCAATTGAACACCACAGATACCACAAATTTTTCTATGACAGAAATACATTGGGAGGTTTTGTATCAGGTTTTTATTCACAATTACTAACGTCCTCGTACGAAACCCTTCAACTAGACAATGTCTGGAGGAGGGATATACCAGACCTGGAAAATGACTTTGATTGGCAAGGAGCCTGGGCAAATGTCCGACTTACATCAAGGAACCCGGATCATCAACAAATCAATCTGAACTATATTCACAGGACATACTTGACTCCTATAAGGCTGTGCAAAATGGGGCTTATACAAAACTCCAAATGCTCCCAATGTACAAATGGGGACGAAGGAACATTTATGCACATGTATTGGGACTGCCCACCAGTTAAGACATTCTGGGAAGATGTGTCCCAACAATTATCAATACTCGTATTTTGGAATATACCTGTACACCCCGCGGTATTGCTATTGAATGATGTTTTTGAGTTTGCAGTGAACCCACAACTAAAAAGATTGGTTTTATCGGGTATCACAGTAGCTAAAAAACTGATTGCATCACGTTGGTTTCAACCGGAAAAAATGTGCCGGAAAGTGTGGTTTCTTACATATCTTGATGTGATATATCAAGAAATATCAACAGCAAGAATTCTAGGGCTCAATGAATCCAAAATGTTAATGTGGTTAGAAGTGGTGGAGAGAATAAAAGCTAGCCTATAATGGTGATGTCTGGTTAGGAGTGAGGGATAATGGAGGTACTATCCAAGAGGGGGTCCGGGAGGGGGGGATTTGAGCTGGAGCATATGTGTGTAGGGTTTTAGAAAATAGGTATTCGGGGTATATTATATACTAACATTTATATAATTGTAACTTCGCTGGATATACACGGTATACGGTTAAAATGTTATTATTGACTATTTTTGTTTTATCCTGTTTCTGTACTTGCATATATTTTAACCACCTTTACTGAAAGTTTCATTATACATTGTGTGTTGAGTACTGACTTTTAATAAGTTTTGTTTTGCAATAATAAAAAAAATTAAAAAAAAAAAAAAAAGATTGATTTGTTGATGGTCCGGGTTCCTTGATGTGAATCGAATATTTGCCCAGGCTTCTTGCCAATCAAAATCACTTTCCAGGTCTGGTATATCCCTCCTCCAGACGGAGTCTAGGTGGAGGGTTTCATATGAGGACGTTAGTAATTGATCATAAAAATCTGAAACAAAACCTCTTGATGTCTCTTTCATAGAAGAATTTGTGGTATCTGTGGTGTACAATTGGTATATTTAATGGAACACCGTGAGCCTTCAAACATGCCAATAGCTGTGCGTAAAAGTAATATGTGGACTTGGCGAGATAAATTTTTTTGCGTATTTCATTGAAACTACAAAAACCCTGTTTATTGAAGACGTCTCCTAATGAGTGTATGCCTTGCTTTTCCCATCTAGGGAATCTTATAGGTTGTTTTTCTATCCAGAGTGCATTGTTATTGAATAAGGGAGTATGATTATGCCATTTATGTAGGGTAGAATATTTTTTTTGTGTTTCGCGCCATATCCGGATCGCATGAGTGATTATGGGGCCAAATTTCCGTTCGCATTGCTTAATTGGTAATTTGGTGTATACTATGCCCTTCAGCTTATGTGGAGCTACTATATTTTCTTCTAAATTTCTCCAGGATACTAATGCTTGGGGATCAAACCATGTTGTTAGTGGTCTTAAAGTGTACGCCTTAAAGTAGTGGTAGAAATCTGGAAATGCCATACCTCCGTCTGCTTTGTTTCTCTGTGCGGTGGATCTTTTTATACGTGGTGGTTTGTTATTCCAAATAAATGTGTATGTGGAGGAGTGTAATTCTTTCCAGTAACCCTTTGGAGGGGGTAACGTTAGCAATGAACTGAAGAAATTGATTCTAGGTAGGACGTCCATCTTGATTATTGATATACGTGCCTGTAATGAGTTTTTAAGTTTCGACCACCTGACAAGGTCGTATTTGATTTTGTTTTGGATTTTTATGTAATTGTGCTTCACCGTTTGGCTTATGGTGGGGAATATCTCAACTCCCAAACATCTAAATTGTTTTACCATCTGTATCTCTTTTGGGAGGGTTATGTTTCTTTTTGCAGGGGCGTTAAGTGGGAGGAAGGCCGACTTCGGTCAATTTATCCTAAATCCTGATAGATCTCCAAAGTCCTCAATCAGCTTGAGAAGATGAGGCAATGCTGTGTTGGGGTTTTGCATGAACAGTATTACGTCGTCCGCATATAAACTAATTTTGTGTTGTGTGCCCTTGATTATGATTGGTTCTATGGATTGGGATTGTCTTATATATTGTGCTAAAGGCTCTAATGATAGATCGAATAGTCCGGGACTAAGAGGGCAACCCTGTCTGGCTGAGCGTGATACCGGAAAGATTTTGGAGATGATTGTACCTGTTGTAATCATGGCCGATGGGTCTTTGTATAATACTTTAATCATATCGATGAATCCTTTTCCTAACCCCATCCTTTCTAATACTGCCCATAGATACGACCATTCCAACCTGTCAAAAGCTTTCATTGCATCCAGGGACAGTATAGCCTTAGGTGTGTTGTCTTCCTTATTGGCATCTAGTACATGTAGTAATCGTCTTATGTTATCAGTGATCAAGCGACCTCTTATGAATCCAGTTTGGTCCAGGTGAATTAAATATGTCATATGCTTTTGTAGTCTGATGGCTAATACCTTAGAGTACAGTTTGATATCGGTTCCGAGGAGGCTTAAAGGTCTATAACTACCGCACTCGGTGGGGTCTTTGTCTTTTTTAAGGAGGACTGTTATGAGTGCAATATTGTCATTCTTATGGAAGTTCCCCTCCTTAACTGAGTATAAAATCATATTTAGTAATAAGGGTCCAATTAGGGGTGGACGGTATAAACCGGTAGAGTAGCTCTAAAATAGCAATGACGTCATGTAACCACAGCGCGACTATTTCAATCGCATTTGCCCCTAAAAGCTTCGCGCAGTGGGCGTGTCAACACGCAATTGTCATTTCATAATAAACACATCACCGTGGCGCACAGCAAGTTTCAATTTCAGTTCCTGGCATTTTTAACCAGTGGAGAAAGGTAAGAGATGTCCCTATCGTTTTTCTTATATGAATTATTCTACGTTAATAAAACATACCTGGTGATCAACTACAGTTTGCTGTAAACATTATGATATGCGTGTAGTGTTATGATAACGACGGCTGCAGCGGGAGCCGGGAGGACGGCGGCAGCAGTGGATTTGCGAATAGCATGCAGCTGCAGAGCCGCAGAGCCAGCGGCGCTTTCAGGTCAGGTCCGCTCAACAGCGCCCCCCCACCCAACGGCTGAAAGCTGTGACCAGACCTGAAAGCGCCGCTGGCTCTGCGGCTCTGCAGCTACATATGCTTCTAGCAAAATCCAGCATCCAGCCCGTCTGTTTGCAATGGGAGCAGCACGGACTCGGGACTTATTTTATTTGGAATATAATGACTTTATACGCAAAAGTAGCCTAGTTTTAAGTTAAAATATTATAAATCTACATGCCTTGAGGATGTCATTCTTTATATAGCCTGCCTATCAGGCAAAAAAAATTATTCTAACGGAAACACTGATACCGTGATATATACCGTTACCGTCTATGCTTCAAATTATACCGTGATATAAATTTTAGACCATACCGTCCACCCCGTCCAATTATGTCCCAACAAGAGAGGTACATTTCTGGTGGGATACCGTCTCTTCCAGGAGCCCTACCACTTTGCATTTCAGATATGGCCTCCCTAAATTCATCTAGTGTGATCGGAGTTTCTAACTGTTTAGCGTCATCCTCTGAAAGTTTAGGGAGAATAATTTGATTAAGATATGTGTCCATTTTGTTTTGATCGAAGGTCGTTTCTGATTTATATAAGTCGGAGTAGAATTCTTTGAATGTATCATTTATTTTTTCAGGGTCTGTTTCAAGTACTTGTTGTGCTCTAATGGTAGTTATATCTGCAAATTTTGCATTAATTCTTAATCGCATGGCTAATAGGTGACTAGGTTTAGAACCTTGGGAGTACTGCTGTTGTCTTGTGCTACGTATTTGTATTTCTGATTGTTGTCTGTATATGGCATTGATCTCTTTTTTTAGTACCTTAACTTGATTTTCTAGTCGAGTTGAGTTGTTGTATTTTAAAGAATTAAATAACGTTGAGTAAAGCGTTTCCAGCTCAGCCAGTTTTGTGCATTGATTCTTGCGCATTTTGGAGGAAAAGCTATCAGTGAAATCTTTGATCATTCCCTTTACCGACATCCATATTATTCTGGGGTCTTGCACCGAGTTTGCATTCTCCCGTAGGAATACTATAAGAGCTTCTTTGAGTTGTGTAATGAATTCCTTGTTATTAAGCAGCATCGAGTTAAATCGCCATCTTGGGGCTCGGGAAGATAGTATACCAAATGTTCCTTTTAGGAGTAAATAACAGTGATCTGATAGTGCGTTGGGTATCATTTCCACTTCATAATTATCAAATAGTCTCGGGGATGCAAAGACATAATCTATTCTGGATAATGTGTTATGTCTCGCAGATCGACAAGAGTACTTTCGGGTCGTGGGATTAAGTGATCGCCAAAAGTCATTTACACCTGTAATCTTCAACCAATCCTTTAATGCATTAGATGAATTCTTTTGTTCACTGGAAAAGGCGAGGTAAGATTTGTCCATCCTTGGATTCCAAATGGCATTAAAATCCGCACCTATTATAAATGAGTAATCGGGAATGTCTAACATTGCATTGGTTAGTGTAGTGAAGAAACCCTCTTCGTACAAATTTGGGGCGTATACCGCTACCAACGCTATTTTCCTGTTCTTGTGTACAATCTTAGCTATAGTTATCCGACCTTCTACATCAGACCATACTCCCTTTAATTCAATATTCAACTTACGTTTAACGACTATGGCTACACCCCGAGTTCTCGTACCAATAGAAGAGTGACTAATATTATGATATGTGTTGTCCGCTAACTTATCTATGTGTTTTATCCATTTTTGACCAGCGTTGTGGACACTGTTATTGTCTTGTCTTTTAAAATGTTTTTTTGTCCTACGATTTGTGTCAAAATAAAAGTATTCAATTCAATTCAATTCAATTCAATTCACTGCCACACAACAGCAGGGTAGTTGATAGTAAAGGGTTAACCTTCTGTAGTGTGCCAGTAAAAGGGTTAAAAGAATATCTTTGCTGGGCGGCTCGGTGGCGTAGCGGAGATTGCGCTCGTCACCAATGCAAGAGACTCCGGTCTCGACTCCCCGAGTCGGCGTTGCCTGCTGGAGGTGGGTGGGGGGGGGGGGGGGACACTGTACAACTGTACAAACAACACTGTACATTGGATTATTGACAAGACCATACTCGGTAATTTACTGTACATTGGAGGGGGTTGTGTTCGGACATTTACAGGGGCCAGTTTCGAGTTGCAGTCTCCCTTAGGTGTTTTTTGAGAGTGTTTTTGAAAGTGGGTAGTGATTCACATTCCTTTACAGCTTTGGGTAGGGCGTTCCACATTGATGTGGCATAATTGCGAAACGTGTTTAGTCCCTTGTTTGAGCCGAATCTGGGTTTAACATGATTTGTGGAGCTCCCTCTGGTGTTGTGATCGTGGTATTCACTGACCTTTGGGAAGTATTTAGTCATGTACATGGGTACCTTGGTCGTGTAGTGTATCTTGTAGACCAGGCCCATTGCAAGTTGCTGTACTCTGTCGTCTACTCTAAGCCATCCTAGGTTGTCAAAGTGGGCAGGGGTGAGGTGGGTTCTAGCCGGAGTAAGGTCAAGCAGTAGTCTGACCAGTTTGTTTTGAGATGTTTGTAATTTTGTTTTTAGCGCCTTTGAGGTGCTTTGGTACCATGAGGTGCAAGCATAGTCGTAGTACCCTTGAATGAGTGCTCCTGCTAGAGTCTTCAGGGTATTCTTGTTTACCAGTGAGGAGATCCGGTACAAGAAACGAGTTCGTTGGTTGACTTTTTTTATTACATTGGATGCCATTTTGTCACAGGAAAGATTTGCCTCTAGGATGGAACCCAGGTAGGTAATATCTTCTTTCCTTGTGACAATATTGTCACCCACTGTAACTGAGAAGCCGTCGGTCTTGCTGAGTTTGTTATTTGAACCGAAGAGAATGGACTCTGTTTTGCCCATGTGTAATGATAGTTTGTTATCAGCGAGCCATATGCAGATTTTGCTTAGTTCTGAGCTGAGGGTTTTTTCAACCTGTAATTTGTTCTTGTCAGAGACCAGCAGGGCTGAGTCGTCCGCAAACAGGAACAAGTTGCAGTCACAAGCTGACGACATGTCATTTGCATAAATTAGGAACAGTAGCGGACCTAGTATGCTTCCTTGTGGAACACCACAGTTTACTGTGAGGGGGGGGGATAGGGTACCGTTTACCTCCACCATCTGCTCTCTCCCCTCCAGGTAGGATTGCATCCAGCTCACTGATAGACTATCAAAACCAATTGCTTTTAGCTTGTCAATCAGAATGGTGTGATTGACAGTGTCGAAGGCCTTTTGTAGGTCCAGCATGACCATGCCGCAGTATTTGCCCGCGTCCACCTCTTGTTTGATGTGGTCGTTTAAATAGAGAAGGCATGTGTCAGTGGAGTGGGATGTTCTGAAGCCAGATTGGAATTCGTAGATTAGATTTTTTTCCGCAAGGTATTTTTCGACCTGTTCGTATACAATTTTTTCCATGACTTTCGAGATGGAGGTAAGGATAGAAACAGGGCGGTAGTTGCCTGGGTCTAATTTACTGCCTTTTTTGTGCAGAGGGGTCACTCTCGCAATTTTGAAGTCCTTGGGGACGTGTCCCTGTTTTATAGAGAGGTTTATTATGTGTGTGATGACTGGGGTGATGGCGGCTGCTGAGTCTCTGAGGAATTTGGAGGGGATGTTGTCATGGCCAGTGGCCTTGTTAGGTTGGAGGGCGCTCAGTTTTTTGAGTACCTCATCTGTTGTTACCATTTCCAGTTTGAAGTCATCTTTGTGGACCCCTAGGTTTTTGTAGTAAGCTACTATGTGTTCTACCCCATAATGCCCTGAGTGGGAGGGTAGTTTGTTTACCAGTGTTGTGGCTATGTTTGTGAAGAAACTATTTAAGTAATTGGCTACATCCAGCTTTTCTGTGATGAGCGTGTTGTCCGTCTTTATGTTTATGTTTGAGAATCTGGTTTTAAGTTTTTTACTGCAGCCTAGTTGGTTATTGAGTAATTTCCAAAGTTCACGCGGTTTGTTTTTGTTTTCCTCGGTTTTGTCATTGATGAATTTTTTCTTTGCTGTTTTGATCATGGAGTTTACATCATTTCTTAGTCTGTTTCTTTCCAGTTTGAGTTCCGTCACGTGGGCTTGGAGTTCACTGCTCGTGCTTATGTTAAGCTTTGACTGACTTTTACGAAACTCAGAGCATTTTTTGTCTCTGGTTTTCATAGCGGTCAGTATTTCAGCGTGCATCCACGGCTCAGCGCGATTTTTTACCCTGGTGGTTCTTAGGGGGGCCATGTTGTTTAGTATCGTTGAAAATTTGGTTTTGAAGCCAAGCCATGTTTCTTCAACCAGTGTACCATTGAGCTCATCTGACCAGTCCAGACCCTCCAGTTCAAGGTTAAAGGCCTCGCTAGAGTAGGTTTTTAGGTCTCTAGATGTGACTGTTTTGTGACAGCCAGCCTTTTGTTTTAGCTTTTTGCGGGTACAGAATATCATATAATGATCACTTAACCCGCATGCTATAACCCCTTTATTGGCGATCTTGGACTTGTCAGAGGTCAGGATGAGGTCAATGGTAGTCTGAGTTGACTCACACACACGTGTGGGTTTGATTGATTGATTGAATTGATTGATTGATTGATTGATTGATTGATTGATTGAAAACTTTATTAACAGATTGCAGAATGGGTACAATACAGTACAGCTCAATACACACAATTGTTAAGGGGATGCAGACCAGAGAAAGACTTTCGTCTTGTTTACACCAGGGTCCCCCATTTTCAATTCATCAGGACATATATGACATACATGACATACAGATAGTCAGTACTGCTACATCTATACATTTATGACATACCAGATTTGCAAATACAGTACTGTTTGTGATACAGAAGGAGTCAAGAAAAGGGAGTATATACATTTGACGTAGAAACTGTACATTGGAGGAGGTTGGGTGGGGGGGGTTGGGTACACTGGGATATTGACAACCATACTGGGTAATTTACATTGGAGGTGGGTGGGGGGGGGGGGGGGGGGCACATTGTATAAACAAGCAAAACTGTACATTGAGGGGGGGGGGGGGGGGACTCTGTACAAACAAACAAAATTGTACATTGGACTATTGACAAGACCATACTAGGTAAATGACTGTACATTGGAGGGGGTTGGGTTAGGATATTTACAGGGGCCAGTGTTGCATTGCAGTCTCCCGTAGGTGTCTCTTGAGAGAGGTTTTGAAAGTGGGTAGTGATCCACATTCCTTTACAGCTTTGGGTAGGGCGTTCCACATTGATGTGGCATAATTGCGAAACGTGTTTAGTCCCTTATTTTGTGTGATTAGTTGGCTGAGGCCGTGCAGATCACAAAACCTATTGTAGGATTTGAAGACGGGTGCATCTTTTTGTTGCATATCCGTGTTCCAATCCCCAATAAGAATCATTTCTGTATCCTCAACTCCAGCTAAGGGTCATAAAAGCCATTTTGGTCTGGCGGTCTGTAAATTGTGCCGACTAGAACAGATTTAGCCCTTTCAAATAGAATTTCTACAAAAACAGTTTCAATAGCCTCATGATCTAGGTCTGTACGGTTAATAAATTTGGTGTCTTGATGGATGTACATACAGACACCTCCTCCATGCCTGTTCCTGTCATTGCGGACTAAAGAATAGTTCTCTAATTCAATTTCCGGGTCTGTTACTGATGGGTCCAGTTTGGTTTCTGAGAAACATAGTATGTTTACCTTTCCGCTACTGAAATGATTTCTTATTTCTGCCAGTTTGTGCCTGAGGCTATTTACATTAAGATGAAAGATATGTAGTCCGTTTTTATCTGCTGTGTCGTCGATATCATTGAGATTAAGGTAGGATTCTTCTTCTGTGGGAAGGGGGGGGGGCTCTGTGATGTCCGGAGGGGGGGTGGGGGATCCTAGTCCGTGTGGTTGATCTTGTGGCGGTAGGTGGGGAGGGGGGGATGGGGTCCTGTGTTCATTGATGTTAGGAGGGGGGGTGGGGATGATCCTTTGTCCTCTGCTGGTGTATTTGGTCGGTGTGAAAACCCGCGACGTGGGGGGGGGGGGGGCTGGTTGCTGTCCTCAGATGTCTCTGGAGGCCCTCCGTTGTGGGGGAGGGGGGGTGGGTCGGTTAGTCTAGCTGTCCTGGCGGGGCTAGCCGAGTCAACCGGCGGGTCCCTGGTGCTCACGTCCCGCGCTGATATGAGTCCCCTGATTGCAAGCTCTCTCCCTCTTGCATCTCGGCTCCTCTGCTTGGGCTTCGGTGAGGGGATGTCGCCGCCTGCTGGTCGGTTGGTGCATCCGCTGGCCGTTGTGTCCTGGGCCGGCGACGGTGTGGAGATGCATGCTATTGACGGTGTGAGGATGAGCCGTTGATTCTTCGCCTGTTGGCGCGTTAAAACAGGTCCTGGGTTCTGATGAATGTCTCCAGACAGGAGCAAATACAATAAAAACATCGATTTTCTATCAAACTTGCCTGTCGGGGGTAGTCTCTTTCTTTCGGGATTCGCCGTCAACAGTCTGTGAATAGTTGCCGCTCCAATAGCCGGATGTTTACTCTCCGAGCCATTCAACAGGTAAAAGTCACAATGGGACTGTAGATTTGCGCGTTTGTTGCCTTCCACCGCCGTTTCCTGACGATTCTGTGCTGAATTCAGGCACACGTCTGTAATCCAAAGTATGGCGAGCAAGAAATGCATAAATATTCCTGTATATCTTCTTTTTGTTGATTTTTGTTGTTGGTTTCCATGGGAACAGCAAGAGCTGGATATTCTGCGACCGTTCATGTCGAGAGCCGGAAGTGTCAGAGATGCTAAAGAAAGCGAGGATGAAAATGATAGGGAGAGAAAGGATTCAAACGAATAACTTGAATGCTCTCCTGTTGCCATTAAAATATCCCACTGATCCAGCCAGTATCCAGGTACAATATATTAACTTTAATGG
This sequence comes from Notolepis coatsorum, assembly GCF_963971535.1. NCBI lineage: Eukaryota > Metazoa > Chordata > Actinopteri > Aulopiformes > Paralepididae > Notolepis > Notolepis coatsorum. The sequence continues at coordinate 127,127,095 of NC_140169.1, forward strand.
AGAGAATGGGGAAGATAGAGAGGGAGAGATAGAGGAGAGAATGAGAGGACATGATGAGAGAAGGAGAGGACAGGATGAGAGAAGGAGAGGAGAGGACACGAGGAGAGAAGGAGAGGACATGAGGAGAGAAGGAGAGGACAGGATGAGAGAAGGGGAGTACAGGAGGAATGAAGGGGAGTATAGGGAGGTGTAGTGGTTACGTCATCTTCGTTTCTTCCTGTTCCACACTCTGTTCCACTCCATGTATTTCCCCATTGACCATTTCTAAATCGGCTCGTTTTAGAGAAATAAAGCATTAACGTTGGCATGGTGTACCTTTCTGTGCGTATTCCTCCACAATCTATAGCTCAACATGAAAATATTTGCAATTAAGCGTAAAGGTAGCAAAATAACAACGTTTATGTTTTCGTTCGCTGGGAAACTACACTACCATTTGGCGCTGCTGACTGACATCACCACAGCGTAGACGCCTGGCTTTACTCAGACCTAGGATCAGATTTCCCTTACATTATGATTCCATAAGCTTAACAATTCGTACAATGGGAAAATAACTGACCCTGAATCTGTGGCTAGTATCTCTCTGGTGGTCATAACCATTCATCTCTAAAGCCAACCACCATTTTTAAAAGCAACAATCACGTTACCATATTTGTATTTATATTTTAAATCGTATAACGTTATTTCGCTGCATATTAAATCACTGTAAATACTAATGTAAATCATTGTTTCGTTGTACATATTGTGTATAGTTTATAATGTTAGTTTTTTACATGACTTTAGTAGCTAGCTAGCTTGCTGATTGATTGATTGATTGATTGAAAACTTTATTAACAGATTGCAGAATGGGTACAATACAGTACAGCTCAATACACACAATTGTTAAGGGGATGCAGACCAGAGAAAGACTTTTGTCTTGTTTACATCAGGGTCCCCCATTTTCAATTCATCAGGAAGCTAGCCGGCATGCCCGAAACTCTGAATGAATGAATGAAAACTTTATTTAACAGATTGCAGAATGGGTACAATACAGTACGGCTCAATACACACAATTGTTAAGGGGATGCAGACCAGAGAAAGACGTTTGTCTTGTTTACATCAGGGTCGTTAACGTTAGTTAGCTATCATGGTAGCCCCTTTCGTGACTGTGATGCACCGAGTGCTATCGTGGTTCGTGCTATCAGCCAGCCGTGACGTGTAGCTAGCTAGCTTGCTAGCCGGCATGATGCGTGCAGTGCTTTGCCCCACAGGTCTGAGAAGAGGACCTGCACATTTTACTCGTTCCCGAAACTCCTCTACATGCCCCGATTTAAAATGGTTCACGACAGTAGACATAATGCTACGTACAGTAATAGCATTTAGCGGGGTAACATTAACGTTAGCTAGCTAGCTTGGTACTATGACCCGTGACAGGGATAAGGCGACAGCCTAACAGACCAATAGCGCTGCGTACTGAACAATAGGCTGCCTAGTGGTAAATGTAGTTATTTTTTTTACGACAAATTAAAAACCTTATAACTACCTTTGTTTCAACCAAAAATGCTTAAACAATCATGTTAGTGGTAGAAGGGAACTCATTTTGTGCAAAAATGGAAAGCTTGCCAATGTTCATGTGGCAGAATTGTTACAATAGCCGATAATCCATTTTCCCAATGATAAATCCCTACACGGGTGGACCAATCAGTGACGTCAGACTCCTCCTCCCTATAGGAGGAGAGAAGGGGAGGAGAGAGGAGAGTTAGGAGACGGCACTCGAATTAACTTTAACTGTTAAACTATTTTATATCCTGTAAAATACATGTTGTAAATAGCTTTTAAAGAATAGGTTCACTATTTTTCAATGATAATCTACTTTTCAAACACCATGATAATCTACTTTTCAAACACCATGATAATCTACTTTTCAAACACCATGATAATCTACTTTTCAAACACCATGATAATTTACTTTTCAAACACCATGATCATTTACTTTTCAAACACCATGACAATGAGGTGAAATAAACATTTGAAAGGTGTATTGTTCCCTGTGTGTTTTTATCATAGAGGTGTGGTTATACTATTAATCTAGATTGTCTATGTTATTCTCATGTTAATCTTAATCAAGGATGAAGACTATTTCACCACATGACGCATCATAGCTTTTTGCTCACTGATGGGGTCCCATGTTGTGCAGTAGGTGCCCTTTTTTTCTTTTCGCCCCTGCCCTTCAAACAGCCTGAGTCCGCCACTGGTCAAATGTGACCCAAGAAATGTTATTTCAGAAACGCTTTCAATATCCACCCCATCTATTTTTAACTGTACACATCATATCATATCATACATATCTTTCCTACAATTTCCAAACAGCATTATTTTGGTCTTGGATAAGTTTAATGACAATTTGTTGTAATCAAACCAAATTTTAAGTGTAATAATTTCCTTTGTAATGTCCTCCTGCTATTTATTAAAATTACGGTCACGAATGTTCACAGCTAATTCTGTGATTGTACAACAAGCGGGTCAGGAGAAGTGCTAATTTGAAAATGTTGGCTTGATGGTTACGCTAGAGGAAAGGTCATGGGGTCACCAAAATCAATAGGTTTGGGATCATGAATGGGCACAGCCAGCTTTACCACATAAAGAAAAAATTATAAAACATGAAGAAAGTGAAAGACGGAGAGAAAGACGCATGAGAGATAACTTTTTATTACTGGGGGCAAAAACCCACCAAAATACCAACATGAACCAATTCACACATGCTGTATTTCATGATTTCAATTTAGAATTATTTGTATAGTTATAACGATTTATCGTAAATGAGTCATACAATTGGAGAGAAGCCATGGCAACAGAGAGAGGACATTTTGAGAGTAGAGATGCTGGATTGTCGCCACCAGCTCCTTCCAAACGGCACAAAAAGATGAGCAGTGTGTTCAAGCAAAGTGTTCAGCACCCTCTAAAAATTCCAAAGGGTCTGAAAGAGGATTCTGTTGTAGAGGTCCATTAATCTTACTGCTGCTTTGGATGAGGGAAAAAGTAATTATTTCGGTTTTCAGTCTCTCCTCTCGTATCAGACCATAATGTCCTCAGTTTTCAAGTAGACTAACACAGATATAGGACACAAACGCACACGCAAACATACACACACGCACACGCACACACACACAGACACACACACACACACACACACCTGAGGGACCCTCAATCTTGTGCAATGGAGGAGTTCTCTGCTGGTCGCATGCTGATTATTGAGAATTGTGAGTCCAGCTGGAGGGAGAGGGACGGAGCCATCAAAAGAGCATATTAATCAAACACTCCCTCCGCCAGCCAAGCCTGAGCTGACCAGATAGCTGCTCTGCAGCCTGCCACAGCATAATGTACCACCATGCAGCTTATTCCGTTAGATACTCTTTTCTCTGTGATGATGTTGGTGGCTATAGGGTCAGCCATTAAATTATGCACATGAAAACATGGCAGAGGGTTTGTATGTACAGTATGTGTGTGTGTGTGTGTGGGTGCGTGCATGCATGCGTGTGTGTGTGTGTGTGTGCATGCATGTGTGTGTGTGTGTAGAGGGGTGGGGGTAGGGTATAGGAGTGGGTGCACATCAACACTCAAAGGATATACTTATGCAAATGTATCTCATTGACATGCTCTGTAAATGCAATACATGGAAATAGATTGAGGTAATTTGGCCAGGCTAATTAACTGATAGAATAGACAATGACCAGGATAAACTAAGCAGAGGAAATTAGACTACACTACTTGGTCATTAAAATGTATCTCGCAAAATAGACATTACCATTAACATTAATAATAATTATGTGTCTCTGAAACTTAAAGGGATAGTCTACAGTTTTTAAGAAGCCTTAAAGGAACACGCCAACATTATGGTGAATTAAGCTTACCATCTTCTCCAGAATCAGATAAGAAGATAGATAACAATTTCCTCTCTGTGCGTTCAGTAGAAAGCTATCTGGTTGCAAACTAGCCTAGCTTAGCACAAATGATTGGAAGCATATACGGATCAGATAGCCTCTCCTGGAGTTTTAAGCTATAGGCTAGCTAATCCCTATCTGCTTCCATTCATTTGTGCAAAGCTACTGTAGGCCATGTGCCAGAAGAACAACAGATTTTGTATCTGCGCCGCTGAGACACAGAGAACATTCACAAAACAACTGCAGGCATTTTTCACATTATATCTATACTTTGAATAGATAGAGATACGTTTGAAATTAATTTTTTTAAGATATTGGAAGAAAACATGTCGTAGCATTGGTACTAATAAATGGATGACTTCCACTGGCATTGCTAATAAATGGATGACTTCCACTGGCATGCTAATAAATGGATGACTTCCACTGGCATTGCTAATAAATGGATGACTTCCACTGGCATTGCTAATAAATGGCTACGTTTTCTGCCTCCAACATATCAACAATCAAAAACACTGCTTTTTGAACAGACTAAAATTACTCCCAATTTGTGACAAATCAGACAGGCTTCTTAAAAATGTAAACCGTCCCCTTGAAGTCTCTTTTACACAGTGATTCTGAGGGTAATCAAGAGTAATTGTGAAGTTTACAGAGGGAGAAATATCCACAATGTCACACAAACGCCAAGATGTTAGTTTGTCTCAGTCCATCTCGTTGTAGCTTTTAGCTACTAAATGCTAAACCCTAGCTAATAATGATTTCTTCCCTTTTCAAAGAACAAGGTCTTTTCGTCTGCATCCAGCGCAGCTGTAGGCCAGTCGCTGACCTGTGGAAAGGCCAGAGCTTTAGCCCAGATATCTAGAGTTCAGAGGCGCAGCAGAGCTCGCCAGAGGAGGCCGCTGCCCTGCTGGGTGGCTCAAGACGCTGCCTGGTTGGCCCAGATGCGGCAGGAATACTAACAGACTACTTCAAGGAAATGGCTCCCAGCATCTGGATTGGCCGTCTGATCCCCCCTTCTTCTTTGATTTCCCCCCGTGAATCTTTGAAGGCCTCTGCTCTCAGTGAGTACATTTCTACAGAAGACCACATCAATCTTTCTGCGCGTAATTGCAGTGATTAATCAAGGATGTAATTGTTCCTACTGTTTGAAGTGGAGATGCTGAGTGGCAAATGTTTACCCCCCCTCGCCCAGGGCATAACGCTGCTGTCAGAATAAACCCAGTAACAGTTTTGTGAAGCCATGGCCTGTTTTTTTTTCAAATGTGCCAATTCATGTCTAAGGTGATAATTCAGTGAAATATAAAATAATATTGTGTACGAGATGCCTCATGAATGAAGAGATGCAACCGCAATCCTTTTACTTCCACAAGCCAGGTCATTTACTACTTACTACTTACCCAACATTGTAGTATCTCCTGTAGTGTAGGAGAGGGTGTACCAAGGTCCCACATTGATTAAATACTGTCGTATATTTATCTAAATAAAACCTGTAAATTAAACAATAGAAATTAAGCACATATATGAAATAGCAAAGAACTAGGTTCTTTTCTCTTAGAAAAATAGAGACTCACAGCCATGCCAAATCACCTGTTAGGTTAACCATACATTTGAGTCAACAAGAAGGCTGTTAACTGGCCTCAGTCTAAATGGTACCTTGAGATGTACGGAGGGGAAACACTGAATACAGGTCAGGGAAGGACAAATGTGGATAGCCTTCAAATAAGCTGAGACCAGCAGAAAAACGTGTTTGTGTAAGGTTTAGAAGAGATTTTATGACTACACAGCCCCACAGTTCAAAGGAAGGGTGATCGTTTCATACAGATGTACTGAGACCACAGGATGAAACCTCTTTCCCCACAACAAAGTGGGATGGAGGGCCCAATACTTAACTTTAAGTCAGGCCTGAAGGCCAGCCCCAGAGTTCTGTTTACTTTAGCTAAGCAGTCCAAACAGCCCATTATTTCAATCGATATGAGGGTCGCATTCAGGGACACTTGGGTAGATCATTCTAAGAGAAGACTAGTTCCTGTCCCCTCTGTAAGGTCACCTTGTAACGCTGTTTCGCAAGACCCAAATCACTGAGAGGGGAGACCTTCTAGCCAATAGAAAAGCAGGCTCTCTGGGGTGACGGCACTGGATGGGGCAAGGGTGGGGGGGGTTCTCTCTTCTCTATAAAACCTACAGGTTGAATGATGGAGGTCAGACAGAGACACGGAGACACCGAGACGCAGAGAGACACGCAGAGAGAACGGAGAAGCAGAGACGGAGAATCCACCCCACCAGTTCGAGAATAAGAGACGCCACTAAGAAGCCCTCCGGGAAAAGCTGATTAGAGATAGAAAATAATTGATGCTGTGAACCAGATAATTTAAGCTGTTGGATATTCCAATAAAACAACGGTCAGAACCGTTTTCACCCGCAGCGCTGTCTCCGCCTCCACGTGATTTCCAAAGGACCACATTTGAATGAACTGTTACTTTAACGGGAAACACAACGAGCAGAGTAAGCTATTCCACTATACATTAGAGAAAGATCATATAGCTATAACATAGAATCATTGAGAAGATACATTAATACCAACTGACTTGAATTTCCCCGTTTAAGTAGTAGCTGTCATAGGTCAATGTCTTGCACATCATTTTCATCTGCTGTTTCTAGCACTTCCTTTCAGTTATAACAGTCCATTATTCCCATTCAAAGAAGTAACATGGCATTCAGCATTTGGTATCACCCTTTGGTATTACCACCATGGTAGTTACCAAAAGGAAATGATGCCATGTACCATAGGTGGCGGTACGGTGGTGTAGTGGTTAACACTGTCGCCTCACAGCACGGTGGTGTAGTGGTTAACACTGTCGCCTCACAGCGTGGTGGTGTAGTGGTTAACACTGTCGCCTCACAGCACGGTGGTGTAGTGGTTAACACTGTCGCCTCAGCGCGGTGTTGTAGTGGTTAACACTGTCGCCTAACCCTGACTGTATTGAAATGCTAGATTAAACCACTACTAAATAATATTAATTAGCCAGACAGTATAGGTACACAAAATGGCGGACACTCTATTAACTGCGAGGGGACAGTGATACAAAGTTGAATAATCACTTTAATAGTAAAAGAAAGCATACATATTATACATAGCGCAGATCTCCTTTAATACGATAATGTCAATGCAACAATGTCAGAGGTAACGATAGTCCTGAACTACGAGTACTCGACCATTGATGCTTGGAATGGAGTGAGAAGAAGCGAGCAGCACGGGGAAAGCAAGATGGCGGGTGGAGACGGTAATTCTCTGGAGCTCCTACTCCAGAGAGCCGCAGACAAACTTGGGATAATCCTGTCGTCGCTGGTGAGGAGGGTCTTGTACGGACCGGGTTCCTGTATTCCTAGCGCCCGATGGCAGGATTAATAGCTATTAGTCCAAAAAACCCGTTGGCATGGTTGCTAGCTAGTTAGCCCTTGTACACTTAGGCCAACCCGCATGTCGTCTTCAATATGTAGTTAAATCCAGAACGCCGCTGGGTTCAGCTATACGTCTCTCAACGTTACTTCGCTCGAACAAGTCACTATACTGTGCCAATAGTGGCTCGACAATATTATGTGGTATCTAATTAGCTGTACAGCTCTCTGTCAAGATACGTTGCTTGCCGTCCTGTTACTGCTGCCAAACATTTCTTCTATAACACACACTCTGTCCAGGCATGTCCCAAGAACCCCGCGCATGCGCTCACGCTGTCTACGGCGTTAAGAGTGGAACATATACAAATAAGCGAATGATGAATACTGGTAGGTAAACAGATGACGTGAAAATATATCTTATATATATAAACAATATATAAGTTATACAAAATAATAAACGCAGACTCTATGTGTTAATCTGGACCTTCAGAACAGGTACCGTGGTGACCCATGACTTTTACTGTGGCTGTACCATGGTCAATTAAATTATTTGTCCGGTACGGTAAAATGGAAAATACTGTAATGTTCTGGGGTTTTTGTGTGTCACCTGGGGGTGTGTTTCCCCCCGGGAGAGATAGGAGGTGGCACCGGAAGTTACGTTGTGTTTGTGGAATATACGTGGATGGAGGTAGCTGTGTGTACCTGACGAGTGCTGTATGTAATCAATGTACTGGAATTAAATAACCCTGAAGAAACATAAACCTCTCATTCTTCCTAACAATACGGGTATGACAGAACGCTACATTTGATGTTTGAAGTGGGATTAGTGAACTCGGATTGACGCGCACTGTCTCCTGGCTAGCTACGTCATGTTAGCTTAGCAATGACGGCAAAAGAAGAGCCACGCCACGAGATTAAACAGGAGAGGGAGGATGAAGGTCTGTCAAGTGGACTTCCACACCTGGAAAGATGGCAGGTTGTTGCCGAAGTCGGGGTTGGCAATCTCGGAGGACGGGAGAGTGACGGCCACGCGACGGCGGCGCCAGGTACTCCACCCGGCGGCGTCCGGTAGGGATGACATGCAGAGCGTGGCACCATGTGGAGGTGCACACGGCGGTTGGAGAGCAGACCAGGCGCTGAAATATTCGGGTAAAGGCAGTTTGGAGGCATTTTTTATGCAATTTGAGCTGGCAGCCGAACTGAATGGCTGGCCGGTGGACAATAAAAAAAAAGGCTGCCCATCTCGTTTTGTCCCTCACGGATGATGCCCTGGCATGCTTGAGTGCACTGGGGCCGGAAGAGCTGAGAGACTATGGAGCTGTGGTGGGGGCGCTACAGAGGCGTTTCGGTCGATGTGACAATAAAAGCATCGTGGTCACAGAGCTATGCAACCGGCACAGACGGCCCGGTGAGTCCCTTCGTGCACTGGCAACTGACATTGAGACACTCACGAGACGGGCATACGGCCACATGCCCCCCGCGGTGTTGAGTGAGTACGCCAGAGATCAGTTTGTCCGCGCCATCGAGCCGCAAGACCTGCGTGAGCGGGTTCAGCTGAGGCACCCGAGCACGCTGCAGGGGGCCTTGGAGCTGGCGCTGGAGAGAGAAGACCTGCGGGGCGAGACCACACAGGAGGCCGTGAGGGAGGCCCCTCCCACGGTGAGGGTTGCGAGGGAGAGCGACCCAAGGGAGCCGGAGTGGGTGGGCGCAATGATGGAGCGGATGACAGAGCTGGTGCGTGCCGTGACATTGCAACCACAAGGAGGTGCGGCTCATTCACCGGGGCCCATGCGCTGCTGGGGGTGTGGCCAACCCGGGCATCTCTACAGGGACTGCCGCAATCGCCAGGAGAGGCAGGGAAATGGCAGGGGGTCCGTGTAGATGGGGCGGAGCGGATCCCTGGCGCCATGTCCCATGCTGCTCTGCCTCCAGTGGAGGGAGCCAATCAGCACAGCCGGGGGGGTGGGGCTCTACTCCCCCCAGAAGCAGACGTTGACACTGAGTCAGTCATGGTAGTGGGCTGGACGCATGCAGGCAATTTTTGCTATGTCCCCGTCACCCTGGCTGGGGCGCCGTGTTTGGCCCTGGTGGACACGGGTTCGACTGCGACGCTGATGAGGCCCAACGTGGTCCCAGTGGGGACACAGCTGGAGCAGACGTCGGTGCAGCTGAGGACAGTGACTGGTGAGCTAGCCCCCATGTTGGGGAAGGGAAAGGTGGTCATAACAGTGGGGGGCCTGTCGGTGGAGTTCCGGGTGTGGGTGGCAGAGGTGCAGGACCCCTGCATATTGGGGCTAGGCTTCTTGAAGTTTGCCCGATGCCTGCTGGACCTGGGGGAGAACACATTGAGTTTCCCTGGGGGCCCCACTGTTGAGATGATATCCCCCCCACTTCTACCGAGGTCAGCGCCACTGGCAGTGAGGGCAGCAGAGACCCAGTTTCATTCTGCAAGCCCCCTGGACAGTCACGGTAGCTCCCGCTCCCGGAATACCCGCCTGAGATATTCCCCTGCCCACTCGACGGCTGAACGCTCACCCCCCATGCCCCTTGCCCCTGACAGGCAGCTCCCCTCACCTGCTGGCAGTATGCCCCTGTCCCCATCAGCAGCCCCATTTACACCCGGGGCCCCCCTCCCCCTGGCGCAGCCTAACATGGAGGAAGAGGCTGACAGGCTATTAGTTGTGAGGGGCATATGGGAACGCAACGGTGGCCACTTGGAGCCGGAACAGCGAGATGAGCTGTGGCAGTTGCTAAATGAGTTCAAGGAAATCTTTGCACTGACAGATGCTGAAATTGGCTGCACTCACTTGGTGCATCACCAAATAGACACAGGGGATGCCCGGCCTATCAGATCACCAGCCTGCCGCCTTCCCATGGCGTACAGAGAAGCTGCAGAGTGCGCCATTGATGAGATGCAGCGGGCGGGCATCATAGAGCCCTCTGCCAGTCCCTGGGCTTCGGGAGTGGTGATGGTAAAGAAGAAGAACACTTCCAAAATGAGATTTTGCGTCGACTACAGACCACTGAACAAGGTGACGAAGAAAGACTCTTACCCGATGCCCCATGTTGATGAGGCGCTGGACACAGTGGCTGGTTCGTCCTGGTTCTCCTCACTAGACTTACATGCTGGCTACTGGCAGGTGCCCCTCGACCCAGAGTCTAAACCTAAGACAGCCTTCTGCACACCGAGGGGGCTGTGGCAATTCCGTGTCCTCAGCTTCGGGCTGTGTAACGCCCCAGCCACGTTTGAAAGGCTAATGGAGAGCGTGTTGGCTGGCATTCCTCCAGAGGAGTGCGTTGTGTACCTGGACGACATACTGGCCCACGGCAGCTCCTTCCAGGCGGCCCTCCAGACGCTGAGACGGGTCCTGGGGAGGATAGCCGAGGCAGGACTGAAACTTCACCCCGACAAGTGCCACTTCATGAGGAGAGAAGTGGAGTTCTTGGGACACAAACTGACGGGAGAGGGCATCAGCACGCAGGAGGGGAAGATAAGGGCGGTCAAAGAGTGGCCCACCCCCGCAGACAAAGAGCAGCTCGAGAGCTTTGTGGGGCTCGTCTCATACTACAGGTTTGTGAGGGTGTTCTCCTGCATCGCTGAGCCCCTATTTCGACTGAAGGAGAAAGGTGCTGACTTCACCTGGATGCCTGAGTGTCAGCAGGCGTTTGACCTCCTAAAAAAAGGACTAACAGAAGCACCTGTGCTTCGACCCCCAGACCCCTCCCTGCCGTTTGTCCTGGACACGGATGCCAGCAACGTGGGTATGGGGGCCGTGCTGTCTCAGGTGGGGCCGGACGGAGAAAGAGCGTGGCTTACTTCAGCCACACATTCAACAAAGCGGAGCGGAACTACTGCGTCACCCGCCGGGAGCTTCTGGCTGTTGTTGAGGCAGTTAAACACTTCAGGTACTACCTCTGTGGCCTGCCGTTTACAATCAGAACTGACCACTCCGCTCTCCAGTGGCTGACGTCCTTTCGAGAGCCGGAGGGGCAAGTGTGCCGCTGGCTGGAGAGGCTGGCAGACTTCAACTTCACCGTTGAGCACAGGGCCGGCGTCCGCCACACCAACGCTGACGCCCTGTCCCGACGGCCCTGTGCTCCGGAGGGGTGTCGATACTGTGAGAAGAGGGAGGCAAGAGAGAGAGAGCTCCGGGAGGAGGTAACAATATGCCCCGAGCACGAGGGCGGCGGGCCGGTCTGCAGGGAGCTGCAGGTGATCGGAGAAGCGGAGTGGCGAACGCAGCAAGAGCAGGACCCTGATTTAAAACCTGTTTTGCAATGGGTAGAGTCAGGTCAGAAGCCACCCTGGGGGGAGGTGGCAGGGGGCACCACTGCTACAAAGGGACTGTGGGCAGACTTTGCGGCTCTGCGGGTGTGGGACGGGGTTCTACAGAGAGCGTGGAGGAAGCCGGCTACGGGAGAGAACAGGTGGCGGGTGGTGGTTCCCAAAGCAATGAGAGAGACTGTGTTAAAAAGTTCCCATGGCACCGTAGGGGCGGGGCACTTTGGCATTACAAAGACTCTCCGCCGCCTCCGTCAGGGGTTCTACTGGGGACGGATAAAAAGGGACGTAGAGGATTTCTGTCGCCGCTGCGACCTCTGCGCAGCATACAAGGGCCCACCTGATCAGTCCCACGCACTACTCCAACAGCTGGGGGTGGGAGCCCCCATGGAGAGAGTGGCGGTGGATGTTATGGGGCCGTTTCCGTGCACGGACAAAGGCAATCGCTACGTGCTGGTCGCCATGGACTATTTCAGAAAATGGCCGGAGGCATATGCGTTGCCGGATCAGGAGGCCAAGACTGTGGTTGACACGCTGGTGGAGGGCATGTTCAGTCGGTTCGGCGCAGCGGAAACCCTCCACAGCGATCAAGGGAGGAATTTTGAGTCACATGTCTTTGCCACCATGTGCGAGCAGCAAGGCACAAAGAAGACTCGAACCACTGCTCTGCACCCACAAAGTGACGGGTTAGTGGAGAGGTTCAATAGGACTCTGGGCAAGCAGCTAGCCATTCTCACAGCAGAGCACCAGCGAGACTGGGACACGCACCTTCCCCTTGTTCTCATGGCATACCGATCCGCTGTCCAGGAGTCCACCTCCTGCACGCCAGCACTACTCATGCTGGGCCGGGAGCTCCGGACGTCGATGGAGGTGGCGTTTGGCAAGCCCCCTGACACTCCCCCCGTTACCCCGGGGAGGGAGTATGCCAGGAGACTCCAAGATCGAATGGAGTCCGCCCACAACTTTGCCCGGGGTCAGCTGGAAAAGGCGGGCATGAGACAAAAAAGGAACTATGATGTGCGGGCTAAGGGGAGGCATTTCCAGGCCAGGGAACTGGTCTGGGTGTATAGCCCTCGGAGGAAGAGGGGGCGGTGCCCTAAACTGGACTGTCACTGGCAGGGGCCATGTAGGGTGCTAGAGAGGGTGGGGGAGGTGGTATACAGGGTACAATTGCCGCTCAGGGGGAGGAAAGTTGCTCTTCACAGAGACAGACTGGCCCCGTACAGAGGGGATTGCCTCCCACTTCAAGACCCAGCCCTCCCAGCGGCCTCACCTAGAGACAGTGTTCCGACCACCACTGGGGCCGGATGTACCCGCCGTTCGAGGGGAGTGCACCGTGGTCCACCAGCAGGCGGTTTCCCCTCTTCCCATACTGGGGGCCCCTCAGAATCACAGACTGTGTCCCCTGTGCGGGACAGACATGGCACTCCCCGGACGGTTCCTGTTCCGCAGCAGCAGCAGGTCGATTCAGTCCTTCGGGCAGGGACAACGCGCCCGCAGAGGCTGAGGCTGCCGCCAGGTCGTTTCAAGGACTTTGTGTAAAAGAGAAGAAAAAAAAGAATAACAATGGAAAAAAAAGTGTTCTGCTTGAAATGGAAAATGTTATTGTGGATGTGCTATGTTGTTGATGTGTCTCTCAGGGCGAGAGCTCAGAAGGGGGGGATAGTGTAATGTTCTGGGGTTTTTGTGTGTCACCTGGGGGTGTGTTTCCCCCCGGGAGAGATAGGAGGTGGCACCGGAAGTTACGTTGTGTTCGTGGAATATACGTGGATGGAGGTAGCTGTGTGTACCTGACGAGTGCTGTATGTAATCAATGTACTGGAATTAAATAACCCAGAAGAAACATAAACCTCTCCTCATTCTTCCTAACAATACGGGTATGACAGAATGCTACAATACCATCAAACTACCGTGATACTTTTTTTCCCGCTAGGGAAAAAGTCTGGGATTGTAACGCTCTGGGTTCCCTCTCCCGGGAATCAAGCTGTCAGTCTGGAATGTTTTCACCTGGTGGTTGGTATTTGCATTTTGGTTGTCATGCCCACATTCCTGTGTTGTCACTGATTGGTACTCTCCACTGTTGCTGTCACTGTGCTGTCAATTTGCTGTCACTGCTAATTGATTGGAATGTTTGGTTGGTGACTACTTATGCTTTCTCTGTTTCCTTGTTTGTTGTCGAGGCTTCAGAAAACCGTTTGTGTGGGAAGGAGCTGGTCAGAGTTTGCTGAGCCACTCGCGATGCACTTATATTCAGTGTTGGGAAAGTTCACTTTCTACATGAACTAGTTCAGTTCACAGTTCAAAATTTTTAAAATGAACTAGTTCAGTTCATAGTTCATAATTCAAAATGTTGAACTAAAGTTCATGGTTTCAAAAATGAACTAATTTAGTTCTTTTTAGTTTTTTTTTTTTTATTATAGATTGTTCACGTACAGTTACTTGCATTACAAAAACACACATTGGGACAAGGGGGGGGTCCTCCAGTTCATCTCTATGCCATCATCCACACCATAAGCAAGCAAAAACAAAACAAAAACAAAAACAAGCAAAAAGGAAAGCAGACCAAGACAGGCACTGTACAGTATTGCACTTGCCTCGAGCGCATTCACATGTAGACATACATATATTTATTTTTTCCTATCCTAGGTCTGTCCATACAATGGGGCACTGGGCCTTTAGAAGGATCCGATACATTTCAGCAGGAAAATAGTGGGGCCCACACATCCTGAAAGGAAGCGTTGTTGACTCTATGCATTGCACAGTGTCTTTCATGGGGTAGGAGCACACCGAAGATCCCTCTATACCACATTTGTAAAAATGGAGGCTTATCCTTAATCCAGTTTATCAGAATGCATTTCCGGGCTGAAAGTAGAAGTTTATCAAATAGTTTGAATTGTAAACTCTTTTAAATGCATACGCCGACGTGACGTCTAGAGGTAGAGTCTGACTCCGACTGAGAGAGTGCTGCTGCTGCTGCTGCTGCAGCTCTTGGCTTCTAATCTGCGCGCAGATTCCTGTTCCACTGCTTGTTGTGAGGAGGAGTCTGATGACGTAGCAGGGGGTGACAGGCTGGTTGCCAGATCGGGTGGTTTTACGCATAATATTTAAGCCTGTTTACAGTGTTTTAACTGAGTTTTCGGCTGAAATGCATTATGAAATATGGCACATCTTTGAACGCCGTTATAATAGAGTGCTGAGAATGAACGCACTTTTGAACTCCGTTACACAGGGCTGAGAATGAACGCGTTTTCAATTACGTTTATTTAGCGGATATACAATACGTTCAGTTCAAGTTCGCCCAAAATACGAACGCGTTCATGAACGATCGTTTATTGAACGCGTTCAGGTACATCACTGCTTATATTACTTTTGCCTGTTCTCTCTGTTGACGCTCGGCGTCTTTCCTGGATTATCGCTGCTCTATGTGTTTTAATAAAGACATCCTTAGAAATAGCTACCTATCTCCGTCTCTCCTTGTCTCCTCCACCATTGGACTCACTACTACTCACCCCCATACGTAACAGGGATGAGGTTTTGAGATGGCTCAGCTGGAATGAGGTTTTGAGATGGCTCAGCCGACATCGTGACTGAATGTATGGATGTCTTAATCCCTTTATCATCCATGTTTCCAGTTAGTTACAGCGTAGCGTGTTTGATGTTGTGGGAAACATTCTAAAATAGGTCCTGAGTTTACATGTTACATGTCATTAAGCATACACTACCTGGAATTAAACACAGTTCCACAACAGTGGCAAACAAAGGCAACCTCCAACACAGTGGTCACTGGCAAATGACACAATGAGGCGCCAGGATGTGTGTCCTGTCAGGCTTTATCCACCCGCCCCTCGAGGCTGCTGCCGTCAGCTGCCACTCATCAGGCAATCAGCACTCTTCAGTGTGGGACGGGCGGCACCTGACAAAGAAAGAAAGGAACAGACAATAATACCATGACACACACACCACATACAAATAACACATATTACATATACTAACCTGATGTTTACATGGTGTTACAAATATGGCAATAATAATAATGAACAACCCATGTACGTGACATTACTGAATACATGGAACATGTGTCGTTGCCCTCCTTTTCAAATGAGTACTGCAGACACACATTCGTACCCCCCCCCCCCCCCCCCCCCCATGCCTATCCTTGCCTCCACAGAACTGAGAACCAAGACTCCCGCTCCCGATGTGACAGTCCCATCGTCCTCTAGACTGGAGCCTGGGCTACACTCTGATTGACTGCAATTTCCTGGCTGCTGCTTCTTTATACAACCCCCCCCCCACACACACACACACACACAGATACACACCCCTCTGTAACACTTCCATGAGCATCTGTGGCAATTGGTGCCGAACCACCTCGGTCCGCATCTCTGTGAGATAAAATATCCTATATATTCCTAACATGCCACGGTCTGCGTCTGGGCCATGTGGGAGATATTAACATCACAGAAATCATAGCGATCCAAACGATATTCACCACATGGTCATCTTAAGCGTTAAGTGTGACATCAACCCACAACTCTTGTCATTTTCAAATATTATCCCCTGAAATGTTTCAGGTCTCATTTTGTGAGGAATTTTATTTAATATTTGCTTATCATTCATTTAGACAACACAATTGTGTGTAGTACAATATCACATTTTCATCACAATACAACCCCAACAATTATACAATTTAATTATTGTCCATCCCTACCAGCATCTATCCAGAGAAGAAGCCCTGTGTGTCTTGTTTCCTGTTGCATGGTGTGAATCTAGCAGGTCAGGTGGATCACTTTGGGAGAACAATGTGTTGTCCGTGTTCTTCTATGCCCGCAAACCCTGGGGGTAAATCACTGCAATTTAGTCACAGTTTGCAAAGTCGAACAAGGGCGCACGTCCCATTAAAAAAACACTTTTAACCACCACAATGTTCTAACTACAGTAGCGGTGAATATATAAGCACAGTTATAGAACTGATGTGATCAAGCTGCAGGGAGCTGTTTTTACTACTACTACTACTACTACTACTACTACTACTACTACTACTACTACTACTACTACTACTACTACTACTACTACTACTATTACTACTACTGCTGCTGCTGCTGCTGCCTACTACTACTACTACTACTACTACTACTACTACTACTACTACTACTACTAAAATAGAGTCCATTCTCTTCGGATCAAATAACAAACTCAGCAAGACCAACGGCTTACAGTGGGTGACAATATTGTCACAAGGAAAGATGAAATTACATACCTGGGTTCCATCCTAGAGGCAAATCTTTCCTGTGACAAAATGGCATCCAATGTAATCAAAAAAGTCAACCAACGAACAAGATTCTTGTACCGGATCTGTTGTGAGGGCTGCATCTGAGCAGGTCCCTGCATCTGACGTTTTCCCCCAGAGGTCGCGTGGCGCTGTTACACAGCCCCGCTAAGCGTGTCTCACTAGACGTCTCCGTTCCACGGCTGCTTCTGATCTACAATCAGAGACTGTTGTTCCCCCCTGGACTATAAATTCCTGATCAGCCCAGTGGACTACGCGAGTTCGTTCTGTTGGAACAGTAGGTTGCGTCTTAATATTTTATCTCTGACTATTTTTGTCCTTATCTCCAAGTCATTGTGATACATTCTATATTCTAGTGTTAAACCTTTGTTGTTGGTTGCGCGTGTTATCTGCCTTGTTAATCCTAACCTTCTCTCCCTTCTAGCTTGGGTAGATGTTGGCTGGGTTACTAATCTTGTGTTCCTTTTCTCTTGTGCCTAGTTCTGCTTTTGGAAGACGTCGCCCTCATAGCCATGCCGCGCACGTCACGTTCAAGTTCACTCGTTCTCCCCCATTGGTTCTTTTCTCCCCTACCTCACCAAGTCCCTCGCGTGTTTATGCCCTCGGGGGTATTCCCGATATCTTTTCCTGGCGTTGCTGAGGCAACCTTGTTCCACGGCATATACAACACGGTAAGACCCCATTACAGATATAGATATTAAATACACACACATCATCATTATTGCTACACCACACATTTGGGAGTAACTACACATCTCATTCAACCTTGGCCCCTCCCGGCCTACTCGCACGACACCACCACCTCGTTTGTGTTTGTATTTACTCTGCTTGTCTTATGATATCTTTTGTTGTGAATAAATATTCGCTATTTGTTGCGTTTAAACTGTTGAACTGTTTGCATTCTCTTATTCGGGTCCCGTTCCTCTGTTTCCATAACAGTACGAACTCGCCATGTCGGACCCTGAGGGCCCGCGTCCACCTGCCTCATATTTCCAGCTGAAACATGCTGGCAGTGCGCCCGTAGTTTTGGGATGAAGCGCATCTTGTAGCGAGATGACAGAGAGAAAGAAATCTAGCGACAGCCATCGTATTTTACTGCCGCGGTTTTGCGCATATAGCATATTTTAATACACTTTATTGTATATTAATTATATATATAGTTATTGCCTGACACCACAGTTCGCCCTTTGCTTTTTATTAATGTATTCGTGTAGTTATTAGTGTATTTGTGCGGCTGCCCTCATACTGCTCCTGTCTCTTGCGGGTAGACAGGCAGGCAGCTCCGGTGTCAGGTTACAAGCAGAGTGGTAGATATGACTGGCTGTGATTGGTTGTCTGAATATGCGCTCGGCGCACCGCTCTGGAAAGTTCAGAAGTTTCAACTCTATGCGGCCGCATAGAAAAGCTGAAAGGCGGTGAAAAAAAAAGCCGACTGCAGCGTACTTTCTATAGGCGGCCGCATGCGGCCGCATACGCTCCCTCCCCATTGGAATACATTGAAAAAAGACGCGTGCGGTCATAAATATGAGGCAGGTGGACGCGGGCCCTGAGAATGCAACAGGCCCAACGATTAGAACTACCTCGGTTGAGGAATTAAACGCCACTGTTACTGAGCTGGTCACTCATTTACACCGCACGTTTTCTTCCATCGATGGGAGGCTGGCAGGGTTGGATTTAGCTAGGTCCTCCCTTGGTCCCAGCTCCCCGCCGAGTGACGCGGCTACCGCATCCCCAGCCCGTCATGAGTCTCATTTTCCCCTACCTCCGCGTTATGACGGTAACTTCGAGGAATGTAAAGGTTTCCTCCGTCAGTGTGACCTCGTGTTTGAGAACCAGACTAGCAGGTTTCAGGTTGGTAGTTCGAGAGTGGGGTTCGTGGTGGCACTGTTAACGGGGAGATGGGCCACTGCCGTGGTAGCACCAGGCGATGTATTAGCTACCGATTATGGTGCGTTTTGTGACGAGTTTCGTCTTATGTTTGACCACCCTAGGGACGGCCCACTCGCGGCGGCTCGTCTTCATAGCCTACAACAGGGGGCTCGCTCGGTGGCTGAGTATACGGTCGAGTTTCGCACATTGGCTGCGGGTTGTGGCTGGGGCGATGTGGCCCTACTGAGCGCTTACCGACAGGGCCTTAGTGAGACCGTCAAGGATTGGATCCAGAGGGACCGCCCCGATAGTTATTCCGAACTAATTGATCTTGCGCTGATGGTTGACCAGCGCCAGCGCGAATGGCGGTCCCGGCTCTCCACCTCGTCAGCGCGTAACCCTGCGGTTGGCACCACCACCAGGTCACTGTCGGCCGAATTATCCCGGTCCGCCTCCGGTAACGCTCCTGCCTCCTCTTCACGTCGAGAGGAGGAACCCATGCAATTGGGTCGTTCGAGCCTTACCGCTGAGGAGCGCGAGTTTCGTGTTAAAGGGGGGTTGTGTCTTTATTGTGGGAGGACGGGGCACCTGGTTCGCGCTTGCCCAGCGCGGCCAAAAGATCCGGCTCACTAACTCGAGGGGTGTTAGTGAGCCAGGCGCTATGATTGACTCTGGGGCGGATGTGTGTATCATTGACGCAGCGCTGGTTAGACAGCTGGGGATCTCCACCATGCCGTTAAAGGCTCCCGTTCATGTGCGCGCTATCGATGGACGTGCCCTAGCTCCGTTGACCCATGGCACCCCCTCCATTTCACTCACTGTGTCAGGTAACCACTCGGAGAGTATCAGTTTTTTCGTTTGTTCCGCAACGTCCACTCCCCTTATTTTGGGTCGCCCCTGGTTGGAACTTCACAACCCTCATATTTGTTGGTCCACTGGGAGGATTCACGGTTGGAGTGTGGCCTGTCACACCAACTGTTTACATTCAGCCTCGACTCCACCTCGTGGTCCAAAACCCGACCCCGCGTCTCTGGATCTCCAGGATGTTCCCCCGGAGTATCATGACCTCGCCGCGGTTTTCAGCAATGAGCACGCTCTGTCCCTGCCTCCTCACCGTCCTTATGACATAAACATTGAGCTCCTTCCTGGAGCTCCTCTTCCCTCTCATCGTTTGTATAATCTGTCTATTCCTTAGAAGGAGTCAATGCGGGAGTATATCCGTGAGTCTGTGGCGTCGGGGCTTATCCGTCCTTCTTCCTCCCCTTGCACCTCATGGTACCAAAGCACCTCAAAGGCACTAAAAACAAGATTACAAACATCACAAAACAAACTGGTCAGACTACTGCTTGACCCTACTCCTAAAACCCACAGCCATAAAAAAATTTGAATCCCTACCCACCTTCAAAACCTCAAAGAGCACCTACGGGAGGCTGCAATTCGAAACTGGCCCCTGTAAACATCCAAAACACCCCCCACCCAACCCCCTCAAATACTCTCTTTTAGAAACTATGTCTCTTAAACAGTAGGCTACTGTATATTTGTATATCTTGTATGTCATAAATGTCTGGATGTAACAGTACTGTTTATCTGTATGTCGTGTATGTCATAAATGTTACGATGAATTGAAAATGGGGGACCCTGATGTAAACAAGATGAAAGCCTTTCTCTGGTCTGCATCCCCTTAACAATTGTGTGTATTGAGTCGTACTGTATTGTACCCATTCTGCAATCTGTTAATAATGTTTTCAATCAAGCAATCAAAAACTGCTGCTACTACTACTTTACTACTACTACTACTACTACTACTACTACTACTACTACTACTACTACTACTACTACTACTACTACTACCAGTGGCGGCGCGTATCAGACCCGGGCCGGGGGGCGGGGCCACATGACCGGGCCCTTTAAAAATCGCTCAGTCAGTATAGATTACAATTTAAAACAATGTTTTAAAGAAAAGTAACTAAAGAAAACGTGTAATATTTAAGATTTCGTTTCTACAAAGTGTATAGAAACGAATATATGTATCAGATAATGATATAACATAATATAAAGTCCAACAAACCACAAGGACGAAAACATAGCCTAATAAAATTACTACATTTCTGACACACCATTCAGCCCCATGGATAGCCACCACCAGAGCTCAGAGCAGTATAGTCAAATTGGCACAGCGGCCCCACACATTAAAATCGGCACAGGCCACACATTAATACTGGCACAGCGGCCCCACACATTAAAATAGGCACAGGCCACACATTAATACTGGCACAGCGGCCCCACACATTAAAATAGGCACAGGCCACACATTAATATTGGCACAGCGGCCCCACACATTAAAATAGGCACAGGCCACACATTAATATTGGCACAGCGGCCCCACACATTAAAATAGGTACAGGCCACACATTAAAATAGGCACGGAGTAAATAAAGTGTACTCACCACTACTTGAAGGCTACTCGGCGAGCCTTGCGCTCCGCAAACTCGTCCACAATCCGCTGTATGTCCAATTTCTTGGCTCGGTCACTTTCGATGGACAGCAAGGCCAGTCCACTCAGTCTCTCCTGTCCCATCGTGCTCCTCAAATAGTTTTTGATGAGTTTTAATTTGGAGAAAGAGCGCTCGGCGGTTGCCACGGTGACAGGAAGAGTCAGAAATAAGATCAATGCTGTGCAAACCTCACTAAATGTAGAGGTTACTGCTGGGTTGGAAACAATTAGCATTTTGACGAGATCCACAACAGATTTCAGTTTTTGTATCTGTTCCCTGAAACAGGTTCTGAAAGAGAGCAGCTGGCCAGGGAAGCTGGCGGCGATGTCCCGACTATAGTGCTCTCTAAGCCGCTGGGCAGCTTGGTGCAACTCCTCGTCCTTTGCGTGCAGTAGTGTGTTGGGGTGAATTGCCTCAAACATGTTCACAGTTGCATTTAAGCTGGTGAATCTTTGGGACAGTTGCTGGATGATGATATCGAGACAAGCATTGAAAACATTCACCTGAAAGTTGCTCTCTGCGTCAGTGAGGCGGCTGTCTTCAGCAAGTTCATCAAAGTGACGTTTCACTTTTCTGGCCCTGGTTGTTTCAAACTGCGTTGTACTTCCCCATTTAGTAGCCAGGGCAAGAGTGGCGGACTTCGCATCGTCAAATTGTCCCCTATACTCCACCAAAACAGTGATGGCATTTTGCAGTAGACTAGATGCTTTCAGAATATCCGCGTCTTTTGCTTGGAGTAACTGTGAAGCACAATTTATGCTTTCCAAAATCTTGGTCTGCATGTTGACCAAAAAAAGAAAGCGAAATTTGCTTATAGCATTCTTGAGTGCGCTTGCTTCATTGCGCTCATCCTTTTTGTCACTGGTAAGGGATATTTTGACGAGGGCTTTTATAATGTCTCCATATCGGTGCCTTAACGCAACAAGCGCATCATGGCGAGATGACCAGCGAGTGGGACACAAGCGTTTTAATGTGATAGTTCTGCTCTCTGGCGTCATTAACTCACTGAGCAATGCCCATCGTTTGATACTGTGACCAAAAAAGTTGTAGAGCGTCTCTACAGTGTTATAGAACTGCTTTACTCCAGGGACATTTTTAACAGAGTCGTTGAGTGCTAGGTTGAGATTATGAGCAGCGCAATGAACATAGTGGGCAAGGGGCTCCTTCTCTGCTATTCTTGCTTGCACGCCTGAATACACACCACTCATATTAGCCGCACCATCATAGCCCTGTCCACGGCATTTAGACAGATCGAATCCATTTTTCTCTATAGAACCAAGGATTTTGTTTTCAAGCTCTGAAGCTGATGAACCTTCAGGCACATCAAAACCCAAAAAGACTTCATTGATCTGTATATCGGTTGCAATATCCATGTCGTTCTTAACAACAGTTATGTAACGGTAAACCTGACTCAACTGGTCTATCTTTGACACATCTTGCGTTGTGTCCATGATGACGGAATAAAATGGGGCTTCGTTTATTTCATCAATGATGTCAGCTTTCACACGTTGAGATAATATGTAAATAATCTCATCTTGAATCTGGTGACTGAGGTATTTCACTGACCCTTCTGGTCGGTTGATTAGCTCTTTCAAAACAGGGTCGTAGCGAGCCAATAATTCGATTATTGACAAAAAGTTGCCAGCTTTGCCCTGACCTAAGACCTCTCGATGCCCCCTGAATGCCAAGTTGCTTGACGCTAGAGTCAGGGTTACATTAACAATGCGCTCCACGACCTGTCTCCAAAATTGGGCAGCATTACGCACGTTCCTCTCCATGTCAGCGTCTATTGTGCCATTGTTTTTCCACTGCTCATATACTACGCATGCACCCAGGTGAATTTGAGTGGATTCATGCCTCTCAATTTTAGTAGAAAGATGTTTCCAGTCTTTTATTCCATTGACCCATGCATTGTTGTAAAACGGTGCGTTTCGGTGGGCAAAAAGCCAGCAAGGCTCACAATAGCAGCAGTCCAATTTTGGTGAATAGCACATCCAGCGGCGTGGACACTTCATCCCAACTTTAGTTGTGGAGGAGTAATACGTTTCTGAAAAGCAACGATTATCATTGTCTTTGGGAAATGGACCTTTTGGTTTGCACGGGCCCATTTTAAGGATATACCTTTTGATATTGGCATCCTCAATATTTTCCAAATAGTTTCCACGATCAGTCGGAAAACGCCCCAGATTATAATTGCAGGACTGAGAGGACACATCATGATCCGTGGTTTCACCCGTAGCGTGAGGAGACCTGTTGCTGGTTTCATTTTCAGTGTCCGCCGGTACTTCTTCACATTGCGGGCCCGCAGCAGGTAAGGAGCTGGAGGGGAGGGGTGTGGCACCTGGTCAGGCTTCAGGCCTGGTTCTGCCGAGCAGCTAGCAGCAGCAGCTGCTGACTCATCATCCCTATTGCCATCATCACTACAGACAGCCGAGAGACAGAGAAGGAAATAATAAGCTACACGAAGTAACAACAACCATAGATATCAACATTTACAAACTCACATTTTCTTGTTGAGTGTGTCCGTGATTTTAGCCTACCTGTAAATCTGGCTCGTCACTCCCACTAACGCTGTTTCATCCCCGGGCCTCGGAGTCAGGGATGAAACATGGCTGGCAACTTCAGTCTCATCTCCCGCGGCGGGAGGAGGAGTAGGGCGAAAAAAATATCCATCTAACTTAGACAATTTAGCTTTTCCCTGATCCTTTTTCTCCTTTTCTTTGCGTTTGGTCGCTCCACTCTTGTGTTTATATGTAGAAGTACTCATGCTTAAGTTTGTTAGGCCTTAGGCAGTGTGGCAGACCGTCAGACGCTCTATTGAATGACGGCCGGTGATTGATGACGTTGGTTTACGTGATGACAATTTTACCCAAAATACATTTGGATTCACTTTTTTTTTTTTTTATATATATATGTTTTAATGTTAAATGTGAGTGTGAAAATAGCAGCACAACAAGTTCAACTCGTATTATAGGCTACAATGGTTTATTATACACCTAATAAATTATGACCATGAAGTTCAACGTCGGGCCCGTCGGGATATCTCGGGGGCGGAGCCTGCTGTCTCGCGACGGGCCCGGGCCCCCCATTGGGCCTCGCCTGTCGCGGGCCCGGGGAGCCCCGCCCCTACAGCCCCCCCTGAAGCTCCGCCCCTGACTACTACTACTACTACTACTACTACTACTACTACTACTACTACTTTACTACTAAACCGTATATTTCTATGTCTTGTATGTCATACATGTCTTGATGAATTGAAAATGGAGGACCCTTATGTCTTTTTCTGGTCTTTATCCTCTTAGCAGTTGTTAGTATTGAGCTACTACTACTACTACTTTACTACTACTACTACTACTACTACTACTACTACTACTACTACTACTACTACTACTACTACTACTACTACTACTACTAATAATAATAATAAACCTGATTTATATAGCATTTCATACAAGAATTGCAGCCCAGAGTGATTTACAGCAGAAAGTACAGCAAAATAGACATAAAACGAACATACAGATAGAATAAAAGCAATGCAGACAATAACAATACAACAAAATCATCAGAAACAGCGTAAAATAGCAGCATAAGCAACAATAAAATAGCTCTTATTTATTAACAGACTAATTATACAATTTAATTAATGACCATCCCTACCTTCCTTGTTTCCTGTTGCATGGCGTGATTCTAGCAGGTCAGGTGGATCACTTTGGGAGAACAATGTGTTGTCAGTGTTCTTCTTTGCCCGCAAACCCTGGGCGTAAAATCACTGCAATTTAGTCACAGTTTGCAAAGTCGAACAAGGGCGCATGTCCCATTAGTTGAAAAAGGCTCATGCTGTCTCAACTTAACCACTTTTAACCACCACAGTGTTCTAACTACAGTAGAGGTGAATAAATAAGCACAGTTATAGAACTGACTCAACCTGTGATCAAGCTGCAGGGAGCTGTTTTTACTACTACTACTACTACTACTACTACTACTACTACTACTACTACTACTACTACTACTACTACTACTACTACTACCACTACCACTACCACCACTACCACTACCACTACCACTACCACTACCACTACTACTACTACTATGCAAAAAAATAAGAACAATGGTAAAAGCAATGCAGACAATAACAATACAACAAAATCATCAGAAACAGTGTAAAAATAGCAGCATAAGCAACAATGAAATAGCTCTTATTAAGCATTATTACATGGCGTTTTAACATTCGCCGAAATGCTTGATTGTGATTCGTCAATAGCGCTCGTCAGAGGTCCGTTATTACTCGATAACGGACCTCTGCAGAGCAATAATGACCGCTGTGCGCAGCTGTAGCAATCAAGCCCACTGACACACACTGCATCAGTGCAGCCAATTAGACACACCTGCTGGCTGCTGGCGAAGCTGCCGGCGATGACAGCGGAGCGACAGAACAGAACTGCGTCTGCATTTGATCTCGTCTTGTCAATGGTGTAAAATGAATTAGGTATATTGTTAGTAAGTTAGCCATGTAATAAGCGGGATAATGTATAGCTATACTCGGTCATTGTCGCAAAATAATTGACCTTCACTACGTTTAAAGAACACCTCGGCGAGGCGCCTCGGTGTTCTAAACTCCGCGTCGGTCAATTATTTTGCGACAATGACCTCGTAGCTATACATTATCCCTTACATAATACACGAGGAGCTGTGGGATGTCATGAATATTGCCAAGGCTGTGATGCGCCCGCAGCTGCGAGAGCGAAGCTCGAGTGGCGTAGGCATCACAGCTGTAGCAATATTCATGACACCCCACTGGCTTCCGAGTGTATGATTGCTTTTATACAACAGGCTGCGTCTGGGAAAATATCGGATGAATACAGACAATTCATATTTTTTTTTTATATTTTTTTTTCATACACATAAGACAGAAATACAGGACAAAAAAAACAACATTTTAACTCCCTCCATTCCCTAATTATAATTTAAACTGACATTCACATAAACATTCAACAAAAGAATACAGTCAAATTAATTATAAGAAATAATAGAAATTAAAAACCCTCTCCAGAAGCGCGCAACTAGCCAACTACTATTATATTACTACTATATTAATGCAGTCTATTCCACTATATAGCTATAGGTGCTGTATGATGACAATACATTTGATTCCTATCTAATTTTGATCCATCGCAAAGCGCTTGAATACGGCCGGGGGATCCGCTCATACAATGCAGACCCACGGCTCTCGTATTATAATGACAGACAGGTAAGCAAGTGTAGAAGGGTGGATTATCCCTACTTTATGAGAGTGGATATGAACTGTCACCAGGTAGTGGGAGCACAGCAGATCTGGGTGCGGCTGAGCCCCAGACTGTAGTGTAGGAGTATTAGAATTGGGATTTAGCAGCGGGGCAGATGGGGCCTAGGGTTTACTAACCTAGGGGTTCTATGCTGGTCCTTCTTGCCCTCCAGGGCGACCGTAGTATTTCCTCCAACACCCACACTTCCCTTAATACGTCCCACACCCTCGTCTGACTCGGAAGAGCTCTGCGAATGCGTAGGAGTCCTCCGGGGGACCCGCGCACGCCCTTCCCGGTCGGAATTGGGAAAGGTACAGGGCTTGAGCTGGTCCCGATGGACAGTCTTCTTCGGGCCCCCCTCTTCCGGCCTGACTGTGAAGACAGGCGTCCCTTCGTGGCCCTGTGCAACCACCAGATAGGGGGTAGGTTCCCATTTGTCTTGGCTCTTATTTCGACCTCTGGGTCAATGGTTCCTCCCTCCCCGGGCAGTCCCGTTGGTGCATGTCCTGGGGGCCTGAATCTTCGGGAACACGTCTCGAGCCGGGGCACACAGTTTACACTGCTGCATCCAGCCATTCACCTCGGCCGCCATCCCTGTCCAGTAATAGCCCCGCCCCATTAACCCTAGTGTCCCATGTTGGCCAAAATGTCCCCCATGGTCATGTTGAGTCTCGTAGATGTGTCACTGCAGCGTCTCCGGCACCACCAACTGTAGTATCTCCTCTCCATCTCGAGGGTCACTAACTCGCCTGAATAGCACCTCATTCTGCAGACGGAACCGTTCCCACTGCCCGTAGAACTTACGCAGGAGCAGGCTTGCCTCTTGCAGTTGCACTCCGGTGGGGCAGATCCCCTTCATCACCGCCTCTCGTACGTGCCCCACCTCTGGGTCTTCCACTTGGAGTTGCCGTAACTCGTCCCAGCTATATCCGCTGTTTCCCTTCTGGGCCACTATTTGCCTTGCGACGACCACTGGAACCCCTGACGGATCGGTCCGCTCCTCGGGGCTCAGGCGAGCACGGACAGAGGCCGGCAGACCACACGCAGCCCAGCCCTCTTTTTCCGTGTGCACAACCTCTGGTCCTGGCCGCATCGGGATGCGCGACAGGGCACCAGCGCTTCCGTCGGGCCGGCCGCATTTGTAGCGAATCATACGGCACGCTCTCCCACCTCCATCTTCAGCCCTTCAGCCGGTGGTCGCCAGGTCGGACGACCCACCGGCTGCTGTGTGGATGGCGCCCTGTATTTGCGTGAGAGAAACCTCGGGCCCTGTGCTTCCGTCGGGCGTGATTCTCCCATCGCGTATGGGCACTCGCGACTGATATGCCCGGGCTGCTGACAAGTGTAGCAGACCAGCCTCCCATCGTCGCTCCTACGGGGTAATCTGCGTGTATCGCGGGGCGGGCCTCCATGCCGCACCCTAGCGAATCGGTCGGACCCCTCACCGTCAGGCTCTCTCAGTTGCAGGGCCCGGAATAGCTGTTCCTGCAGTGCCGTTAACTGTCGAATGGACTCCAGCAGCGCTTGTAGGATCGGTGGAGGGATGTTGTCTCCTGCAGCAGCAGCATTCACTACCCTCTGGTCGAATCTCTGGGGAGAGGGAGTGGATAGGACCTCCTCTTCCTCTGACCAGTCGATCGCCGCTAACATCAATTCTAGGAACGTCAGCGTCCCTTTCTCCCATGAATATCTTTTCATCTCTCGTCGCAGCGCGTTGTCTCTCAAGCCTAGGACAAACTGCTCCTGTAGTAAGGTGACGGTGTCTGGGACCTGTGTGGGCGCCCGCCTCTGTAGACGCCGAAGCATCTCTTGTAGATCGTACGCAAATTGCCTCACGGTCTCCCCCACGCTTGCTTGCGCTCATAAAACTCCCCCAGACGGACACCGACAGGGGCTTTGTCCCCATAGGTCGCTTCTAGCACCTTGAACAGGGTGTCCGGGTCCGGGGAGGCCTCTTCCATCATGAATCTCACCGTCTGCTTAGCCTCGCCTTTCAGATGTAGTTGTAATACCTCCACCTGGTCATCGGCCGGCACTTTGCTAGCCCGGAAGTGAGACTTCATCTCACGGATCCAATCCTCGACCGACGGCTCTCCCCTCTCTTTTCCCCCCCCGAACTCGCTGCACTTTCGGTCCCGTTGGACATACACAATCGAGGGGGTCGCTTGAGGGGCGTTGGTGCTTCTCTCGAGGACGGCCTTGACCAAGGAGAGGGCTTCCCTCTGGTCACTCTGGGCCTGCTCCATGAGCACTGTCAGTCGGTCCAGGTGGCCTGCCTGGTCGTGGTATCTGGCCTTCAGAGCCTGCACCTGTTCGGTCAAGTCTCCCATCGCTTCTGTTTCTTCTTCTTTTACCTCGGGGGAGGCATGCTGGTCTCTTTGTTGCTCCAGTAGCGCCGCCTGGGCCTTGCACTCCTCCTGAAGCGCCTCATACTTTGCCGCCATTTCCTGCGCGGCACGGGTCTGTTCCTCTGACATCTTTGGTCTCCCTCCAGGTCAAGTCAAGGAAGTGGGTTAGGATGTTGATCCTGTTCGTGACGCCAAATGTAGAAGGGTGGATTATCCATACTTTATGAGAGTGGATATGAACTGTCACCAGGTAGTGGGAGCACAGCAGATCTGGGTCCAGCTGAGCCCCTGACTGTAGTGTAGGAGTATTAGAATTGGGATTTAGCAGCAGGGCAGATGGGGCCTAGGGTTTACAAACCTAGCGGTTCTATGCTGGTCCTTCTTGCCCTCCAGGGCGACCGTAGTATTTCCTCCAACACCCACACTTCCCTTAATACGTCCCACACCCTCTCACACCCGGTGGCAGTGATGGTAGATAATATAATTTCTCCCCAAAGCAGTACCTTTCCTTGTTGACTGGTGAAGACCTGTACAGAGCACCTGCCCCAATTGCACATAGACCGTAGGGAAGAAGGGGTTAAACGATAATGCACATTAATGGGAAGAAAAGGTTTAAACAATAATGCACAGTAATTCACACACACACAGTGGTCCCATTTATACGCCTCTCCTTTTACTTGTAATTGGGTATTTACATGAACAAGTCCCTGTAAGGGTTAATACGCTTTCCATGTACAAATACCTAGGATATTAGCAAGACGCTCCGGGAGCCACACAATGGGAAACAACTTATTTTTACAATGGTGCCATATGCACCACACAATAACACAACACAACAAATACAGTAGCATGGGCCCACAGTTGAAACAAAAAGCCTATCTAAGCCGGCATTACCTAAAACAACAAACGTTGGGGCGCCCCTAGTCACTGGTGCACGTGCCAGCTCAAAGTATTTATTCTCTTCGCCCTTAGAGGGCATGCTCTCGAAAAGGAGAATGTTCGCCTATACATTTCTAAACGCAGCGCGTGGAATATCCACAGTACAGTCCGGCAGTCGAACGTCTTCTCCTTGGTTCAAACGTACCCTAAGCACTATACTGGGAAGCTAAACTTTCGCATACGACGTTACTATCCCACCCCGTGGCAGGACTCGTATTTTGCGTGTCTTTCTTATCAGGAGCTCTTGGTCCACACGTCTGCTCGCTTCAATGGAAAATGACGAAGAGAAAGTCCCGTGTATCCAGCCCCTCCTTCCTACCAACCTCTTCTTCACCTGTCGTGACCAGCCCAACGTCGCACCAGCTCCCCCTGGCGACAGTCCAGCGCTATGTCCCACTACTAAATGTCAATATTAGGATATGGAGAATCAAGACGGGTCAGCGACTTACACAACGTTATCATGAACACAGTAGAGTACAAGGAATTAGAGTTAGACACATTGAATTATGGTTGGACATATTCACGTGTCTACACAAGAATATAAGACAAATAATAAGAGGGTATTGTTGAATGAGGCCCATTGTGTGCGTAATAGCCTCACAAACCTGAGACCTATTGCTCTGACATGCCACATCATGAAGTGTTTTGAAAGGGTTGTGCTGGGCCACCTCAGGGAGCAGGTTGCACCTTATTTATGTTACGAGTCAAGGTAGGAGTTGAGTTCCAATAGTAGAAGGTAATAAGGAGACGGAGATGTGGTTGCTCTTCTCAAGAAAACGTGTTATTTTATTATCAGAATCACTAGAGCAAGAGACTGTAATGATAAAGAATAAGAAGCCAGACTTCAACTGAGGCTATATAAGGAAAAGAGAATTAAGTAATAACAGCAAAGACAAGAGGTTCCATTTCTTGTCCGTGGCCGACTGCTCGCAGTACTTCTGTGAAGATCCGACAACAGACAGAGAAAGAAGGGATTACTATAAAGGCAAAACTCCCAGCAAACCACACGCAGTAATTAGTGACAACAAACCACAGGTGACAGTCAATCAGCGCTAATTACCGAGAACAATGTGAAGTACTCCAGAATGGCAGTAGGGTTATATATCGTACTGGCGAATCGCGTCCTGCTCTTCGCCATCGAGATATACCTCATCTCCAGTACCTAGTGTACTCCATCAACGAATAAAAAACAATACACCCAGCACCTGCCAGGCCCTGCCCTAGTGCTACGTACTATATAGCACTAGGCGTGGTCACCACTCGCTCTTCCTCTATTTTCGTTTCCATCATAGCGGATGCGTGCACCCTATGCAACTAGTTGTCATGAAAAGTTTAGAGAAATTAGGTTGAGTACTTACCGAAGATTTGCCTACCCCTGGAATCTTCGCGGCATGTTCTGGCGGTGCTCGTATGGGTTCTGCGACTCTGCAGCGGGATGCATTTCGATGCATCTCAGCGTCGAGTCTGTAGTCTCCTTGTCTTGTTGACAGCAGACAGAGGGACGGCGTGTGAGGTGTAGCTCACCTACAGTACCTTGTGTAGCTCACTAGGCATTATCGCTGGTGTTAGTAAATGCTGCTTGTTGTGAGTTGTATATCTGCGCCAGCGGCAGGATGTTTGGGTAAACGTCCCTCTGAGGTGGACGTTTCCCAGGCTGTCCTGGAGCGCGCTGCTAATACTAAATGCTATAAATGCTGGGTCACTGTTCTACTGTTCCCCGCTGTGGGATGTCACTAGGCATGACAATGCTGGCGTTTGTGATGTGCTCGAGTTGTCCCGGGAGACAACCGAGTTGTGTATTGGCGCAAGTGGAGGGATATCTGGGTAAACGTTGTTGTTTTCCCCGTTATCCTGGAGCGCGCGGCTAACGCTATGCTATGTTGGGCTACTGTTTCTGTTCTGTCTCCCTGCTGCGGGAATGTCTGTCTACACTACAGTCTTCCCTCCTCTCAACCATTCATGCTGACGGTCAATCGGTGTCTACTGGGGGAGTATTGCGGGGGGGCTTTGTTTACCTTTTTATGGGTAAATGGGCTGAGGTCTAGGGCTGGTGTGCTGTTGTGAATATTATGAATGAATGCGGGACTGGTTCTCTCTGGTCCGCATCCCCTTAACGTTGTGTGCATGGGCTTGCCCATTCTACAGTATATCCGTGGTGTTAGTTCATTTATTCATTAACCCCTTCATGCACCACCACTGGTGCTCTGTGTTAGCATCAGTCCTTTGCTTTTGACATGTTGAAACAGTGCCCCGCCCGGCCGACGCCATGAGGTGGGTCGGCCCGGCGAGTGGCTGGTGGGCTGCTAAAGCCTGTACCGCCACGGTATGGAATTGGCAGCGATTAGTAACTGTGTTCGAATTGCTGTTTTTTCTATCAAAAAATGGTGTCTGGTGGCGGGGCCTTGAGGGCCAGCCGACGTGGACACATCACGCGAGGTTGTTGACATTATTAGCTTTGACCTAGCCGCAAGCTATAACCGCTCAGGGCTCCCCTCTCCGCAGAGGATCTTGGTCTTTCGCTGGAGCGCGGGCGGTATTTGTCCTAGGCCCCACACCGCCTCACGCCGCGCAGCCAGAGGTGAGAGCACGGCCTCGTCAGCGGCTATGGCGAGGCCCTCAACAGGCGGCCATGTTTTCCCCCGCCAGAGGTATCCTGGGCGTTGAATCGACGGAAAAGGGGCTCTGATTTGTTTCCTTTGGCTGCGGGCCGCGAGCCTTTGTTGAAGCGCATGCGGCCCCACGTTTCGCTTCTCATGGGGACAAGGGGCTGACACCCAGTTGATGGCTGAGCCTGGGTCTGTCCGTGAGAATGTTGTGCTGTCAAGCGGCTCCCACACCATAAGCTGTGTTTGGTTGGTGTTGTCAGCAGGGGGGCTCGAAACCTTTTTGAGGCACACAGTGCGGGCTTCCCCGACCTCGCCTTCGCCAGGGTATCATGTTGGTGCCTCCCACTCCTGAAAGATTGGCAGTGGTCTCGCAGGTGCGCGTGATTTGGGTGGTAGTAATATCACTGCAGGGCTACGGTGTGTAGGAACCCATGGGGGCCTCACACCTTGCATGTCCGGCTGCAGAACAACTCCTGTCTCCGGAGGTCTCATAGTGGTGACCGGAGTGCCGGACGTCCCGCGATGATGTCAGGGAGTTCGCGACCCTCTCTGCGCCGCCCCCTATCTCCCTGTCTCCGGCTGTCCCTGAGCAATGACCGGAGTGTTGAATGTCCCGTGATTAAGACGGGGAGGACGCGACCCTCTTTGCGCCGCCTCTGTGCCTCAAATAGATTCGCTATCAGCTCTATCTTTAATCTTTCAAAATGTTCAGTTGCTATTGCATGCACTCATCTGTGTTTCACTACACACTTGAGTGCATGCTTACCAACTGTTAGTCTGCAACACTACTATCACCGACATCTAAGAAGGGAGATCCCCCCTTGAATGGCCCTTCTAAGGTTTCTCTCCTCCACACTGCCTGTGGAGCATTTTTCCCTATTGTTAGGTTTTAGTGAGTTTTTCCTTACCTTCGCGTGGGGTATGTCTGGGAATGCTTGCATTCTTTCATTTATTTGCATTTATTTTAAATTTGTTGGACCTTATGGTGTTCTTGTTCTGTTCTTGACTTATTGTTATGTTTTCTTCTTGACTTGTTTAAAGAAGACCTGTACGGCCCATGGGGACATTAACGTGTGTTGTCGGGCCTTATAAATAAATTTGATTTGATTTGATTTGAGTCAGCATGTTCTGGAGGGGTGTTCAGTGGGGGAGCTTTTGTCACCTAGACTGATGTCAGCTTCCCCCGTATCAAACCGGCCCTTTCTGTCGGGGTCCCCCCTTGGGTGCGATTGCCTCGTGGGTAGTGTCAGGGTCAGATGTCCCGACACGGAACGCTCTGCTCGCACGGGTCCAGGGTTGGCTACGCACAGCGGGTGGGACCGGGCCGCCTATCTACAGTTCCTAGCGGACCTGTGCCACATGGCGGCGGGTGCGTTGGGAGTGTCATCACATATAGCTACAGCAGTACCATATGTCGAGGAGGATAGAGAGAACGCTGAGGCGGGGACTTGTATTTACACAACCCCACCCGTTTTCGGGTTTGGTACAGACCCTATTGTCAGGGTCACCAGCAGTGACAGCTCTGGTCGACGAGATCTAATCTCTGTGGACGAAGCAAGCCATCGTCGTGGCATTTTCCTCCCGGTTTTCTCTGGTACCTGAGAAATCGGGAGGGGGGGGTGTCTCTTCTTCCCAGTCAACGGGTGGAGTGCTATGGGCATCCCTCTCAGAGCGTGTTGCGACACGCTCGGGAGGTTCCATCCTAGGACGGTTACGGCGCTGTCCGTGATACGCCTGCTCGGTATGAGGGCATCTGCTCATTCCGTGGTCCCTCTTGGCCTCTTCTTCACCCCAGGAGGAGGTTACGGAGGTGGTTCTTTTCCAGTATGGAAATAGACCCGGTGAGAGGCAAGTGGAAGCGGCTAAGGTTCCCGTGTCAGTACTGAGGGACCTCGCCCCTGGGGAGGGCCTGGGGTCCTCACCAGGGGGGTCCCCATGGGCAGTAGGCTGTCACACGTCACGTTTTTCACCGACGCCTCCCTCGCTGGAAACACGTCGGGCCAACGCAGTAGGCGGCAGCTGGCAAGCCATGCTGCCCGGTCTGCGCTACGTTCAATGTGTTGGTATTGAAAGCGGTCCTTCTGGTCCTCAAACGGTGTTTGATCAGGACGGACAATACCACGTCAGCGTCGTATATCGACAGACAGGGAGGAGTACGCTCCCCCCGTCTGCACCGGGCGATGGGCGGCTGGCTATGGGCGTTCTCCATCTGCGCGGCCTGAGGGCTCTCCACATCCCCGGAAGGGTGAATGTGGGTACAGGTGTAATGTCGCGGGGCGGTCCTCACTCTGACGGGTGGGGATTACGTCCGGACATAGTCAGGCAGGTCTGGGACCGATGCCGTGCTGCCTGGGATTCTTTCCCCCATACATCTGTTAGGTCAGTTGTTGGGGCGGGTACGTTGAGGAGCGCAGGTCCTTGATCCTGATTGCGCCGGACCGGGGCGCAGCTGTGTGGTTCCCGGTCCTGATCCAGCTCTTGGTATCCCGTCATGGCCTGTTCCTTGGTCATCGCGGGCCCTCTCTCAAGCGCACAGGTCTCTGTGTTAGTTCCCTGTGCTGGGCCAGCTGCTGATGGTTTGGCTGGTGAGAGGGTGAGTCTGGAGAGAATGGATCCTTCTGTGGTTGGTACCATCCGGAACGCGCATGCTCCCTCCACTATCGCGGGTTACGCGGGTAGGTGGCGTATTTTCCAAGAGTGGTGTAAGGCCACCCTCTTGTGAAGCGTTTCCTGCTTGGCGTTCGACGCCTTAAGCCGGTGAAACGCTCTTTGGCTCCGAGCTGGGATCTTCAATTGGTCCTCGGTCGGTTGTCCTTGGCCCCGTTTGAGCCTCTTGAGCAAGCGCTGTTGGAACAGCTGTCGTTCAAGACTGCGTTCTTGCTGGCCATCACCTCCGCTAAACGCGTGGGTGAGCTTTGTGCTCTCTCGGTGCGGCCCGAGTGTCTGTCTATTCGTTCCGATAGCGGTGCCACTCTGCGGCCTAATCCAGCCTTCGTGCCAAGAAATATCCGGAGTTCTTTCCGCTCCAGGGATATTATGGTTCAGGCGTTTCATCCGCCTCCTCACACTAGTGAGTTGGAGGCGGGCCTTCACCTGTCATGTCCGGTCCGGGCTTGGGGATTTACCTCAGCCGTACTCAGGGCCTCAGGGCTACTGATCAGCTTTGTCTGTTACGGTGGCTCTCGTGCTGGTAAGGCACTGTCGAAACAGCGCCTGTCCCATTGGTTGTGCCAGGGCATTGCCCTTTGCTACACGTTGGCCGGGCTGACTCCCCCTGGGGGCGTCAGGGCGCACTCCACTCGTGGGGTGGCGGCCTCTGCCGCCCTACTGGGTGGGGCCTCGGTGGAGGACATCTGTGCTGCGGCTTCATGGTCCTCACCGGGTCCCTTCGTACGGTTTTACCTCATGGACATGACCGGGGATTCTGTCTCCCAGGCGGTTCTGAGGTCTGGGACCTCTCCTGATTCCCGTCCTTTGGTGGGGTAGCAGGAGTGGGTGTGGGCCACAATGTGTTGTGTCACGTGTGGTTCCGCCTGTGCTGTGCGTTCAAGAGGTTCTAGTTCCCTCTTGTTCGCACTCGGGTGGAGTTGACTGCCGGCCCCATGTTCATTAGGAAGGATGGGGTGACGGGACTCCCCTCCCCCCTGATGTGGGCTTTCGGGTCCTCAGGGGGTGCATTTGTCGGTCCTCGCGTCTGCTCTGTCCCCATATCTCGATGGCGAAGAGCAGGACGCGATTCGCCAGTACGATATATAATGATAGGTTATGTATATAACCTAGTTATATGAGTACTGGCTGAGCGTCCTGCTCTTAGCTTGCCCCGAGGAAGAGCAAGTGGTGACCACGCCTAGTGCTATATAGTACGTAGCACTAGGGCGGGGCCTGGCAGGTGCTGGGTGTATTGTTTTTTATTCATTGATGGAGTACACTAGGTACTGGAGATGAGGTATATCTCGATGGCGAAGAGCAGGACGCTCAGCCAGTACTCATATAACTAGGTTATATACATAACCTATCGTTATTACTCCTGGGAGAGGACAGAAACCCAGAACGTTACATATTTAGACCCCTTGCAATTTGCATACAGGAAGAGTGTAGGAGTCGACTATGCACTGATTTTTATGTTGCACCAAATGTATAGCCACCTTGAATCGTCTGCCAGCTCTGTTAGGGAAATGTTCTTTGATTTTTCTAGCGCCTTCAATACAATTCAGCCACATTTATCCTTGCAAACAGAATTATCCAGTTTAAACTGCACAACTCAACCATCTCTTGGTGTATGCAATATCTTGTTCCTCAACCTCAGTTTGTCAGGCTGGATGACATAGTATCGGATGTCATCTGGACAAAAACTGGAGCCCCCCAGGGAACAGTTTTGGCTCCCTTCCTCTTTGTGCTCTATACTGCGGACTGCAGACACAGCGAGGCCATGTGCCATATGCAAACATTTCTGATGATACTGCTCTTATCGGTCTCATCAACAAAGGTGATGACCGGGCCTATATAAAAAGGAGATTGACTCATTTGTCCACTGGTGCGATGCAATTTCTTTTAACTAAACATCGAAAAAACCAAGGAAGAAGGTGAATGTCTCTCCTGTCATCATTAGGGGGCAGGAGGTTGAAATCGTCCAGTCCTAGTATAAATATCTTGGCGTTCACCTGGACAGTAAGCTGGACTGGAAGCAGAACACAGATTCTGTGTTCAAAAAAGCCCAGTCTCGGCTTTTTCATTTGAGGAAGCTTAGATCCTTCACGGTCACGGTTTCTGACAAAAAACGTATAATGAAATCATTAAAAAGGCTGGCTCAGTGATTGGTCTCCCTCCTGATTCCTTGGAGATCATCATAGCTAAGCGAACTAGAACTAAACTGAACACCATTTTATCCTTTGAAGGCCACCCACTGTTCATTATTTTTTATGCTCTGCAAAGCTCATTCAGTGATAGGTTGTTGATTCCTCAATGCTCTACTGAGCGATTGA
Source organism: Notolepis coatsorum (assembly GCF_963971535.1). Classification (NCBI taxonomy): domain Eukaryota; kingdom Metazoa; phylum Chordata; class Actinopteri; order Aulopiformes; family Paralepididae; genus Notolepis; species Notolepis coatsorum. Next base: position 127,164,495 of record NC_140169.1, read on the forward strand.
GAAGGTCCTTTGTTCCTGCTGCAGTTAAATCTTTTAACGAACACCGTTAGCACTGTGTTGTGTATCTTGTATTGTATGTATCATGTAATTGTTTCTTTCATGTTTGTATATTTGTATTCGCTCTGGTGGCAAACCATGTTTCCCCTCTGGGATTAAATAATAAACCATACCATACCATACCACCTAGTACATTCATCTGGTATCATGGGATAAAACCTGTGTAATTTCTCTGGTGTCATGTATATTCTATGGACCCACTTGTATTGTAGAAGTTTACATCTGGTATTAATTGAAAGGGTCTGTGACATTTCACATATTTGTTCCCAATCCTCCCCTGTTATGTGATGTTCACCTGCATGTCCCTCTCCCATGCCTGCAAACTGCTCAAAGAGCTCTCTTCCGACCCTGATAACAACACATCATAAAACCTGGATAATTGTCCTCTTCCTTCCATATTATCCTTTGTAAGTTGTTCTATTGTGGATGTGAGTGGTTCACTTGTGTTTTTGGTTTGTGAGACTATGTAGCTCCTGATTTGAAAGTATTTAAATCTATGGGTTCTTGGAATATCAAAGTTATTTACTATCTGTTCGAAGGTCATCAATTCTCCCTCCATATATAGGTTATTTTACTTAAGCCTCTTTCTGCCCATATTTTAAATCGTTTATCATGTCTTCCTGGTTTAAATTCTTCATTCCCCCAGATTTGTGTATATATAGAGAGCGTCATGGCGGCAGGAAAGTTTGGAGCACTTCTGGCTCTCCTTTTTTATGCTTTTATATTAAGTTTTAACAACACAGGCCCAGACTATTTTAACTTTAAACCTTCTAATGAGTTTAACACAAGTAATACGATGACAGGATTGAAGCATTTGGGCTGGGGAAGTTGACCCTGCTCAACGCATTCGTTTACACAAAAAAACTGGTACAATCCCTCAAACAACTTGAGCAAAACGGGAAACAAACACAGAATCGACCGTGACTATTTGATTATTACGCTTGGTTTGCTTATGTCTGGTGACATTCACCAATGTCCTGGTCCGATCTCGGACGGTGTAAACACCACGCAGAACGGCGACAGCAACAACAGCTACAGATGCAACGTACCTGTTTCCCAGGTATGTATGGAAATCAGCGGTGCAGCTCCAGATGTTGATATTTGCCAGCCTAACCCCCATCCTTATTTCTGCTTCCCGGGAGCCACGACGGGAAGCAGAGGAAAGGGTTTTTTGTATGTTTTATCAATAATTTAGTCTGTTGTGAATACATATATGCATCTAGTGGGATCTTTGTCTCTTCTTATTCTATCTCCATCCAAGCTGGTATCTCTGAATATCGAAAGTAGAACATTGCTGCCCTGAGCTGTGCTTCCCAGTAATCACTACAAAACTTGAAGTCCTTAAAATGTCTTTAATTTCCCCTTAATTTGCCCCTGAAAACATGCAATACCCCTTAATAAATTGGCATGTCTAATAATGCTGTTTTTATGAATACCGTTAGATGTAGGCCCGTCCTCTATATCTATCAACTCGTTTATAGTTAACGGTTACATTAAATCAAACGTAATGTTGTCCACGGAGTAGGTCATGTTGATAGTTTCCGTTTGATGAATGGCATTATGGCAGTTGAAACTTTCTACAACATTCGAAAGCCAGCACAGTGGTATATTCATGGTGAGTTAACCGTGAGTGTATCATGAATATACTCACGGTTTAGAACGCTCTCGACCAATCACAATGCGTGGTCGGACCTACCTGTTGTATAATTTACAATATAATCACAGTGTGGATGTAGTGCAAAGTGGCAGAACGCATTAGAAGGCTGAGTTGAAGATTCCATTTAGTGCTTTGTATATAAGGAGGAGGACCTTAAAATAAATTCTAAATATTACCAGAAGCCAGTGCAGAGTAGCTAACACTGGACTGATGTGGTCCCTCCTCTTGGTTCTAGTGAATAGCCTAGCTGCAGAGTTCTGAATGAGCTGAAGTCTCTCTGTATTTTTGTTTTCAGGAGGCCAGTAAAGAGTGCATTGCAGCAATCAAGTCAACTTGAAATAAAGGCATGGATCAGTTTTTCAGTGTCCTTTTGATTTATTAATCAGAGCCTTCCAGAGGAAAATACGGCATCAGCCTGTTTTTCAGTAAATGTCAACTAGTCCACATGCTAACTGATTCATTAGGAAAACAAACAAACAAACAAACAAACACACACACACACACACACACACACACACACTGCTTGTTACCTTGGAGATGAAGGGACTTTTCTCTCCCTGAGAATCACCCGTGCCACGTCTCTGTAGACTGCAATATTCTGTGTAGCGATTAAAACGGTGGGAATGAAGAAGGAGAGTTCTTACTGATTGGTGGTCGTGCTGTCGGAGACGGCTTGTGGCATCAGTAAGAACTCAAGTTCGACTTGAAGTAAAAGTGATGAATGATGAAATGGAGTGTTTATCACCGCCTGATCAAATCAAATTCCCGGTGCACTCTCTATTGCAGTGTGACCCACGGCTAAGGTACATAATATTCACACGGTTGGATCGACAGAATCTGGCATCCATGGCAACTGCATTTGTAAAAGTGTTGAAAATGACAGAATCTCGTGAACGTGAAGATAAAGATGATTAATGAAATGTTAGAATTTGAATCATCTTCAACTTTTTATATAGAGAGGAATTGATGACACATGGATCTCATTAGCTGGGGGACATAGGCACACGCACACGAAGCAGATATTCTAATGAACCCCGCAAATCAAAGTTATTTTTATTAAAGCACCAATCTGTTATTTCTTTTGGAACCTATTAATGTGGGGTATATATATATATATTTTTTTTATCTACTTTTTCTCCCATTTTTCTATTTTTCTCCCATCCCAATTTCGTATCGTCCAATTCCACCCTCCCCTGTCTCGAACGCTGTTAGGCCATGCCTCCCACAAGCCGGCTGCAATGTGGACTAAGCCTTACATCACGTGTCCCCTCCGGTACTCGAGGAAGCAGCAGTCGCATCTTTTCACCTGCACAGCGCGATCTCTCAGCATCGGGGGTCTGCGTTTGGAGGGCACGCCGCCCCCGTCGCTTCCTGATTCTGCTGCGCAGGCGCACCAACTGACCTGTTGGAGTCGCTGTCCACAACGTCCGATCCCCACCCATCAGCTTCCCACCCCCTAATACTGCCAATTGTATTAGTATGAACGACCAGCCAAGCTGATAGCAATGCGGAGAGCTGGGCTCGAACCCAGCATCTCCTGCATTGGTGGTGAGCGCCTTGCCCACTGCACCACCTAGCCGCCCAATGTGGGGTATATTCACATACATTCTTGAAGGGTTTGATCTGTAGATGGTAAATACGCTATTTGGAACTTTGCATTTTTACATTACAAGTGTAAAAAGATATAGCCTATAATAATCCATTCCCAGCAATAACCTAAAGAAAATCAGGGATGCAGCCTTTGCTAATTATGCACCAAAGCTATGGAACACTTTACCTATGGACATTAGAGGAAGATGATTAATGAAGTGGTAGAATTTGAATCATCTTCAACTTTTTAAAACCTGTCCTGACATAATTATATGTAGCTCCTAGGGCTGTCCCCGACTAAGGATTTGGATAGTCGACTATGATTGGACGAAATGTGCCGATAGTCGACTATTAGTCGACTATAAAAAAAAAATTTAAAATAAAAAAGTATAATATATAGGCTATATATATTTTTTATCATTCCATTTGGGCTGTGGGGGTGCTTAATGTCTGAAGGAGTCGACTGAAGGCTTCTTGTTTTCTGCAAAAGCATGCAATTGGTCCACTGATGGATACATCTTGATATTTGTCTAGTCTAGTGTGCTCATTAGATGGGTGAAATCCTCTTTCAGTGCCTCTGTGCCTGTTTTCTTAGGCAGTTAGCCTCTGGTATGCGTGCCATTAGCGTTAGCCACGCTTCTAGACCTCTTTTCTTTTGGAAAGAATGATAAAAAAAAACGGAAAAAAAAAGATTTAATTTTTTTTGTATTCGACTAAAAGGTTGGCAGTCGACTACGGCTCCTTTCGACCGATTAGTCGACTATTCAACTAATAGGGGTCAGCCCTAATGTGAACTTTAAATTAAAGGGAAAATTGCCACAGTTGAGGCCTTGCATGGAATCTTTGTGTAGTTCCTCCGACATGGCTATCTGTAACATAGCAGCCATGGAAGAGACAACGCTTGTCATGTGTTAAACATGGGAAATATATAACAAAAACTTTAAAAGATTTGGTGTCACAGTAGAATAGTATTATCATGTTCCTACTCTACCACTGTACAGAAATTAGGAATTTTCTTTTGCAAGTGGTTTGATTGATTGATAACTTTAATTAACAGATTGCAGAATGGGTACAGTACAGTACAGCTCAATACACACAATTGTTAAGGGGATGCAGACCAGAGAAAGACTTTCATCTTGTTTACATCAGGGTCCCCCATTTTCAATTCATAATGACATTTATGACATACACAATATACAGATATAAAAATCTAATCTAATCATCTAATCTAATCATGACATTTATGACATACATGGCATACAGATATGCAGTAGTTACATTTGTGACATACAAGATATGCAAATATACAGTACTGTTAAACAGAGATCCTAACAATAAATATACACATACGAGGGGGAGGGAACTGTACATTAGGAGGGTTGGGTGCTAGGGGGGTTCAGACATTTACGGGGGCCAGTTTCGAATTGCAGCCTCCCGTAGGTGCTCTTTGAGAGCGGTTTTGAAGGTGGGTAGGGATTCACATTTTTTTACGGCTGTGGGTAGTGCATTCCACATTGATGTGGCATAATTGCGAAACGTGTTTAGACCCTTGTTTGTGCCGAATCTGGGTTGAACATGATTTGTGGAACTCCCTCTGGTGTTGTGGTCATGGTATTCACTGACCTTTGGGAAGTATTTCGACATGTACATGGGTACCTTCGTGATGTAGTGTATCTTGTAGACCAGGCCCATTGCAAGTTGCTGTACTCTGTCGTCTACTCTAAGCCATCCTAGGTTGTCAAAATGGGCAGGGGTGAGGTGGGTTTTAGGAGTAAGGTCAAGCAGTAGTCTGACCAGTTTGTTTTGTGATGTTTGTAATCTTGTTTTTAGTGCCTTTGAGGTGCTTTGGTACCATGAGGTGCAAGCATAGTCGTGACTTGACTTACTTGACTTAAGCCTTTGCACTCCCTGCGGAGCATAGGCCACGGACGATTTCTTTCCATGTTGCACGGTTTTTGGCCTCCCGAACGATGTTGTGCCATCCCAGTCCAGCCTCTTTCATTTCCCCTTCCCAAGAACGGCTCCAGGTGTTTCGAGGCCTGCCGCGTTTCCTCTTTCCAGGTGGGTTCCATCGTAGGGCTTGCCGGGTGATGTTTGTGTCTTCCTTTCTCAGGGTATGGCCTATCCACATCCACTTTCTCTTCTTTATTTCTTCTGGCGGGGGTAATTGTTTTGTGCGCTCCCACAGGTCCAGATTTGTGCATAGTCGTAGTACCCTTGAATGAGTGCTCCTGCTAGAGTCTTCAGGGTATTCTTGTTTACCAGAGAGGAGATCCGGTACAAAGAATCTTGTTCTTTGGTTGACTTTTTTTTATTACATTGGATGCCATTTTGTCACAGGAAAGATTTGCCTCTAGGAGGGAACCCAGGTATGTAATTTCATCTTTCCTTGTGGCAATATTATCACCCACTGTAACGGAGAAGCTGTTAGTTTTGCTGAGTTTGTTATTTGATCTGAAAAGAATGGACTCTGTTTTACCCAGGTGTAATGATAGTTTGTTATCAGCGAGCCAGTTGCAGATTCTGACGAGTTCTGAGCTGAGGGTTTTTTCAACCTGTAACTTGTTCTTGTCAGAGACCAGCAGGGCTGAGTCGTCCGCAAACAGGAACAAGTTGCAGTCACAAGCTGACGACATGTCATTTGCATAAAGGTTACAGGCAGCCATACTGGAAGAAAGAGAAGTACACAGACATTCATTCTCTGCTCACATCGCTGCAACAACCAGAACCTGCAGATTCCTCCTGTGCAACGTCAGAAGGATCCGCCCCTTCCTGACAAAAGAAGCCACTCAACTCCTTGTCCAATCAACAGTCATGTCTCACCTCGACTACTGCAACGCGTTTCCCACCCACCCACCCACCCCCTCCTAATGTACAGTCCCCTCCCCATCATATGTATATACTCTGTCAGGATCTAGGGGTAACAGTACTGTATATTTGAATACCGCCTATGTCACAAATGTATCAGTACTAAATACCTATATGTCCCTATGCCATAAATGTCATGTATGTTGTGTATGTCATAAATGTCTATATGAATTGAAAATGGGGGACCCTGATGGAAACAAGACAAACGTCTTTCTCAGGTCTGCATCCCCTTAACAATTGTATGTATTGAGCCGTACTGTATTGTACCCATTCTGCAATCTGTTAAATAAAGTTTTCATTCATTCATTCATTCATTCATTCATTCACGCACTGCTTGCTGGTCTACTGACGACTGACACCAAGCCCATTCTGCAATCTGTTAAATAAAGTTTTCATTCATTCATTCATTCATTCATTCATTCATTCACGCACTGCTTGCTGGTCTACTGACGACTGACACCAAGCCTCTTCAACTCATTCAGAACGCAGCCGCCCAGTCTGATCTCCAACCTCCCAAAGTCAGCCCATGTTACCCCACTTCTTAGGGACCTACACTGGCTCCCCATTGCCGCACGAATCTGCTTCAAGGTCCTCGACCTGGCATATCGCGCAGAGAAGGGAATGGCTCCCATCTACCTCCGGTCAATGGTCTCTAACTACACACCCTCAAGACCCCTCCTCTCTACATCTTCTGGCCGCCTTAGACCCACTCCTATCCAAACTCCGGGAGGGTTATCAAAGACAAGCCGCCTATTCTCAGTCAGGACAGCAGAAACCCGACCAATCTTCAGTCGACTAAAAACACACTTCTTCAATCAATATCTGAAATGAAGAAGAAGAAAAACACTGACCTTTTAACCGTCTTCTACTATCATGCACTCTTCCTACTATACTAATGTCTTTACTACTATGCACTCAACATTGCAGCACCCAAGTTTCAACACTGTTTGATGAACATTGTTACTCAGCTGAAAGAGCTGTACCCTTCCTGCTGACTTGTAAGTAACTTTGGATAAGCATAGCATCAGCTAAATGACTAAATGTAAATGTAAATGTAAATTCCGTGTAAGGCCTCTATTGGAGAGAAGAGGTTTTTGCCAGACAGCATGCAGTATAGTATGTACTGTTGACACTCTCCCACTGCTTTATTCTATGTTGTTGAGATCCTGCCCTTGTGGTGTTCTGTCAAATCACAGCAGGGAGATAGAGATGACTTTTTGATTTCCATCATCAGTCACATTCTACACATGAAACAGCCCACCCAACAGCAAGAGGTGGCACATGGACGTAACCTAAATTAACCCTTTGGTAGTAAAAGGGTTAAGGATTGGTGTTTTTTTTGCTGCAAAATTGCTGTTCGGTGTTCAGTATCAATGGATTCCTTGCAATCTCAAGATTCATATTATATCACTTGCTTGGAGGCAAGTAAGTAGGGATCTCAAACCCTGCCCTCTTTTCTTGATCCTCCAATCACATCTGTGGCCTGTTTGTTTGCCCCTAACGCCTGTCACTCATGTTCCTCCTCCACTTTTTCTTTGTTACAAAAGATATCCTCATTACCATGGTTATAAGAAATTATATAAATACATACATAGAAACCAGGGAACACACTGTAAGTGGTCTTGTTGTGCTCAACAGTCGTATTCACAACTGTGGTTTGTGCAGCTGGGTTCTTAGCACAAAGACGAGGGCCTCTCATGAACATAGAGAGGAATTGATGAGACTTGGCTCTCATTAGGTGGGGGAAATAGGCACACGCACACAAAGCAAATATTCAAATGAATCCCGCAAATAAAAGGCTGTTGTTTTTATTAAAGCGCCAATCTGTGATTTTTTTTTACCTATTAATGTGGAGTAAATTCACATACATTCTGTAGATGGCTGCATTTTTTTTTAATTTTAGATGGAAAATATATTGAAAATAGAAATTTATGTACAATTCTACAGCCACAAAATACAGCAAATACAGTAAAAACAACAACCCTGTTGTCTTGTATCAAGAATTCACTGAATCAACTAGAGAATGAAAACATGTCTCAGTTCCTATTTGTTATTTTTAGTGGCGGGTCATTTGTTTACGTTTGGATCACTGTACACTGTACATTGGAATACTGACAAAGCCATACTTGGTAATTTACTGTACAACTGGGTTAGGACATTTGTAGGGGCCAGTTTCGAATTGCAGTCTCCCGTAGGTGTTCTTTGAGAGTGCCACTTTACCTTCAAAGACAGCTAGGGAGGACCACTCACAGGGTGGTGCTTGAAGAGAAACACTGTAGTCCAAGTGATCTCAATTAAATGACAGATTGCATGCTGAGAAGCGACATGTAGATGATGGATTCTGCAAGAGGCCTGAAAGCCCAGAGGGGCCCGAGTGGACGAATTAATCACAATTCTAGGGGCGGCGTGATGGAGCCTCTCCTCTCTTTGTCAAACACAATTCCCTCAGCCGTTCCAAGTAAGGTACCACTAGATCTGTCACACTGCCACTTCGATTTTCCTCTGGTTAAAGCTTGTTACAGATACTCAACCCTTAAGAAAAACAACTGAGCCGTTCTTAGAAAGCAGTTCGGACTGAGTCGCTGAAGGACGAATGGAGGTGTCAAGACTGGAGTTAGTTATAGAGTTGGATGGAGTTGTTTATGTTTTTTTTTTGGACAACTGCCATAGTACGGTTCTCAACCTTTGTGCCCCCCAAGGCCCCCCTGAGGCCAGGAACACCTGGGGCCCGCACAGCAGACAATACAACCTGTCTCTCAGAGTCTCATCCAGGCTCTGTCTGTCCAGCTTCTATTTGACCTCATAAAAGTCATTCAATAACAGCTTTTTCCATGAAATGGTAAACAGACGTGCTTTTGTCACAGTTTCTTTTTACTAGGACTGTGTGGAAGCCTGGCTGAGAACAGGACCTCATTCTCAAACACAGTTATGAAAAAGTTAAGAAGAAATTAATGAGAAGAAATTTCTTCTTAACTCCACTCCAATTTTGGCATTCCTGAATGGTTTCTTATCTGGGATTCATTCTTAGCTAAGAACAGGACTTTAAGAATGCTGAAAAGCAGTCGTAGATAGGCCAGATTGGTGTGCGCCCGTGTGATTAAGGGCTTAATTTGTGAGAAATCATTGGTGATTGCGTTCACATAGATTCTACGGACATCCTTGGATTTAAATAATTATAATAATAATAATACATATGATAATATTTGTATCATTAACAATTACATTTCACATTTACAGTCATGATTCTATGAGGCATCATGATGTCCTAAAATTTATAAAAACAATACACAAACACTGCAAATGGCAGTGAGTAAATAAATAAATAAGCAGCACTAAACTCAATCGTTATTGTTAGTTTTTATTGTTAGTTACATTTTTTACCTTGCTTAGTGTGCACATTGTAAGAGCCAGTGGAGAAACATTCCACTGCTCATCTTACTAGGTATGACCTATTCAAAGAGAGCGATGAGTACCTAGTGGGATGCTTCAGGCTACCAAGACCTGTTCTAATGGAGCTTTGCAATACCCTGGAGCCATCACTGATGTTGCGCCAATTCCCATATACTGAACAGCAGTCAAGAGAAGATTCCATACCATTGCTGATCTGCCAAACACCATCGGCGCAATTGACTCCACGCAGGTGCGCATCAAGGCACCCTCCCCAATGCGTTTCCATATCTCAACAGAAAGCAATACCACTCCATCAACGTTCAAATCATCTGCGATGCCCAGAACCACCTGCTCAACGTGGTCTCTTCCTAGAAGGTGCACATGACTCCTACATCTTACAGATGAGCTCTGTGGGTGTGCACCTCGAGCAAGGAGACGATGGAGACGCATGGCTAATAGACCACTGCACTTCCGCGTTACATTGAGCTCATGGAAGAGCGCGGGGGGGATAAAATGAATGAATGTTGATGAGAGCCGTGACGTAGGTGGTTGTAGCTATGGCTGTGGGGGTGCTGGAGACATGATCCAATATACTTTTCTATACGCCGCCTCAGTCTCCTGAACTCGGAGAGACCAATCACAAGTCGATCAGCACTTTCCCGGCCGAGCTATAGTCACTTTTCCACACCTACTCCCCAAACTCAGCATGCGCAGATTGCCCAGGGAATCTCTCTGGATTGTCCTGACACACTCCCTGGACAATCTGTGCATGAGCCGGTTGGGGAGTGGGTGTGGAAAAGTGACTATAGCTCGACCAGGAAAGTGCCGATGGACTTGGGATTGGTCTCTCCGTGTTCAGGAGACTCAGGCGTATAAAAAAGTGAGCTGTTCACCATGAGCTGAAAATACCGAAAGTGTTGCGGTGGTCTGTTGGTAATTTATATTTGTATATGCGTAATATATCGTTGCAGCAACAGTAGGCTTCTGTTCTTCTAATGACTTGTTTTATTAGGAGATTGTGGATGTGCACTGACTCACCAACCCTCAGACGGAGCAGGAGCTGGCCTACAATGAGAGCCACGCACGCACTCGTTCCAAAGTCAAACGCAGGATCGGACTTCTGAAATGATGCTGGATGTTTGGACGCAGCAGCTGGCACACCGGCAGGTACCCATGATGGCCTCGATGCGCTGGTCCACCTCAGACAACCCTGAGTCCGCTGTTCCTCCTCCAGTGGCCAACATCTCTCTCCTGTGTTTTGGGATTCTTTTTTTGGACTCTGATTTCACATTAGCCCAATTATTTTTCACTTCAGCCGCTGTGCGCCCCTCTCCTGACACCATGTTAAACTCACCTGTTATCGCGTCCCATGCCACTTCTTTTTGGGTGGCCTTGTACCCGTATTGACACTACTTAACTCATTCTTCGCCATCGCTTAATTTGCGAAATGGCGCTAGAACGCCACCTCTTTGGGGGGACTGCGAGATTTGCGAGTGCTTAAAATATATCTTAAATTATAGCTATGGGTCTAATACACCCGTAGATTATCAGTGAGTTGCTTCCAGTCAACATGTAGGAAACGGATTGTTTTTTCATCTGTACATTTCCGTTTTATACCGTTTTGAATATGAGTATAGTTTTGGTGATTTCTAGTAATCCCAGGAAAAGACACGTTAATAGCCCTTTAGTGGAATACACAAAACACGTTGTCATCTTCCTGAAATCAACGCTGGATCATCATTATCATCCTTCCTCGTGCAAGAATGAAAAGAACCCTGGACCGCGGGGCTCCCCCCCCCCCCCTCCTGCCACCAACAGCACACAGCCACACATACACACACAGAGACAGCATCGATCGGGGTAGAAATAAATATCTGATCAACGATCAAATTTAGATATAGTGTTCTTACCTTGTATCTGATGTAATGCAAAAGAAATAATCCAATTATCTGATCGCCATTCCAAATACTGCTTGTGGAGGTCCGTACCACATTACCGACCGTTACACACTGACTTGGCGGGCGGGGTTAGTGAACCATGCCATCGTTGTTGAGGCCTACCTCGCCTGAGTATTTAAACCCCGCCCGCGCGGCTCGGATCATCCCAGAAAAGAAAGTACACCATTCCCAATGGGGTGCAATACCAGCTGTAAAGCGTAGGCGGCGGTATTTGCCCTTTTGTGAGCTCAGACACATTCCCAACGATAACATCAGGCTGGATGGATGAAAATGAATGGATATCGCTAATAAAAGAAATAACGATTAAAACCCGACTATACTCGTGATTGGCGCTGAACGGTCGAAGAGTTAACCCGACTATCATCGTGACTGGCGCTGAATGAGTTAATAAGATGTCGCGCTTATGTTCTACTCCTTGCAGTACCTCTGCACCGGTGAAGTTAGGTCTGCGCTTACTGGCCGGTGCACCGGTGTTCGCTTTCTGCTTTGACATGATTTTCTGTATGATAGCATGTACAATAATGCTGTATATACTATATATATATCCACATCTCCCCACAGCTCCCCTCCCCCTCAAACAATCTCCCAGTCATGTTCCAACCCCCCTCCCATTACCCTCCCCATCCATTCACCTTTTGTCTCTCACGTTCAACCCTCTCCATCCTCCCCCAACCCATGTCCCCCCCCCCCCCCCCCTCCTAACCCCCCCCCCCCCCCCCCCCCCCCCCTCCTTGACTCCTCCGATCCAATTCTCTGACTATATGTAACCTTGTTCCCAGTTTTATCTCCTCTGTGAGATAAAGACTGGTAAAGCACTACGGCCAAAAGTGTGAATTTCCGGTGTATGTACTTCCCCTGGAAGCTGCCTCCAGTCCGAACGGACCAAACTTTTCTCAAATCCTGTCGGCAAACAAGCTAGAACGTCCCGGTCATGTAGTAAATTCTTTTTTTTGTATCCACTTTTTCTCCCCATTTTCTATTTTTCTCCCATCCCAATTTCGTATTTCCAATTCTTCCCTCCCCTGTCTTGAACGTTGCTAGACTATGCCTCCCACTGGTCGGCTGTAGTGAGGATAGAAGCCTTGCATCACGTGTCCCCTCCGGTACACGAGGAGGCAGCCTGTCGCATCTTTTCACCGCAGCAGCTCGAACTCTCAGTGGTGAGGAGTAACGCGTGGGAGGCTCACACTGCCCCTGCTACTTCCTGTTTCCGCCGCACCGGCGTCACCCAACCGACCTGTAGGAGTCGCTGTCCACAACGCGTCTATATTTATCACAGCCGAAGAGTGCAAGAGAGCTTCCGCATTCTTCGCCATACGCCAGTACGGTAATGCGCATTTCCTTTTCCTTCGCCCAGGTGCTCGCCGCGCATGCGCATGAGGTCGCCGCTTGGTTCGACGCGGTTCAGACCCCCATTAATCACAGATGCCAGAACGCGCCATATTAAAGCCAAAGCCTTTGGTTCATATTAACGCTGGTCAATCACATATTAACACGCCAAAGCCTTTGGTTCATATTAACGCTGGTCAATCACATATTAACACGCCATATTAGCACACATTAACGCTGGTCAATCACATTAATTGCTATTGCTATATATTGCTATTGCTATATGCTATTAATACTAATACGGTATATATATACACGCGATGGACGCAGCAGGCGATCACTGCTACTTCAGCCACGCCAGCCGCCGCGCCGCATTTGTGTGTGTAACGTACTGTAAAAATAAATGTTTTTTCACAGGAAATTCACTATTATTTTACAGATTACTTTTGTTTTTCTACTTTAAGTGTAAATGCCATACAAATATAGTAAATTACCTTTTATCAAAATATTAACCATTAAATAAAGGTTGTAATTAGGGCTGTCAGTTTATCTGTATGTCATATATGTCCTGATGAATTGAAAATGGGGGACCCTGATGTAAACAAGACGAAAGTCTTTCTCTGGTCTGCATCCCCTTAACAATTGTGTGTATTGAGCCGTACTGTATTGTACCCATTCTGCAATCTGTTAATAACATTTTCATTCAATCAATTTCATTCAATCAATTTTATGAATGCCCGAATAACGTTATGGCGTTGCGAGTGAATCGCGTCACGATAATATACATGTATTCCATAATATGTAAAGTACAGTTGACAGCTGCGTTGTGTTAACGTTACAATGTACAGGGAAATAACATTATGGCGTGTTATGGCGTTATGTGGTCCTCGTTTGGATAATATGTAAAGTACAGTTGACAGCTGCGTTGTGTTAATGTTGCAATGTACAGGGAAATGCTGCGTTGTGTTAACGTTGCAATGTACAGGGAAATGCTGCGTTGTGTTAACGTTGCAATGTACAGGGAAATGGCGTTATGTGGTCCTCGTTTGGATAATATGTAAAGTACAGTTGACAGCTGCGTTGTGTTAACGTTGCAATGTACAGGCAAATAGTGTTATGGCGTTGCGAGTGAATCGCGTCGCGATAATATACATGTATTCCATTTGGGCGTCTGAGCGGGGGAAAAGAAAATGTGCATTTGGAGGGCGTTACCGGGGCCAATCAGGGCAAAATGCGGAAGCTCTCTTGCACTCTTCAGCTGTGATAAATATAGACGCGTCCACAACGTCCAATCCCCACCCACCGGCTTTTCCCACCCTCTAACACTTGCCAATTGTGTTAGTATGAACGACCGGCCAGCCGGTAGCAACGCAGAGAGCTGGGCTCGAACCCAGCGTCTCCTGCGTTAGTGGCGAGCGCCTTGCCCACTGCGCCAATCAGCCACCCTATGTAGTAAATTCTTCAGGCAAAGCCGTTGCAGTGGCTTAAACGAGGAAATATTGTGCACTTCACACGTTTCTATAATTGTTTTGTCAAAACCGGAAAGCCTGTAGCCGGTACTTCCTGTACTTCCGTTTTCACACTTTAGGAGGCATAGCTTTACCAACCTAGACTAGATGAGCGTTTCCCTTGTATCAGGGAGCCTGTTTATGAGACCCCACGGCCAGAGGTTTCACCGGGTCTCTCAAGCCAATTCTGCTGAATCTGTAAGCTAAATAAACCTGTGTTTAACTACGTCTACATTTGTCTGAGTACATCTTTGATCCGGGTAAATTCCCTGACAGTACATGCACGGTGCACCTGCATATAATCATGCCAGGGTGTTTTCACCTTCCCCTCACACTACTGCCACCTGTCCATCAGAGGGACATTTCCATAAAGGGACATTCCATATATAGTGTATGAATTTGTAATAAAGTTGTTGTTCTTGCCTTCCACCCGTCGTTTCTGTCTGTTCCGTCTGGTAACCTACTACTGACCGTCCAGGCTCGATTTCCTCCATACGTGACACTTTTTTTTAGTCTTCCGACCACTCGTAGTGTTTTACAATTCATGCCCCACATTCACTCAGACACACACACAGCGGCCAAGGCAGCCATGCAAGGCGCCAACCAGCTCCGTCAGGAGCAGTTGGGGGATTAATGTCTTGCTCACAGACATGTTGACATGAAGTCGGGAGGAGCTGGGATCAAACCAGGAACCTTCAGATTACCAGAAAACCACTCCACCCCCCGAGCCACCGCCGCATTGGAATATTATATATAATAAAATATATCTTTAAAAGCCAAAATCCTTCTTTATATTATTTTCCCTATAGCAAAGTAGATGTGAGTAGATGTGACATACAGTATAGTAAAAAAAAAGGTTATATGAACGGTTTTGTGTTATTTATTTAGTAGAATAATTTTCATTTTCTTCATGTTATGTGATTGAATCATTCTGTAATTAATCATTAATTAATCATTAATCATCATTCTCCACAAATCCATTAAACCATGTAGCATAAAGAGATGCATGGGTGTATTTCTGCATGGTATTCCAGAATTTGATTAAGTATAAAAGTGTATATGAAAGACTTATATGAAATGTCATTTAGATGAGACGTCGAGAAAATGACTG
This sequence comes from Notolepis coatsorum, assembly GCF_963971535.1. Classification (NCBI taxonomy): domain Eukaryota; kingdom Metazoa; phylum Chordata; class Actinopteri; order Aulopiformes; family Paralepididae; genus Notolepis; species Notolepis coatsorum. The sequence continues at coordinate 127,179,963 of NC_140169.1, forward strand.
ATTCAGTCCATGCTCCGACTTCTGATTTCCATCTCACACAAATGAATAATTAAAGGTAGGGGACTCTAAGGTAGGCATTAATCTGTCAGAAATGTAATGTAGAGAAATTATTGATTAATGCCTACCTTTGGGCCTCTTGTTGAAATTAACCATCCATGTTTGACAGTTCTCACTTGTCATTGATTTTAAGCAGACAGAAACATTTCCTCTGTGAACTTTCTATTTATTTATTCATTTTATTTAGATTGCGAAGCAACTGTAAGCCCAGTCCAACCTATAGGAGAAAGCTTCACATCCATGCCACTGTGTGCCTTGTTTCAGTTGAAGTAGGTTGTTTTGGTCATTGGATGGTCATAATGGTGTGAAACAAACCACCACTATTGTAGCCTTTCATTCTGAAGTTCTAAAAGAGCTTGTAAAGAACAACAACAACAAGCCTAATAAACACCACAATCTGTTCTGCATAATTACCAGCGCTGTAGTACTGCCAAGTTAAAAAGCCACATAGGAGCTCAGAGCTCTGCTCCCAACCAATCATACACACCAATTAGCACTGTCGTGACCCTGGATCACATTCGTCATTTAGTACAATAGTGCTTTCACACATACCCTACTGTTTCTCTAGCAAGCAAGCTGGCTTGTTCTGAAGTCTAATTTATGTATCTGTGAACATTGCTGTTGCTCCCAAAGACTCTGGGGTCATTACTAACAATTGTCAGGGAGTGCTAATGGAATCATTTTAATTACACCACGTTTATTCCTCTTTGCCTCAAGGTATATTTTGATTGAAAAGTCCAGGGTCTCATCTAGTCCCGAGAGGATGTGTCCCGAGAGGCACGGCAATGCTCAGGTCGGGGACAGAATGGACGGATTTCCTATTATATGTCCATGAGACAAGGACCTAAGGACATTTAAAGAACATGTTGTACCAGGAAGATGTGATCTCTATGAATAATGACTACAAATCTCTACTAATAATGTAGTAGTAATGTTGATGTATTGATGTACTTCTTTCTGAGTTTGAATTTGTTTTATCAATGTGGTCAGTAGGGCCAAGGAAGCGCTGAGGTATAGTGATTGATGTTGTTAATACAGAGAATAACTTGATGAGTGACAATGTAGACACTGGGGATGATTGTATTGCACTGTATTATTGTTTTGATTCATGTTTTTGTGTCATTCTTGCCGTGACAGATGTGCCGTCTTGACCCCTTCCCTGCACACATCCATTCCCCAAAGGGACCACAATGGAAACAAGCCTTAGGGCTTTCTTGTATTTAATTTTTTATTATTATTTTTTAAACAAACACATAAACAAACATGACAACACACGATAAGATATACAAGCATTAATTGTCAGAGCACATCCAATGAAATCACATTTTAGTTAATTGTCTTATATAAGATATACCCCTAATACCTGTTATCTAAAAACCTACACACATATGCTCCAACTCGAACCCCCCCCTCCCGGACCCCACCTAGGGTAGTAGTACCTCCATTATCCCTCGCACCTAACCAGACACTACCATTATAAGCTAGCTTTTATTCTCTCCACCACTTCTAACCACATTGACATTTTGGATTCATTGAGACCCAGAATTCTTGCTGTAGATATTTCTTGATAAATCACATCGAGATATGTAAGAAACCAAACTTTCCGGCACATTTTTTCCGGTTGAAACCAGCGTGATGCGATCAGCTTTTTAGCTACTGTGATACCCGATAAAACCAATCTCTTTAGCTGTGGATTTACTGCAAACTCAAAAACATCATTCAATAGTAATACCGAGGGGTGTACAGGTATATTCCAAGATACGAGTTTTGATAATTGTTGGGTCACATCTTTCCAGAATGTCTTAACTGGTGGGCAGTCCCAATACATGTGCATAAATGTCCCTTCGTCCCCATTTGTACATTGGGAGCATTTGGAGTCTTGTTTAAGACCCATTCTGCACAGTCTTATAGGAGTCAAGTATGTCCTGTGAATATAGTTAAGATTGATTTGTTGATGGTCCGGGTTCCTTGATGTAAGTCGGACATTTGCCCAGGCTCCTTGCCAATCAAAGTCATTTTCCAGGTCTGGTATATCCCTCCTCCAGGCAGAGTCTAGTTGGAGGGTTTCATACGAGGACGTTAGTAATTGATGATAAAAATCTGAAACAAAACCTCTCGATGTCTCTCTTTCATAGAAGAATTTGTGGTATCTGTGGTGTTCAATTGGTATGTCTAATGGAACACCGTGAGACTTCAAACATAGCTGTAACTGTATGTAAAAAAGCCTTAGGGCTTTCTTGTGTTATCCTGACTTATGTATGTCAGAGCAAATAACCTTTTATCGCTCTTTCTCCACTGGTGTAGTTCTTCTAGTTTAGAAAACTGCTGATGTCTTTCCCTTACACAAGTGCGGAGAAAGGAGTGATCTTAATAATTTCAGACCAATGTCAAAGTTATCCTGTTTAGTGGAGATCCTGGTCATTGGCAAACTATAAACTCAAGGTATTTTTTTTTTTTTTAACTTACGTTTTTATTAACATTTATAGACAAACAACACTTACACAATACATACAATGACATCAACAACACAACAGTACATCAACATGGGCCCCTTGAATTTGGCCGCTCTCAGCCTCCCAGACCCCCATGAGAGGGACCCCCCCCTTCCCGCCATCCATCCCCAGAAACAGGGCTCCCCCACATCCCAGGGCCGTCCCACGCGGGGCCGAGCACTCAGCGACACGGGAATTTGATTGGGCCAGGCTCAGTAGAGGGGAGAGGGGTGGTACTCCCCCCCACCGAGCCAAGCCCGCTACCTCCCATGCCACCAAGAACCCCACCCCACGCCCGATGACCCCACAACATCCAAGACCCCCCCCTCCCGGGCCAAACCGTGGAAACGATGGTCCCCCTCCCCCGACACCCCCCCCCCCCCCCCCCCCTGAGTTAAGCCCATAGGAGCCCCCCATATCTCAGGCCGATGCGCGCGGAGCAGGGCCCCCAGCGACATGGGTCCCTTGAATCAATTGGGCCAGGTCCAGTAGAGGAGAGGATAGGGGACTCCCCCCCACTGAGCCAAGCCCGCTATTTCCCATGCCACCGAGAGCCCCTCCCCACGCCCACCGACCCCGCAACACACAGGACCCCACCGGGAAAAGCTCAGCTGCTTTGACCCCCCTGAGAGAGACCCCTCCCTCCCGCCCTGCTCCCCGAAAAACAGAACACCCCCATATCCTGGTCCACCATGCGCGGAGCCGAGCACCCAGAGCCCCCGCCCGACCGCCAGGCCCCCGGCCCACGAGAACCCCAAGCCCAGGGCCGCAGAAGGCCAAAGCACCACGCCTCAATGGTCCCCCGACCCCCCGCGACCCCAAGCCCGGTGCCGCCCCGGCCCGGTGACCAGACCGCCAAGGGCCCCAGGCAACCCCACCCCCCCCACACCAATCCCACAACACGCAAGGCCCCCCCTCCCCCGGGTCGAACCGCCGGAACGATGGCCCTCCCCCCAACACCCCCCCCCCACTGAACCCAGCCTGCCCACCTCTGTACCTCCCATGTCACCGACATCACCACCTACATTTGTGAAAATAGAACTAACAACACAATAAGAAGAAATTAAATGAAAATTAAATAAGTTATATGGTTAGCACTCTTTCCCGGTTTGGCGGTTTGGAGGGGGATCAGCCCTCCCACTGGAGAAGCCCCCCCCCCCCCCCCCCCAGAGACGGAGATACCCCCCAAAGGAGATTCTCCAAGCCTCTCTTCATGTCCAACATTTTGAATTCTTGTCCTTCACATTTGTCCATGTGCACATTTAAAGCAACTGCTATTCTAACATAACTCAGAATTTTTTTTTAAAGAAGACTTAAGACAATTGGCACTTCCCAGGTAATTCTTTTTAACCCCGTTTAACCCCCGTTGGCGGGTTGGAGGGGTAAGGCTCTCCTGGAGAGGGCCCCTCCTATAACGACAGAGATTCCCCAATGGGGATTCTCCAATGTCCCTATTATTGTCCAACATTTTCTTTGAATTTGTATCCCTCACATGATAGCACAGTTCCAGAGCTCCCGGTCAGGTCTCCGAATGTCTTCCTCCATGTTCCCCGTCGTCTTAGTTGTGCGTCATGTGCGTCAGTGTCCACAGTTCAGTCTAGCACGTGTTATTTATATTATATGTCCCGAATCAAGTCCCAATTTCCCCAACTAATGTGTTATTGAATCTTGGTCGGTGTGTATGACCTCAGTGGTCGAGTCCTGCTTGGTGTCTGAGACCTCGTTATTCGCGTCCTGGCTGGTCCGGTTGCTCTTGGTGCTCGAATCCCGGTTGGTGTGTGTTCGCATCTTGGCCAGCCCGGGCGACCTCCGCGCCTGCATCTCGTGTGCGGATGGTCCGGCCGACCTCGGTGCCAGAGTCCTGGTTGGTCCGGTTGTATCCAGCGTCTCTTTGTCCTTCTTTTGGGGGTTGTTTGTTTTATTTCTTTTGAATTAGCCTCCATGCTCCTCCGAACACTCCGCATTGCATCGAGTCCAATCTGCGCATTGGTTTGCTGATACAGGCGTACTGTACCCATTCTGCAATCTGTTAATAAACTTTTCAATCAATCAATTAATCAATCAATCAATCAAAACCTACCTCTCTCCTTCTTCCCCGTTCTTCTCTCTCCCTCTGGTTCTCACTCTCCCTTTCTCTTTTCCCTCTCTTTCCTTCTCTCTCCCTTATTTATTGTAATTATCCTTGTATACTATTGCTACTGTAATTTTGTATTTTATTTACTTGTATGCATGTACATAACCTTGTTTTTGTTGCAGCCTCCCCCCCCCCCTCCTTCAAAAGGCCTTTGCTTTTTGGTCAGGCTGCTTTTGTAAGAATTTGTTCTTACTTGCTTGCCTGGGTAAATAAAGGTTAAATAAATAAATAAAAATAAATCTTAAATGAAGATCTGACACTGATGCATGGAGATCCATAATATGAATATATTAAGAGTAGCTATATTGAGTATAAAATACGGAGATAAAGTGAAAATATTAAGATATTTCCTATGCACGTGTGGAAGAATTTGTGACGCCAAATTGTGGAAGAATACTATGAATCAATGAATGTACTTCGTCAAATAGAGACTTGGTAAACAGGTTTAATATACCAAAATAGGCACAAGTAAGTCAAGAGTTATAGCGGATGACTCAGAGTGGATACTGGCCGGATGTATCCACAGAGAACTTGATCACATTATATACACAAGGGGAAGTAGGTGTGTCCAGTGTTTGAGGTTTCTTCGCTGAAGGTGTGAGACATCTGTCCGTGAGGGGGGGGGGGTTGGGATCGGTTGACATGGAAATGACTCTGTGGGGGAGAGAGATGGGGGGAGGTCCGTGAGGGGAGGGGGGAGTTGGGATCGGTTGATATGGAAATAGTCCGTGGGGCGAGGCGGGGGGGAAGTATGGAAAGATGAGTGGGGTGAGGTATTTGGGAGGGGAAGGAACACAATAGGGTCATATGAACTCAGGATATGTGATTTACATCAAGGAGAGGAGACGGAGAGTCTGTCTCTCACACACGTATAAAATGTCTATCGTATAATAAAATTAGAGCAGGCATTCAGTAACCATTAGGATGTAAAAGCAGCACATGCTTTTGGTTTTCCTGAGCTAATCAACTTACAGGACATTGTTCTTGGAGTGGTCTTTAACTTTAACCCAAATGCTATATGCCTTTTAATACCAAAGGTTAGCACCACAAATTAATTCAAACCTTTATTTCAACTGTATCGAGTTACATGCCAGTTAAAATAAATGACCAAAACACAGATGAATATATAGGTAAGACAAAAGATCAGTAAAACAGTGACAGATCAATGAAATTAGGCATTCATAATTTTTTTATAAAAACAATAAAATACAAGCAAAACTAGGATAAAAATCGGTTAAAACAGTTACACGATGTACATGGGAGGGTTTAACCCCTTAAGCCTGAGCGGTCCTGTACCGGTACGAGATTGATATCAGGCCATAAATAGATGAATACAGAATGTATTAATTAATGTTGCGTTTCTTTTTTAAATGTAGCCAAGAGTAAAGACCCTAATCCTGTCAAAACAAGACACTGGCCCGATCCATAGATATGTGACATGGCCATAATAAGGTAATTTATAGGCCTGATATTCTATATTAATATTTCAAATAGCATGTGTCCGGATGGCAAAATTCAGTACTGTATTCACAAAAAAACCTGTAAATCATCTGCCCTTTATTAATTTGTTTAGATTTTTTGTACACCTGATCTCAAGAAGGTGCTGAATGAGTGGCAATTTTCACGCCTGGTCAATGTTAGCATGGTGTTATTCACTGTCAAATATGAAAAAGAATCTTGGTGTCCCTAGATACCAAGAACATGCAAATGGGCCTTGCAGAAGTGGAGCAATCTTCCATTTACTTAAGTATGTATTCTTAGGCAAATTTTCGGAAATTATGGCTAGGGCTTAATCATGGCCCTAAACTGTCCATAGGTCAGCAGAGAATGGATTTTCAGTTGATGCTGAAGATCATTCCAGGACGTTGGTGCACTAAAATAAAAGGCTGACTTTCTCTTTTGTCCAGGTTGAGAGTGTGCATGAGGGACCTCAAGCATACTGTAAGCCATTTGGGCCTAAGTTCCAGTCTAGCATCAGTGCAATATTATTATTATCAGACTCTTATTATTATTATTACTTGTATTATGCACATCGTTGCGGGCGAGACCCCCCCGCATTTCACTGTATACCTGTATGCCGTGACAAATAAAACTCTTGTATCTTGTATATACGCTGGATACATGCCAACCAATGGTAAGAGAACTAGAGACTCACATCCCCGTACTGACTATCTTGTATTTTGCACTAGAGACTCATATCACTGGACTCTCATCACTGGACTATCTTGTGTTTGTACTTTTTTATATTATATTTTATTTGTATCTATACTTTGATTTGATTTGAAATCTTTATTTCGAACATGCAATGAATACAAACAAACAATAACAAAAGCAAAACACAACTCAATCTACATGTTTGAAAAGGAGTAGGAAGAAGTATACACTTATTTAATCCTACCCCTTTTCCACTACTCAAATTAGTGTACTATTTTAAAACATTATTTTTTTATATATATATATATATATATATATATATATATATATATATATATATATATATATATGCAAAAAAAAAATATATATATATATATATATATATATATATATATATATATATATATATATGTAAAACATGAAAGAAATAAAATAAAATGTAAACACCCGTGAATATCAAGTCCCTTCCTCATCCCTGTACCTTGTGAACATCATTTCCTTATACATCAGTTTGAATTGTCTCATGTTAGGACATTGCTTTAGCACCACATTTAGACTGTTCCACAGTTTCACTCCACATATCGAGATGCAGTGTCTTCTCATGGTAAATTGAGTTCTCCCCTCAGATTATAACCCCCCTCCCTATCAAAGAACAGTTCTTGAATGTTTCTTGGAAGTGCATGACTTTTTGCTTTATACATTAATTGTGCCGTTTTAAATTCCACAAGATCATTTAACTTTAATGTTTTTGACTTTAAAAATAATATGTTTGTGTGATCACGATAACCTGCAATGTGAACTATCCTTATGGCCCTTTTTTGGAGTATAAAAAGTGGTTGTAGTGTAGACTTATAATTGTTTATATACTTTAAGTGTATCTATAGTGTATATAGATACTGGACTGTATAGGACTGTGAAGCTATGCATCCCCCACCCTGTATCCCCCCCATGCTGCTTTGACACCCGAATTTCCCCAAGGGGATCAATGAAGGATCATCTTATCTTAAGTAGATGGGCATCCTGAGAATATTCTGGAGTCTGAAGATTGCACTGTGCTCTGCCCCATCTCTCCATCAAAGGCATTTAGCATTAAGCCAAGACAGGGCCATGCCAGACAACAATGTTTGGCATTGTCTAGGTATGTGGGAGGGTGGGTCTTAGGCTGCGGTTACACTATAGCCAAAACGAAGCGTTTCATTTCGCTTTTCAGAACGCTGCGTATTGGCAGGCAAGTTAGACGTAATTTTGTCTCGTGAGCACCGAGTGATGTATATACATGTAGTACAATGGCAAAGCAGTAGGTGGCGATGTAGTTCAAACATGAAGGCAATTTTTTTTTTTTTTATCTTTTCCCCCCTCCTTTTTCCTCCGATTTTCTCCCATCCCAATGTTAGTCGTTATGCCAATTCCCAATCCCCTTCCTGGTCGCTGCGCACTTACCCCCCACAGTCGGTCTGGGAGAGTGGAGGCTATCACGTGCTTCCTCCGACACACGTCTAGCCAATCAACCGATTCTTTTCACTTGGCAGCGCGGACTCTCACTGAGTGGAAGGATCACACTACCCCCCTTAGATCCTATCCGTGCTGAGCAGGCGCCCCGACCGAACTGTAGGAGTCGCTGTTTACAACGACCCGGACCCACCCCGCCAGCTTTCCCACCCTCTAATACTGCCAATTGTATTAGTGTGAACGGCCAGCCAAGCTGGTGACAACGCCGGAGCTGTGAGCTGGATTCGAACAGGCGAATCCAGCGTCTCCGGTGTTGGTGACAAACGCAATCTCCGCTACGCCACCTGACCGCCCTGTGAAGGCCATTTTCAACCAATCAGAAAGGTTGAACGCGTCACTACACTTCCTGCTCAAAAACAAGAAAAGCCACCATCTTTAAATACCTCGCGTGGCCATTTAGCAACATAGCATTTATTTTTCAGCAAGAAACAAAGTGCAATAAACAAAAACGGATACATTCACTGTGTGTTCTGCCTCATTTGTTGATGAAACAAAACCAACATCAACACAATTTACCACCAAGAGCGGAGAGTTTAGTCTCACAAAAATATCTGTGATGTTGTTAGCTATATGCTAATGTGATTGGCGTTTCCCATGTATATAGTTAGCATCGACGCTATCGTACATTAACGTAGTAACGTTATCGCTAGTAGAATAAATGGATGAAAACGTTATTTAACAGATTGCCGAATGGGTACAATACAATACGGCTAAATACAAACAATTGTTAAGGGGATGCAGACTGTTGTAGTTTGGACTGGGCTCCTTATAACAATAACTTGACAACACATGAAATAACCGTGCGTGTGGACACCCTTACATTAGAGTTAGCCCTACCACAGTGGATATAATTCACCTCTTGGTTTTGGGTTTAAACGGGGAAGATCAATGGAAAACAGTTGTAATGATCTAATTCATTATGGCGAAATTAAAAGCAAGTACAAAATCAATCTCTGACGGTGTCTGGGAGGTTGGAGTCAAATGGTTATCCATCTGCTCCGTTATAAAGCACATGAATAAGCAATCTGAGGAGGACGCAGCTGATATCCTGTATGCGTGTACCGCGTCAGCAACGGATCCTATTTCCGGGGTTGCCCTGATTGGCCGTGACGGCCACGTGACACGCCGCGGCCACGCCCCGCGGCAAAACGCTGAGGCTGCTGTGTTTCACTGCCGCTTCCCCACTTCAACGCCAGTGCAGCAGCAGCAATTGTCGCGCCACAGCCTTTCACATCGCGCCACGCTTAATCATTTAACATTTGAAAGGCATATAGTTGTCATACAGAAGTACAGAATACTTTTATCCAAAATGCTTCTCATTGTCGCGCCACATCTCCCGAGTGCAGAGCTGTGCCCCACTGCCTTTCACATCGCGCCACGCTTAATCATTTATCATTTAACATTTGAAAGGCATACATTGTTGTCATACAGAAGTACAGAATACTTTTATCCAAAATGCTTCTCATTGTCGCGCCACATCTCCCGAGTGCAGAGTGAAAGGCGAAGTGAACTTGAGCTGAACTCCAGCGTACGTTACGTTATACGTTACGTTATAAGCACTTAAATAAAATACAGCACTTAATAAAATACAAATACAGCACTTAATAAAATACAGCAACGTTGAAAAGTGATTAATATTGCAGCGTGGATGACTGCAACTGATGACTGCGATGTGAAAGGCGAAGTGAACTCGAGCTGAACTCCAGCGTCGCGGCAGGTCAAGTCCGCGTTCAAGTACAACACAGCGGCGGCCTCTCTCGCTGCCGCGTCTGCTGCCACGGGGCGTGGCCGCGGCGTGTCACGTGGCCGTCACGGCCAATCAGGGCAACCCCGGAAATAGGATCCGTTGCTGAAGCGGTACACGCATCCTGCATAGCCTCCCCATATGGCCGGTTGGTGTCGGGAGACAACAAATTATATTAATTATAGCGCGATATTGCAAGTGACTCCCAGAAATTATTCTTTTGTTTGGACTAATGGACGAAGTCGAGGTCCAGCCAGGGGAGAATTTGGCGTCGGTGTCTACTACTGCGCATGGGCGTTGAGTATGAACGGCTCCGTATCTGGCTCGCGCAAATTACATGGCACTGTTGTCGGGGAGTTTTCAAAACGAAAACACCCTTTGAGCGTTTGCGGCGTTGCCCTTTAACTTGGACATGCAAACGAAATAATTCGAAAATGAAACGTTGTAAGTGTAACCATGGCCTTAGAGGTTGATGATGATGGCTTAAACAATACACACAGGCAAAGGATTCTTCCTCACAAACAGAGCTGTATGCTGACTGTCTTCATCAACATTACATCTCTTTTTAGAAGAAAACATTGCCTCTCCGGACATTTTACTCCCCTCCCCCCATTTGCTTGACGCACATAGACATTAACACAAATAGAAACATTACAGACACTATGACAGACATTTAAGACATTATATCTCAACAAAAATGTTATCATTTGGTGTCTTATTACTGGCTTGTGTAAATAATTCCCAGTGGAACAGTAATATTGTGCTTTTCCAGTGTTTTACCTGCTCTACCACTGCACATAAATTAAGCATTTTCTTTTGAAAGTGGTTACCAAAAAGTTCCAGGCAGCCGTACTGGAAGAAGGAGAACTACGCAGACATTCCATGCAAGGCCTCTATTGATTGATTGGTTGTGAAGTCTGGACAAACATATGTAAAGAGGACACATAGAGAGCACCAAATGACATTTAACCAGCCATTTCTACTTCAACTATTTTGAGAGGTCACATAATGGGAACTAATGAAATTTCACATGAATTGGGAAGAAGAGGATAGGAGTTATATCACGCGAGCCTGAGGCATGAGAGAACGAGTGCCCTCGCCATTTCACTTTGGCCCGTTGCCGAGATATTCCCACAGGGTTGGCATGAAAGCGCAAGCCAAAATTGCCTTAGATAAATTAAAAGTGAACTTCAGCATTCTGTGTCACGCATGACTGTATTGAAAAATCTAATCATAGCCCTTCTAGTGGTTCTACAGTCGTAAGTCAGTGAAAGTCATTCTGTGTGACAGACAACTCAGACATATTGTAGAGCTCTGTGGTGTTTTCTCAGTGTAGAATTCCAACTCTTTTCCAGAGTTTTTTTTACATTAACATTATTCATTAGTAATAATTTGATTCTATTTTCTTTTATAAACTTTTATTCAACACCACCGTCCAGTAATGAATGTAAATGCTCATTATGGCACATTCCTTTACAGCAACATAATTACAATGTGTTTCGCCACAACATATTACATATTTTCGCGCAGATCAGATCATGTTGTCCGTAATGAGAATGTAGTGTGTTTTATTCGAGTTGATTCATCCCAAGCTTCTTTACACAAAGGTCAGGAACAGACATGCTTCATTATTCTGTCTGATTAGTTTGTGCATTTTTCAATTCCCCCTCATCACCGATATTGGACCTTTACACAAATTAAATCAGAGAGCCTTATTAGACTGAGTTCAGCACCCAGCATGTCTCTGGCCACCGGCAGGGCACTTAATGCTAGGCAGCATTATCTCATAGGCCACACGCCAGCATCCTTAAGTGGATATAATAACGAAGTCACAAATGTCAGTCGCTACCCAAGATACAAGATGTCTGTTGATACTCAAGAGCATTAGGCGTAGACCAAGGCCAGAGAAATACTCCAGTCTGGAGAAGGGTGTAACATAATCTACTAATGATAATAATAATACATTTTGTTCATAGAGTGCTTTTCAAAACAGCGCTTCACAAGATAAATAAAATCAAGAGCAATGGTTTAAAAAAAACTATAATATAAAAAGACAAAGGTGCTATAGATAATATTTTATGTAATAAAATTTTCGGTAACACTTTATAATAACACTCAGTTATAATACCTTTATAATGTATTTGTAGATAATGAACTAATCATGAACAAATCATTTATATACATTCGTAAATTATTATTAAATCATTTATAACTATATTTGTATAACATTTACAAATTAGTTCTACATTATTTATAACTCATTATCAACATTGTTCGTACTTGATTTGTTCATCATAATGTAGCAGGGTGGATTATCCCTGCTTTATGGGAGTGGATGTACGCTGCCACCTGGTAGTGGGAACGCAGCAGAGCTGGGTCCGGCTGAGTCCCCGACTGTAGGCCAGGAGTATTGGAGTGGAGGTTTAGCAGAGGGAGTGGATGGGGCCTAGGATTCACTAACCTAGGTGTTACAAAGGGTCAGATTAAACCGAATATATATATTTATTACTTGAGATATATTGTATAGTATTTGTATATCGTCTGATATCCCTTGTATATTCTTTGTACATATACACGGAATATCCCTTTACCTAGTACAGGCCAGACCATAATATTCGTTCTCCTATTGGACAGCGACCCCCTAGGCGCCACGGCCATACCCCCAATGTCTAGTTCAAAGTCACCGCTAAGACATGCCTGAACATGCCCGGTTCTGCGCAGTAATATGAGACAGAAATAAGGCTGGTACTAGATTGTTCACCTTACGTATAAATACGTTGCAGGTGGATACAGCAGTTAGTTACCCGAAACGTGTTACCGTAACAAGTTGAAGCCTCACACCACGATACAACGTGCTGTGAAGTGGGCCCGTTTTGCCCCGAAATAGAGCCTTGAGACCGCGTGCGAATTGATAGCTGAAGTGTCAGAGTTTAACGCTGTATCGTCGAGTTCGACCTATTCTATTATTAAGTAATAGTCTATTATGTATAGTGTATCGTGCGGCTACCGTTCTACAGTGACCAGCATTACCAACGTTTCATCGTACCGAGCTAGTGTGCTTATCCAGGCTGGGCGGCCTAACCTTGTGCCGTCATCCGAGGAGCCCTAGACGAGAACCGTGTGGATATGTACACTGGATAACCTACACCGACGACTACAGAGCCCTTTTCGGCTGGATTATAATGCTTTGGTCCTGTGGCTGTTGGAGCAGAGAATCGTCTACACCCACTACCGTGTGGGATTTACCCTGTGAGGAGCACCGTCGAGCCCGCCTCTAGGACTCTGAGGCTGGCTAGCTTTCCTCCATGCGGCACTGCATACCGGAGAATAGCTGTTGCTTGTCTACGGATCAAGGGATTATTGCACTGTCTCCTGTACCTGGAGTCTCCTTATTCCTCGTTGATCCAGACTTTTGCTACCGACAAATCCTCTCCCCTGCTGGCTTACAACCGGAGGGAACCCCATTAGTATCTCCAGCTGACCTACTAGTGTACCATATATAATTCTTATGCTACAGGTGGTATTAATTATCCCCTTCGTAATATGCTCATGGACTTACGCTCTTGACCTATTCATGCACATTCTTCGCCTTACAAGCGCAACTCTCAATCTTAATAAATGTAAGATAATCTTGGTGCTCTTCTAATAAATATTATTATAAACAGTACTTTCTTGTTAAGCCGTGTTATTGTGTGGGTGTTCATCTCATATACATGTGTACTGTATGGCCAGTAGTAATGTACATAACTCAGTAGTGGTTTAATGATACCATACTTATTCAATACAGTCAGGGAATTGTACCCCTCAGTTACACTAGGGGTGGTGCGCTGGTCCTTCTTGCCCTCCAGGGCGATTAACAGTAGTTCACCACACACCCACACTTCCCCCAATACTTCCTGTGCCCTCCCACACCCGATGACAGTAATGATGGATGATATACTTTCTCTTGGAGCCTGTTGCCTGGATTGAGGGATCAACCTCTTTGGGGGTTGTCTCCCCGGTGCGCCGACTGGCCCTGCAGTGTTGTGGGGGTGTAGCCTCTTGTGGAGTGCTTCAAAGCGGAGTGCCGTAGGGGGGAAGGGCCTGCTCTTGGATTGGGCCTGTCCGATATGCTGGCGATGTGGGGGGTGGTGTCACCAGTGACCGTCTGGTGGGGTCCCGATGCTACGGCATTGTTGGCCTCACCGGGCCCCCTTTTTCGGGGGGTCCTGGCCCTCAGGCTGTTCCTAGGGCTGGGTTCTCCTCCGTGCTCCACTGCTACGGCCTTGCCACAGGGTTGGGTTCTTGACCTTTGACCCTGTGATGTTGGGGGCTGTGACGGGGGTGTTTTGCTTCCCGTCCGTTCCCTGGTGGCATGTGGGATGCGCGCCTGAGTGGTCGCGGGTCCTTCTGTGTGAAGGTAAGTCCCATGGTCTGCTCACCCTGTGCGTTTTGAGGTGCTAAACCCTCTTCGCAGTCGGATCCGATTCCCTCCCGTCCCCCTCTAGGGGGGTCCAGGGGGCTCGGGTCCTCCCCGGTTCTGATGGTTGTGGGGGGCCTCAGCGGGTACATCTGTCGAGCTTCCGCTCTGCTCAGCTCCTGTGTTCCAATAGAGCAGAGCATAAGCTACAGTATACGATAATATAACGTCAGGTTATTCTATAACCCTAGTTATATGAGTATAGCGAGCACTCTGCTCTGACTCACTGAGGACCCCGTGGTCTTCGCCTTCGGTGGTGAAAGACTTGGGAAGGAGCTGATGGTGTGGCCACGACCCCGCTTATGTAGAGGAGCGGATGTGGGTGTGGCCAGGCGGATGGGTGTGTGCATGTGGAGAAAATTATTCATTATTAGATTGGATAAAGGGATAGTTCCAATAGAGCAGAGCGCTCGCTATACTCATATAACTAGGGTTATAGAATAACCTGACGTTTTTCTCTCCGATTCCCTGCGATAGGAGAGAGTGCTGCGTTTTTGCAAATATTAACTACACTGTTCTGCGGCACAGGAATAACACATTTTTCTTGTTTTACTCACTTTTCTTTTTTACTGATGTTTCAAGTACATAACATGAAGCAATATCATAGTGATTGGTAACAGTGTTGTACAAGTTAAAGGTTGCCTAGCAACCGGAGAGTTTACAAGAAACGCAATGTCGACGCAAACTCAACCATACCATACCAAACCTGTCCATGGCTAGCCCCAGCCAGGCTGAATATAGCTAATGGAGACAAAGCATTCGTGTTACATAGCATAGCAGCAACTGTGAGAGGTCACACATATTTGGTTTCCTATATTGAAAAAAACCTTTGCACACAGTCTGGAAGTAACTTTGCTTTGCTCTGGACATTATTTGCATTATTTTATAATAAACCAAATCATAAAGTTTCCCAACATGAGTCTTTTCTATTTACAAATGGTTGTGGAAGGTTTTAGCAAAAGAAAAAGGGTTCCACGCCTTATAGAGATTTTGTATTGAACTGTGTATCTAATCTGTTCAGGTTGTAGGCATGATACTATGTCCTGGAGCCAATGAGAATAAGTGGGAGGGGGACGGTCTCCCAAAAGAGAGGTGACATGTTCGTTTCTTAAAATGAGCCATAGCAACTCAGAGGAAATGACTCATTAATCCCACTGTTGCCCCATCCCATCTTATCTGTACCATTCAAGCCATTGTTGTGGAACAGGGACGTTCAGCATTATTCCCTGCTGTGATAATGTGCATCCATTTCTGCCTGGAAATGAAAGACATTAATTTGCACAAGAGCACATCTGGTAACGATGGTCTCAATTAGCCTTTGGAAAGACAACACCAAAAACCTGCCAAATTCTGGGGGCATGAGTTGGCTGTAGAAGTGCTCTGACTTAAAGGGAAAACACACCCTAAAGCAAAGTTCGGAATGGAATTCATTGGTAACACTTTACTTTATTAGGCACAACAACAACAATAATTATTATTATAATGAAGTACCTAGGAACTAATGAGGAACTATGTTAACTATACTTAAATCAGTAGATTCCATTTTCTACCTTCGTTGCCTCTAAAATCTAAAATTAATTTGTTCCTACAATTTGTTAACCTGTACTGTAGTTCCTCTTTAGTTCTTAAGTACTCTAGATTCATTGAACACAAATTAGTCTCTCCCAAAGCTTAAATAAGAGGAGCAAGATTCTAATCTGTGATGTCACTAAAAGACTAAACCTGGCGCTGGATAGCACTGAGGATAATTCTCCAGGAAAACAGGCACATTTACCGCCTCATACGTATTAGCAGTACTATGTTATGTCGCTGTAAAAGTTAGAACATTCTGTAGTCTTGTTTGCCTGGTTTAGGTTGGGGAAAGCGTTGCTTATATGGTATTCAATATACTGACCAGAGAGCTGAAGGAGACTTTAACTTCCCCACATTAGGATTGATAAGACACGTGTATGGTCCTCGGTGATGGCTAATCCCTCTCCCCTCCTACCCCGACCTTCCATTTACACTGAGGTAGGGTTGTCCAAACTTCAAATTATTTATTATTATTATTTATTTAGAACAATTTGTTAATATATATGTTATATTACACATATATATATATACACAGACACTGGGTAGTAAGATACTATAGTATTGGACCTATATGTACCCCCGTCTTTGGCCCGGAACGTCGTTCTGGAGGGCTTGCAGCTGGAGTGGATGGGGCCCAGGATTTACTAACCTGGGGACTGGTACTCTGGTCTCCCTCGCCTTCCAAGGCGGTCAGCAGTAGCTCCCCACACACCCTTACTTCCCCCAGTACCTCCGACAGCCCTCCCACACCCAGTGACTGTCAGTTCAATAGTATTATTGGGCTTCCCTTTAAGCAGTACCCTTCCTTGACCACCTGTATAGACCCTTCAAATGCTGTTCTGTGAATGGGGTGTAAGGGTTAAATAATTATGCAGTCACAATATTTACCCAGGGGTTAGAATAGCAAATGGAAAATGGAAGAAACAGACACACAGACAATGCTCCCAATGAGGTCTACTTTTACTGAAGCCTGGGCATGTTATCCATTACAATTAACACTCATTTATTCATACATGGCACCGGGTGCTCTCACTGTTATAATGTAGGGGAAGCTCTTCCCACCATAGGCACCGCATGCTCAATACATTAAAACACCCCGCTTGTACTAGGGGAACCCAGGCATAAAGTAGAGAAACATTGGGAATTCAAATAACCAAATAATCAAATAGCAAAATAAAACCAAGTAAATGTGGGCCTACGTTACCAAAGAAAACCTAACCTAAGCCGGCTTAAATTGTTCGGGGTACCCCTTAGACACTGGTTGTTAGCGTTCACTTGAATGGACGTTGCTGTTGATACACGTGGGACCGTTAGTACTTAGCCAAGATGGCGGACCCACCCTTGTCACCACTCGTCCCGGTGACAAGATGGCGTCGGCGATCCCGCGAGCCCAGCCAGCAGGCTGGGCGAACAGCATAGGCAGTGGTTAGCTGGAGGAGCGTGCTGGATGGCGTCCTCTGCTGGTGGGAAGAGGCGTCCTCCGTACCGTCTGGGAGACGTCCACCGCTGGCTGTTGCTGGCTTGCTGCTGTCGCGCGAGCTAATACTGTTGCTACCCTAAACACAGCTAAGCTTCGGGTCTGGATGCACCCTCCTGCTATATCGGTTGTACTACTAACGCAACGTGGCTGGCTATACCATCGGTCTTCAGCGCTATAAAATGATAACTGTTACATCCCAATGTATATATTCCCCAGTGTGTGTCTCCATGTGTGTGTGTTCTCCATTTTGTTTCCTCCCTCCAGCCATTGTTCCCTTCACCATTGGTCAATTCTTCCATTATTGCAACACAGCACCGATTGGTGAATGGCTTTCCAGACTCCAACACTCAATCCACACCCCCCAATCATGGATCACCCCACACCTGTTAAAACATGGCTTCTCCCTTCAGTCTTTCTCTCTCTCTGGCATGAGGCTAGGCTTGTTGTTTTGGTAAACCTGTAACTTTGACAGTATTGCATTTCGTTTATTGGCCTTTGGTGCTTAGTAGTAATTTCCTTGTGTGTGTATGGCCACAGAGAGAGCATTGTTAGTTATAGTTTGTTTTTGTATATATTCTGCTTTTGTTTCTGTATAATTAATGTGTTTTTCTCTCTTTCTCAGGAAGCACAGATGGGGTGAGCTGCCATTTCCTTTGGACATTGTTTTCTCCTGTTTTGGTTAGGTAAGAGTAGTTTAGGTAATGTAATCTCTTTTACCATAGATTAGATTGTGTTTATTTGGAGTATAGTGGTGTTTGTTTGTTGTTTTGGCCTGGGCTCACCCCTGAGCTACATGTGCTTCCTTTGCATCTACCAATAAATATCATTGTTGTTTACAAACCTGGTCCATCATTTCTATCAACCAACTGTTATGTTACAGCCCTTTACCCTTAGACTCACAGGGGTCGTAACATAAATGGGGGCTCTGCCTGGATTTTGTAACCCGTGTTCAATTGTTGGTTGATGGATTTGGTGAACTGTGTTTGTTTACACTTGTATAGTTATTAATTAATTTGTGTAAAAATGGCATTTGTGTAAGAAAAATAATGGCAGTTAGTACTTTTGATCTGGGGAAATTCTTGAGCAATCCTACTTGGGAAGCGCTAGATAGCTGCCACAAGGCAGACTTAGTGGAGATTGCCACACATTTTAAACTCTCGGTTCAACAAAAGCATCTTAAGCAGGATATCAGGGCCCTCATGCATCAACGTGGACTTTGAACTTGACCTACTTCCACACGTAAGCACGGAATGTAGAACTAGCGTACGCACAGGGAAGTCGGCATTCATCACACGTGCGTACGCAGGCTCTATGGTCCTCCGTGTTGATGAATACCACTTTGTTCTACCGTCAATGCTCGTGCATGATTATCCATATATGGTCATGAAAATGAGGAAACACCCCCCATGGGATGTGAAATAATGGACCGACCCGAGCGGGACTCCGAGAAACTCCACGGAGAATTCACTGCTGTCGAACCAAGAAGACACTATCGCGTATTATGATTTATGGGATAAATAAAAGGCGGACTTGTAAACGGTGATGTCAGATATCAACGGCTCCCTAAAACCATTGCTGCAATTCTGCCTGGACAGCTCAAAATACTAATAAAGACCGTTCGTTGACCACTGTTTGGCGCTGGTTGTGTGTCATTATAACCGTGCTGTATGAATGCCTTTATTAGTTGTGTTCGATTGGCTATATGATTTTTAGAGGCATCTATTTTGTTGTCGGCTAATAAAGACCGCGCTGGAATATGACTGCCTTTTCCCGTGTTGTTTGATTAATACCCACGGATTAAAGTTCTCCTCAATTCTATTCCAAATTTTCTACCTGCTGCATATGATTTCTAGAGGCATACTACAATCTATTTTGATGTCAGTATTGGGTAGCCTATATAAACAATATAATACGAGAGCATAGAACAATGAATCTCACTGCATGTATGATGTATCCTGCCTTTCAATACATGAACTTGAATCCCATCATATAGTCTGTCCACTATCTGCATGGTGTCATTGCAATGCGTTTTCTATTCTTTCTTGTACAGTAAAAAGGGGGAAGAACACTATATTCATATGACTTATTCTGCTTACAGCTTCGAAATTCCACTTGTTTCGTTTAACGTAAAGCCTTTTAAATATAATCAAAACGTTCCCGTGTTTCGGCGGTCTGTGCGCAAAATAATAACGAGTTGAGCTTTATGATTTATGATGAATTGAAAATGGGGGACCCTGATGTAAACAAGACGAAAGTTGGTCTGCATCCCCAATTAACAATTGTATGTACTGAGCTGTACTGTACTGTACCCATTCTGCAATCTGTTAATAAACTTTTCAATCAATCAATCAATCAAGCTACGCGGAGCGCAGTCAGTCAGTAGCCTACACCCCGTATATTCCGATAACGCTATATAAACCATGAATGAATGAATGAATGAAAACTTTATTAACAGATTGCAGAATGGGTACAGTACAGTACAGCTCAATACATACAATTGTTAAGGGGATGCAGACCAGAGAAAGACTTTCGTCTTGTTTACATCAGGGTCCCCCATTTTCAATTCATCGTAACATATATGACATGCTGCATTCATTCTGAGAGAAAGATCTATTATTCCAAATGCTATTTATAGGGTTTTGACCATAATTACACTACTGTTGCTATCTTACAATGAACTATAATGAACTACGGTTCATACAGAACATCCAGTGTTATTATGCACAGAAGCTCATTTCCTTGTTGTAATAATATATTCTACCACTGGGAGCTAGGTACGCCAGGTCTGAAATGTGCGTAGATGTACGCACGAAGTCAAGTTCAAATCGAAATTGATGAATCCCACTCTTTGCTTAGAAATGATCGTACGCACGGGTTACGCACAGATCTGTGCGTAGAACACGTTGATGCATGAGGGTCCAGGTGTCTTGTGGTAGATAAGCTGTTGGAGCAGGGGACGCTTGTTTTACCTGCGGTCTCTGATGAACATGCAAGTCCTCCTGGTGAACCTACGGAAGCACAGCCTTCTGAGGAGCAAGCCCATGGTGCTGAAAAGGCAGGTGTGAACGTCACATTGCCACATTTTCACTTGACCTCTCCTGTGTCAACTGGGTCTCGAGAAGGGGCCCAGGTCAAGGTTAGAATAGCACGTCTCCAGATGGAGGCTCAGGAGAAGGCACAAGCACGTGAGGCGGAGTATCGGCTTCGTAAAATGGAGCTTGAGGCAGAAAATGAAAGGGCTGTTAACATTCGTAGGTTGGAGCTTGAGCATGAAGTGGAAAAAGAGCTCAGACTGCGGAGGTTGGAGCTGGAAGTCCTAAGGAGTGAATCCAACTATGCTACACCGACTCTTCCACAAGGCCCGGGTATGTCCTCCTCCACAGCTTATTCATCACACACTTTTGATATAAGTAAACACATTGCTTTGGTGCCTCCGTTCCGAGAGACCGAAGTTGATACTTATTTTAATGTGTTTGAGCGTATTGCTGCTTCATTGCGCTGGCCAAGAGAGGTCTGGCCTTTGTTGCTTCAATGCAAATTGACTGGTAAAGCCCAAGAGGTTTGTTCAACACTTTCCCTAGAAGATAGTTTACTGTATGATACTGTGAAGGCTGCCATCCTTCGTGCATATGAGCTTGTGCCCGAAGCTTATAGGCAGAGGTTTCGCAGTCACAAGAGAGCTGTCAACCAGACCTTTGTAGAGTTTGCTAGAGAGAAGGGAACTCTCTTTGATAAATGGTGTGCAGCAAGCAAGGCCTCAGATCTTAACTCTCTCAGAGAACTCATTCTATTAGAAGAGTTTAAGAATCGTTTGCCAGAGCGTATTGTAATTTACCTGAGTGAGCAGAAAGTGTCCACTCTGCAGCAAGCTGCTGTATTAGCTGATGAGTTTGCGCTAACCCATAAAACTGGGTTTGTAGATAGGCGTGACTCGTTTCTCCCCCATGATTTCTCTCAGAGACCTTCTGTCCCCAACCATTCAGAATTCACACACCCCCGACCAAAAATGTCACCTCCACGCTCAAAAGAGGAGCGGACATGTTACTACTGTCATAAATCTGGTCATGTTATTTCTGACTGTTTAACATTGAAACGTAAGCAGCAACCGTCCTCTCAGAACTTTAGACAACCCAAAGGGGTTGGTCTGATTAAAATGGCACCTGATTCCGATCAACAGATGCACAATGATCAGGATGTTCTCGATCCTTGTTTCAGGCCATTTACTTCCAAGGGTTTAGTTTCCTTGACAGGGGATCCAAAAGATCAGTGTACAGTTCAGATCTTACGAGATACTGGAGCCTCACAATCCTTTATCCTCTCTGATGTACTACCTCTGTCTGAGAAATCTTCCTGTGGTTCTAGTGTCCTAGTTCAAGGTATTGAGATGGGTTTCGTGCCAGCCCCGTTACACTGTATTCATGTACAATCTGATTTGGTCACTGGTTTCTTTAAAATAGGGGTGAGACCTTCCTTGCCAGTTAAAGGCATTTCCTTTATCATGGGAAATGATTTAGCTGGAGGACAGGTGAACGCTGTGCTGGAAGTGTTGGATCACCCAGACACAGATTCTCTGCCTGATGACTTGTCACAGAACTTCCCTGAAGTTTTTTCTGCAAGTGTTGTCACTCGGGCTCAATTGAGAAAGAGAGGTGATGAAATTAATTTGTCTGACTCTGTTTTTGCTTCAGCTTTTGTCAGGGAGGAGTTGCTGGCTCCAACTTCTGATACCGCTGACAAACCACCGACTCATAGTAAGGTACCCCCACAGACAACTGTAACTAGTTCCGACGCTTTGAAGTTACCCGTTACTCGTGAAATGCTAATTACTGCCCAGAAGGCTGACCCTTCTCTTGCAAAATGTTTCTCTTCTCTTGAAACAGAACAGAGGAGAGAGTTGCATTCTTATTTTGTGGATGAAGGAGTTTTGATGCGTACCTGGAGGTCCCATGGTACTAGACTGGCAGAGCATGCACAATCGGAGATAGGGCTACCAGATCAGGTACCAGACTGGAGCACTGTTTATCAGATTGTTGTCCCTGCAGTTTATCGTCAGCATGTACTGTTCTTGGCCCATGACCACCCTTGGTCTGGACACTTGGGAGTCACTAAAACATACAACAGAATACTTCAACATTTCTTTTGGCCCGGTTTGAAGTCCGATGTAGCACAGTACTGTCGTACCTGTAGTACTTGTCAGATCACCGGAAAGCCAAACCAGGTAATTCCACCTGCTCCCCTCTGTCCTATACCAGCGGTCGGTGAACCATTTGAACATGTCATAGTTGACTGTGTTGGTCCGTTGCCAAGGACCAAAGCCGGCAATCAGTTTTTGTTGACAATAATGTGTACCGCCACCCGTTTCCCTGAGGCTATCCCTCTTCGCAGAATTACAGCGCCTGTAATAATTAAGGCTTTGACGAAGTTCTTCTCCACGTTTGGACTGCCTAAGGTAGTACAAACGGACCAAGGCACCAACTTCCTGTCTAGGTTATTTGAGCAAGTGTTACAGTCCCTGGGTATCCGACATATAGTGTCCAGTGCCTACCACCCTGAAACTCAGGGGGCTCTAGAACGTTGGCATTAGACCTTAAAGTCCATGCTGCATAAATATTGCTTAGACACAGAGAAAGATTGGGATGAGGGTGTCCCCCTTGTTCTATTTGCTGCGCGAGAGACCATACAGGAGTCTCTTGGTTTCAGTCCTGCTGAGCTCGTTTTTGGGCACACTGTTAGAGGGCCTCTGAAAGTTCTTAAAGAACGGTTCATGTCAAAGGGTGCCAGCACACCCACTAATGTTCTAGATTTTGTTAGCCAGTTTCGAGAGCAACTGCATCAGGCGTGCTCTCTCGCAAAAGAAGCGCTCTCTTCTTCCCAGAGAACTATGAAACGGCGCTATGACGAGAAAGCTGTTTCTCGATCTTTCCAGCCAGGTGATAAGGTTCTAGTCCTGTTACCTATCCTTGGTTCTGCTCTTTCCGCTCGTTTTTCCGGACCATATGCAATAGACAAGCAAATAAGTGATACAGACTATGTAGTTTGCACCCCTGATCGTAAACGTCACTCTCGTGTTTGCCACATCAATGTGCTTAAACCATATTTTTCCAGAGATAGTGTGCAGGTGAAGACCTCAGACCAGACAGCCGGACTGGCCGTCTCTGCTGTTGCCTCAACTCCAATAGTTCCAGACTCTCCTGACGTTAGTGGTGAGGATGTAGATGGCTTGGAGTTGCGCAATGCAGCCCATCAGGGTGCTAGATTGTCCAACACTGAGATGTTATTGAACCTGCCCACTCACTTAGCACACTTACCTGAGGAGCAGCGAGAGGACATCACAAATTTGATTCAGGCCTACATGGCTCTGTTTGGTGATGTTCCCTCCTGTACTTCTGTATTGGCCCATGATATTAAAGTTAACAATGCTGTGCCTATCAAGCAACATGCATACCGTGTTAACATCACCAAGAGGGCCATGATGCAGCAGGAGGTTGACTATTTGTTAAAACATGGTTTAGCCAAGCCAAGTTGCAGTCCCTGGAGTTCACCTTGCTTGTTAGCTCCCAAATCGGATGGAACTCCTAGATTTTGTACTGATTTCCGAAAGGTAAATGCTGTCACCGTGCCTGATTCCTTCCCACTGCCCCGCATGGAAGATTGTATTGACAACCTTGGATCTGCCACCTATGTTAGCAAACTAGATTTGTTAAAGGGTTACTGGCAGGTCCCTTTGACCCCCCCGTGCCTCGGAAATCTCGGCGTTTGTTACTCCTGACAATTTTTTGCAATATACTGTAATGCCTTTTGGAATGCGTAATGCCCCGGCCACTTTCCAGCGACTGGTGACCCTAGTCCTGGCTGGTGTTCCAAATTGTAATGCCTATCTCGATGACCTGGTTGTCTATTCGACCAACTGGCGTGACCACATGACAACCTTGCAAACTGTCTTTGACCGCTTAGCTGGAGCCTCCCTGACCCTTAACCTTGCCAAGTGTGAGTTCGGCAAGGCTACGGTTACCTATCTTGGTAAGCAGGTAGGACAAGGCCAAGTGCGTCCGGTGGATGCAAAAATATCTGCAATCACAACTTTTCCAGTGCCTACTACTAGGCGGGAATTGCGTAGATTCCTTGGGATGGCTGGGTATTACCGTGGTTTTTGCCGGAACTTTTCTTCTGTCGTCACTTCTCTCACTAGCCTGTGTAGCCCGTCCAAACCATTCATTTGGACAGCTGATTGTCAAAATGCATTTGATGGTGTTAAATCTCTCGTGCTGTCGACTTGTTCTATTTTGCTGTCGACTCGTTGTCTGTTGCTGTCAACTCGTTCTGTCATTGTTGACCCGTGTGGTTGTACCAACTGCTAGTTTTTTATAGCTCTTTGTTTTGAAGTACATGTTATCTCAGAGATGTTATCTCGTTGTTAAAAAAAAAACATGTTTAGTTGGTGTTAAGTGTCAAACATGTTTTTGTCTTATGTATGGGGGTGTTACATCCCAATGTATATATTCCCCAGTGTGTGTCTCCATGTGTGTGTGTTCTCCATTTTGTTTCCTCCCTCCAGCCATTGTTCCCTTCACCATTGGTCAATTCTTCCATTATTGCAACACAGCACCGATTGGTGAATGGCTTTCCAGACTCCAACACTCAATCCACACCCCCCAATCATGGATCACCCCACACCTGTTAAAACATGGCTTCTCCCTTCAGTCTTTCTCTCTCTCTGGCATGAGGCTAGGCTTGTTGTTTTGGTAAACCTGTAACTTTGACAGTATTGCATTTCGTTTATTGGCCTTTGGTGCTTAGTAGTCATTTCCTTGTGTGTGTATGGCCACAGAGAGAGCATTGTTATTTATAGTTTGTTTTTGTATATATTCTGCTTTTGTTTCTGTATAATTAATGTGTTTTTCTCTCTTTCTCAGGAAGCACAGATGGGGTGAGCTGCCATTTCCTTTGGACATTGTTTTCTCCTGTTTTGGTTAGGTAAGAGTAGTTTAGGTAATGTAATCTCTTTTACCATAGATTAGATTGTGTTTATTTGGAGTATAGTGGTGTTTGTTTGTTGTTTTGGCCTGGGCTCACCCCTGAGCTACATGTGCTTCCTTTGCATCTACCAATAAATATCATTGTTGTTTACAAACCTGGTCCATCATTTCTATCAACCAACTGTTATGTTACAGCCCTTTACCCTTAGACTCACAGGGGTCGTAACAATAACCAACTGATGGATTTTTATTTTCTTTAAGCCATTATGAAGGCACGGTTTATGCACTCAAGTGACAATGAGAATGGACAGATAGCAATACTATAAAGTATATATATAGCTGTTAGAAAGTACATCGGTTTGTTGACAAAGCGTTGTCCTCCAGCCATATATTACACTGCAAGCCGTGGTTGTCAATGTGTTAAGCAGCGATCCACAATTAAGCCCGACTCTGGCTGGTCAGCCAGTGGAACAGGTAAAAGAGGCTAAGTTGCTTGTCATGGTTCTTGATTCTGGTTTAAAGTGGACAAAGCAAATTGACAGTATCATAACAAAAATAGGAAGGAGCATAGCTGTGACAAGAAAATGCACAAAGTATTTAACACCAACCACTTTGAAAGAAGTCATCCAGGCTCTGGTTTTGTCACATCTTGAGTACTGTCCCGTCATATTGTTAGATGTTCGGTAATCAGCCAATCTCATCTCATCATCTCCTTCATGACTCTCTCTGTTCTGCGTTATGTTTGTATCAACCCCTGTTAGTACATCCGTTAGTCATAAGAAACTACACTGCAACGTGATCTCTTTCCTCAGATCCTCATGTTTATTTTCATAAACATAGCCTCGTACCTGATGTAACCCATTCTGTATTCTCATTGTTCAGTCTTAATTCTCTTCAATCCAATGGTTCTCTCTCTCTCGTCGTAGCCAACCACCTTTTCCTGTTAGCTGAAGCTAATGATGATGTGTCACTATTTCCCCTCCCCCACCCAGCGAGGGTGGGGAGGGATGAAAGTCTCTGATCCACGTCTGCTCGCGTCTGCTTCGTGTCTAGATCTAACTTACAGTCAATGTTGTCAAGGCAGATTGTTTTTTTATCGCTTCATTTCCGTTTGATAGCATTTTGAAAAGCACCCGTTTTCAGGTGAAAACAACACATTCTATGATAATCGCCTTTTACTGGAATATTCCAGAACGTTGATATTTGTTGGCCTATTTATGAATCGTTTTCAAATAAACGCTAGATGATCGATAGTATATGTGCACGCACGCACGTTCGAGCCGCGCGCTGATAATAGCTGCTCTCATTTCCTCATGGCTTTTACAGTGAAAACAGCTAGAGCACATATCACAAAAAAGCTTATATCTCTGTGAAAACGAGTCTGATTATCCTAACACTGATAACATAGATTCCTTACCTGACATCAGATGGTATCCAAATGGTATATTCCAATTCCTGATCACCATTCGAAAAAATCGATAAGTATATTGATCCAACGTGTGTACAGTATAACCCATGATCGCCGCGGCTCAGATGCTCCAGAATGAACTCTGGTAACTCCGGCTGCATGGGTGAGAAGTGAAACGTGGACTGGAATATATTTTTTCCCCATTCATTTTCATTGAGTCCATTCCAAAAGGGTGATTTACCATCTGGGAGACGATAGGGGGCGCTTTTTTCACATCTGATCGCCGGCGGCCCCTGAATCTCCAACGGTAGGCTCGCGTGATGCAATATGATTTCAGATCGCTACAAAAAAAAATCAGAGAAAAGCTGTGACGTGGCTTTCAACGTCACAATCGTAAACCCGAGATTAGCCGTGAGTGGCGCTCAAAGTGTTAATAGTGCAATAACGTTAGGTTATGAATATAACCAAGTTCTGTTAATACTAGTGACGCTCAGCGTCATATTGCATATATCTCGCTTCAGCGTATATACACTGAATAAATTTCAAAATGTACCTTTACATGCCAGCATTCATCTGGCCACACCCTCATCCGCTTACCTACATAAGCAGGGATGGGACCACACACTCATCTCCTTCCCAACAAATTTCACCACAATGAAAAATCAAGGGCCGCAGCGGCGTCTAGACGCTGAGCGTCACTAGTATTAACAGAACTTGGTTATATACATAACCTAACGTTCTGTGTCATACTAGCTCCCGCTCAGCGTCATATTGCATAACAGGAGCTGAGCGGGAGCTCGACAAATGAACCCCGCTGAGGCCCCCCAGAACAGGGAGGGCCGAGCCCCCCCCGACCCCCCCTAATGGAGGACACCCCCCCTATTGGAGGTCCCCGGGAGGGCGACGGACCCGACCGTGCGAAGAGGCACTCAAGCAACTCAACGCACAGGGTGAGCAGACCGTGGCCTGACCCCACGACTACACACACGCACAACCCGCATGCCACCCGGGAACGAACGGAGGGAACAACCTCGTTACTGCCCCCAGAATCACGGGGTCAAGGGCAAACCCAACCCCGTGGCAAGGCCGTAGCAGCGGAGCGCGAAGGAAGGCCCAGACCCACCAAAGGGACTGGACCCCCTGGAACGGGGGCCCGGAGAAGTCCATGATGCCAGCATCAAGACCCCACCAGGTGGGCACATAGTGACCCCGCCCCCCACATCGCCAGCGTATTCGGACAAAGGCCCCTCAGCCGAGCGGGCCCTGTCCCCCCAATAGTACACCGCCTGGCACACAGAACAGGCAGTCAGCATGGCCGTAAGCACACAAAAAAGGTTAACCAACGGAAGCAGGCAGCGCACCGGGGAAAAACCAGGCAACAGGCTGTAACCTGAGCCTGGAGCACTGCGGACGAGACAGGCGCCAAAGGAGTCAGCTGAAAACAGCCGCCCCGGCGGAAGGGGCGTATGCTGGCGTTGTTGCATGACCAAGCCTCCATTTAAAAAAAACCCACCCAGAGGGGTTGAGGCAGAGAAGGGTGACACGATTGGCAGACGTCATGAACGTGCAGGGGCACCCTCAACCGGGTAACCCGGGAGTTGACACTGCTCCAACACACCAGGGAATCAACCACCTTGGTGTTACCCAATGCGGTGGTTGTTCCTATAACCCCTCAAGAAAAAACTCCAAAACACACCTGCGGCTATACACCGGCTATACCGCAGTACAAGTGTTTCAGTTTTAAAAAAACGGTTAACCCAGGCCTACGGGTCGACGAAACATTACTTCGGACCGGGCCCGGCGATACGGGAAGCACAGGGTCACCAGAGGAGGTCAAAGACCACCCCAACAGGCCCCTCTTCGCCATGCGTGAGAGAGGAGCGAAAATAATGGAGAACCAGCCCCAAGCACACCGTACTTGGTATACCCAGGCGGTCTCCCAACCAAGTACTAACCAGGACCAACCTGTGTAGCGGCCGAGATCTGACGAGATCGAGCGTGTACAGGTTGGCATGGCCGTAAGCCATTACGACAGTGCAGAGTACAAAATGTACCCAACCAGGGTCTCCATAGCGCTTAACCCTGTGACACCCGGACCGACCTGGCATTTTCCCCCTGAAAAAGCCCAAGTCCCTCAGGGTACCAGAACAGCAGATCTGCATCCCCGGCGGACAACGGGTTTAACTGATCCGGACCAGCGTGACCAGAACCAGTCCCGTGCCCTAACCACGCCGACATGCCTACTCCAGGAGAAGGGGCAGATATGCGTGTTGATCTTAAACATGTTCAGATCCATTCCGTCATCATCCCCCAGATATGAACGAGAATCCGTCGACAACCAAAACAGGTCGTCGGAAGAGGAAAAACCTCCATCCCAGTTGCTTTATAAAAACGCCGTTTTAACCTCAAGCAACCAAGGCGTGCCAGTCAGTCGCCTGATTACAGAACACCCCGAGCTAGCACTATACGTGCGTCGGGACACAACCACATCAATGAACAGGCTATTTAGACCTGTCATTGAATCCCCAAGGCGCCCAGGGGAACGACAAGAGGGGTGTGATGCTTCCTAACTCCAACTCTTCTTAATAGAAAAGAAGGAAGCACCAACAGTATGTATCCCAGTCTACACAGCCGGGGGTAAAATGTTTTCACATTTTTACATCCCACCACCCTCCCATAGGGAGGAGACGGAAATCCCCAGAGAGACTTCCCACGCGAGCTGTACAGATTGAAAAGAATATATTGCACCTTGAGCCATGTAAAAGTTTGGTTTTAGGGCTCTCCGGGGAGGAGGCACTGAACCCATACACACTCAATAATCGAATTGAATCGAATACACACACAATAGAGTAGGACTCCTTCTTGAGGTTCCACTCACCTTGACAATCTGAGGAGGAGGCTCTGTACTCTGAGGAGGCTCCCTCACATGGAAGGAGAGTCCCAACTCACAGAAGGCCCGAATAGGAGCTTCGTGAGGAGGAGCCCTGACCACCCCCCGAAACAGATCCATCATATGGACCTGAACAGCACACGGAAGTCCTACCAACAGAGACGCGCACAGTGACGTACTCTATGGCGGGGGAATTTCTGCGGTGCACACGCCCAATATTCCAGGGCGTGGGACCAGGAAACCCCCCCCCCCCTCACCCTGTAACATGCCGAACCGCAACGTGACAGGAACCTTGAAGGACAGGTGGGTTTACCCCTGACCAACAGAAAAAGGGGGAGAAAAGGTTACCAGTTCACCCCTTTACGACCCCACACCCATGATACGATGTAATGACAAAAAAGAGTATGACGCAGTCATAGTCAGCTCCATGAAGCGTCTAACAGCTTCACACAGCGCATGTGCCAACCTGCTATCTGATTTTTACTAAGGAAAAAACACAGAATAGAGAGGGCCCTCTCAAGAGCCCCGGTATCAGACTTACACATGTGCTTCTGTGGCCAGCCCAACCCAGTTGTAAGTCACACGACACACACAACCCATTATCACCTACAAAAAATGGCAAAAACACTCTACAGAGGAACGCCGTTTTTCATAATGAGAGAATACACAATTCTCGATTAGTATCGGCCACAGGCCTTGCTAAGCACACACGAAAAAGCGACCAAACAATCTTTTCTTTAGGAAAATAAAGTTTCTCAAGCGGTTAGCACAACCCCAACAACTAAGCTAAGGGTTATATCGTATCCCTACCACAGTGACACAATATAGTGTAACAACATGTCTGAGAGGAGGATGAAGAAGTCCCCAGGGAACCGGGGGGAAACACAACCCTCCTACTT
This sequence comes from Notolepis coatsorum, assembly GCF_963971535.1. Lineage (NCBI taxonomy): Eukaryota > Metazoa > Chordata > Actinopteri > Aulopiformes > Paralepididae > Notolepis > Notolepis coatsorum. The sequence continues at coordinate 127,210,737 of NC_140169.1, forward strand.
TACCCTTAATACGGCCAGTTAAACAGGTAAACCTGTTAATATGTGAACACACTGTTCATTGTCATTACAGGCTGAGAAAAGAATCATTCTTTACTCATATGTCACTAAGCATAGCTTTATAGGTTAGTTTAACCCCCTTAGTTGTGAGTGCACGGTACAAGAACACACATGCTGTTTCTCAACACAACAAACCAGATCATTTTCACATCTGTAATAAGCAACCAGATTTGCATGGAGAAGCTAAATACCAGTGACAAGACAATTCACACATAACTCGCGTCGTATCCTAAATGTAGTGCAGCAACACACGTTTTGGAAAACATCGTTATTTACAAAACATTTAGAAGGGAAAGAAAGAAGAAGTGTACAAGGTCTGGTCAGGACCTTGCCTACCGGGAGCGCAGATCAAGTGAATTGCAGTCTCTAACATGGCACCGAAGTAAACACAGCCTCCTGTGTTTGATGACACGGGCAGCTCGCTGCTCCAACCCGCCGCTACGGTACTCCTTGTTGACGCAGTCCTCGCCGGTCTGGCTCAGGGCAGGTTCGACGAACATCCTCTGTCAAAGATGACGTCGTAGTCAAGAGTGTTTAAAACATGTTATAGTCACAGCACGTTCAACAGTGTAGCATTAAGCTAACGGCCGCCTCGGCCGATAGCAGCAAGCTAACGTTTCCTAGCCTAGCCTAGGTAAGCCACAACTAGCACGCAAGCTAATCAGCTATCACCTGAACCTGTACACAATGATATAACAAGCCACACTTAGACATGCCGCCGTTCTGAAACCCTCCTCACTGTTTAAGAGAGAAGAGAAACGAGATGTTAACACAGTTTTACAACGGTGATTTTACCAACATCCGACGGAGCCAGCACAATTCCCATCTGGGCTGTAGCTGACTTGAACACGGATCTTCCGCTAACAAACATCCATGCCCATATTTCCTCGTGAGGGTATACTCTCATGTGTATATGAAAGACGGGGCCTACACTGTGACAGAGAAACATCCACTCGTCCAGAAAACACAGGGATCACCAGTGTTACTGGTCGTGGCCCACTAGTTAACTATAATGGGCTTCAGACCAAGGTCCTCCGCCGTTGCCTAAGAGGCTGAACAAAGGACCCTAATCTGGGGCCGGTTTTCGTAAACATTGTCAGCCAGCCCCCATAGCACTAACAGACAAGCGGAGCTCGCAAGCAACATTACTCACCAACCTGGAACCCACCGCTTCTCACAACAGTCGGTGCGTCACTACAGTCCAGCTGCACCGTCGGAGGGTTTCACCCCGTCCAGCCGCAGCAAGGAGGACTGTAGTTGGGAGGCATGCAGCGGCGTGAACTCCCAATACGAAAACCGATGGAGGTTTTTAGAATGATCACCATCTTCCAGACACTCCAGTACGAAGACAATATCGCTGTATTTTCTCGAAAATAGTGAGAGAGAAAATAAAGATATGATGTCAACGTATCTCCTTGTTCTTCCTTTCCTCAGAGTAAATATTTTTCTCCACGTCAAGTGGGCATGTGAGCAGCACTTAGCTTGTGATGAAATTTGAGAAGGAGATGAGTGTGTGGTCCCATCCCTGCTTATGTAGGTAAGCGGATGGGGGTGTGGCCAGATGAATGCTGGCATGTAAAGGTACATTTTGAAATGTATTCAGTGTATATACGCTGAAGCGAGATATATGCAATATGACGCTGAGCGGGAGCTAGTATGACACAGAACTTGTTTTTTCACCAAACTTCACTTAAAACAAATAAAAGGTGCCTCTTAATCATCAAACAAGAATGAATTTCCCTATTGGGATTAATAAAGTGCAAATCTATAACTTTCACCAAACATCACTTTTTGTAAAATAAAAGGTGACTCTTAAAAAAATATCGATAGTGCAGAAAGTATCGATATTGCGGGAAATTAGTATTGAAACTGTTTTAAATATTCAGAATCGATATGTATCGAAAAATCGATATTTTTGACAACACTACTCTGCAGTGGTAGACAGACCCTTAGTCCGCTGCGCTACCCGGCCGCCCAGATGTACTTTGATAGTTGTTAACTCCTAAATACCAAATGTAGCTCTGTGGTTCAGCAGATCATCTCTTAGAAGAACCAAATTGTTCAATGATGATGTTGATGGCCTTGAGTGCCCACTGTCAGGTCTTCACTGTGGTGTCTAACAGCAGTTGAATGTTTTTCGATACATAATGAATGGGTAATGATTAATGAAACATTTCATGGAACTATTAATAATGGTGTGAACTGTTAAATGGTGCATGTAAAGATGGCTCGATAGCACTTTTAACTCTTTCAGTGCCACTCACGAGATTTCTCGTGTTTTTTTATAGGTGGTTGCTAGCCACTCACGAGATTTCTCGGATTTTTTATTTTTTATTTTTTTTGCGATCTGAAAAATTATTGCATCACCCGAGCCTACCCGAGTATAGCCGAGGGGCGCCGACGATCACTGTGGAAAAAAGCGCCCCCTGTCGTCTCCCAGATGATATAAGTGATTTTGGAATGGACTCAATGAAAATGAATGGGGAAAAAAATCCGGTACTCCACATTTTCCAGTTCACTGATCCAGCCGGGGTTACTAGAGTTCATTCTGGAGCCTCAGATCCCCGCGGATCATGGAGTTCTACTGTATCGCGTTGGATCCATACACGTATCGATTTTTTCGAATGGTGATCAGGAATTGGAATATACCAGTTGGATACCATCTGATGTCAGGTAAGGACTCTATGTTATCAGTGGTAGGATAATCAGAGTAAGTTTGATGAAGTTATAAGCTGTTTTGTGAAATGTCTTCTTTCGGTTTCACTGTAAAAGTCCGAGAGGAAATCAACGAGGCGATTATCCGCGCGCGGCCGTAATGTGCGTGCGTGCACGTATAATATTGATCATCTAGCGTTTATTTGAAAACGATTCATAAAAAGGCAGACGAATATCAACGTTGTGGAATATTCCACTAAAAGACGATTTTCATAGAATGCTCCAGAATGAGCTGTTTTTTATATCAAAACGGGGGCTTTTCTAACTGCTCTGAAACGGCAACGACGCGATAAAAACACAATCTGCCTTCACAGCACTGACTGGAAAATAGTCTTTGATAATGCGATGGGCAGATTAGACACATAGCCAACATAGATTAGGCGATATTAACGTTAACATTGAAGCGGATGGTGGCATTCAAGCGGTAAAACGGAAAACCAGGCGTGGCATTGAAAGAGTTAAGATGCGATTCTACACAGCACCATGTGGCTCTGCCACTGGTGTCATTTTGAGCCAGAACATTTTGTTCTGTTCGGCACATCTCCTACTGGTAGAGGAGAGCATATAAAGGCTATTAACAATGGGTATGATTTACAACTGTTATCATTATGGATGAGAAGCATCACATCATCCCAGGGTTACAGAGATGATTAGGGCTCCTCACTCTTTGAAGGTTAATCGATTTCAAGGACGTGGTCCAATTATCAATCAAATTGTTCAAAGATATGCAGATATAAAGATCAAAATCTGTACCCAATTGTTATTTGCATGCTGTGTGATGACATTTCAGGGACAATCACAGGTATGTTGATGGGGTGCCACATGATATAGTTGTGCAGCTAAAGATATTAAAATACATGTTATGACCACTGATGAACTGGGGAGGTTATTATTGGCATTAGTTGAGACCAGGATAATTCTCACAGAGGAGAATTATTTTAGATTCTTTTAGATACCAATTTCCTTTCTATGCATTCAGTAGAAGGCTATCTGACTGCAAGCTAACCTAGCTTAGTACAAATTGATGGAAGCGGATACGGAACGGCTAGCCTTGCTTAAAACTCTGGGAGAGGTGTTTTTGGCCAACACTCAGTCTAGCCACTCCGTATCCGCTTCCACCCTAGCTAGCTTGGAGCCGGAGAGCTTTCTACTGAACACGCAGAGAGGAACTTGGTATCCATCTTGTCTGACTCTGGAGAAAACGGCAAGTGCATTTCCCATAATGATGTCCCAGTGATGCAGCCTTTATCAACTATGCCCCAAAACTATGGAACAAATGACCCAAAAACATCATGGAAGCCAACTCGCTAGATATCTTCAAAAGACATCTTAAAACCTATCTCTTTGCTCAGGCATTTAAATGAAACATCAGGGATATCCTGCCACAAATTGTACTTTACCTGCACTATTATTATTCTGCCTACTTTTATACACGTCCTATCAAATTCATGTGTCAGTTAGATGCAAATGTTATCTCACTACCTCTTATGCACTGTAACTTTAAGAGCGCTGCTCTGTTGTAATTTTCATTCAATCAATCAATCTGCACGGTGATTGATTGAATGACAATTTTATTAACAGATTGCAGAATGGGTACAATACAGTACGGCTCAATACACACAATTGTTAAGGGGATGCAGACCAGAGAAAGACTTTCGTCTTGTTTACATCAGGGTCCCCCATTTTCAATTCATAATGAATTGTAAGTAAGGGTGCAACTTGCTCCGTGCAATCCATTCTTTGTGGATCTAGCCCTCAGTGTTAAGCGCAATGCACTGCTCTGTTGTATGTTAGAACTTTGTAAAGAAACTCAGTGTTAAGAGCAATGCACTGCTCTGTTGTATGTTAGAACTTTTTAAAGAAACTCAAAGTATTAAGAGCGATGCACTGCTCTGTTGTTCTATTAACACATTGGACGGCAGAGGTTGCTGTGGGCGTATGGCCGTTTGTGCCAGCGCTGTAATGCAATGGGGGTAGATGCCGGTGTTTGTAGTGCTAAAACTATATTAAATATTATAGCTATGGATCTAATAACAACGTCGATTGTCAGTGAGTTTCTTCCGGTCAACATGCAAAAAACAGATAATTTTTTCATCCATACATTTCCGTTTTATACCGTGGTGAATATGAGTATAGTTCTACAGTGATTCTGTGTAATCTCAGGGAACTCTGCCAAACAGCGCTTTACTGCATTCCCCTATAAATCGTGCCACTCCTCGCCTGGATCAATAATCATCCTGAAATCAACGCTAGATTATCGGTATTATGTTTCATCATCGATGCATGAAAGGGGGGGGGGGGGGGGGGGTGAAGCCGGCCCTCCGTGCTTTGATTGCAACCAACAGGACACGGCCCACACACACACCACAGACACATGCTGCGATCGCGGGGAAACAATTATCGGATCAACGCAAGATTGATAATATATAGTCCTTATCTTGTCTATGATGTACTGCAAAAAGAATAATCCAATTATCTGATCGCCATTCCAAATACTGGTCGCGATCGTGTGTCCAACGTTATCCACCAAAGAAAATTAACGTGGGGGGGGGGGCGGGGACCCTCGTCGATGCCATCCCTATAAGCGCTTGCCTATAAGCGCTTGTCTTGCTGGAGTGTTTAGACCCCACCTGCACGCTGCAGCTCGGCCAGGAAAACAAACCACATCGTTTCAAATGGAGTGCAATAGCGGCCGCAAGGCGTTAGACGGCGGTATCGGACCGTTGTGGACTCAGACAGAGTGCCACACAGTCCTACAGCATAGCAGGATGAATTATGAATGGAAATAGCGAATAAAAGAAATAACAATCCAATAACAAGTTTACTTGTTGTTGGCAGAATTCGATTGGCGGGCTAAGATAAGATAAGATAAGATAAGATATTCCTTTATTGATCCCCTTGGGGAAATTCAGGCATCATAGCAGCATGGGGGGGAGGGGGAGGGGTACAGGTAGTAAAACAACACAGTATACAGGTAGTAAAAGACAACACAGGCAGTGTAAACAATTTGATCAATATGGTCAATATAATTTACTATCTGACTAGCTGAGGAATATTCACATTATTCACAGTGTCACATAAGGTGCAGTATGCATGAGGTAGTGTTATAATTTACTATCTACTGAGTATACATTAATCAAAGTACCAGGGTAGTCTACTTTGTCCCCCTTGGGTTCCTATAAGTCCCAGGTCAATGTCTGGTAGCAGTCGCTGTCGCTGCCCCCTGTTGTGGGGCCTGGAGGCTGCTAGTCGCTGCCCACTGTTGTGGAGCCTGATGGCCGCTGGTATGAAGGACTGTCCGAGGCGGTTAGTTGAGTGTCGGGGGGGGATGAGTCTGTGGCTGAACGAGCTTCTCATCTTGACTAGCTCGTCGTAGAGGGGGTGGTAGGGGTTCTCCATGATGGCATCCAGCTTCCTTATCATCCCCCTCTCTACCATCACCTCAAGTCTAGGTAGCTCGACTCCCACCACGGAGCTAGCCTTCCTCACCAGCTTGTTGAGCTTGTTGGTGTCCCTTGAGTTGATGTAGCCTCCCCTATAACGAGTTAACTAGTTTTTGGCGGCCATTGTGTTAAGTGTTATGAGCAATGCTGTTGTAAATGTTATTGTATATTTTTATTTAACTATTTGATCACACTTTTTATTACTATTGTCTATTCTATTTAATTATTTTTAGTATTGCCTATTTTTTAACTGAATCAAACCGCACTTTTTTTATTCTATTTTATTATTTGTATTACTGAATGAAACCGTAAACAGAGAGGCCTATTGGGATGCTAGATCCTAATGTGAAAAACTGTGATTTACCTTACCTTGCTCTCTATCTTTTTTATGCTCGCTTATGCCTGTATTATTTACTGCTGTGAAGCACTTTGAACTGCAATTTCTGTATGAAAAGTGCTATACAAATACAGTTTATTATTATATTATTATTATCATGTTGGCGTGTTCCTTTAAATGTAAATTCTGTGTCTGTAAACTTCTGATTGAAGGAGCTGTAAAACCCTCTGTTGTAGTTTCACGACCAGAGGTGTAAGCAAGAAACGTATTGTCCGAAGTCAATACGCCATTCATTGAGGGGGATTCAATTAAGTTCCTCTGTGAAAAGCCTGTCAGTGTCACCCTACCCTTTTTTTTGCCCATTACAGCACACAATTCAGTCTAGTTCAGACACACACTTTTGTTTCCAGAGGGATGTTATAAGGGTTTGCAGTAATGGACCCAAGTGCTGACAAAGGCAGGAGGCAGATGACGAATGGTTGAATTTAATGAAGACAACAGGCTGAGGTACGGGATACAAGAGGGAAAAGAACTACACTGACGGACAGACTGAGAACTAAACTAGTAACAGAATACTAAACACAGGAAGGAAACATAGGTGACGAGAACAGATCTCGGCCAAACAAAGACTGACAACAGCTGGGGTGATGACAGACAAGACACAGCTGGGAGGACACAGGACTGCACGTGGTAGACACACTCGGGCCCAAAACGGGGCACAAACAAAAGGCGTCGGACAACGGTGCTAGATAAGCACATAACAGTATCTACAAACAATAATGCAAGTGAGGTAATACTAAACAGGGCAACAAGCTTATCCTCCAAGACGGGAGCGATAATGCCTTCACATTGAAACACATGACTACTCACGATAGTGTTCAGCGAACGGCTGACAAACTAAATAGCAATACCACAGGAACATCCAACGAACACCTATCACGACAGGAACAGCAAAACCAGAGTAATGACCAGACCAGGAAGGCAGGGCAGACAACACTTAAATACACAGACTGATTGAAACATGAGGGTTGATTGGAAACGAGACACACCTGGGAACAGAACGACAAGACAGGAGTAAGACTAAATAACAACACAAGACAAGAATAAACACACTGGGGAAATAACACTAAAGACAATAATCACAACCTAAACCAGACAAGGGAAAACAAGGGGCAACAGGTACACTGGGAGGGACAGCAATATGGGGAGAACACTCAGAAACATGGACAGTTTGACCAGACATAAATGTATACAGAGTTCAAGGGGCAAAGATGAGAACTGCCCAGCAGGTGGCGGCAGAGGACCATGAATGAGAGGGGGGATGAAGGCAGGATCGTGTGGAACGTAACAGAAACGGTCTTTGTAAGTTGCCAAAAACTTTTGCAGCTGGGCGCCCCAGTGGCGAACCACATAGCACGCTCAGCCGCGACACGGGCGACCCGGGTTCGATTCCCGAACCCGTCGTTATTTCCCGAATGTCTTCCCCCCACTCTGTCTCCCATTCCTCCTCTGTCTCTCCCTACTGGACTGCCCAGTATAAATAAAGCGATAAAACGCAAAAAAATAAAAAAATAAAAAGTTTGCAGCTGTGCTCCGCTGAATGGAGTACGTCACTCATTCTTAAACTTTCAGCACGTGCCAGTATCCCTTGAATTTGCATAGACACGCCCAGCCAGCTCCTTATAAGGCCAGTGCCGTGTGAAAAACGCAAGTAAGAGGGTCTGCCGTTGCACCTCTGCTGTGTTAATTCTTGTATTCAACAGGTAGCGATTTGCGACTGATCCCAATTTGATTAGATTAAATTGTATTGTCATCATACAGCACAAATACATTACAACATCCAACCAGAGTGCAAATGTAATAGTAAAGTGCAATAGTAGCATAGTACAATGCACAGGTGATGGAACTGGTCAAATGCCTCATTTGGGATAAATAGTTGGTGATTGCGTTCTACAGACATAATCGGAATTAAATAATTATTATGATAATAAATACAACAATTATGTTTTGCATTTATAGTCATGACTCAATGAGGAATCAGCATTACACACACATGTACAGTATCTTCACTAATCCGCCTGCCTCAACTGCTGCATCTTAATAACCCAATCGCGCGATATAGTGGAATAGACTAAAAATAGATGAACGAATACACACATACACACGCGTGCACGCTCCATAGTGCAACAGAAATTTGCGACTCAAAATGATAATACTACTGTTTTATATAATCTCCCAAAATGACATTAGATTAGATTAAAATGTATTGTCATCAAGTTTCTTTATTAGTCGTCATACAAAAGTACAGAATACTTTTATATAAAATGCTTCTTTCTGTTTTGCCCCAGAGATTGTGCTAGATAAAAATAGATAAGTATAAAATATATACAGCACAAGTACAATACTGTACAACTAAATAAGTTTGGCATCCAACCAGAGTGCAAATGTAAGTACAATAGTAACATATATCAAGCCGTTTCTACACTGGCTTAGATGTGCGCAAGCAATGTAATAAATAAATAAAACCAACAATAAATAATATAAGAATAACAAGACAGTGTATGGAATGTTAATAGTCTATTCTATTCCACTATAGCGATCGGGGGTTAGTTCTTATTTATTTATTTTCGGACATGGTTCGTTGAGTCATGATACAGTATATATGTAAAACATGATTGTTAATGATACAAAAGTGTTGTATTTATTATCATTATAATTATTTAATTCCACGGATGTGATGGCAATCCCCAAGGACTTACCGGGTACTGGTATCGATTCCCAGCTAAAAAGAAAAATGTCCAGGCTCGGTATCCCGAGCAGACCCACCGCGTAGGCCAGATGCAAGCCGCATTTTACAATAAACCTCTTCTTCTTCTTTCGTGTAACGTCAGAGGTCCAACTCCGTATCTTGTAGCCATGCCCTTAACTCTGGTCCCACATCAAAGAGGCTGGCTTCCGAGGGTGGTTTGTATAGGGGGCAGATGGTCAGGATGTGGTCAACAGTCTGCTCAGGGTCTCCACACTCACATGCAGCGCTGTCTGCCAGGCCCCACTTCTTTAATGATGCTTTAAAGCGACCAACCCCAGATCTTAAACGGTTCAGCAGAACCCATTGCCGGCGTGGAAGATCGTCTCCTGTGGCGCCATCTCCTGGATCCCAGATGTGGTGGTGGATACGGGTTGGCCCAGCACTCTCCCACTCTCTCTTCCAGGCTGCCGCCAGCCATCCATTTCTGGATAGGTCCTCAGTGGTGGAACGGAGCATCTCTTGTGCCACCTTGTTGTAGGGGTGGCGGGACTTGAGTCTGCTCATAGGTGCTGTTGTTGTTGTGGTGTTGTGTAGGATGTGCCAGTCATGCTTCACTGCCTTCCTTGCTAGGGCGAGAGTGGCAGCCTCTCGTCGTAGGCCAGCTGGTGCGATTCCTGCAAGGACTGGCAGCAGGAAGACGGGTGTAGCCTTCAGGCATCCAGTGATGATCCGGAGGGCGTTGTTAGTAGCCGCATCAACTTTTTTATCGGTTTAGTTCTTAATTATTTAGTTTGCCGTGTGTGTGTGTAATGCTCACGTTGCCTCATTGAGTCAGGACTATAAATGCAAAACGTAATTATGATAATGAAATATTGTCGTATTATCATTATACTGATTTAATTCCACGGATGTCTGTAGTATCGGCAATCCCCAATGACTTGTCCCAGAGAAAGCTGTTGAAACCATGGGCGCACACCGGTCTGTCCGATTTACGACTGCCTTTTCGAGTACGTAAATCCTACATAAATCCTACAAAGAATTTACAATACGAAGCCGTTCGAGAATGCCGAATAAGTACGTAAATCGAGTTACGAAGAAAATCCTCGGTCAATTTGACGTATGTCCGTTCGAGAACGAGTACCTCTGTCTTCAATGGAAAAAAAGAGTCTAAAGAGATGCCATAGGTGAGTCTGATGCACCGATACGGATACTGATGGTATCAGATACAAAAACAATGGAAAGGACTGGATCGGTACTCAGCCATGTATCGATGGGTACTCGGTATTGGCCGATAATGCATATTTAGCACTATGAATCTGAATCTGGTAATGAAAAAGTGGTGTATAGATGTAGCAGTACTGACTATCTGTATGTCATGTATGTCATATATGTCCTGATGAATTGAAAATGGGGGACCCTGATGTAAACAAGACGAAAGTCTTTCTCTGGTCTGCATCCCCTTAACAATTGTGTGTATTGAGCTGTACTGTATTGTACCCATTCTGCAATCTGTTAATAAAGTTTTCAATCAATCAATCAATCAATCACCCCAGTAGATCAAACGTTCTGCCGTAATGTAATCACAATGGGAGCTCCACCCACTGCTTCTGAGCTAAAATGACATCTGGGTGCTTTTTAACTCACCATTTAACTCTGAAGTGTATGATTTAAGCTAAGATAAAGCTATTGAATCTTAAGGGTAATCAGTCAATTTAAAGGAACACGCCAACATTTTGGGAAATTGGCTTATCGTCTTCTCCAGAGAGAGAGAGACAAGAAGATAAGATACCAGTTTCCTCTCTGTGCGTTCAGTAGAAAGCTATCTGGCTGCAGGTTAGCCTAGCTTAGCACAATGAATGGAAGCGGACATGGCATTGTCCAACTAACACCTCTCCCGAAGGCTAACCGGCCATGTCCGCTTCCATTCATTGTGCTAAGCTAGGCTAACATGCAGCCAGATAGCTTTCTACTGAATGCACAGAGAAGAAACTGGTATCTATCTTCTTGTCTCTCTCTGGAGAAGACGGTAAGCTATACGGCAGGTTTTATTATGCTAATTTGTCGATTTTTTTCTGCAGTTGGTGCAAACATCAAAGTTATTGGGTCTAATATAAAATATATAGCGGAACTAACCCATTGTCATATGTTTTACCGCAACATAAAAATCACTACAAAACATGTTAGTCGTCAGTCGATCGTTACTTGGAGGTACTTTGATCAAATTGGTGAGTTGAAACCCAATAATATAATATTGCTATAATTTAGCTTTTCAGAACAGGGCCTTAACATTTCCAGCCACTCCCCTCACAAAAACCCAAAGTTCCAAACCATACTTTCAATTGGTAGATCAAACAACCACTCAAATTGTAGCCAACCCCTGTGTGCACACCATGTCGGTTGTTGTTTGATGACTGGTTGGAGAAATGCCTTTCAAAATGGTGTCTGCGTTTTTCATTCAGTTGTAGACCACCACACAGAGGTGGAATATAAATATGCAATTTAAATAAATATTGGCTCTACCACCGATTTAAATATATATATTCTCTGTGACGGCAGTAAAACGTTTGACCTCCCTGCCCATAGAATCTTCACTTTTGTGTGTTGAATAAAGACAAAAGTCGACTGAAGATACTAATCAAGACACCCAAAATAATTTCATCTGATATTTAAAAACAAAAAAGCCTGTCCCTTATCTACAACATCTAATATTCATTATTCCGGGTGCTAATTGCTCCGTGGTAATACAAACCATTAGGATACGTTAGAGCTGATTTCGGAAACAGCTGTCAAATAAAACCTGTGATCTATAACGGCAGAAAAACAAGCATTTGGAAAAGCATCAAAGGTACATTAGTTCTCAAATGGATCAAGGTCAAAATGTGTTCCAACAGTAATCTGTTTAACTAGCTCATAATCATACAGCCCTGATGGCTGAAAATGAAGCCATGATATTTTTTTATGAAATGCTAATGAATGCTTCTGATCTGTTCAAAGGGTCAGAACCTTCACACACGCAGCACAAAAATTTACCTCTTTTAATTGATAAATATGAAATCCCCTTGGAGAGAGGCAACTAGTTAATAGAAAGCCGACAGTGAGAGAATGAGGACAGCCTAAAAGGCATTTGGGCCACCATCACCTTGCTGTATGTGGCCTTGGCCTCTATATAAATCATTATCTGACAGGAATAGGCCAATGTTCTACTACCTCGGTATGTACAAGGACACACAGTGTCATAGATGGTCTTGCACAAAGCGCCATGCTTGTCTCTCTCCTCCAAATCACCAAAGTCAATAGCGAAACACGATGTCAGTAACTTAAACACGTAGCTATAGTATAAACACGGCTTAGAATGTGAGCACCACGAAGATAAGTTACACCATAACTCTTAAGTAACAACTAAATACACATGTTCTAGGTGAGCGAGAGGCTGAGTTCTTTCTTTCTCTCTCTCATCCAAATACTTAGCTAACGTATCTACAGTATAAACACAGCTCAGAATGTCAGTAACTTAAATACTTAGCTAATGTAGCTACAGTATAAACACGGCTCAGAATGTCGGTAACATAAATATTTAGCTAACATAGCTACAGTAAATACAGCTCAGAATGTCAGTAACATATGTAAATACTCAGCTAACATACTGTAGCTACAGTATAAACACAGCTCAGAATGTCAGTAACTTAAATACTTAGCTAATGTAGCTACAGTATAAACACAGCTCAGAATGCCAGTAACATAAATACGACCCTAGTTACGGACAAACGGAACAACACTATATAAGGTAATGTGTTCATACCATTCTCTGAGTAGCCTGTGTCCATGTTGTGTGATTGGGAGTTAGTGACGATGCCGGTCATAGAGGTGCTTCACATCTAAAAGTGCTTCACATCTTTTTACACCAACATACAGTGTACTTCAGCTGTGCTGTAGCCTATCTTTGAAGTTCCGATGGAACAGAAAGCTTTTGCGTTTAGTCATAGAGGTTCTTCAGGGTACCATTGACGCAGTTGCGCCCACTAATGTCCTTGGCAAATCACACACATGTAGGCCTGTCGAGCTATTTTTAAGCTTTCAAACAAAGACACATTAAGTGTCTACGCACGTAAAAATCTGTTTTCTTTTCCCCCTTCTCGCAGGTTTTTTTCCCACTCTCTCTGCTCTCAACAGGATATGAAAGATGAGATGATCGCAGGCATGAAGGCAGGGACCCAGAGGAGAAACAATAGGAGTGATGGATATCAGGGCTGCCAGAGACCTGGGAGGAGGCTTAGTAATTCATGACCACACCGGCAAAACTTATTTAGCATCACAAGCCATTTGAGCTCACGTCTCTGGCATTATTATTATTATTATTATTATTAATATACACACACTAGAAAGGTGCGCTCAGTGGAGCACACATTTTTGCCAGGTGGCACGATATATCTTTGTAATTTCTATGATGAATCAAGGTGTTTTTCTGGTTCCATAGGTTAATGGTTTGCACCGTAGATTAATTGGCAAATGCCTGTCTGCTATCAGAAATGCAAGCTAAGGCCACAATGAGATATAAAAATGTCTCAATCAGGCATTCCAGCGAATTAACTATACTAGTACACGCAGGGCCGCCGCTAGTAATAATAAAAAAAGATTTAAAAAATAAAAATAAAAATAAATAGAATGTTAACAATCACTTTCCATCACAGACCTAAAATCTAGTTTTGCTTACATGCTTATATATTTCACATTAGACACGTTTGTAGAATAGTGTAGACCAGTGGCGTCGTTAGCCCTGGGCTTCAGGGGCTTTAGCCCCGGATGTTTTCTCCTAGCCCCGGATATAAAAAAAAATCTAAAATTTTTTTTTAGATTTCTTTTTTTTAATGGCAGCATCCCCATTGTCTGTGCTGAATGTTTGTTAGTGTTTGGTATTTTTCTTTGGTTTTTAGTACTTTTAAACGTCGATTTTTAGCAAGTAGTAGTTTTCATTTGATCCTATATAATTTTTTCATTCACCGATTTGTGGACTTTTTTTTTTAGTGTCTTGAAAGGCGCATTATAAATCAAATGCATTATTATTATTATTATCATCCAGGAGGGAAAAGACACTTTGGATAGTAGGGACTGCATCTCTGCCTGTCCTGGCCAGGAAACACTTTGCAACTGTGATCTCCTCTGGCAGTAGTTGGATATTGTAATGTGTGGCGAGGGGTTGCAGCAATTCCACTGAGAGAAACTGGTCTGAGGCTGGATAACATGCCTGTATGCCTCTCATACGTTGTTCTCCAACTCATGAGAACCTGCTCTCAAGCTCTTGCAGCATTCTGTCGAGGACTGGATAGAACAGTCTCTGTCTCAGCTGATCTCCATGAGGTCTGAGCTTGTGCCACAAGATGACTCAACTACATACTCGTCCATCCTTTTCTGCTTTCTCCTTTGGCTGGTAGTATGTTCCTCAATCCCAAGGCCATTACATATGGCCTTTGTCCTGTCATACATGTCCACTGCCATCTCTGAGGTGCGATAACCTTTGAGTGTGTCCTGCACTGTGCTTTTAAATAGTACAGATAGGTATTGAAGATGTGCACTTTAACGCAGCAGCACCTGACAAAGACATGCTCATGATACTGTGATAAACTATAATAAGCTTTAATCGAACCCTGGTTCATTTCCTCGGATAGTCCGGTTGGTTTGGGGTGGTGTGAAAGCTCATTCACTCTTGCAAGTGAACCCTGCTGTGGTTCATTTGAGATGTGAATGCAAAGCGGACCAAAGGCAGGAAAATACCCCAAAATCTAATCTTTTTTTTATGAGAAGACTGAAACATTATTTATATAATTTTTTCGATTGCTTAAGCACGATTTTGAAAACAGGGCCCGGTGTTTCAAAACACTACACACAATTAGCACAACCACACACACAATTATCAGAACACCTCAGATCCTTTGCTAAATTAAACACAAACTATACACTAATTTATAAAAACGACATTTTGTTACCATATGAAACACACGTTTCATATGACTTAATTCTGTTTGAACCAGTTACACACTGCTGTGCTTAACCTAAAACACATTTAGCAATTCTACTTCTCAGTGATTAGAGTACTGTAAGTGAAGTACACAGAGAATGTGCAAATATACAATAAATGCACCAAACACTACACAAGACCAATGCTGTAGACTGATGAAAATATTATTTATTTATCTCCATATACCCAAATCAATGATGCAGACTGATGAAAATATAAATGTTCTCTCCATATAACCAAATCAGTCAACATTTCAACATGGAGAATTACAACAAAACATGTCCCAGTTTTCATGCATAACACAGTAAGCTCAGCAAATATCAGACAAACATAAAATACTGTATCCAGTACAGGTTAAAATGACAGTAAAACAAAAACAAAAACAAAAATAGAAAAAATTTAAATAGTGTACAGAAAATACTAGACATTATCTCTTTGCCTAGCTGGATCTGGCAAGAGATTATTTTGTTGTGATTCTCCATGTTGACTGATTTGGGTATATGGAGAGAAAATGTATATTTTCATCAGTCTGCATCATTGGTTGTCTTGTGTAGTGTTTGGTGAATGTATTATATATTTTCACGTTCTCTGTGTACAGTACTTCACTCTCCTTCCATTTTGGTTGAAGGCAGGTGAACTCACCTGCTGCATTTTTATAGTGCTTAAACCGGATTTGTGTATCTACAATTAAGCAATGGTGTGTTTGTGCATCTGATTGCTGTGTTTAACTAATTGGCTCATATGTGTGGTAATTTGACATTCTATGTGTAATGTAATGCAAGTATTTTTAGTGTTTTGCAAATCACTGTGTGTATTGTTTTGCAAAAAGTGTGAGGCTGACTTTGTGCTTATAGGGGTGCAAATCTGGGCCTATGTTTTGCTCCTTGAGTGTAAGCAGTGGTGCAGTGGCAAATTGACAGTAGGTCAAACGCTCCACACGCGCGCGCGCATGTGCACGCGCATTGCGCGCATGCAAATTTTTTTTTGGCACAGATTTTTTTTTATTTTTTTTTGCCTTGAAATAGAGAAGCTGAAAAAGGTAGCAGGATGTTGCCTATATTGTCAACAGATATGGTTGAAAAACAAACAATGTTTTAAATGTATTGATACAATTTCTTTAATTGAATCAACTTAAACTAGAAAAGTAAATACAAACTAAATTAACAATGTAAGTTACATTGTTAATTTAGTTTGTATTTACTTTTAGTTTAAGTTAATTCAATTAAAGAAATTGTTTTACACACAAACACAAAAGCAAACTTAAAATAATCAGACAACTTGTGTTTACTTGGTTCTTTATTTTGAGAAGGGGAAAAAGTACACATCACTTAAATTTTTTCAATGTAATTTGTTTCACAACAGTGGTTTCAAAACAGTTTCAAGTTTCTTTAATAGTTGTCATACAGAAGTACAGAATACTTTTATACAAAATGCTTCTTACTGTTACGCTCCAGAGACTGTGCTAGACAAGATAAGTATGAAATAAAATAAAGTAGCATGTAAAAAGAAGTAAAAATAGAGGTCCCAGTGTTCAGTATAGACATATGTACAATGTTCAACTCTCTCTCTCTTTTCTCCATCTCTCTCTACTTCACTCTCTCTCTTCCCCTATCTTTCTCCATCTCTCTACTTCACTCTCTCTCCCCTATCTTTCTCCAGCTCTCTCTCTTCCCTTATCTTTCTCCATCTCTCTACTTCACTCTCTCTCTTCCCTTATCTTTCTCCATCTCTCTCTACTTCACTCTCTCTCTTCCCTTATCTTTCTCCATCTCTCTACTTCACTCTCTCTCTTCCCTTATCTTTCTCCATCTCTCTCTACTTCACTCTCTCTCTTCCCTTATCTTTCTCCATCTCTCTCTACTTCACTCTCTCTCTTCCCTTATCTTTCTCCATCTCTCTCTACTTCACTCTCTCTCTTCCCCTATCTTTCTCCATCGCTCTCTTACTTAATAATCTCTCAACCCCCATATATTTCTCCATCGCTCTCTTACTTAACAATCTCTCAACCCCCATATATTTCTCCCTCTACTCCACTCTCTCTCTCTCTCTCTCTCTCTCTCACTCACTCTCTCTCTCTCTCTCCCCCTCTTACACTCTCTCTCCCCCCCCCCCCCTCCCTCTCTCTCTCTCTCTCTCTCTCCCTCCCCCCCCCTCTCTCTCTCTCTCTCTCTCTCCCTCCCCCCCCCGGTGGCATCCTTGCGTTGCAGGTAGGAACATGAACATGATACTATTGTTGTTGTCAAAATGATCCGTTTATACCGTGTACTCGCGGACGTGGCCGTTGGAGACACTCTACCTGTGCTTTTGTTATGTAAAAACGGTGGCCGCGGCCCCGCGGGCCGAGCCGGTACTTAGTTACAACGAATGGGAACAGCGGATTTTTGTGTGCGTGACTGCGCGTACACGCGGGAACATATCCGTGCGCGATTGCGCGTACTTCAGCCTCAGTGACCGAGGTAAAACGCCGTTATACCGCGTTATACAGCACTGCACCACTGAGTGTAAGGTTTTGATAATTGTGTAATACTTTTGATTTGAGTGTTTATGCAATCGAAGAAAACTGTAAAGACTAGAGATTAACTGTTTATTTCTTTTGTACATAGGCTGTGCATAATGTTTGTTTGTTTATTTGCTTATGTGTATGATTCTTAACTGTGTTTTTATTTTCTTATTGGTGTATATGTATGTATATATATGTATGTATGTATGTATGTATGTATGTATGTATGTATGTATGTATGTATGTATGTATGTATGTATGTATGTATGTATGTGTATATATGTATATTTGTACCCTCGTTGGGGCCTCTTGGACCATATCAATGTTTTATCTAGCTAAATAAAGGTTAAATAAATAAATAAGAAACTGATGATTTGGTCCTGTTAACTTTGAATTTTCTATGGGGACTGCCCATATCCCTCTCATGGACCTGGACCTCACTTTAAAAAACTTGAATCTAGTTCTTCAGTATTCGTCTCTAATTACCAAAAATTGCGTATTTCTGTGTGGGGGAAAAAGAAAAAAAAGGTTTTGTTTTCTTTTTTTAAAACTTTATTTTTATAGCGTTTATCGCTTTTCTGGTCAAGCATGACCGACAGAGACAGGTTGAAATGGGATGTAGAGCAGGGGAAGACATTCTGAGAAATGACGGCGGGTCCGGGAATCAAACTCGTGTCCCCCAGATCCGTGACGAGCCCCCCCCCCCCCCCCCCCCAATGTTTTCTAACCCTAAAAACGCCCCTGGTGTAGACACGTGAATGTGTCTGACTTGTTCCGGGCTCTGCGGCTCTATTGGTTTCAATGGACCGTTTACTTTTGTGCCGGCAAAGCATCGTGGGAGGACTAACACTAGGGGGAGCTGGTTGGCGTCAGTCTGGTATTCGGATATGTGAAGAGGAACTGTAATCACCCACCACGAGGAGCCACAAGTACGGGGTCTCTTCAGCGAGTGGACGTCTTTGCCAAGAAAAGAGCATCCTACTTTTGAAAACGTGAAATACCAATATTGCACCGGAGCAGAAGAAATAACGCAGCGTGGCGTAAGCTTATCAATACCAAGTGTAGTGATTAGGTTACGCCAAGACGAAGAGGACGTTCGGCAGATGGACTGAAGATGGACTGAAGAAAGTGTTGCGTGTTAGAACGTTCAGTCGGGGAGAGATTCTACCAGGAGCTAGCCACACACACACACACAGCGCAGCTAGCCGTCGTTAGCCAGGAGCTAGCCACACACACACAGCGCAGCTAGCCACACACACACACACACAACCACAGCGCAGCTAGCTGCCGTTAGCCAGGAGCTAGCCACACACACAGCGCAGCTAGCCGCCGTTAGCCAGGAGCTAGCCACACACACACAGCGCAGCTAGCCGCCGTTAGCCAGGAGCTAGCCACACACACACACAGCGCAGCTGAATGAATGAATGAATGAAAACTTTATTTAACAGATTGCAGAATGGGTACAATACAGTACGGCTCAATACATACAATTGTTAAGGGGATGCAGACCTGAGAAAGACGTTTGTCTTGTTTCCATCAGGGTCCCCATTAGCCAGGAGCTAGCCACACACACACACAGCGCAGCTAGCCGCCGTTAGCCAGGAGCTAGCCACACACACACACACAGCGCAGCTAGCCGCCGTTAGCCAGGAGCTAGCCACACACACACACAGCGCAGCTAGCCGCTGTTAGCCAGGAGCTAGCTACAGACTACCTGTTGACCGCCAGACCAGCCCCCTTCTAAGTATCACAGCCGGTGGACTGACACACAGGAGAGCTAACGGAACGTAGACCAATCTCGGTCACTCTCTTTGTCTGGGAACGCCCAAAACCAAATTCGGTCACGCCCATTTTGCGCGACATCCAGGCTTTTTTTACTGTCAGCGTTTGGGAATTTCATGTCGACAGGTAGGTGAAGTGAAATTATACTTATTTTAGAATATATATATCAAATTTCATGAGTATTCATCTATATTTAGTCATCTAAAGACTATTAGATATGAACGTATGTACCAGTAAAAAGTGGGAATCTCTAGAATGTGTTTTGGGCGACGGTGTTTACAAGAGCGGGTAGCCTCTCAACTTAACGTTATACACAACACTTTCTGTTGTCAGTAGATGGCAGCATTGGTTTAAAAGGTGAAAATGTTATGACTAAAAAATTACTACAAATCCCAAGACCTTTAGCACCTAGTTCACAGGTCAGCACCGGATTAGGA
Source organism: Notolepis coatsorum (assembly GCF_963971535.1). Lineage (NCBI taxonomy): Eukaryota > Metazoa > Chordata > Actinopteri > Aulopiformes > Paralepididae > Notolepis > Notolepis coatsorum. Next base: position 127,230,770 of record NC_140169.1, read on the forward strand.
AAACGTGATCCGAGGAGCGTTAAACTATTAATGCAACCTGGATATAGTGACAGAGAATGGTCACCTAATTATCTTAACAAAAGTGCATCATTAGCATTATGTTTGTTGTCTAATGGTTGCAAAAAAAGGAGGTAGGGACCGCACTCGGAATATCGTTGTTTTTATTTTCAAGTTGTTAAAGGGCACAAAACGTTTTCAGCCATCCGGCCTTCATCAGTGTTGTCTAATGATACAATTTAAGATTTTAATGTTATCCGCATATAAAGGACAAATAAAACATTGTTAATTTGTAAGAAACCTCAATGAAAACGGCGCAGGGTAAATTATATTCGCTATTGCTATGAAAATGTGATAGAATCCTATAAAAATGTGGACGAATTTGGTCACCGTGACGTTAGTAGTTCTTGGGAGGAGTGATACAGCAAAGATCGGACTAAAACGAAGATACGACGGAATGGCTTAAACCTTCTCACGTGGCAGTTTTGGGCTTCTCAGCACAACCATGCACCGGGGAAAAGGGTCGCTTGTTTTCCTTTAACTTATATCCCTTTCAGCAATTCAGTAGCTAATGCAACTCATCCCAGTCGGTGTTTAGCTCAGCCAGGGGGGATGGAGACTGCCAGCTACTGCTAGCTGACGTTACTTTCTCTGTCAGACTTGGGTGTGTTCCGCACAGCTGCAACTTAAGGAGTAACACTTTCCTCCCATGTATAGAAGTATCTTCAATGGTGAGTGAAAAACAAATACGTTTTTTTATATTACGTTGACTGTATATGCCCAGCCTCGGGCAGCACTATTATTTAAGAATACGTTGACTGTATACCAAGCCTTAGCCCCTTTCGTGACTGTGATGCAAGCCCTGCTTGAATACGTATTCAAGCAGGGCTTGCATCACAGTCACGAAAGGGGCTAGCCCAGCCTCGGGCAGCGCTATTATTTAAGAATACGTTGACTGTATGCCCAGCCTCGGGCAGCGCTATTATTTAAGAATATGTTGACTGTATGCCAATTTCTTTTTTTTAAATAAAAATGTATTAACTAATTAATAATAAAAAAAAATTAACCTTTAAAAAAGGGCCTCGCGTTTAAATCTCACACAGGGCCTCGCATTTCTCCCAGACGGCACTGAGTACACGAATGACACAAGTCTAGATGACTGGTACAGACTCTGCGATAGTGGGATGTATAAAGGACGGTGATGAGAGGGAATACCGGGAACTGGTGTGCGATAAAAACCACTTGCCGCTAAATGTGGCGAAGACCAGGGAACTGGTTGTGGAGCTGGGGAGGAAAAGTGCACCTGTGACCCCCGTTTCCATCAGGGGAGTCGATGTGGACATGGTTGACGATTACAAATACCTCGGTGTGCACATCGACAACAAACTGAACGGGTCAAAACACGCAGAGGCACTCTACAAGAAGGGCCCGAGCCGACTCTACTTCCTCAGAAGGCTGAGATCCTTCAATGTCTGTACAAGGATGTTGAGGATGTTCTATGAGTCGGTGGTGGCGGGCCAGTAGTGTGGTTGGGGTGGAGCTGGACTCTCTAGCGAGGGTGGCGGAGAGGAGGAGCCTTACTAAGCTCCAGGTCATCAGGGAAAACTCCTCCCACCCACTACACACAGACTTGGCTGACAGGAGGAGCATGTTCAGTGCTAGGCTAACACTCCCTAAATGTAGCACTGAACGGCACAGGAAGTCCTTCATTCCGACAGCCATCAGACTTTACAATGCATCACTGTGCCTCACTGCATCACTGAGCACAGAGTGACAGTTACCATCTTCCTGGACTTTTACTTTTGAAACAACACTGTGCAATATTACACTTACTGTAGACTTCTGTATATTTTGACTGTATATTTTTTACTGTATATTTTATTCTATTCTTATGCAATTTGTTTTGTTATTCTTATTCGTGACTTTGTTCTGTCTAAATGTTTAATGTGAGCGATTTGTAGTGTCAAATTTCCCTCGGGATAATTAAAGTATTTCTATTCTATTCTATTCTAGACACTACCAATGCGAATGTGCTCTAAAATACACTATGGAACATTAACAGGAGACGAACCACAGCAGGAGAGGATTAAAAGAGGGGTGAAACACTGCAATGAGGGGAAAAAAACATTTGAAAGCCATTGCAGCAGTGGAAACCATGTGAATTGACCACCTGTTCAACAGTCTAGTGGGCTGCTAACATTAATCATCAGTCTCACTGTAGAGCCTGAGAGTAGGGATGTTCGGCCGATATTGGCATTCAAATGTGATATCGGAAATTATCGGTATCGGTTTTCAAATATATATATATATTTTTTTTACATTTATTTAACCTTTATTTACCCAGGCAAGCAAGTAAGAACAAATTCTGATTTAATTTATTGTCAAAAGTATGCATAATGTTGTGTTAATTCCACGACAAGAGATATGTAATGTTAATTACCTGAAATTATTCCGTTTTTATGCTCTCGACCGAGCATAAGTACAGGTACATGTAAGTATCTATATGTTTAGAATTACGATAAGCATAAGTATATTTTCAATGCAATGATTATAAATCATCCTGAAGTTTAGAATTACGATAAGTACAGGCAAGTATATTATCAGTGCAATGAATTTCAATTATCCTGGATATCCTCATGTTGAAAGGCCACATTCCCGGAGCTCAGCTCGATCACTCTTTAGGGGATTGGGGAGCCAATTCCCTATTGATTGGCTCGGGATATCTGTGTTTTGGTCCCCCCCCCCCCCCCCCCCCCCCCCCGGTATGGGGTCTCTGTCCCATAAATTACCATCTACCTCTATTGGGCAAGCGCTCAGCTCCCCCACTGAGGCCACTCCACCGAGTGCAGTCTATCACGGGCCAATGTGATCTCATCCCTCTCCGGAGGCCGCTCCGTCGGGAGACTGGTCATAGGCTAACAGTCTTGTCCCACTTTTAGAGGCTACTCTAGCGGTTAGAGGCGAAAGGTCCCCTTTTCCTTCCCTAATCCAATCCCTGCTGAGCGCATGTGGCCAGGAGCGCGTGGCTCCATGTGTATCCTCCCAATCAGGCTGTTGCTCTAATAAACTATCGATTTCTATGGAATCTGTTAAACGTATCTTTTTGTGTCTGTTGTCATTGGTGTGGGCTGAACTAGCGGCACGGTGGTGTAGTGGTTAACACTGTCGCCTCACAACAAGAAGGTCCAGGGTTCGATTCCCGCTTGGGGACCAGGTTTCCATGATGCCAGGTACTCAGGTGGGGTATCTCCCAGGCCTTTCTGTGTGGAGTTTGCATGTTCTCCCCGTGCTCGCAAGGGTTTCCCCCCCGATAAGATAAACCCAATGGAAAAACATGCACAACAGATCGCTAACGCTGTGGCGTCCTTGACGAAGACGGACAGGAGCACTTGGATTGGTCCCCGGGGCGTGGCTCACGTTGACGCCCTATCTGCTCCCGGCTGCCCATGGGGGGAAGGACAACGGGATGGGAAAAGTGCAGAGAGACATTTCATCGGCATGTGTGTGTGTGTTCCTGTGGGTCGCCCATCTCGTGTGTGTGTGTTAAACTGCATGACAAATAAAGACTTCTAGTCTAACAATTACAATTATAACTCATGAATGGTATTTTATCAAACTTCAGCCAAGGGACTCTTTTTTTAGATGGTTACCTGTGAGGGCTGGCCCAGTACTGCACGCTTCCAGGTGCCAATTACCATCACGCTCCTGAGAGGAGTTACCAATCAGCTCGACGGGAGCCCTCTTATACACGGTTTGCTGAACGTTCAGTGTCGGGTCATTTTGGTCACCACCAGCTACTGCTTGTGTCTCTTGTGTGTTTCTCCAGTACGCCCTTGGACATTGCTGCTGTTTCCTCTCTCTGCCTCCGTGGACCCGTGCCTCGTATTTACACTTTGATCTTGGTGAGTTTTTGGATATCTATTTTTGATGAACTAATATCCTCGTTTTATCCTGGACTCAATACCTCCATCTGTTTTTGTGTGTTCCTTAACACTGAAGACAATACCTTCATCTGTTTTTGTGTGTTCCTTAACACTGAAGAATTGTCACTTTGTTTTGTTACCAGACTCTGTCTTGTTACTGGACTCTGCCTCGTAGATTTCTACGTTTCTATTACTGACATTCTCCGTTTTCTTTTTCTCCACGAGTGGATTATTATCCAGCTGCAGAGCCGCAGAGCCCTACTCGGCTAAAGGATTGTCCTCGGATGGATTTACTTTATTGTTGCCCATTTCTGTTGTGAAAAAAATACGCCCATCGTTTTTGGCTAACTCTGAACTACCCGTCTGTGTCGTGCTGTTAACATAACATTACGACCCGACCATGTCAACCTCAGCCGACACAGACGGAGTTAGAGCAGCCTTGGCAGGTCAGATCCAGCTGACCAACGCCCACACCCAACAGCTAGAGGCGGCTGCGGCTGCTGTGCAGGGCCTCCGGACCCAGGTCCAGCCACTCCAGGCCTCTTTGGATGTCCTAACTACCCAGCAGGCTGCGCAAGGGGTTCAACAGGCAGATATCCTGCAGCAGCTGCAGGCCCTCGGTACAGCGCTTGACACCCTGCATTGGAACCAACCGGTTGCTGGAGCCTCAGTTAACCTACCTCCCGCCGTCGCAGTCGACCCCGCGCCCTCCAACCCAGCTCCCCGGGAACCCCATCTCTCCAGCCCACGACCGTTCAACGGTAACTTCGAGGAATGTGCCACGTTCATCATGCAATGTGAGTTCGTTTTTATTCATCAACCCAGCAGATTTACTACAGAGGGAGCCCGGGTAGCTTACATGATTAACCTGCTCACAGGCCGAGCAGCACAGTGGGTTACTGCTTCCTGGTCCATGAGGGCTGACTTCTGTTTATCCTACACAGAATTTGTGGCAGAGCTCCGAAGGGTTTTCCACCACCCAGCTCGTGGCCAGGACCCTGGAGCCCGGTTGGGCACCTTCCAGCAGGGCAGTGGCAGTGTCACCGACTACGCGCTGGAGTTCAGACTGGCCGCAACCGAGAGCGGTTGGAATGACCGGGCGCTTCATCTCACTTTTCTGAAGGGGCTCAACGATGCTGTGAGAGACCAGCTTGCCACCCGGGAGGAGCCCGATTCGCTCGAGGCCCTAATCAGCCTCGCCATCCGCATCGACGGACGCCTCCGGGAGAGAAGGCGCGAGCGAGCCAGACTGGGACCCCCAGCCGTTCCCCAGACCTTGCGCACTCGTGACTGGACTGCTGCTCGTCCTGCCTCCTCCGCTGGACTGGTGGTCCCTTCCCCTCCCGGCCTGTGACCAAGGAGGAACCCATGCAGCTGGGACGCACACACCTTAGCCCGGCCGAACGGGAGTCCCGGCTCAGGTCCGGCCTTTGCCTCTACTGCAGCCTTGATGGACACCTTATCTACAATGGTCCTACCCGGCCAAAAGACTAGGCTTGCTGGGACCCCGGGAGATCCTGGTGAGCTGTTTTTCCTGTTCCCACACCCATGCACCACCTAACCATCTGACAAGTGTCACCCTGGCCTGGGCGGACCAGCGGGCGACGGTGGGTGCACTCGTTGACTCAGGGGCTGATGAGAGCTTCCTGGATTTTGAGTTTGCCACCCAGGCCAACATTCCACTTGAGAACCTCGAGAGGCCCTTGGAGGTCTTCGCATTGGATCAGCACCACCTGGCCGACATCACTCAACGCACCTGTCCTGTCCTCCTCACCATTGCTGGTAATCACGTTGAGAGACTCCAGTTCCTTATTACCAGGTCCCCTTCAGTCCCAGTAGTTCTGGGTCGTCCCTGGCTCACGCTGCATGAGCCCCACATCGCCTGGTCCTCCGGCACCATCATGGGGTGGAGCCCCTCCTGTCATGCCCAGTGTCTTCAGGCTGCATGGGTGGAGCCCCTCCTGTCATGCCCAGTGTCTTCAGGCTGCTTCCAGTCCGTCGCCCCGGAGTTCCCCTAGTGTGCCGCCCCCAGACCTCTCAACTATCCCCCCTGAGTAGCACGACCTCGGGGAGGTTTTCAGCAAGTCCCGGGCTCAGGCCCTTCCTCCTCATTGGCCTTACGACTGTGCAATCGACCTCCGCTCTGGGGCTCCCCTTCCCGGCAGCCGCCTTTACAGTCTGACCGTCCCTGAGAAGGCAGCGATGGAGGAGTACATTTCTGAGTCCTTGACAGCAGGCCTCATTCGGCCCTCGTCCTCCCCGGTGGCGGCCGGCTTCTTTTTTGTTAAGAAGAAGGAGGGAGGCCTCCGGCCCTGCATTGACTATCGCCAACTCAACGAGATCACCATCAAGAACAAGTATCCTCTTCCTCTCATGAACTCCACCTTCGAGCCCCTCACCCAGGCTACCGTCTTCACTAAACTGGACCTCCGGAGTGCCTACCATCTGGTCCGTATCCGAGAGGGCGACGAGTGGAAGACCGCCTTCAAGACTCCCAGGGGTCATTATGAGTATCTGGTAATGCCGTTCGGCCTCACCAACGCTCCGGCGGTATTCCAGGCGCTCATGAACGACGTCCTCCGTGACATGCTCGAGGAGTTTGTGGTGGTCTACCTTGACGACATCCTCATCTTCTCCAAGACTCTCGAAGAACATGTCCATCATGTCCGCCGAGTACTTGCGCGCTTCTCCACAACCGGCTCTTTGTTAAGGCAGAGAAGTGCCGTTTCCACTCTGATTCCGTCGAATACCTTGGCTTCATCGTGAAGAGTGGCCAGACCCGAGCCGACCCCGCAAGATCCAGGCGGTGGTTGAGTGGCCGGAGCCCTCTTCTCGGAAGGAGCTACAAAGCTTCCTCGGTTTTGCAAACTTTTAGGTTCATCCGGAACTACAGCCAAGTGGCGGAACCACTTACCAAGCTGACCTCTCCCTCCCTGCCATTTGACTGGTCTCCAGCGGCCTATGCTGCGTTCCGTTCCCTCAAGAACAGATTCACCACCGCCCCGGTCTTGCTCCACCCTGACCCCAAGAAGCAGTTCATTGTGGAGGTGGACGCCTCGGATACTGGACTAGGGGCCATCCTGTCTCAGCGGTCGGCGACGGACCAGAAGGTCCATCCGTGCGCTTTCTACTCTCGTCGTTTCCTTCCTGCTGAGAGGAACTATGACATTGGGAATCGGGAGCTGTTGGCAGTGGTGGCTGCCTTGGAGGAGTGGCATCATTGGCTGGAGGGGGCCGAGGAACCGTTCACCATTTGGACAGACCATAAGAACTTGACATACATCCGCGCATTCAAGCGCCTCAACGGCCGGCAAGCACGGTTCGACTTCTCTTTGACCTTTTGCCCTGGGTCCCGCAACATGAAGGCCGACTCTCTGTCCCGGTTACACTCCAAGGGGGATCCAACCACTGAGGATCCGACTCCCATCCTCCCGGAGGTCAGGGTGGTGGGAGTGGTCACCTTGGGCATCGAGACCGTGGTTAAACGTGCCTTACGTTTCCATCCCGCTCCAAGCAACGTACCTTTTCGTCGCCTCTTCGTCCCCGACTCTGTCCGGTCCCGGGTTCTCCGGTTTGCCTGCCACCCCGGCGTCCACGCACCTTCTCCTTTCTGGCTCGTCGGTTCTGGTGGCCCACCATGAGGAACGACGTCAAGGAGTTCGTGCTGGCCTGCACTGTCTGCGCCCGCAGCAAGGCCTCTCACCAGGCACCCTCCGGTCTACTGCAACCACTTCCCATTCCGAGCCGCCCTTGGTCCCATGTGGCGTTGGACTTCATCACTGGCCTTCCACCCTCCCAGGGAAACACAGTCCTTCTGACGGTGGTGGATCGTTTCAGCAAGGGGGTTCACCTCGTGGCCCTTCCCAAGCTTCCTTCAGCTTCCGAGACAGCGGACCTCCTGACGAGCCACATGTTCCGCCTCCATGGTTTTCCCCAGGACGTCGTCTCGGACCGGGGGCCCCAGTTCACTTCCAAGGTATGGCAGGCCTTTTGTAAGGGATTGGGGGCCACTGTTAGTCTTTCGTCTGGTTACCATCCACAGACTAACGGGCAGACTGAGAGAATGAACCAGAGCGTGGAATCTGCTCTCCGGTGTGTTGCCGCCAAGAAGCCTGCATCCTGGAGCCGGTTCCTCCCCTGGGTCGAGTACGCCATCAACTCCCTGGTCAGCTCCGCCACCGGCCTCTCGCCGTTCGAGGTATCTCTGGGCTACCAACCCCCTCTTTTCTCTGCACAGGAGTCGGAAGTGGCAGTTCCCTCCGTGCAGGTTCATCTTGACCGGTGTCGTCGTGTCTGGGAGATCACCAGGACTGCGCTGCTCCGGGCATCGGAGCGCACCAGTCGGGGAGCTAACCGACGCCGGATCCCTGCGCCGACTTACCAACCAGGGCAGAGGGTATGGTTGTCCTCCAAAGATCTCCCGCTTCAATCCACCGCCAAGAAGCTGAACCCCCGGTTCGTCGGCCCTTTCGAGATCCGGAAGGTGCTCAGTCCCACGGCGCCTGTCTCTCTCAGTCCCCTGATGCCTCCTGCCCCAGATCCGCCTCCTCCCGAGATGGTGGATGGACACCCCCAGTGGAAGGTCCGCCAGATCATGGACATCCGACGCCGAGGACGGGGGTTCCAGTATCTGGTGGACTGGGAGGGATACGGTCCTGAGGAACGGAGCTGGGTCTCCCGCCAGCTCATCATGGATCCCGCCCTGATCACCGACTTCCATCATTCCCATCCAGAGAAGCCGAGGCCGAGCAGGTCGCCGGGTGGCTCCCGTGGAGGGGGGGGTACTGTGAGGGCTGGCCCAGTACTGCGCGCTTCCAGGTGCCAATTACCATCACGCTCCTGAGAGGAGTTACCAATCAGCTCGACGGGAGCCCTCTTATACACGGTTTGCTGAACGTTCAGTGTCGGGTCGTTTTGGTCACCACCAGCTACTGCTTGTGCCTCTTGTGTGTTTCTCCAGTACGCCCTTGGACATTGCTGCTGTTTCCTCTCTCTGCCTCCATGGACCCGTTACCTCCGCGAATATAAACATACAGCTGCCTCATTGACATTACCCACACTTGTTAAGTAGTGTCTTTGATTCCTGCAAAGTCAGCCGAGGCCACCCTGACCGGGAACTGCACAATGTGAGGACATTCTGCACAAGCCTTTTGAAGTAGAAACCCTAGAAGATTAATTGACATGCATGTGTGGCATCCACTCTCTGGTTGGAGCACAGAGGGCTTAGTTCTAGCGGGTGCTTAGGGGGTTGACTTGACTTCCCAAGTAATTGAACAGGGGGGTTTATGGACAACCTCTGCATGCGTTTATCCACGGCAGAAAGCTTTTCTGTAGGATATTATGGGAAAGGCTAGAGGTGAGAGAAATGTCTTTATGATTGAGAGAGTAAGGCCTTAATTCCTGTGTATAAGTATGTTTTAGTGCAGCTGCATGTGTATATGTGCGCGCGCACACACACACACACACACACACACACACACACACACACACACACACGTGTGTGGCATGTCAAACAGCTTAACAGCAGCCAGATGGCTGTCAGGTGTTCCTACAGACCAAGAGCTCCAGAGGGCTGACAAGATGTGACATACCTACCCCCAACTACATCAGACCCCATTAGGGTTAGGTCACGTCGCGCTGCGCTCCAGACAACTCACTATCAACATGGCTGCCAGCCTGCCTGCCTCAAAACTTTCCCCCAAACTTTCAAACGCTCTAATTTCTACCAGTTGTAGCTACTGCTAGTAATAACATTATTGTACAACATATCGTTGGAGCTTTTATACATTATTCAGATTCTAGGACTTAAAAGTAAGATTCCATGACTTTTCCATAATCACAGAGCATTTCTGTCACCAAAATAAAAGAATAAAAAAGAAAGACAAGAAAATGCATTCTTTAAGGCGAGACAGTACCCCCTAATAGGCAAAAAATATATATTTTAATAGATATCACTATGAAACTTTCCCAGTTTGTTATGTACATAAAAACTAAGAAAAAATGTATTGCATGTTTTCAGAATTGTATGTTTATATATGCAAATGAGAGTTTGGAATCAGGGCAGGCGTTCTATCGCCACGCTCTAAGACAAACTCTAACCTTAACCAACTTCGAAAGAGCGCCTAAGCTTAACCAGTGTAAAAACGTGCAGTCCCACGATTGGGCGTACATGTCACATGACCTGGCCAATCAGAGACGCGGAAACACGAACGAGTTGGAGAAAGGCTTCAAGCGTATGGCGTATCAATCATTATACAACGGCATGCAAATTTCTCGATTCTGATTGGCCATTCACACGTCTTTATTGGTAACAATCCACGGTCCTGGGCTCAGGACCCGCCCACAACCAAATCACATAACCCTCCCCGGCTCACTCCGGGAGAAAACAGGATCGCGGAGATCAAATGGTTATGTTGAAAGCACCATAACGACTAAATATGAAGCGATTCTGTCAAGGGGAATGTGTTAGTATTTTAAACAATGTTGGATGATGTAATTGATGGGTCTTGACTCAATCTAGAACAAAAGAAAAATCGCGGATTGATTGATAGATTAATTGATTGATTTAAATTTCTTCCTTCCTACTTTCTTGCAGCGTTCTCTCTCACACTGTCCGACGCTGGCGTACCCACAAACACACACACACACACACACACACACACACACACACACACACATACACACACGCACACACACACTGTGACACACACACACACACACACACACACGCACACACACACACACACACTCCTGTCTGCAACAGCGGGGGAGTCAGACTGAGAGAGAAGCAGCGCTGTTTTAAGTGAGCATGGTCTATTGAATTGATTGATTGGTTGATTGCTAATTTTATTACTGTACCCCTGGTTTCCAACTGGTTAAGTTTAGGCTAAAAGAAATAAATAAAAAAATAGGGCGAAGAAAACGTTTTTTTCCTATAGGGCAAAGAAAACGTTTTAATAAATTTTCAATCAATCATTCCAATAATACACAGTTGGATGTGTTAGTTGGTTGGATGCACTTCAAGCTGCTTCCACATGAGGCAACTTCTCTCAATCATTCCAATAATACACAGTTGGATGTGTTAGTTTGGTTGGATGCACTTCAAGCTGCTTCCACATGGAGTTGTGGGAACTACTTTTTCTGGCGGATGGTTTTTTCAATAAATCTTCGATTAATGTGTGTTTATTGTATAGAAATAAGGTTGGATGAATCTGGCAGTTGTATAAAAGCTTTACACCACGTGCAGTCGTGATTTGTGACCAATAAACCATGCCTAGGGGGGTCAACTTCTACTCATGTACAATAGAGAGCATCTTGACCGGCAACATCACCTCCTGGTTTGGGAATAGCACTGCAAAAGACCAAAGCAGACTACAAAGAGTGACACGTTCAGCCGAACGCACAATTGGAGGGGGGCTCCCCACCCTCCAGAACATTTACTACAAGCGTTGCAAGGGGAAGGCTAAGAGAATTATTAAGGACTCGAGCCACCCGAATAACTGCCTCTTTGAACTGCTGCCGTCAGGCAAGCGATACAGGAGTCTCAAGGCGAGCACAGAAAGACTCAGAAGTAGCTTCTATCCCCAGGCCATCAGGCTGCTAAACGAACAATGAATGAACACTACACAACAACAACCACCAAACACACATAGCACACACATCCACACGCACACACTCACTTTAAACAAACACACTGTAGCACCCACTACACACACTTTATAGCACACACCCACTTTAAACAAACACACTGTAGCACCCACTCCCCACACTTTATATTTATGGATGAAGGATTGCACTACAACTCGTACACCTTACTGTAAATTGTACCTAAAATTGTACCTCATCCCATTTCTGCTTGCACTAGATAGTACTGTACATTAGTACACTGCATAGTTGTGTATTGTATATTATATGGTAACTCAGAACATTGTACATATGTCTATACCGAACAACTGTGACCTCATTTTCTTCTTCTAAATTCATGCTATATTATGTTATTATGTTATTTGATACTATCTTGTCTAGCACAGTCTCTGGAGCGTAACAGTAAGAAGCATTTTGTATGAAAGTATTCTGTACTTCTGTATGACAACTATTAAAGAACTTGAACTTGAACTTAACGACCCTCGGCTGCACCTCGGGCCTAACAACCACCCCTAGGCATGGTTTATTGGTCACAAACCACTCCTGCGTGTGATGTAATGCTTAAGTATGATACCAATATGGGATATCAGTATGATACCAGTATGGGATATCAGTATGATACCAGTATAGGATATCAGTATGATACCAGTATGGGATATCAGTCTGATACCAATATGGAATATCAGTCCGATACCAGTATGGGCTTTCAGTATGAGAATTGTTGAATTCCTTGTGGCACCACACTTGCATCAGCAGGAAGATGTGAGTAGAGGACTGAAGTGGTGGTATTAAGAATACTGTTGTAATAATAATACTGTACATACAGTATATATGTGACAGAATGGGAGACAGAGGGAGACTGGAATGAACATAAATGGGATACAGTGCTACAGAAAGGAGCCAAATAGATGAGCAACAACTGTATAACATCATGGGAACACTCCAACATTTTGGGAAATTAGCTTATTTAACATCTTCCCTGGAGTTAGACAAGAAGATACATACCTTTTTTGTCTCTCTGCATGCATTAGGCTTAGGGAACGCCTGGACCTAAGCTTCATCACTGGAAGTAGGTCCTACATTAAGCCGAGTTCCCAACAGTTCAAGTTCAAGTTTCTTTAATAGTTGTCATACAGAAGTACAGAATACTTTTATACAAAATGCTTCTTACTGTTACGCTCCAGAGACTGTGCTAGACAAGATAAGTATGAAATAAAATAGTATAGCATGTAAAATAGAAGTAAAAATAGAGGTCACAGTGTTCAGTATAGACATTATGTACAATGTTCGATGCAGAATAGAAGTAACTGAAGTCACGAAAATACACTCCAAATACAACTCCAAAACGTTCCTGTAAACATTTTGTGACCTGTGTATTTACCACGTGGAGAAATACAAAAAAAAATTTAATTAAATAATTCAATAACAATGCACTCTTAATTGAAAAACGACCTATAAGATTCCCTATATGGGAAGAGCAAGGCATACACTCATTAGGGGATGTTTTTAACAAACAGGGTTTTTGTAGTTATGGAGAAATATGCAAAAAATTTAATCTCACCAAGTCCACATGGCTTTTTTACATACAGTTACGGCTATGTTTGAAGTCTCACAGTGTTCCATTAGACATACCAATTGAACACCACAGATACCACAAATTCTTCTATGAAAGAGAGACATCGAGAGGTTTTGTTTCAGATTTTTATCATCAATTACTAACGTCCTCGTATGAAACCCTCCAACTAGACTCTGCCTGGAGGGATATACCAGACCTGGAAAGTGACTTTGATTGGCAAGGAGCCTGGGCAAATGTCCGACTTACATCAAGGAACCCGGACCATCAACAAATCAATCTTAACTATATTCACAGGACATACTTGACTCCTATAAGACTGAACAGAATGGGTCTTAAACAAGACTCCAAATGCTCCCAATGTACAAATGGGGACGAAGGGACATTTATGCACATGTATTGGGACTGCCCACCAGTTAAGACATTCTGGAAAGATGTGACCCAACAATTATCAAAACTCGTATCTTGGAATATACCTGTACACCCCTCTGTATTACTATTGAATGATGTTTTTGAGTTTGCAGTAAATCCACAGCTAAAGAGATTGGTTTTATCGGGTATCACAGTAGCTAAAAAGCTGATCGCATCACGCTGGTTTCAACCGGAAAAAATGTGCCGGAAAGTTTGGTTTCTTACATATCTTGATGTGATTTATCAAGAAATATCTACAGCAAGAATTCTGGGTCTCAATGAATCCAAAATGTCAATGTGGTTAGAAGTGGTGGAGAGAATAAAAGCTAGCTTATAATGGTAGTGTCTGGTTAGGAGCGAGGGATAATGGAGGTACTATCCAAAGAGGGGTCCGGGAGGGGGGGGTTCGAGCTGGAGCATGTGTGTAGGTTTTTAGATAACAGGTATTAGGGGTATATCCTATATAAGACAATTAACTAAAATGTGATTTCATTGGATGTGCACTGACAACTAATGCTTGTATATCTTATCGTGTGTTGTCATGTTTGTTTATGTGTTTGTTTAAAAAATAATAAAAAAATAAAATACAAAAAAAAAATTTATTAGACATTTCCGTTTTCTAAGCAGATATACTCTGAACTATTTTTTGCCTAACCACTCCTGTCTGGGCGCAGTGATTTCACATCACCAGTGCTACTTTCTCTAACGTCGAGGTCAGTGTTTACATTTTCGTTTCATTCAAAGGATCCGAACCGATTGAAGTTATTATGTCTACCATGACTGTGGTAAGTTTTCATTTGTTTTTAGATGGAAGGCTGTATTCCATCTGTCTAACGTTAGCGAAAATATTGTGAGATTGATGAATAGGACGTAACTTTGCTGGACTATCCGACCCAGTATAATCCTCAGCGGTCCCTGCATCGTGGGGCGGCTTTGGCTCAGGGGTAGAGCGGGTCGTCCAATGATCGAAGGGTTGGTGGTTCGAATCCCGCTCAAGCCCATGTCCATCCCATTGCCGTTGTGTCCTTGGGCAAGACACTTAACCTACTAGCCTCGTATGAATGTGTATGCATGTGAATGAATGTTGGTGGTGGTCGGAGGGGCCGTAGGCGATGATTATTCGCCACGCTTCCGTGAGTCTGCCTCAGGGCAGCTCTGGCTGCAATTGTAGCTTACCACCACCGGTATGACTGTGTATGAACGAATAATGGACTCTGAAGCGCTCTGGGTGTCATGAAGAGCGCTATATAAATCCAAGCCATTATTATTATTATTATTATTATCCCTTGGCTTTTGATTCAATGCTACTTTCGCTTGCTGACTGGCCTTACATTAGCCCCTATCGTGACTGTGATGCACGCCAACAGCGTTTGGGCAAGTGAATCCACACTTGTGGTATTATTATTACTCTTTTATTATGTAATGCTAGCCCCTTTTGTGACTGTGATGCACGCCAACAGGGTTTGGACGAGTCCCTGTTGGCATGCATCACAGCGTTACATAATAAACAAGACTACATTAGGCTACTTGTAAATTGGCTAACCTATTTTGTTTACTCAGGAGTTCAGGTCATATGAACAGGTCTATGACCAAAGAAAAGGGCATAAAAGTGTCTTCATTGTTTAGCAAGTTTCTATAGGCTACTATCACCAAGCCTTTCACCCCAGGCATTACAGAGCACTGCTCGATCTAGCTAGCTAACGTTATACCAAGATGCAAACCGAATTTGCCTGCTGCCATTACCTTTCCTTTATTCTACTGTATTTCAATAATTTTATCTAATATGGTATTGTTTTCATATGCCGTTGAATGTGTTGGATCAGCTGTAATGCATTGCATTTCAAATATATTGCCTTCATGCATGTATTATGAATAATAATGTTTTTTTTTTTTTTTTTTTTGCTCTGTCATTTATCAATTATGGTGAAGTGAGTGACGTCCAGCAGGATCCACCAGAAGTTCTATAGCGGGCGGCGGGCCTATTCAACTAGTGGCCCGTGGGCCAGATACATCCCTTTTTGATTTTTTCTATGGCCCGCAAGAAGCTGCTTCTGCAAATCTGGCCCGTTAGGTCTTTTAAAAGCACATGTGCTGTGATTGGCTGTAACCATTTGCACTTCTGTATCAAGCCTTGTAACCATAGCTTCCCTATTGTTTTTTATGAACTGGCTGCTGTCTGCAATCGATTTCAATGACGCCATTAAAGTGAAGGAATGCGTGTGATTAGTTTATTCCATGTAGTAATATATCTATTAACATTATACTGTAACAGAGTTATTTCTAGCCATTCATTGACAAAGTATTCTGTGTGGCCCATAAACCCCCAGTGATTTGTTTGCCATGTTGTGATCTTCTGTAATAAATCTCCTGCGATGCCAAAGGACAAAATGAATTAGCTTAGTAACAAGCACAGGCCTTGAAGATCATTATTAACTACACCATCTGTGGCATACTCTGTAAAGAGATAGAAGATCATTAACTCCACTGTCTGTGACGTACTCTGTAAAGAGATACATCACTGACAACAAGAGCCTGTTGAGGTCTCACAGTCCAATTATGTTGTTGCCTCGGAAGTGGTCATGGTTTCTGTGCAGAAGGCTGGGGACACACAGCGGGGGGTACTAGGCCTGTCCTGAGACTGTGCACTCAGCTAACGAGAACTGTGAAAACCAGTCACACAAAGAAACACAAGTTGGCTAACTAGTTGTATAACGTCTACATCCAGTAGTGTTTCCCGTTACACACATGCTACACACGCCCACACTTATGGCCACTAAGGAAAGGTCACTTTAAAAATAGTATCGCATAACCTGAGATTGTATAAAATATGTAAATAACTATGTACAAATACCGATATGCCCTACTATGTTACTTGTTTATTGCACAATGTTGTTTTATTGGATTCTATTATATGTTGTTACTACTGTATTGCACATCGTTGCGGGCAAGACCACCCGCATTTCATTGTATACTTGTATGCCGTGACAAATAAAACTCTTGACTTGACTTGACTTGACAAAACTGACATGATGAGATATGAAAAGCAAAGTGACTTGACTTGCTTTTTTAAAAGGATTTTATCTCTATGATCTTTGTCCAATGACCCGGCACTGATGGTCTTAGTCTATACTATTTAGTAAAAGCAATGGATCGGATCTGTACTTAGTCTCTGCCGGTTAGGCTAGGAATTGGTATTGGCAGTGAAAGAGTTATCGGTCCATCCCTAGTGGAGAGAGAAATTAAATAAAACACAGAACTCTTAATAATAATAATAATAAAAAACGTTTCATACAAGAATTGCCCCCAAAGTGCTTCACTGCAGTGACGTAGACACAAAATACACATAGGCATAACATTTGCATAATTATAGACAGGCATAAAATGAGCATAATTATAGACAGACGTAAAATGAGGAGATAATTGATATTAAAATCTGCTGGAAAGATGTTAATAGTCATTATTACATGGCGTTTTAACATTCGCCAAAATGCTTGATTGTGATTGGTCAATAGCGCTCAGCAGCGGTCCGTTATTACTCGATAACGGACCGCTGCCAGGGGCAACCGAGCAATAATGACCGCTGTTCGCAGCTGGAGCAATCAAGCCCACTGACACACACTGCATCAGTGCAATCAGACACACCTGCCGGCTGCCGGCAATAATAATAACTTTATTTGGGCTGACAGAGCCACAGAACAACTGCGTCTGCATTTGATCTCGTCTTGTCGATGGTGTAAAATGAATTAGGTATATTGTTAGTAAGTTGGGATAATAAGCGGGATAAGCGGGATAATGTATAGCCTATACTTGGTCATTGTCGCAAAATAATTGACCGACACGGAGTTTAGAATACCGAGGCGCCTCGCCGTGTCGGTCAATTATTTTGCGACAATGACCTCGTAGCTATACATTATCCCTTACTTATTAATCAAGCTGTATCCACGTCTCAGTGAATATCCCACTATCACTCAAGTTATTCAATGGACACCCCCCCCCCCCAACAAGTTACATGTAATAAACAACAGCTGACAATATGCTTAGTCCATGTTTGTATTCGAAGCACTAAGTCAATGTGCCAGCAACACCAAATTGCAGGAGAAAAATATGCTCAGAGTACAAAGCAGAACTCAAACATTCCAAGTAGTAGCAAATGAAGCCCTGAGCTCCCAGGGCCATAGCAGTAGTTGTGCCCCGAGCACTTTAAACAGCACATTGTGTGAATCCCCAATATTCATTCAGCACTGGTGGGCCAACACCACAGCAAGGTTATCAACAGCACTGCTGGACAAAAATAATAATAAAAAACTAAATAATCACAATAACAATATTTGATCATATCCATAAACCAGAGCACCAAGATTTAAATATGTGATGTCATTAAAGAAACATGCCAACATTATGGGAAATGCACTCACCGTCTTCTCCAGAGTCAGACAAGAAGATAGATACCAATTTCCTCTGTGCGTTCAGTAGAAAGCTATCTGGCTGCAAGCTAGCCTAGCTTAGCACAAACGAATGGAAGTGGATACAGATTGTAGCAGCTCTCGCCACAGATACTGGGAATGTCGCTGCTGCTGTCTGCCCACCACCAATAAGTCATCAATCTTCTGGGGTCAAGTCCTCCTCCTACACGCTGAGAGAGGCTCTGTAGAGAAGCTCTGGAGGTCTTCCCCAAGACTACAGAGTGCCCCTGCTGATACCCCTGCTGGTGTCCCTGCTGATGCCCGTGCGGGTGTATATTGATAACTTTATCTTATTTCATGAAAGACCTAAACAGTTCACCATGGATTGGGTCCATCTGAACACAGAGGGAGCCAAGCTGCTCTCATCCCACATACTGTACAGCTCACACTACAACCTCTCCTGTATGCCAACCACCTCTATGCCCACGATGCCTGATAACAGATGCAACTCAAGTCCAAGCCTCCCAGTTAATCAGAGCTTAGAGCCCATCCAAACTTCCCCCCAGTCATTTGGTTATCTATCTCACAGTAGTCCATCTCATACCCATACAATATTTCTGTTATTAGTCCATGGCTCCATGCTCACCACACCTGCCTCGACATAATTTAGATCTAGACCAAATGGGATTATAGCTAGTTATTTTGTACATATCACTCCACAGCACTCGTTTAAATAGCATTAAACAACCCATACACCCATAGTAAGGGCCTAGGTCTGACACATGAATATAAGAAGCCTACTACTCTGAAGATTCTGGTCTCTTAGGCAGATCCAGATATTTTAATGGTACAATACAATTGGAAGAGGTGGTGGAGTTGTTATTTATGTAAAATCTTGTTTCTCGGTCAGTATTGTTACTACTTTCACTGCTCCACAATGTTTTAAGCTTCTCACCTTGAAAGTGGATCTGCTAATGTTAGTTCTATAAATAAGTTGGCACATTTATTTATCAATATTCTATTGTTGAAGTAGATCTACGTTTTTCTCATGGTATTTCTTTTATTCGCTATTGCCATTCATAATTCAGCAGGGCACCTTGTGCATGCTGTACTGAATGTGTCTGAGCTGGCAGACGGTCTTATACCACCCTCTAACGCATTCTGCCATTATTGCACCCCGTTAGAAACCTGTTAGTTTATTTTCTCTACCGAGCTGCGGCGTGGGGGCGGGTCCTAAACACTCCGGCAAAACACACGCTTGTAGGGATGGTTTTGACTACTGACCCCTCCCGCCCGTTGAAGTGCAATGCCCAACAACGTCGGAGAAAGGATCGCTGTGGATAACTGGAATGGCGATCAGATATTTGGATTCTTTTTTTTGCATTACATCAGAGACCAGGTAAGGACATTATGAATGCTTGCGTTGATCTGATATTTATTTCTACCCCGATCGACACTGTCTCTGTGTCTGTATGTGTGGCTGTTTGTCGTTGGGTTGCAGCAGGGGGGGGGGGGGGGGGGGGGGGGGGAGTGCGGCACGCCGGTCTAAACAACATTGCATGCGTGCACGAGGAAGGATAATAATTATGATCTAGCGTTGATTTCAGGAAGATCCGATAATCAGACGAAAAATTGTGTTCAACGTGTTTATTGAATTACACAAAAACGCAGTTTTCGCGTCTTTTCCCTGGAATGACTCAGAAGCACCCAAACTATATTCATAAAACGGAAATGTACGGATGAAAAAAGAATCTGTTTTTTGCACGTTGACCAGAAGCAAGTCACTGAAACTCGATGGCGTTATTAGACCCATAGCTATACTATAAAATATAGGTTTAGCTCTACAAACTACAACTACGTTTACATGGGGTTAATGGACGGCAAGGAAGGGGTCACTTCCCGGAAGGGGCGTGGCACTCAATGTGTTAAGGAGGTTAGTGGTAACCTCAACTTGTTTCAGTTGGTTATGGAACCCACTAGACCTAACCTGGAAGATAGTTATAGGTCTACTTTAATTGGTCTAATCTTTTCAAATAATAACTTTATTTGTCTAGCACCTTTCATACAGGGGATTGCAGTTCAAAGTGCTTTACATCAGTAAGAAATAAGACATAAAATCAGTGTAAAACAAGCAGCAAGAGCAAAGCATAAAGTGGGATAAATAATGCAGATATAATAATCAAATCATATCAGAACCTCACGTTCCAATAGGCTTCTTGAATTTCTGTAATCTGTTACAAAACATGATGAAGGTTATTATTTCATTGGCTACACGTTTCTGCTTCGCCTATGGGATACACTCAGCGTCTGTGCGCGTCCAATGAAAACTTCTCACATGTACCTTCCATTTGCCTGACCACGCCCACCTCCAGCCACTCAAAGCCCAGGTGTGCAGTCTACTTCTTCCTTCCTCATTGTTTTCAGCTAAACGACTGGCTCACATGCCTTTGGCAGTTGAAACGAAAATTGGTTAGTTAGTTAGGTGAGAGATGTAAGGCTATTCCACTGACATAATTTTTCAGGACTTCCCCGGCGCGTTCGGAAAAGGGAGTGCTTGGGACCGCTGCTTGTTATGGAGTTTTCCTAGCAGACCGGCAGTTCTCGTCAGAGGACTGCTGGTCTGCTGTGGCGCTGTCGGTGGAAGGCTTCGAGCCATGGCGTGCTGCCTTCCGTGCTTTTTACCCCCGCATGGAGGGTTAATTGCAGGCTTGACGTGGCGAGGCGTCTCCGGGGGGAGGCGCGTCAGAGAAGATCCCCGACAAACGGGAAGGTTCCCCAGCCCTCGCCAGGTACGGGGGAGCAGCATGCGGCATAGCAGAAACAGTGTCTGTCTGACGGGCATCTCTGAGTGTAAACATTGGCGGTTTGGACGTGTTTTGTGAACCGTCCAGGGGAGCTGCGCCTTCATTCAAGGAAAAAGAGGCGCGTGACCAGCAGGTGTACATCAACATGTGCGTGCTGTGCTTGTTTTTGACCTTGTGGTGTGTGTCCTTTGTCTTTCGAGTGCATAGGACCCCCCCCCCCCGTTATTTCCTGCTGTGTATTCTCAGCCATTATATTTTACTGGCTTGGTGCTGTGTGTTTTTTCCTTGTGTCCGTGGACCGCGCTTTTTCCCCTCGTGTTATGTAGCACGTCAACGGGGAATTGTATGTTTAGACATATTTTTATATATGTGTATATTAGGGCTGACCCCTATTAATCGATTAGTCGACTAATCGGTCGAAAGGGGCCGTAGTCGACTGGCCAACCTCTTAGTTGAATATAAAAAAAAAAAAAAAAAAAATTATTTTTATTTTTTATCATTCTTTCCAAAAGAAAATAGGCCTAGAAGCGTGGTTAACGCTAATGGCACGCATACCAGAGGCTAACTGCCTATGAAAACAGGCACAGAGGCACTGAAAGAGGATTTCACCCATCTAATGAACACACTAGACTAGACAAATATCAAGATGTATCCATCAGTGGACCAATTGCATGCTTTTGCAGAGGACAAGAAGCCTTCAGTCGACTCCTTCAGACATTAAGCACCCCCCACAGCCCCCCCCCCCCAAAAAAAAATAAAAACGTTAAAAATATTATATATATTTTTTTAAAGTCGACCAATAGTCGACTAACGGCACATTTTGGCCAATCCTAGTCGACCATCCAAATCCTTAGTCGGGGACAGCCCTAGTGTATATATAGATATATATATGTATATGGTGTATTGTGAATGAGGTACACTGGGGGACATAAGACTATGTCTTCCCCTGGTCTACATCCCTCTACCAATTATGGTATTGAGGCGTGCTGCTTTGTACCCATTCTGCAATATGTTAATACGATTTTCAATCGGTATTATGTCTCGTTTTCAATCTATGTATCAGGCTGGCTCGCGCCTTATATCATCTGTTTTTGAACAAGGTGAGGCGCCGCGCCGTACAGTGTGGCATTCCCCACTCGTGTTTTGTCAGGAGGACGGGGAATGGTATGAGGGGCCGTTTAGGCCATATACCATCACTGTCACATGTACATATTGAAATGTGTCTCGTATGTTCACACTCCTCACTCGTGTTATGTAATAGAACGACGACGGGGGGCTGTGGTTTTAGACATAATGTGTGTCGATACAATTGTTGTCCCCCGGAAGACCGGGACTACAGGTTCGCCTTTCTGGCGAACCGTGGACGGGCCACGACACGAAGGAGGTGAATAGAAAGAGGTAACGGGTTTCCCCGTTGCCCTGGGTGGTTTTATGTACGTATTGTTTTATTGTTGGGTGCGACTGTGGTAGTGGGACGCTGGAAAGCATTCCCCCCTCTCGCCCACGTTGTACATAATTCCTCTATTCTTTGCACTGTACATACGATGTTTGTTGTTGTTTACGTTGGTTTTTTGTAATAAAAAAGCCAGAGTGAAACCGGTGGGTTCTGTTCAACAGAAGTGCAATTATTCCTCCGTTACCATGTCTGATGTGGCCTTTTCCGTCGGCAGGTCCTTTTTCAGTAGAGAATAGTGACTGTCTGATGTGTTGGATTTGGTCAGTGGCCCTCCATCCTATTATTATTGTAATGCGCTTTGAACCCGCTGCCCCCTGGCGTTTAGCCCGGGGAGCTGCGAGCGGTGCTTGAGGTTCCATCTTTTCTATTGAAAACTTGAACTGGCATTACGCTTGGCGGGGGCCTTTGAACCTAATCATGTGTGTGTTGTGATATGACGTTTTGGTCATATCCCCCGTGTCTTGTGCCTTTTCCGTCGGCAGGTCCTTTTTCAGTAATGTAAAATGACTGTCTGGTATACTGGTTTTGGTCAAGTGCCCCACCGATTCTATTATTATTGTAATATGATTTGACCCTGCTGCCTCCTGGCGTTTAGCCCGGAGAATTGCGAGCGGTGCTTGGAGTTCCATTTCTTTTTATTTGATGAATGGGAACTGGCGTTACACTCGGTGGGGGCATTGTGCTTGATCGTGTGTGTTGGATATGACGTTTTAGTCTTATCCCCCATAATATACCTGGTATGATTTCTGACTGTGTCTGATACTAGATTGTTCAGTGACCCTGCAGTCTGTGTTGTTTATAATAACATTGAAGCTGCTGTATCCGGTGGCGCTCAGCCCGGAGGCAGGCGGGCGGTGTCTGGTCCCGTTGTTTCAAATTGGGACCGGCGTTATGCCTGAAGGGGGTCCTTTACAATCTATTCTTACGTGTATAACGTTTCGGTCTTCTCCTCCGGGAGAAGGCCTGATGTGTGGGGCTGTACTATATTTGTTCATTAAATATCTTACATCCAGACCCTCTGGTCATCCATGAGCGTGGACAACGCGCCGCGTTTCCGCTCCCACTGGGAGAAGGTAAGCGGTGACGTATGGTATTTACATATCTGTCCTTTGCATAGAAGGGGTTCCCAGAGGGCGGCTAAGGCGCCACTAGTGCAGGAGATGCTGGGTTCTCGGCATTGCTACCAGCTTGGCTGGTCGTTCATACTAACACAATTGGCAGTGTTAGGGGTGGGAAAGCTGGTGGGTGGGTCCTGGTCGTTGTAAACAGCGACTCCTACAGTTCGGTCGGGGCGCCTGCTCAGCGAGGAAAGGATCTAAGGGGGGTAGTGTGATCCTTCCACACGTTACACTCTCTCAGTGAGAGTCCGCGCTGCCAGGTGAAAAGAAGCGGTTGAGTGTCGGAGGAAGCATGTGATAGCCTCCACTCTCCCAGAACGACCGTAGGGGGTAGGTGCGCAGCGACCAGGAAGGGGATTGGGAATTGGCATAACGACTAACATTGGGATGGGAGAAAAACAGAGAAAAATAAAAAATAAAAATAAAAAAGAAGGGGTTCCCCGCTATCTGTCGGCAGATATATGGGGACCCTTGCTGGCTCTGGCGTTAGCAACCAGGGGAGTTGCGTGCGCACCTCCCCGGTTCGGGTTGTTTATTCAAGGTTCCTTTTTCTTCTTGCTCTGTTTCTGGCTCTGCTGTGATACAGCAGGTGTCACAGCCATGACGGTCAGACAAAATTGGTTTAGACAAAATAGGTCGATTTTCCGGTCCCAGTAATGGGGACTGGTTGAAGGGTCTGCCCCCGTTTTCTGTGAGAACGGGGGGAGTGATTCAGACCCATGTCACGCATGTCTCCCGATCGGTTGATTTTGGGAGGAAGCATGGTGAAGGTTTCCATCCTTGGTATGGGCTGTTAGACAGCCCCCCCTACTGCTGCAAAGGGGGATGACGTCTGCCCACACAGAGTGGCCCTGCTTGTCATTCGAATATGGGGTTGAAAGACGCACAGTGGTACTGTGCTGTGTTTTTCTCCCCGACTCGTATGTGAGTGGATGACGAGTAGAGGGTTTAGACTGAGTTCCACATCTCTGATCGTCTTTTACAGCTGTGTGTATTGAGCGTGCGGTGGAGTACCCGTTCTCCAAGCTGTTAAGTTGGATTGAAAAGGTAGTTTTCAATTGGTTGGTCAATCATTGATGTGGGACCTCGGCCACTGGGCTGTGTCACATCTCACGTGGCGGACTTCGCCGACTCCCTCTAACGTATTGGTAATTAGAGGTCAGTGCTCCCGGGTTCCGGGTGTTTTTCAACACTGCCGTTAAGAACCGGGCACGCCCCCGGATCTGTCGGAACAGCATAGAAACAGCGTTTTCTATGTGTACAGATGGGAAGGAGGGTTTTTTATGTAGGCTTCCCTCGTCCGGGCTGACAGTACTAAGGTATTGGTCAGCCTGTAGGTCCCTGTAACCCCTGGGGGGCTCTGTGAGAGGGCTCGTCTGGTTAGACACAGCCAGAGACCCCCAAGAGAGGGTGACGGGGCAGGCCTGTGGTCACAGGTGGGGAATGCTGCTCTCGCAGGGCTCTACGCTAACCTTTTTCCCAAGGAGCACATGTGCTCCTAAATGAACAAATTTAGGAGCACACAAAGAAATTTAGGAGCACACAAAGAAATTTAGGAGCGCAGTGAAAAAAGTACCAGAGTTTATTAACAAACAATTTATTACATGCATATTATACTGTGCATGTGTGTGCATACTAAGGGACAAACATCTGTGCAATTGCACCACCAAAATCACACATTGGTCCATGCCTACTAGACAAAGGATATAGGTTGTCCTATATTTGTACGTTGTAGTGTTGTCACGATACCAACATTTTGACTTCGATACAGATAGGAAAGGTAATGGAATATATTATTATGCAAAGCTTGCAGAGTTTTCCAGAGAGAGAGACGGAAGGGAGAGAGACGGAAGGGAGAGAGAGAGAGAGTTTTACCGCGACGAGGTGCGTTTAGACCATTGTTCGCAGACTTTTCCTTACACATAGAAACAGCGGCGAGAGAGAGAGGGAGAGAGGTTTTTACCGCAACGAGGTGCGTTTAGACCATTGCTCGCAGACTTTTCCTTACACATACTGTAGAAACAGCGGTGAGAGAGGGAGAGAGGTTTTTACCGCGACAAGGTGCGTTTAGACCATTGCTCGCAGAGTTTTCCTTACACATAAAAACAGCGTGACTCGTGAGATAAGTTGTCACAGAGCTGTCAAAGCAGGGCTGAATAGTTAGATGTCATACCTGTAGCTTCTAAAATTGAAGGTCCGCACTGCTCTGTGTATATTATGAAATGACAATTGCGCTTTGACACGCCCCCTACCCAAAACCATTACTTGCACACCGTGCTCCTAAATGATTTGTCCGGTTCGCACAAATCTATTTTAAGGGGCAAATGCGAGTGAAATGCTCGCACTGTAGAGCCCTCTGGTGGTCAGTCCCTCTAGCGCCTCTGTGACTTACGGCCAGGACGCACACCCCGTCTGTTTTTACGGGGGCAGCTGCGTTAGGGGACACAGGACTCACCTTGAACGCGCCGGGCGGGGTCGGTCTTATCCTAGTGTCCGCCGGGTGTCAGCCATGCTCTGCTGTACTGGTCACCTGTAGGCCCCAGCATTCCGGGAGGCTCACTGGCGGCTGCCTTGGCAGGCCTGGCTCGGAGCTTCCGGTGTGGGAATGGGTGGGGCGGGCTTGCCGTCAGCCCTCTGTGGCTCATCGGTCAAGCATGTGCGCACTCCCTCTCTCGGCGCTCGGCTCGATAGGGAGCATGGTGGCCCTGGGGGGGGGGGGGGGGGGGGGGTAGGGCGCTGTCATGAATCCGGGTGAGGACTTTTGGTCCTCATCAGAACCTTCGGGGGGGTTCTGTCTTGCGGCCATGGCCGGGGGCCCCGCCTCTGTAAAGGAGGAGTGCGGCTCTTAGAGCAGGAACCCCTTCTGCATCCCGCTGCCGGGCGGCTGGCGGGGTGCATGGTGGGGTAGACGGCGGTTTTTCGCATGATCTACTCACCTTGTGCGTTTTGGGGTAACTGCGCCCCACTGCGTCCTTCTCTCCGCTCCTCGTTAGGAGGCGTGAGGGAGTCGGACCCCACCCCATGTTTTTCTGATGGTCGTGAAGGGACCTCAGGGGGTGCATTTGTCAGGGCTACGCGCCCTGCTTCGCCCGTTGTACCATAGGCGAAGCAGAAAAGCGTAGCCAATGAAATATAACGAAGGTTATCCTATAACCCTAGTTATATGATTGGCGTAGCTTTTCTGCTTTAATCGCAGTTCTGAGGACCCTTGGCTGGGTTTAGCTGAAATTCAGTCTCGGAAGGAAGAAGTAGACTGCACACCTGGGCTTTGAGTGGCTGGAGGTGGGTGTGGTCAGGCAAATGGAAGGTAAATGTGAGAAGTTTTCATTGGACGCACACAGGCGCTGAGTGTATCCCATAGGCGAAGCAGAAAAGCTACGCCAATCATATAACTAGGGTTATAGGATAACCTTCGTTATAGTATAATCCATCCATGCCCTCGCCCCCCGGTACCTGTCTGATCTCCTCCACCAGTACACTCCATCCCGGAACCTACGATCCTCTGATCTAGGTCTCCTCTCCATCCCTCGCACCAGGTTACGGACTTTTGGGGACAGAGCCTTCAGCGTGGCGTCCCCTACCCTCTGGAACTCTCTCCCCCCCGAAATCCGCAACGCCCCAACCCTGGACACCTTCAAATCCGCTCTAAAAACACACCTCTTCACCAAGGCTTTCCCCATCAGTTAGTTTTAGATTAAATTAGGTCCATTATCCCCTACTTTCCCTCATCCCCCTCCCCCCCTACTTTCCTTGCCCTATTTTTTGTCCTGATTGTAAAGCGACCTTGGGTTCTATGAAAGGCGCTATATAAATTTGATTTATTATTATTATTATTATTAGTGCTGTCAGGCGATTAAAAAAATTTATCTAATTAATTACAGGATTTGTAATTAATTAATCTAATTAATCGCATTTTAATCGCATAACCATTTTATGCCTGATATTCTATATTCTATAATCATATTTCAAATTGCATGTGTCCGGATGGCAGAATTCAGTACTGTATCTACAAAACCTTCTGTTTAATCATCTTCCATCTATTAATTTGCTTAGATTTTTCAGGTCTGGTCAATTTGAGCATGGTGTTATTCACAGTCAAAGATAAAAAAGAAATTTATTGATGTTCTCATTTGGTTCTGTATCGTTAAGGGGCTCAGCTTGGCATCACCTTCTGCACTATCTCGCGTACGTGCACGCGTACTGAATAAATTCCACAAATGTACCTCTAATACCAGTATTAGTCTGACCACACCCCTCATCAGCTTACCTTCATAAGCAGGTGTGTGGTCACCTGCTCTCCTCCTTCTCGCTTTCACCACAAGGAAAGTGCCTCGGTAGTACCCCACTTGACGTGTTGTTAGTTGAAAAGAGTTGTGACTGGTTTACATTGTGCTTAACCTTTTCTTCTCTCACTTGTTGTATAAGAAAAGGTTTGGGTCATAATGTATTCCGCGGAGAGTAGACCCGCTAGACCTACTCTTCACCACCGGTTCTCCATTCCCGCCTCCGTCGTGCGCCTCGGTGCTGGGCTGTTGCCACTCTCGTGGTTGCCGACCCAGCCCGGGAGACTGCCGGTGGATAGTTTTCCTCACCGACGAGCCGAGGGTTCGGTGCCGTCGCTCCGGCGATGGCCTGATCTCGACTCTGGTTCCTCTGGTTCTGGGGAATCGCCCGTTGATGAACGGGGGATTGTCTTGGAGCCGGAGGATTTGCGACGAAAACTTTTTGCGTCTGCTCGCTCGCGTCGCAAGATGGTGGCGTGCAGACGCGAACGGCCTGGGTTTGGGGAATTGTTGGAGACCAGCGAGGACGCGTCCGACTCTGGATTTCTGATGGAAACTGAAGACTTCATGGAGGAGGCGGACGGGTTCTTGTATGATGGTCCCGTGGAGGAGAGTATCCCTCCTCCGGAGACCCCGGAGGGGGGAGAAATGGCTCCATGGGGCGCCTTGTTCGAGGATGTCGAGGAACCACCTTGGCCTCATCAGCAGGATGCCCTACTGTCAGCCGCATCGGATTGTGGCTCCTTGACCAGTCGCAGCCTGCTGTATGCGAGGGATGCGGGGTCGGTGGAGGAGGGTTCGCAGGGTTCCCGAGCTCATGGCGGTAGCCGCCACCGCAAACGGTGTGCCGCTGCCGCTGCCATTGCCTGCACCTGTCCCTGATGACCTCATAGGCCATCCCTGGCAGCGTCCCCCAGTGAGAGGGGTGGACGTTGTCTACCCATTTTTCCCATCGATGGGGGCCTATGTTCGTCGGGGTCAGGCGGTGTCCAACATCATGGGACTAACTCCCGCCTACGTACCAGTTACGCGGGTGTCGGGGTTAGTCAAAGGTATGGGGGAGGGCGTGCCTCGGCTTGACAATCCGATGGCCGCGCTCCTCTGTCCGGATATGGTGTGGGAACCCCTATGCAAGCCGGTCCTCCAGGGGAAGTCGGCTAGGCGATTGGCTTATTGGGGTGACCAGTCATTCATCGCTGGTACACAGTCGCTGGCTGCGGCGTCTAACATCGCCCACCTGGCTAGATTTGTATCGGGGATAATGACGGGCGGCACGGATCTGAACGAGGTAAAATGCGATCAGATCACCCAGGCTGCGGGAGCTGTTCTGCACCTTTCCCAGGTGCTGGCCATAGCCATGGGGAAAGTGCGCGCCCTGGCCACCCTGGGCCAGCGTCACCTTTGGCTGGAGCAGGCCCGTGTGCCAGAGAAGAAGAGAGCCCCTCTTCTGACGGCCGCCCTCTCCGACGCTGGCCTGTTCGGGAAGGCCCTGCAATTGATGACCTCAACATGCAGAGAAATGGCAGAGGAGAGATCCGTCCTTCAACCCCATTTTCCGCCTCCCGTCCTTGCCGGTGGGGGCAGAAGGCTTCCGCGACGTCGAGCTGTCTCCGTCGCCGCTACCACTACCTCCACCGCCGCTGCTGGCCCTGCCAAGAGGGCCAGGGGACGAAACTGCGCTTCGGCCACCGCCGGCCCATCCCAGACCGGAGGAGACGGTAGGGAACGTCGTGTCCAGCAGACTGTAACCTATCGTCCCTCCGGGGCTCCCCGGGGTGGCAAGACTCGAGCGGCGCGAGGTGGCAGACGCCGTTAGGAGTGACTTTTTCCCCTTTGTGTCCCCTCCTCTACACCCTTCCCGGCCCCTCTGTGATTTTGTGCCTTACACTTTTTTAATTAATAAAAAAAGTTCCCCGATATAAGGGGGACTGTGTTTGGCCGAACAAACTGTGTGTTTCTTCATACAAATCATATGGTGGGGTTGTGTATATATGAATCTACCCTGTTACGTTGGGGGGTGAGTTGTGTTGTGTTACGGGTTTTTAAGCAAGGTCTGCAACTTACACTCGGTAATAGGTTCTATTAGCTTGATGCTCCACATGCAATTAGAACTGGTGTTATTCCATTGCTTTAACTAAGTATATGTGTTTTCACAACGCTGTGTTGTTAGTTGCAGTAATGCTCGTACGCACATTTTTCATGGCCTAGCCATTACTCTCGTTCAGCGTTCTTCCTATGTATGACATAGGCAACGGGTATGGGATTCACGCACAGGCGACTTGTGTTTTGTTGTAAACCCTTTTTTACACTTTGTGGGTAGCAGGCATTGTATTAGCTTATGCTATGCTTTGTTCTACCGGAGGTTTTCAAGATGGCTACGGTTGTTTTCTGTGTGTAGGGATAAAAGGTGTGTTTTCGGGAGGGGGTGTCGAATAAACCCCTCCTTTTTCCCACTTGATTGGTTTAGAGGATTTGTTGATCTTTTCTGCTGAGCCAGTCAGGGCCAAGCCAGTGCTTGACAGGGGGGGGGGGGGGGGGGGTATTCTACCGACTCCTGTTATGACAGGATCCGGTGGGTTTCCCCGCCCGTTGTAGCGTTGTTGCTATGGCGACGCCTTCCATGAGCTGGTGTCTTAAAGATGTCGAGGTTGGGCGCAGGACTTACAGCCTGCTGCGCCCGTTTATGTGTCAAACTTGAGTCTGTTGGTCACGTGTCTCACAGTTTACATATCTTTTTCTTGACCGTGGTCTCATGTGGGAAGGTGTTTTCTGGGGGAGTCTGGTCTTACACTCTGATTAAAAGGAGTGACTGGATTAAAATCATGTGAAAAACAGGGTTTTTACTCCCAGCTGTGCAGTTGGGTCATACGGGTGATGCTTTTTCTTTATTTTATAAAGAGTTGAATGTGTCTTGATGGATATGAAATGAGGGTCCCTGATGGAAACAAGACTAACGTCTTTCTCAGGTCTGCCTCCCCTTATCTTTTTGTATGTATTCCTGTACTGCAGTCTGTTGGGTAAATATTTTCATTCATTCATTCATGGAGTTGATTGCATCTCGCCCCTCTTGTCGTTCCCTGGGCGTCTTGGGGATTCAATATGGTGGTCTAAACGGCCTATTGTTGATGTGGGTATGTCAGAACCAGGCATGCGTTGTTCATGGGACGGGGTAGCACGGTGTGCAACCTCACTCGCTATTTGCATATCAATAGCTCCGGTCGTCAGGTGTGTTAAATACGTTCTCAGACACATTCACACCTAACCTTGTTGTGAAGACGTGTTACATTCCATTCGTAGAGGCAATTAGGCACTGTTTTTAGTCTGTGCCCAAGCGAGGGGACATTAAATGCGCATTCGCGGGAGCGCGCGCACGCGCCGGGAGCGCGCGTGCACGTGGTGCGTGTCACCCCAGATGATTTCAATAACGCACCACTGGTCAGAACGCACACATAGTGCTGGCTCAGGATGTGCTTTGGGCCGTTGCTGACTGGCGCGCCTCGTTTGCTTTGGTAAAACAGCGTTTTTATGGAGCAATTGGGATGGGGGTTTTTTCCTCTTCCGACATCCTGTGTGTTGTCGATGGGTTCCCGTTCATGTTGGGATCAAACGCGCATATCTGCCCCTTCTCCTGGGGTTGGCAGGTCGGCGTGATTAGGGCACGGGACTGGTTCTGGTCGCGCTGGTCCAGATCAGTGCACCCGTTGTCCGCTGGGGATGCAGATCTGCTGTTCTGGTACCCTGAGGGACTTGGGTTTTTTTCAGGGGGAAAAATGCTAGGTCGATCCGGGTGTCACAGGGTTGAGCGTTATGGGACCCTTGTTGGGTGCGTTGTATTCTGCACTGTCGTAATGGCTTACGGCCGTGCCGACCTGTACGCGTCCGATCTCGTCGGATCTCGGCCGCTGTACGGGTTGGTCTTGGTTGGTACTTGGTTGGGTGACCTCCTGGGAATACCGAGTGCGGGGTGCTGGGGCTGGTCTTCCATATTACGCTCTTCTCTTGCGTTTTGGTGCTGAGGAGCCTGTTGGGTGGGGTTAACCTCCTTTGGGATCCTGTGCTCCCTGTATCACCGGGCCCGGTCCGGGGTGATGCTCGTTGACCCGTAGGCCCGGGATAGCCCTGTTGGGAACCGGAACACGGGCTGCGGCGGTGCCGCAGGTGTGTTTCGGGGTTCTTTCCTGAGGGGTTATGGGACCAACCATTGCATGGGGTGATGCCTGGGTGGTTGGTTCTCTGGTGTGTTGATGCAGTGTCAACTCCCGGTTCTCCGGTTGAGGGTGCCCCTGCACGTTCATGACGTCTGCCGATCGTATGGGCTTTTCTGTGGGCAGCTGTCAGGGGTCGAGTGGTCTACGGATCCCACTTCTGACGTGCTGTTTGAAAGCTTGGTTATGCGACAACGCCAGCATATGCCCCTTCCGCCGGGACGGCTGTTCAGCTGTCCTTTCTGGCGCCTGCCTCGTCCGCAGTTTTTCCAGGCTTGGGTTGACAGCCTGTTGCCTGGTCTTTCCCCGGTGCGCTGCCTGCTTCCGTTGGTTACCTCTTGTGTGTTTAACCGTGCTGTCTGCCTGTTGCAGGGCTTGTGTTCCAGGCGGTGTGCTGTTGGGGAGGACAGGGCCCGCTCGGCTGAGGGGCCCCTTGTCCGGATACGCTGGCGATGTGGGGGGCGGGGTCACTAGGTGCCCCCCTGGTGGGGTCTTGATGCTGGCATCATGGACTTCTCCGGGCCCCCATTCCAGGGAGCCCGGTCCTTTGGTGGATCTGGGTCTTCCTTCGCGCTCCGCTGCTACGGCCTTGCCACGGGGTTGGGTTTGCTCTTGACCCCCCGTGATTCTGGGGGCAGTAACGAGGTTGTTCCTCCGTTCGTTCCCGGGTGGCATGCGGGTTGTGCGTGTGTGTAGTCGTGGGGTCAAGCCACGGTCTGCTCACCCTGTGCGTTGAGTTGCTTGAGTGCCTCTTCGCACGGTCGGGTCCGTCGCCTTCCCGTGAAGCCCCTAATAGGGGGGCTACCCGCCATTAGGGGGGGTCGGGGGGGCTCGGCCCTCCCTGTTCTGATGGTTGTGGGGGGCTGTCAGCGGGGTGTATTTGTCAGCCAGCGGCTCCGCTTGGCCTCCCTTGTGCAGAAGGTGATGCCAAGCTGAGCCCCTTAACGATACAGAACGTTGGGTTATGACTATAACCAAGTTCTGTTAGTTAGGGGCGACGCTTGGCATCAGACGGCCGCTGCAGCCCTTGACCTCACCTTGTGGTGAAAGCTTGGGAAGGAGGAGAGCAGGTGACCACACACCTGCTTATGAAGGTAAGCTGATGAGGGGTGTGGTCAGACTAATACTGGTATTAGAGGTACATTTGTGGAATTTATTCAGTACGCGTGCACGTACGCGAGATAGTGCAGAAGGTGATGCCAAGCGTCGCCCCTAACTAACAGAACTTGGTTATAGTCATAACCCAACGTTCATTACAATTTACTCAAAATAAAATTTTCATTCAATCAATCACCGCGCAGATTGATTGATTGAATGAAAATGTTATTAACAGAATGCAGAATGGGTACAATACAGTACGGCTCAATACACACAATTGTTAAGGGGATGCAGACCAGATAAATAATTTCATCTTGTTTACATCAGGGTCCCCCATTTTCAATTCATAATGAATTGTAAGTAAGGGTGCAACTTGCACCGTGCAATCCATTCTTTGTGGATCTAGCCCACAGTATTTCTGACACTGGGAATACATTCCCTGAGATTCATAGATGTCCCTAGAATCAGATACCAAGAACATGAAAAAAAAGTCTGTAAATGTGTATTCTAAATTCTTATGGAATGAATGAGATACAAAAAAAATAGTATAAAAAAAACGCGATAATTTGCTGTGTAATTAATTAATCTAATTAACGCGATAAACTGACAGCCCTAATTCATAGTAAAATATGGTCTAAAGTATAAGTATGTTTTCATCTCTTTCTGCAGCTTTCTCCAGAACGTGATTTATAGCCCCAAATGCATTATATTGATGATGAAATACAGTTTGGTAGGAATCTGTGCGAGATCAAAAATTTCAATTGGACGTACTTCTAGAAGTTTCTACGTATCATCTGATGATGACCGGATGAGCGGGGGATCGTTTATAATTCCGTGGGCAGCGTTATATCATTCATCTAGTGTGGGTGATATGATCATCAGAGCAGTTTATATCGAACACGTTCAAAAATAACGCTGAATCTTACCGTATCTTCCTCGCGCCGTTGGACGATGAGCGTGGAACTGAAATATTCCTATTATGGGATGTAGAAATACGCTATCTATTTCCAGGTTGTATAATAGTATATACGTCCAAATCATGTTGTTTATCGAGTTATTGGCAACGGATCGCTATGTATTGTGTCGAGATCGAGTCCCGGGACCTATAGAGTGCCCGGAAGTAATATGGACGATCAGCACTTCAACCACATAACTTCCTGTTTGGCGCTTCTGCCGATCGGCCACCAGATGGCGCTCTTGAACCGCTAGAGGTTTGAGAGGAGCTCAGAACTGTGTGTGAAGGCTGCGGATGGAAAATATGATTCCGATCACAGATTTTTGAAATATTGATATTAAAGACGAGTTACGGCGTCCTCTGCAACTTGAGCATGGCGGGGAAGGACGCCTAAACACGTTTTCGGCACTTAAAGTGTTAAAAGTAAAAGTAGCGATTTTTATTTCAAACGTATTCAAGTATTAACATCATAAACATGTCACAACAGCATGTAGAATGTATATTATCATCAATACGTTAGTTTAGCAATAGGTTAAAAGTGTTATTAGATAGATTTAACTTTTCGATTTGGTCAAATCTATTTCGCAAGGGCGACCATTTTGGATATTTTGAACCATGGGAATTTTAGGCTTTTTGCAGCCATTTTGTAGCAGACTTCCACATGTCTGGTTCTGCGTTGAACGTTTTTAAAACTACACTTCCTGGAAGATTCTATGGGGTTCAAGGTTCAGAGTTCTGTATGAATTATTTCAATAACTGTTATTATTCGGGATAAGCCACAAAAGGTAAAGTTTTTGACAAATATTGAAAGGCAGTTAGTTT
Organism: Notolepis coatsorum; assembly: GCF_963971535.1. Classification (NCBI taxonomy): domain Eukaryota; kingdom Metazoa; phylum Chordata; class Actinopteri; order Aulopiformes; family Paralepididae; genus Notolepis; species Notolepis coatsorum. The sequence continues at coordinate 127,265,462 of NC_140169.1, forward strand.
CTCTTCGCTATTGTTAACATGTAGGAACAATTAGATCTGAAATTAGTTTCAAAACGGTTGCACTGTGGGGAAAATAAAAAGTACAGTAGATTACAGTAATTTCATTATCTGTTCTTATGCATGCCTGGTGATACTAAATCCAAATTGAACTTGGGCATTTGAAAGATAATATATGTATATATATTAGAGGTGGGCATAGATATTTTTTTTAATCTAGATTAATCTATCTGCAATCCTGGATTTAATCTAGATTAATCTAGATTAAAATGGCTCAAAGAAATTAAAAATAAAAATCTGCCGAAGGCATTCAAAATATGTGTGTTCTACCCAAATAATGACCAGAAGTAAGTCCTTACTTTTTCTTTCCTCCTTATGTTTCTCAGGCCAGGTGGCCCATTACACCATGAGCCCATCTCCCGGTTCCAAAATGCATTACAGACTGTTTGAAAAGGCTGTTTTGCTATGATAATTGGTAATGAAATATCAAAATAATGTTCAATAAGATGTACTTGTGTTTAATAAGTTGTTTTATTCAGAAGTTAACACAAATAAATAATACTACCAGTACAGTACAGTATCTAGCACACTCTCAGGAGCAAAACAGAAAGAAGCATTTCAAATTTGAACTATGTGACATGGCTTGACTCAATCAGTCCAATCTCTATTTCTCCTTCTTCCACCAGTCACTCAGGCAGACCAGCTTGTTTTATGTAGCGGTGTCTACTTATAGTGCCTATAATATTTTTCCCGTTGGGTGCCAGACAGGGCCAAACCCTGCCAATGCAAATCAACTGCTCCAGTGGAGTTGCTCAGTGGCCAATGGTGTCAACTGTTGTTGTACTGGGCAGCTCCCAGGTGTGAATGGAACTGTGTGAATGTGAAGCAGGGCGTTCCTGAAAAAGTGTGCTCAGCGAACCTACCCTGGGTAAATAAAGGTAAAAAAAATAATTTAAGATTAACTGCGTCAATTATATTATCGCGCGATACTAGTATCGCGTTAACGCAGCACGTTAACGCCGTTAATGGCCCAGCTCTAATATATATGTAACGGATGGTATCGTGAAGCGCAGTCAAGAAGGGCTGGGGTGAGTAGCGGTGCTATGGGTTAAACTCACTCTCACATCCTCAAAAGACGCATAAACCCATTACTTAAAAGTGGATTCACCTCTTGGTATAGCGGTCTGTGTTGCTGCCTGCAGTGTGGGAGACCGGGGTTCGACTCCCACTCGGGCATCGAAGTTTGAGGTGACGTTGTCACAACCGTTACAATGGTGCCGTGACCCGGATGCCTTGGGTGGAGTGGAGTGAGTTTGAGAGGGTGAGTGTAACAGATGGTATCGTGAAGCGCAGTCAAGAAGGGCTGGGGTGAGTAGCGGTGCTATGGGTTAAAATCACTCTCACATCCTCAAAAGATGCATAGACCCATTACTTAGAAGTGGATTCACCTCTTGGTATAGCGGTCTGTGTTGCTGCCTGCGGTGTGGGAGACCGGGGTTCGACTCCCACTCGGAGTCGAAGTTTGAGGTGACGTTGTCACAACAGTTACATATATAAATGTGCAAATTGGCTATAATAAGGTAATTTATAAGCCTCATCTTCCCTTTATTAATTTCCTTCGATTTTTTGTACACATGATCTCAAGAAGGTACTGAACGAGATCAGTGGCAGTTTTTAATGTTTGGTCATTATTAGCATGGTGTTATTCACTGTCAAAAAATAAAAGAATAATTCATATTCTCCTTTGTTTCATCACAATTTAAGCAAGCCTAGTAATAGACACAATATTTCTGACACTGTGAATACATTCCCTGAGGTCCATAGATGTCCCTAGATACCAAGAATATGCAAATGGACCTTATAGAAGTGGAGCAATATTCCATTTACCTAGGTATATATTTTAGGCGGATTTTCAGAAAATATTCCACGGGTGGAAGAGGTTAAGGACTTTAAACCACATTTTGATGATTAACACTTTGGTGCCACGCGTATCACTTACCTTTACCCCTAGAATGCCAGCTTTATAGTAGTTTCTGCGGTCGTTTCACTGTTTGTGTGTTCTGTATTATAGCTGTGGAGACATGGTGTGGATCATTTTGACAAACATTACTTGTAGTGCAACATGGAAATAATAGTTTGTTTCCACACACTGTAGTTTGTAGTTTATTACATGCTAAACATCACGCATTTCCAAGATAATCCAGTCTTTTTTCATAGATCGCGAGATAAAACCGTAACGCGTCATGTGCAATAAGCCCAAACCGTTCTGGCTGATCCCCTGAAACCCCAAATACTCCCATATTGTAACTGAGGGGTACAATTCCCTGACTGTATTAATAAGTATGGTATCATTAAACCACTACTGTCTTATGTACATTACTACTGGCCATACAATACACAGGTATATGATATGAACACCTCCACAATGACACGGTTCCACACAAATCTTGATTAGAATAATATTTATTAGCAGCAATAATAGTAGATTACATTACTTTACTTACAGTCGCGCTTGTAAGGCGAAGAATGTGCGTGAGTAAGTCAAGAGCGTAAGTCCATTAGAATAGTACGCAGGAGATAATAAATACCACCTGTATCAATAGGAATTATATCTATGGTACACTAGTAGGGCAGCGGGAGATACTAGTAGGGTCCCTCCGGTTGTAGGCCAGCAGGGGGAGGAAATGTTCGAATGCAAACTCTGGATCAACGGGGAATCAATAAACTCCAGCTACGGGAGACGGTACATTACTCCCTTGATCGGCAGACGAAAGCAGCAGCTGTAATCCAAGTATGCGTGCAGCATAGGTGAAAGCCGGCCAGCCTCTCCCAGAGACGGGCTCGAGTGATGTTCCTCACGGGTAAATCCCCCACAGTAGTGGGTGTAGACGATTCTCCTCCGCTCCAACAGCCACAGGACCAAAGCAATATAATAATAATCCAGCCGGAAAAGGGCTCTGCATTCACCGGGGTAGATTCTCCGGTGCGCGGTACTTCACATTAACTACAGATGAAGCTTTTAGTTTTCCTGGGCGCTTTGCCGCGACGTGCGCACGGTTATATCACGTCGTGGAAATGAATTAGGAACCCAGGCTGCTGTTCTATTTTATGCCGCCAGGAGGCGCAAAGTCATTAGACGGACGCTACAACGTCCTACACAGTATACTGTATAACGATCTGTATATGTTTTGTTGTCTAAAATAAATACCATACCATATGTCTAAAGCAATGTTGCTGAATAAAATAATTAACCAGTTAAAACCTGTCGATTGCTAGTGGAGGTTCATATAAGGGATATATAATGGATATTTTTTGTCTAGTACCGTGGTCTAGTGGTTAATGCCCATTCCTTTCAAGCCGACGCCCCGGGTTTGGATCCCACCGGGTCTAATATATATATATATTTTTTTATTTATAAAATGAAATTGCCCGCAACGATGTGCATAATACAATAGTAATAATATATAATAAGAATCCAACCAATAGAGCGACATTGTGCAATAAACAAGTAAACAAAGTAGGGCATATTTTACAGTAGGGCACTTTGAAACAACCAATCACGTTGCGCGATAGCACGAGCGATGCATAGTCAGGAAGTAATGTTAGAGCTGAGTTCACTCATTCCGAACGGCGAAATGTAAAATGCTACCCAGGATTGTTGCGTTTCGTTATAAAAACTATGCGGTGATAAACAAAAAACGAATCGCAGTATGCAAAACGTGCGGTTCGAGGATCACAGATGGAGATGCAATCATGCAACGTCCAACTTCGTTCGACACTTGAACTAAGAAGGTGCACAAAGATCGGTAAGTGAATGAACGAATGAATGAAAACTTTATTTAACAGATTGCAGAATGGGTACAATACAGTACAGCTCAATATTGTTAAGGGGATGCAGACCAGAGAAAGACTTTCGTCTTGTTTACATCAGGGTCCCCCATAGTAACTTGGCTTGCTACTGTACAGTAGCTACAGTTAAATCAATGAGCCATCGACAGTGTGCTAACGTTATCATATACTCTCTTTTTTAGACTCTTTTTGTATCACAAACAGTACTGTATTTGTAAATCTGGTATGTCATAAATGTATAGATGTAGCAGTACTGTATCTGTATGTCATGTATGTCATGTTATGATGAATTGAAAATGGGGGACCCTGATGTAAACAAGACGAAAGTCTTTCTCTGGTCTGCATCCCTTTAACAATTGTGTTTATTGAGCTGTACTGTATTGTACCCATTCTGCAATCTGTTAATTTTCTTTCAATCAATCAATCAATCAATCAATCAATCATTACATCCAAGATACACGGCTGCTGTAGTCTTGTCTTATAAAATACATAAACAATCAGCAATGTCTCGCTTGATGAATGGCCAGCAGTAGCCTAATTAATATCCTTGGATCTCATATTTTCCCGTAACTCCAGCATCATTAACACCACGGTAACTCCCCTACATGTATCTGACCATTCCTTCATATCCTTCTCACTAACTCTCATGCTTAACCGAAAGGTCTTCACCCCAACTCAAACCGTCTCACTCAGACGTAACCTGGCCTCCCTATCCCCCTCCACCCTCTCCTCTGACATAATATCCGCTCTACCTTTGAGTGACACCTTCTCTGCTCTCCCCACAGAGATGGCAACCTCCACCCTCCTCTCAGCCCTTGCAACCTCCTTTGACAAGCTCTGTCCCCTCGTTGAGAAACCTGCCCGCCGTTCCCCACCCAGTCCATGGCTGACGGATGCAGTGAGAGAACAAAGACAGGTCCTGAGAGCGGCTGAGAGGAAGTATAGAAAATCACGCCTCACTGCTGACATCGACACATATCACAACCTCTTGTTAACATTCTCCAAAACCATTACTAATGCCAAAGCTTCTTTCTTTCACCATAGGATCGAGGCCTCTGCCAAGAATCTTCGCAAACTGCATGCTACCATGTCCTCCCTCCTCACTCCCCCCCCACCCCCTCCTCCCTCATCTTTTTCTGCCGAAGACTTTGCGATCTTCTTTGAGGAAAAAGTGGAGAACATCCGCAGCTCCTTCTCCCAACCCCCACCCATTCCAAACGCTGAATCGAGAACCTCATCCTTCACTCTGTCATCTTTCTCTCCCATTACAGAAGCCGAGACCCTGACACTGGTAACGACGAACCGTCCGACTACATGCCAGCTGGACCGGCTACCCTCCCCACTCCTCCAGACCATAGCACCGGACATCCTCCCATTCCTAACTGCAACCATCAACTCCTCACTCAACTCGGGGGTGGTCCCCACCTCCCTAAAACAAGCCAGAGTCACGCCCCTCATAAAAAAACCAACCCTGAACCCCACCGTCATAGCCAACTATCGTCCTGTCTCTCTTCTCTCCTTTCTTTCTAAAACACTTGAACGTGCTGTATCCAACCAACTTACTGCTTATCTCTTACAGAATGACCTCCTAGACCCCAATCAGTCTGGCTTCCGGACTGGCCACTCCACAGAAACGGCCCTCATTGCGGTCACAGAGGCACTTCACTTAGCAAAAGCGAAAGGCCTCTCCTCTGTCCTGATTCTCCTAGATCTATCTGCAGCCTTCGACACAGTCAACCATCAGATCCTCCTCGCGGCCCTCGCAGGAATGGGAGTGGCTGGATCTGCGCTGACATGGCTGACATCATACCTCAACGACCGCTCCTACCAAGTGTCATGGAGAGGGACTCTGTCTGCCACCCGCCCCCTCCGGACGGGTGTCCCCCAGGGCTCGGTCCTAGGACCCCTTCTCTTCTCCCTCTACACTAAATCACTGGGTAACATAATCACGTCTCATGGCTTCTCATATCATTGTTATGCCGATGATACTCAACTCTTCCTCTCCTTCCCTCCCTCAGATATCCACGTCTCTGAGCGGATCTCGGCCTGTCTGTCCGACATCTCCGCCTGGATGACGACCAACCACCTCAAACTGAACCTAAGCAAAACAGAATTGCTCCACCTGCCGGCCAAATCCTCCCCCCTGACCGACCTCTCCATCACAGTCGAGAATGCAGCTGTGACCGCGTCCCCGACCGCCAAGAACCTTGGTGTTGTCCTCGACGACCAGTTGAACTTCTCTGCTCACATCGCAGCGACAACCAGAACCTACAGATTCCTCCTGAGCAACGTCAGAAGGATACGCCCCTTCCTGACAAAAGAAGCCACCCAACTCCTCATCCAATCAACAGTCATCTCCCGCCTCGACTACTGCAACGCACTGCTAGCTGGCCTCCCGGCCACTGCCACCAAGCCTCTTCAACTCATTCAAAACGCAGCGGCCCGCCTGATATCAAACCTACCGAAGTCGGCCCATGTCACCCCACTTCTTAGGGACCTGCACTGGCTCCCCATTGCTGCACGTATCCGCTTCAAGGCCCTCGACCTAGCATACCGTGCAGCAAAGGGAACCGCTCCCGCCTACCTCCGGTCAATGGTCTCTAACTACACACCCTCAAGACCCCTACGCTCTGCATCTTCTGGCCGCCTCAGACCTACTCCTATCCAAGCTCCCGGAGGGTCATCAAAGAGAAGCCGCCTATTCTCAGTCCTTGCCCCACAATGGTGGAATGAACTACCCATCCCAGTTAGGACAGCCGAATCCCGTCCAATCTTTCGCCGTCGACTAAAGACTCACTTCTTCAACCATTATCTGAAATGATTAAAAAAAAAAAAAAAAAAAAAAAAAAAATCTAACCCTGACTAACCTTACTGTCATGCACTTGTCCTAATAAACTAACCTACACTGTAACACGCAACACTTGATGAACATTGTTACTCAGCTGATAGAGTTGTACCCTTCTTGCTGTCTTGTCGTACAGAACTTGTAAGTCGCTTTGGATAAAAGCGTCAGCTAAATGACTAAATGTAAATGTAAATGTAAATGTAATATTAATAAAAGTATTATCATTTTAATAATTGCGAAACGTGTTTAGTCCCTTGTTTGAGCCGAATCTGGGTTGAACATGATTTGTGGAACTCCCTCTGGTGTTGTGGTCGTGGTAGTCACTGACCTTTGGGAAGTATTTCGACATGTACATGGGTATCTTAGTGGTGTAGTGTACAGTATCTTGTAGACCAGGCCCATTGCAAGTTGCTGTACTCTGTCGTCTACTCTAAGCCATCCTAGGTAGTCAAAGTGGGCAGGGGTGAGGTGGGTTCTAGGAGTAAGGTCAAGCAGTAGTCTGACCAGTTTATTTTGTGATGTTTGTAATTTAGTTTTTAGCGCTTTTGAGGTGCTTTGGTACCATGAGGTGCAAGCATAGTCGTAGTACCCTTGAATGAGTGCTCCTGCCAGAGTCTTCAGGGTATTCTTGTTTACCAGAGAGGAGATCCGGTACAAGAATCTTGTTCGTTGGTTGACTTTTTTTTATTACATTGGTTGCCATTTTGTCACAGGAAAGATTTGCCTCTAGGATGGAACCCAGGTAGGTAATTTCATCTTTCCTTGTGACAATATTGTCACCCACTGTAACAGAGAAGCCGTTGGCCTTGCTGAGTTTGTTATTTGATCCAAGAGAGAGAGAGAGAACTCGCATGGGGGACCCTGATGTAAACAAGACGAAAGTCTTTCTCTGGTCTGCATCCCCTTAACAATTGTGTGTATTGAGCCGTACTGTATTGTACCCATTCTGCAATCTGTTAATAACGTTTTCATTCATTCATTCAGGAGCAAACACACCCAGACTACATACCATCTGTATTCCCTTCAACATCACAGTCTACACCATCTACATCAACAAACATCAGTCGCCATGAGCGGCGTGAAAAAAGGAGAGTGATGCAGCCAAGGAGGATGGTGACCAACAGAGAACCAAGGTCGAGTCAAGCTCCTTGACCGCGTCATCTGTGGACAGCAACGACACCAAATGCAAGATGATGACAGGTGTTACCTGGCCAGTGCTTCAGCACTTGTTTTCTTTCTTGCACACAGAGAAGACAAGGAGCACCATAATCTCACCCATAGATCAGCTATTTATCACCCTTGTCAAACTGCGTCACGACATGTCCTTTGACCTCATCTCCCACATCAGAGGTGTGTCAAAGGCAACAGTCAGTGATGTGCCCAACGGATCATTTCAGTGAGTGAGCGATTCGATACACGCTCACGGCAATGAACCGATTCACTGATTCGACTCACGGTTCAGTGGCGCTTCCGGATCCCGCTGCGAATCAAAAACTATAAAAAAAATTGGCAGATGTTATACATACAATTACATACAATTATACATACAATTGTTAAGGGGATGCAAACCAGAGAAAGACTTTCATCTTGTTTACATCAGGATCCCCCTGTTTACATCAGTAATCATCGGTAACATTTAGAATTGATTTCAAGGTCCTCCTCCTTATATACAAAGTATAAACATTGCGATCATCTACTATTGAAGGTTCCGAGTCACAGTCTAAAGAAAATCAGTGATGCAGCCTTTGCTAACTATGCACCAAAGTTATGGAACACACTATGGACATTAGGGAAGCTAGATCTCTTAATATTTTCAGAAATAAGCTAAAAGCGTACCTCTTCACCATAGCCTTCTAATACACCCCGCTGTTGATTGTACTGTAGCACTATTTTACTCTGGCCATTCTATTGCATAATTTTACTATCTATTCTACTATTCTATTATTGCACTGTATTATTGGTGTGCAAACCAGTCAACTTACAAAAAAGAGCCTGTTGGAGGATTTCAACAAGATAAATGCGACAACATTGCAAAATATTTCACTATAATATTTCAAAGTGAAGTAAAAAATATTATAATAATTATTTGATCATGTTAAATAAGTGTGACTGACTGAGTCCACATTACTTACTTTGCATTGCATGTAATTTAGAATACAGGCAAATAAAAGTAATTTAGTTTAAAGTACAATCTTGGCTGTCTTTTTCTCTCAACGCTTCAATAGGTAGATGACTAAATGTAAATGTAATATCAAATTTTAACAGATTGCAGAATGGGTACAGTACAGTCCAGCTCAATACATACAATTGTTAAGGGGGTGCAGACCTGAGAAATACTTTCGTCTTGTTTACATCAGGGTCCCCCAACAATTAGCATTTCAATGGTGTGTGGGGGGGTTGCCAATCCAATGTCACACCTACACAGGTTAGTCACTACCCCCCTGTTGGGACGTAGTGCCAGTCTAAGTGAGAGAAGCTCTCTCATTTCATGGAAGAGTAGAAGACAACCAACAGTTGCACTTTCTACCTGCGAGGCAGGATACATGGCCTTAGCATCAGCCATACAGGAGTGTATGTATTTGCAACAGCTACTCAAGGGTATTGATGGATGTCAGTATGCACAAACCAAGGTTTATGATGATAACCAAGGAGCTATTGCACTAGCCAGGAATCCTGTAAACAGGCAAAGATGTAAACATATTGATATAAAATATCACTTCATAAGAGAAACTGTGAATAGTGGGAGGATATGTTTGGAATATTGTCCTACTGACAACATGATTGCTGATGTGATGACAAAACCAGCCACTAAGCTACAACTGAAGAAGTTTGCTCAGTATTTGTTTGGCACTTAGTTAGAGTGAAAGAAAAGCATGGATGTGCCAATATGTTTTTTTTGTTGTTGTTGTTTATTTTGTATTGAAGGCCAAAGAGGGAGAATATATATATATATATATTTGTTTTGTACCACAATAAGCTAAGTTCGAGTGGGGGTGTTAAATATATTATTATTATTATGTGCGCCCTTGCTCATTTGTGTTCTACAGAGGGCGATGTAGTAAATCCAGTATGTGACGTCACTGACGTTTCCTTTCCATTCCTGTTCCGGTCTATTATTTGTGAATGATTGTTGTTGATATATATAGCGGCACCGCAAGGAGAAGAAGAAGAAGGTTGACATGGGCAAAGTGTTCATCAACATCTCCATCGGCCTGTGCATCTTCAGCCTCGTCTGGTTCTTCTATGCCCTCTACATGCGCTCTGCCCTAGCTAAACAGGTGGTGACAATCCACCCCTCACCTCCTGTGCTTGACGCCAACAGCACCATGTTTGGGAAAATGTATGCCGCAATTCATATCTTACAAGAGATGCATTGATGTATGTGCAGGCTATTCTGCCTCCGTCTGATCAGTATGTAAAAATCACAAAGTTGGGGATATGGATGGGAATATAATTCACTGATTAAAAGAAAAACCAAAAAAAGAAGCAAAACTCATTCTGTCTCTAGTATTATTTGTTCACGCCAACTGTTTTGGAGATGAGGGTGGAAGTAATTTGGCAGTATGTTTTTATGGGGGGGGGGGCATTCATTCTGTGTTTATTGTGTCATACTGGGGAATAATATTAATATTATGTCCTATTGGGGACATAATTTAAAATTCTGAGCAATTCAATCGTTTTTTTTATGGAGAGGACGTCTGACAGGGGTGGGTGGGGGACACTGTACAACTGTACAAACAACACTGTACATTGCAGACCAGAGAAAGACTTTCGTCTTGTTTACATCAGGGTCCCCCCCCTTATCTGTCACCATAGTACATCTGTGATCCTCGAACCGCACGTTTTGCATACTGCGATTCGTTTTTTGTTTATCACCGCATATTTTTCATAACGAAACGCAACAATCCTGGGTAGCATTTTACATTTCGCCGTTCGGAATGAGTGAACTCAGCTCTAACATTCCTTCCTGACTGTGCACCGCTTGTGCTATCGCGCAACGTGATTGGTTGTTTCAAAGTGCCCTACTGTAAAATATGCCCTACTTTGTTTACTTGTTTATTGCACAATGTCGCTCTATTGGTTGGATTCTTATTATATATTATTACTATTGTATTATGCACATCGTTGCGGGCAATTTCATTTTATAAATAATAAAAAAAAATATATATATATTAGACCCGGTGGGAATCGAACCCCGAGCGTCAGATTGAAAGGAATAACCTTAAACCACTAGACCACGGTACTAGACAAAATATATCAATTATAAAGAGAGCCCACCTGGCACTACACAAAATATACACATTGACTGCTAATTCGACAGGTCTTAACGGTTTAATTATTTTATTCAGCAACATTGCGTACACAAACGTATTGTTACCAAGAAGCATTACACTAACGCTTTCTTTTGATGAAATGAATGGACAAGAGAGCCGTACGTCGGCCATCTAATGAAGTTAGATTTGACACGTTTTAATATATACACTTTGACTGCTGAATTGACACGTTTAACTTATTCATTCTTTAATTCAGCAACATTCATTCATGCAGTCTGTAGACATACTGTAGGACGTTGTAGCATCCTATGAATGAAGTCACCAGCTGTAATGGAATTGAATGGAACTCGAGCTTAGTCCAGCGCGGAGCTCCTCCAATGAATGAACAAAAAGCCGGCGCGTCGGGCAGTTGTCACCAGCTGTATGAGAGCGCCCCCGCTGGTCATTGTTAACATTAACCATGCCAAACGACGTCATAACGGCAGGCAAACAGCTGTTCCTGGACTTTTCCCGGCTGTATCTGTAGGTCGAACTTGACGTTATTCCACTAAGCTCTGATACTTTTACTGTCCTATTCGCACGCGGTTATAAGTGCTCTATTTAGACGCACGGTTGCTCACTTCACTTGGTCGTTGACTCGTGATGAAGGCTTTAACGTTTGAGGGTAACACGTTTCTAGGTTAACTTGACTTTAGGCTAAGTGCTGCTGTATCCACCTGCGACGTATTTATACGTACGGTGAATAATCTAGTACCAGCCTTATTCCTGTCTCGTATTCTTGCGCAGAACCGGGCATGTCCAGGCAAGCCTTGGCGGTGACTTTGAACTAGACCTTGGGGGTATGGCAGTGGCGCCTAGTGGATCGCTATCCAATAGGAGAACGAAATATTATGGTCTGTACTAGGTAAAAGGGATATTCCGTGTATATGTACAAAGAATACACAAGGGATATCAGACGATATACAAATACTATACATGGGATCTCAGGCAATAAATATATATATTCTGTTTAATCTGATCCTTCGTAACACATATCAAAGGTATGATCAAAACAAAATCATCAAGGGGGGGGGGGGGGGGGTTGTTTTAACTCAAAACTGTGATCGTGTTTGCCGACCATGTTTTTCATCCGGTGAAACACAGAACTGTGATCGTTAGAAAAACACGTTTCAGATTCGGTAAAATAGACATAGAATGTACCTTACCTTAGCCAGAAGGTATTCCAAGAAGAAGAATTCCAAGTGATCGCATCGCCGTCGCGATTACCCGTGTATATGTCTATACTTGTGTATATCGGAAATAGGCTTCAGGCAAAAAAATCTCGAGGCGATCGCTGTCTCCCATATGTCTAAATGGCTTTTGATTTTCTTTTGAATAAAAAATTTATTGATTCCATTGATAAATATGCACCATGGAAAAAGCCTAGGATAAAAGACAGATCATCAGTGTGGTTTACACCAGAACTGGCACTCTTATTTACATTTACATTGAGTTTCATTTAGGCAAATCAGAAATGTACTGCCGCAGTGAATGATGCCAAGACAAATTAGCCGCTACTCTAGTTATACATGACATAGTATCAGCCCTTGACAAAAGAAAACATTGTGCTGCCCTGTTTGTAGATTTGTCAAAGGTGTTAGATACTGTTGACCATTTTCTTCTATGACAAAGATTACAATGTTGGCTTCGATACAGGTGCTTGCAGTTGGTTTCAAAGCCAGATATTTCAGTGTGTGAAAATGTGAAATGCCCAATCAGAGCTTGTACTATTACAAAGGGTGTCCCACAGGGATCAATCCTGGGCCCTGTCTTATTTACCATTTACATTAATAATATTGTCTCATCTCTGAGCAGATGTCAAAGCCATCTGCGTAAGTGTAACGTCCCACCGGTTCATGGACTGTTCTCCCCTGCTCTACACCTCTCCCCGTCCCTGTATGTCTGTTCCTTGTATTTCTGTCCCTTATATTAGTGTTCTTTCCCCTTTCTCTCTCTCTCTTGCTCTTCATGTTGCCCTGTTAGTCTAGTGTTATTCTTGTCTTGTGTTACTCCTTCTTGTCTTGTATTAGGTTATCTGTTTAGTCTTTGTAGTTACTGTCTGTTATTAGGTTCTCAGTTTGGTGTCTGTAGTCTGCTTGTTTGTCCCAGTGTATGGTATTTGTCTTGTCGTCCATAGTTGTAGTTCATTGTGCTGTTTCTTGTAGTTCTTGGTCAGTCTGTTTCCCCTCCCAGGTGTCTCCAGTTGTAATCATCCCAGGTGTTTCTCGTTTGTCATTTGTTCCTGTGTATTTCAGTTCCTTGTTGCCTGTTCTGTGTCGGTTCATTGTCTCTACTACTCTGTCTATGTTGCTTGTTCCATGTTAGTACTTAGTTTGTGTTTACTTTTTCCCCTCTTCCAGTTGTCACTGAGAGGTTTTGTCTTGTTAGTTTTTAGGGATGCACCGATATGAAAATTGGCCACCGATACCGATACTGATTGTTCAACTAACACAATCGGCCGATACCGATACTTGTGGCAAAAAATAAGTATTTGTAATTTTTTTTTTTATATATATTTTTTTTTAATGAAACTACTGTATATTTGTATGTGTATGATTGTATTTGTAGGCCTCTTTACTTACTTAAAAAAAGGAAACATCAAGAAATATGTTTATGGTATTAATTCCACCATGCCATGTATCACTATCCCTCTCCCAGTATCGTCTGGCGGCCTGCAGATGGATACTATTCTCTCAACCAGAGCTTTCAACCAATGCAATAGAACCATTTTGATTGACAGTCGATTCGGCCAATTACGCCACACCGCGAGCACCCACCTCCTGCTGTTCTTACCACCAATCGGCAAGCGTTTATTCATTTTCTACTTCCGGGCATGCCGCCATTGATCTGCTTGCGAGAGCACAACAAACTTAACGTAGCTAATACGTTAGCTGCCCGCCGACCATCGCTCCACAGGATGACCAAACGAGACAATGATTGTACTGCAACAAATGTTATAATAAAACAAAGCCTTTCTATACATTTGTCTGGTTGAAAACTTTATTAACAGATTGCAGAATGGGTAGTTGGGTACGGAATGAGCAACGGAATGGAACTGAGCTATGAACGGAGTAATGCCTTGCTTGCTATCTTCGGGTAAATAATATGCTGATGTTATTGAACGTGTAACACTAACTATATAACATTAATGCCACAAAACAAATGTTTGTCATTTTAACAGCAGATACTTTTTTTTTTTTTTTTAAACTTTGACCAGTCAGCTGGTTCTTTTTAGCGTTTATCGCTTTTTTTCGTCGCATTCATACTTGGTCAAGTTCGACCGACAGAAGCAGGCTGAAAGGGTTCAGATGGGGGGAAAGACACTCTGGGAAAGGCACGGCTGCCGTCCGGGATTCGAACGCGCTCAGCCCCAGATCCGCGTGAGCGCGGTTGTCCACGGCGCTGAAATAGCACTCGCGGTACGTGGTGAGCTACTGGAGCTCCCCCAGCAGATACTTTCTTAAATGCCATCTTCCCGAGAGAGGGGTGTTGACGGGGAGCTGTGATGGGTTCGCTTGGTTGTGTTATTAATAGCATTGAACAGCTAACCGAAAGCTAGCGTTAACTAACGTTAAAGGTTTAGCCATAACGTTACGTTGGCTAAAGTTGGGGCTATTCATAATCCAGCAATAATGGCTGCAGACCTGCAAGCAAAGTACAGCAAGTTGGCAAAGGAGTATTCCAACGTAAATCACATTTTCACCAGTAACGTTAGTCTTCTATCTCCCGGTAGCTCATGGTAGCTAACCTAGCTCATGTTAGCGTCGTCACTGAGCGACCACCTCGCGTACACAATTAATGACATGTTGCGGACAGCCATATCGGTGACAATGTTTAGCTTTTAGTGCCAAATGATAAGAGTCTGAAGCGGAGTCTCAAAAGAGAATGTTGAATATTTAGTAGTAACTTTGATGCAGTAGCTTGTGTGTGTGTGTGTGGGGGACTGGTGGCGGCGCCGTTGGCAGGACGCGACTGAATTTATCAGCCACTGCCATCGGCACATTCGAGCTTATCGGCCGATAGGCCGATTGCAGTCAACAAGGCACTTATCGGCCGATACCGATACCCGACCGATACATCGGTGCACCCCTATTAGTTTTGTTCCCTTGTTCTGTTTATTCGTTTTGTGTAATTAAAACCCTTGGACTTGCTGCCGTCTCCACTTGTCTGCTATTGGGTCCTACGTACACCACCACCCTGTGACAGTAAGGATGACACGGTTCTCTATTGTACTGCCGATTTTGTAAAAATTTACAACTCTCCTTTGATGCCCTGCAAGATGCACTTAGTCTTACATTTGTGCTTAATGCCAGTAAATCTAAATGTATGTTTTCCAGAGCCAAAAATATAGTTTACAATGACTTGCATATATCTACTGTGAATGGTTCTGATTTTGAGAGTCTCGGAATACAAATAACCTTGGTATTTGGATTGAGGGATTTACATTGGCTTTTGGTATAGAAACAGAGCCAGCTTCCCTATGATTAGCAGAAAGAGTTGAAGCAGTGTTCCTGCCGATTTTGGAGATGTGATTTATAGACATGCAGCGGCTTCCACTTAGATTCTGTTAGACTCATTTATCATTCAGCCATTAGATTTATCACAGATGATAGTTATGGTACTCACCATTGTATCCTATATTATAAGGTTGGGTGGTTCTCTCTGGCAGAGATGCGAGTTGCATTGGAATCTGTTTCTTTATAAAGCCATAATTGGAGATTGTCCAAATTATATTACTTCTTTATTGGAATGGACCACTGGACCCTGTCGTATCCTACCTCATGGAATACCGGGCAGGAAACTCTGAAACTAGACATTCTAGTCTTTATGGGTTGGTTTAGAACCTTGATGACCAATTTGGTCACCACAATATGCAATTGTTTTTAACACTTTGGTCGCCAGGCTTATATTCATAATAAACCATCCCACGCCAGCTCTATTTGTCTATGGAGAAGTTCCCCTTCTTTGCAGGGCTATAACCTTTTAAATTGTATTGCTAAATTGACATTACTATGGCCCATTCAACGTCAAGTATCTATTGTTCAGGGTGTAGCAACGTTATACTTTTTCATTCACATATTCATACTAAAATACGGTCTAAAGTATAAGTATGTTTTTATCGTTTTCTGCAGCATTCTCCAGAACGTGATTTATAGCCCTAAATGCATTATATTGATGATCAAATACAGTTTGATAGCGATCTGCGCGAGATAAAAAATTTCAAATAGACGTGCTTCTAGAAGTTACTACTTATCATCTGATGTTGACCGGATGGGGGGGGGGGGGGGTCGTTTATAATTCTGTGGCCAACGTTAGATGATTCATCTAGTGTGGGTGATATGATCATGAGAGCAGTTTATATCGAACACGTTAAAAAAAAACGCTGAATCTCACCGTAGCTTCCTCGTAGCGTTGGCCGATGAGCGTGGAGCAGAAATATTCCTATTATGGGTTGTAAAAATATGCGATCCATCTCCAGGTTGTATAATAGTATATACGTCCAAATCATATTGTTTATCGAGTTATTGGTAACGGATTGCTATCTATTGTGTCTAGCTCGAGTCCTGGGACTATTAGCGAGTGATCGGACCGAATTGGAATGAGCACCAGCTTCCGTTTCCTGTTTCCGGTTTGGGCGATCCGCCGATCGGCCACCAGATGGCTCTCTTGAACCGTTGGAGAGTTGAGAGGGGATCAACAGTAGATCTCAAGTCTCCGGGGGAGAAATATGATTGCGATCACAGATTTTTTAAATATTGATCTCAATGACGTGGTACGGCGTCTTTGGCAGAATGAGCATGGCGGGGAATGACGTGGTAAGGCGTTTTTGGAGACCAAAGTGTTAAATTGTTACCTGCTTTTGTTTTTTGAAATGTGCTTAATTGTTCTGATTATTTAACATTTCTGTATTTATTAACACAATGACATTTGTGAGTAACAACTCAACGACACTGAGTTTAATTACTCAGTGTATCTATCAAGTATAAATAAAGATTGAATGAATGATATCATTAGACTCCAGGGGAATCAATGATGAGTTTAAGAGATCATACCAGTCTTTATTGTCACAATGTGGTGGTGTAACAGGAGCCAGGAGCAGACAAGACGAAAGGCGGGCAGAGAGTCCAAGGTATTTTTATATCATAAGAATAAACAGGACATGGGTAAATAAAAAAACAAAACAAAACCTCTCAGTAACAGCTGGAAGAGGGGGGAAAGGGAAAACACAATAACTAACTCTAAATACTAAACAGAACCTCAAAAACGTACTTGGAACATGGACAGTGCAACATAGACCGTGCAACAGAGACAATGGACCGACAGAGATCAGGAAACAAGGAAATTAAATAGACAGGAACAAATGACAAACGAGAAACACCTGACATGATTACAACTGGAGACACCTGGGAGGGGAAACAGACTGACAAAGAACTACAAGGAACTACAACTATGGACGACAAGACACTGGGACAAAACAAGCAGACTCCTGACACTAAACGGAGAACCTAATACAAGACAGTAACACTAGACTACTAGACTAGGGTTCCGTTCTTGGTCCACTCCTCGTCACTATTTACATCCCCCTTGGTCACATGATCTGGAAACACGGTCTCAATTTCCACTCCTATGCTGATGACACTCGTCAACTGCCTCCTTGACATCAATGCCTAGATGTCATCCAATTGCCTTAAACTCAATAGCAAGAAGACAGAGCTCATGGTTGTGGCCAAGCAGTCACTGCTCCGGAAGGTTGGAGATCTCCTCCTAGAAGTGGATGGCTTGCTCAAGCCACCCTTCCCCAGTAGTCCCCAACCTGGGTGTCATACTGGACTCCACCCTCTTTTCATTCTCACATCAAAACAATAGCCAAATCTGCTTTTTTTCCACCTCAGAAACATATCCTGACTCCGGCCATCTCTCCCTGACTCCGTAGCAGAGACATACACTCCTTCGTCACCTCCATTCTGGACTACGCAAACTTAGTTCTTGCAGGGCTACCCAGCATCAATGCCCCGAACAGGCTGCAGTATGTCCAGAATTCTGCTGCTAGGGTTCTCACCCGCATCAAGTCCTGGCACCACATCACTCCCACCATCATCCACCTCCACTGGCTTCCAGTCAAGTCCTGCATCAACTTTAAGATCCTCCTCATCACCTACAAATCCCGTCACTCCCTTGCCCCCCGGTACCTAGCTGACCTCCTCCATCCTTAGATCCCACCCCGGAGGCTGCAGCCCTCTGACTCCGGTCTCCTCTCCATTCCCACCCCCAACCTGCGCACTCTCGGTCCCAGAGCCTTCTTTGTTGCCGCACCCACTCTCTGGAACTCCCTCCCTCCAAACATCTGCAGTGCTACATCCCTGGACTCATTAAAATCTCAACTCAAATCTCCTCTTCACCAAACTTATTAATGACTGCCTCATTTCCTTTTTTTTTTTTTTTTTACTTTACTTTTAATTGTTCCTCTGATCTCCTTCCCCTTAGTTGCCCCCCCACTGTTAAGCGCCTTGGGTCTCATGAAACACGCTATATAAATCTAAGAAATTATTATTATTAGACTAACAGAGGAACATGAAGAAGAGCCAGAGAAATGGGGAGAGAGAGAGAGCAAGCGAGAGAGAAGGGAAAGAACACTAAGGGACAGAAATACAAGGAACACACATACAGGGACGTGGAGAGGTAGAGCAGGGGAGAACCGTCCATGGACCAGTGGGACATTACATTTATATACTATACAGTCTTCACATACTTTGGAAAGTGAAGCGGATATGTCGTGAGTTGGATGATTTCTTCCATTCCCTTGATGTGCCTTCAGTCGGCTGTGATTTGATTAAAGAATTAGAACCACCGATCAGAATGGAGTTGTCGTCTAATGCTGTCAAATCCCACATTGAAATGTATAATGGAGTATTCTTAAAAGGTATTCTTCCACAGACAAAAGCAACTATTTGCCTTACTTAAAAAATACCCTTACACTACCAAAGGGTTAACCCTTTCATAACCACACGACAAAAGGTTAACCCTTTCACAACCACACTGTAACGTTCTGGATCCTATCCTACTGTCTACCTGGGTTACTTCCTGTTGTTTTGGGTTCACCTTGTATGTCACCACTGATTTGCTGTCTACACTAATTGTCTGTCACACCTGGGTGCTGTCATTGGATGTCAGACTGCTGTCACTTATTGACAGCGTGGAATGTTTGGTATGTGCCTATTTAATGTTTGCTCTATCTCTGTCATTTGCTAGAGCTTCACCTAACACTACGGACAAGATTGCAGCTGGAACAAAGCGCTGACCTAAGTTCTCTCTCTCTGTACTTGAATACTCTTACCCTTGTAATAAACAGTGGAACCTGTTTTGGAAGAGTAACCTATTCTCTGTCTCATTCTTCTCAACAACTTGGAACTCACTTACCTCGTTCGTAACAGACACTACAGTGCGGTAGTGAAAGGGTTAACCTTCTGTAGTGTGGTAGTGAAAGGGTTAACTGTGTCGTATCGTCCAATCATTTTTGCCTAGCTTCTAGCAACGCGTCTCTAAAATAGTCCTCCTGTCGCTTGTTTCTCCTGATCAAACAGGATCTATTATAAATAGACACTGATTTGACGAGTGTCCTTCGATGATTATTTGATATCATATATGACCCCTCTGTCACCAATGCCTCTGAGGATGTGGAGAAAGCCTTCGAGTGGAGTGGAAGTACCTTTTTTACACAGTAAATAAATTCAGCTTTGGCTGTAAATTCATTACTTGGATAAGACTTCTGTACTCATCCCCTCAAGCCGCTGTCAGGACCAATAACACTCAATCAGGATGTTTCCCTCTACAACGGTGGACACACCAGGGTTGCCCCGAGTCCCTTGTTATTTGCCCTTGCCGTAGTATCCTTTGCAATTGTGCTTCGTTCCACCCCCTCATCAAAGGTAAAGTCACATTACGTTACTAAGAATAAGGAATACTAAGTTCAGTTAACATTAATAATTCATGCCCAATGCATTTAAAAGCAAAACTGAGCGGGGCCCGGTAAATGTCCAAATCCCCCCCCCCCCACCCACCCCCAATGTAGTTTCTTCCCCGTCGAATGTATATATTTTTCTTGTAAGATCTCTTTCTCTTAAACAGTACTGTATATTGTGTATATGTCTTGTATGTCACAAATGTCTTGATGAAACAGTACTGTATATCTGTATGTTGTGTATGTCATAAATGTCTTGATGAATTGAAAATGGGGGACCCTGATGTAAACAAGATGGAAGTATTTTTCTGGTCTGCATCCTCTTAACAATTGTTTGTATTGAGCCGTACTGTATTGTACCCATTCTGCAATCTGTTAATAAAGTTTTCAATCAATCAATCAAACAGTTTAATTTGTCCAGGCGAGGAGGTGAGTGCAGCTGTGTCAGTCAGTTTATCTCAGAAATGGCTATTGGCTACTACAGTATAAGTGGACAAGGTGAGCTATATCACATAATATTCTTCAGCATTGTTTAAGTCTGCTGTTTGGGCACATTACAGATTTAGTTTAGTACTGTATTGTCTGATCTAGTTGATTTAATTTTTTTTTATTATTATTATTATTATAATATATTTTGGTTATCTGTCTTACTCCTATTTTGTTATGTTGTTTTATACCCCTACTAAATAATGTATTAATGCAGTAATTGTACAAGTGATTTATGTTAAAATAAACTATAAATACTGTCATCCTGTTTAAATACAGACTGCCACAGATACATTTCATGGGCTGCCCCGAGGTGCAGCTCCTGGCAGCTTACAGTGGGCAGTTTTCTGAAAGTGGTGGGAGACTAGGGCTGTATTAAATGCTTCGAAGCTTCGTTCGATGGCTCAAGCTTCGAACATTAAAAAAAAAATCGAAGTTTAAAAAAGAAATATATATATATATATATATAAAAAAAAAAATTAAAACATTTTCTTTTTCATTTATTTTTTTTACTTCGGTTGTGTGTGTGTGTGTGTGTGTGTGTGTGTGTGTGTGTGTGTGTGTGTGTGTGTGTGTGTGTGTGTGTGCGCGCGCGCATGGGGCCATTGGGTGGGGCCGGGGGACAAATACACTGGAGGAAAGTAACCCAGCTCAGCACTGCCCAAATTATATCATCACTATTGCCTGTTTGAAGGATATCATCCTCAAACACATATACACCACCTACACGCCTATTCTCAGTCCTTGCCCCACAATGGTGGAATGAACTACCCACCCCAGTTAGGACAGCCGAATGCCGTCCAATCTTTCGCCGTCGACTAAAGACGCACTTCTTCAACCATTATCTGAAAAAATAATAATAATAATAATTAAAAAATTAATTCTAACCCTAACTAACATTACTGTCATGCACTTGTCCTAATAAACTAACCTACACTGTAACACTTTGATGAATATTGTTACTCAGCTGATAGACTTGTATCCTTCCTGATGACCTGTCGTACAGAACTTGTAAGTCGCTTTGGATAAAAGCGTCAGCTAAATGACTAAATGTAAATGTAAATGCCTTGTAGAATTCCACACATAAGAAAGAAAGATACTGGGATGAATAAACAAAATAGGAAATAAAATGTAGAAATGCATGCAATACATAAATAAATATGAATCTCCATATATGAAATAGAACATTTAGATAAGGTGCTACTGAGATGTTTTGGTGAGTTCTTTGTTTTTTGTGGAAGTAGCCCTTCTTAAAAATGCATGAACATTCACTGATAATTGGTCTGTAGTGGAGTCTACAAGGTCTACATTGCCGGACCATGTAGAATCCGGACCTTGTAGACTGACATAATTCTGTGCATAGTTTAGTCTACACAGGCCATATTTCAAATAATAAAAATCTTACTTCATTCATCTTAAACATTCTTGATTTGGGGGATTGGTAGTTCCCATGAAATCTGAAGTTGAACAGCGATCCACCTTGAATTAAATCACACAGCCGAGTGAAACCTTGTTGGCTGCGTCACAGTCACGAAAGGGGCTACTTAATTCATTAATCCAATCCACTTTATTTATAGAGAACATTTAAAACTTTGGCCATTCCCCTGGCTCTTTTATACGTTTATCGCATTTATTCTGGTCAAGGATGACCGACAGAAACAGGCTGAAAGGGTTCAGATGGGGGGGAAGACACTCTGGGAAAGGCACGGCTGCAGTCCGGGATTCGAACTTGCTAAACCCCAGATCCGTGACGAGCACGGTTGTCCCCGGCGCCGAAATGGCACTTGCGGTACGTGGTGAGCTACTGGAGCTCCCCTAGAGAACATTTAAAAACAACAAAGTTTACCAAAGTGCTGTACAAGTCCCACAACATAAGATAAAAAAAATAAAAATAAAAAAATATTAAAAAAAATTTTCCCCCCCTCAAAGCTTCGAATTAAAATCGAAGCTCGGCCCCGAAGCTTCGATTGCCAAAAAAAGCTTCGAAGGTCAGCCCTATGGGAGACTGAATCAGGCTCAGCAAGGCTTCAGTGTCACAGACTGAAGTGGAGACTGTGACCAATATCCTTGTGCATCATGCCCAAGCGCACATCAAGATGCTTGCAAGGAGAGAGACACAGCAGCAACACCAGGGTTTCCACGCTCAGCCACTGGCTTACCCCAGGTGATTGGACCGGTGGAGGGGACCCTAATCCAACCAATCCGTGGACGACCAGACCTCCATCTGTCTGAAGGGGTATTCCGCCATCAACACCCAAGTGATGGTGGACCACAATGGGCTCATTGTGGACACCGTTGCGAAGTGGTCAGACAGCACACGACAGCTACATCTGGGCTGGCTTGGCTGTGGGGCAGGACGCTGCCAGGGGAGCGTTTGGCAGGCAGGGTTTTTTTCCCTTGGAAATAGTGGCTACCGCCTCTGTTGACATGAAATACACATGGGTCCAAATGGTTCCCTAGCAACAGAATTCCCCTGAAACAGTCTATAGAAAACAAACACAACATGACGGAATAGAACAAAGGTGTTTTATTTGCAGAATTATAAAGGTCTCCACAAAAAGGAGCATGTTTTATGAAAGAAATAAAAACCTTCCCATCAACGGGGAGGTAGGTGGTCAGGGATTTGTCTAATCTGCAAGGGAAGTTAATTAGGGAAATTGAATGGATTACATAGCAGAATAGGACCTGCTATTAATTATACTAATCAGTGCTCACACAAAACACAGCAATGGAATGTAAATATGCTGCTACATTATTCATTATTCACGGTCTGTGGAGCAGCTCCAGTATTTAGCTCTTGATGATATCGTCGAGAATATTGTGTCTGGTATTCAGCTTAAGCAGAGATTTGGCCATCCGCACAAAACGAAACTGAGATGTACAGTATTATAGACTACTACAAAAAAAGAAGAAAAAAAAAGATGGTAAACTAGGCTACTAACACACACACAATAATAATAATAATAATAATAATAATAATACATTTATTTTATAAAGCGCTTCTCAATAACCCGAAGTCGCTGGACACACAAAACATTGAACAAAGTTAAACTGGGCTTACCTCCTAATTTCCCCCCCACCTGCAGGCAAGCTGTAGTGGAGCAATAAACAGATACAGAACAGAGCATAGAGACAGCTCACTGAGAGAAAGAGAGAGGTAATGGGAACGAGTGAATTATTGAGTGCTTATTGTCCGCTCTCACTGGTCTCCAGGGTCATTGGCTTTACTGACTGTCAGGTCAAAAGGTCAGCTCTATGCCTTTTATGTCCTCCGCAGGGCTGTGAGGACCTCCGCTGTTGTAAAGAGGGATCTGGGGGGTCAGTATGCAGGGGGACCTGGCGCGCTGTGACCCGGACAGCGTCAGTGGCCCAGGATAATGAAGAAGAAGAATGGAATTGCATCGCTCCGTTTGATTATTCAGACCCTAGGCTCGCCCTAAGAGCTGGAGGTCATAATCTCAAAGAGGTCGGACAGAGAGGGAGAACATGAATCGCATGGTATGCACGCTCTTAGGAGCACAGAGGGCCTAGTTCTAGCTGGGGTTTGGGGCGGAGAGGAGAGGCCCTATCCTCCACATGTAGAGGGCAAACAGGGGGAACTCATTAGACAGGAGCAGGATGCTGTGTTCCAGGTGCCCCAGGAAGGCCTCCTGCTCTGGGGTCCGGTGGTGGCTGGTGACCCCTGACCTCCCCTCCTTGCTGGGTCCCTGCAGGAGCTTCTCAAGGATCCAGAACAGGTAGAAAGAGTTCTCATACTGGTCCGCTGCCAACTGCTCCAGCCCTGTGCTCCCGTCTCCCTGAAATATAACAAACATGTCTCTCATACTGACAAATGCTTTTGTAAAAAATTTAATAACAATGAAACCTGATTGAGACATGGCATGGTTGATTTTGATTTAGTACAAAATATTACAAAGAGCATGTAGTACAGGGATAACACATAGTTATTCAACTCACTATGGTCCCAAAAATGTACATTTGACCAAATACATTTCTCCAATGAGTTTTAACAATAATAAAAGTAATTTACTCTAGTTGGCGTGGGGCGGTGGAGGGATGGGGCATTTACTCTAGTTGGCGTGGGGGCAGGGCATTTACTCTAGTTGGCGTGTAGCATTTACTTACAAGTAATTAAATCTCATATCCAAGCATGATCATAGGTTGACTGACAACCATGTCAGGCTTCTGCCTTTTCCTGTTGTAAAGAACAGGGGAACCCAGCGTGCCGTGACCCGGATAGCATCAGTGGCTCCAGATAATGAAGTAGCCCCTGAATGGAATTCAATCACCTGTTTGATTAATCAGACCCGGGGGCCCTAAGAGCTGGGGGTCAGAGTCTCAAAGAGAAGTGGACAGAGATGGAGAAGGAGCATAATAATAGAATTGTGCTTGGAAGTCTGAAAGGTGATAATTCAGAGACTGATTTGATCTGTCTGGTGACCAGTCAGCCAACCAACCCATTAATAACATCTACATGCATAGCCTTTGGTCCTCCAGAGTCCTCTAAAGGGGAGCGGGAGACATTGTCCCAAAGTCTGTCTATCTGACCGCCTGTCTCCACTTCTGTCCTTCTAACTCGATAACTTGCCCTCTCCTCCTTCTACAGTCAGGCCACATTATCCCTACCCTCCTTCAAAACCACTCTCAAAGAGCACCTACGGGTGGCTGCAATTAGAAACTGGCCCTGGTAAATGTCCAAATCCACCCACCCTACCCCCTCCAATGTACAGTTTCTTCCCTCTCGAATGTATATATTTTTTTTATGATCTCTTTTTCTTAAACAGTATTTGTATGTCTTGTATGTCATAAATGTCTGATGAAACAGTACTGTATATTTGTATGTCCTGTATGTCATAAATGTCTTGATGAATTGAAAATGGAGGACCCTGACAAGACGAAAGTATTTTTCTGGTCTGCATCCTCTTAGCAGTTGTGTGTATTGAACCATACGGTATTGTACCCATTCTGCAATCTGTTAATAAAGTTTTCAATCAATCAATCAATCAATCAATCAATCAATCAATCATCTGTTAACATACAGGCCTGGCATTCTTCAAGCTCACTGGTACACAACTCTCCAAATGTAATTTGCCCGTCACCACCATTCAACACCGACATCTCTAATAACAACGGCTCTGCATGTTCCATAAATAGTAATTTATTTGAAGACATCTTGGGTATAGTTCAAATGGCTGATGGTAATCTGTGTAGTATCCAGTGTAGAGGAGAGCAAACAACAACACACAGCGTATCCGACAGCGTCTCGACATTTCTGGATCGATGTGAAATGATATCTGGGTTCGCGGATGCAAATTATACCCAGACACAGACGGTCAAAGCAATAGCAGCACCAGGGTTTCCACTGGGAATAAACCGGTGCCGGTCCACGTGTCTGGGAAGATTTCAATGTCCTGAAATGACGGAACAAATATGATCTGTTTATTGAGCTTATTGCAATAATGTTATACCCAATGCTTAACACTTATTGTCAATCAAGAAAGTCACAGTTACCGTTTGTAATAATTAACATTATATTATCTCCAATATCAACAGTCTATGAACACGATGTGAAGTGGGGCGACATGTTGTTGTTGGCACAATTTGGAAATGCACAAACAACAAGCTCTGTTTATGGACGTACGTTACTGGTAACCAAATAGAAATAAGAGGGCATTATTTTCACGGACATTGCGACCCGGCAGATTTAAATGTCAGACTTCAACAGATATTCTAAAAAAAATTTAAAATAAAAAAAGATTACCGGATATTTAACGGAAACATAGTGAGCAGCTGAGCAGCATACTGTAGCTGGAGAAACCTAAACACCTAATCTAAATACAAGTACACTTCTAAACTCTTAAAGTTATTGTCTTTTCTGAAGGGTGAAATTTTTTATAATGACACAGAACTGAAACAACCCGTGCTTTCCAGAACTATCATCATAATCAATGGCTCAAAATAGGCTTAGCAGAATTTAGGGTTATGTGTAGACTGTAGGCTGTACAACATTTCATTCCAAAACAGCAATAATGACATTTCAAAATAGTACCTTTTGACAATGATATACCAAAACAACAGGAACGCCCTGTTTTGGACTCACAAGGACATCATAATAATATAATAATAATAATAACTTCGTTTTATATAGCGCCTTTCATAAAACCCAAGGTCGCTTTACATAGGGGGGAAAAAACAGGAGGGTTTTGTAGGTGATGCGGGATTTGATCCGTCTGGTAGACATCCATGTTACTGGAGTTTACATTACATTCAGTATTAAAACAGATGGTCTCTTCTGAACGACACCCAGACAAAAACAACTCAATGGAATTGATTTTTTTCTGCTCCCGAAAAGCAGCCTGTTGCAATGTTTTTCATACCATCTCTTCGAGGCAGTCCACTGACAATACCCAGAAATGACTCAGATTGAAAATCAATCCAATCTATGACAGCATTCGCTGAGCTCATATCTTGAGCTTGTAGTGCGAGAACACATTTATTTGTTTTGTCTGTCACAAAAAGAAGAAAACAAGCTGTGACCCTGTGTACGTGGATTCAGTCAGGTTATGTTCCTTTTTGCGATAGGCCACTCCCATTGTCACACCCCCTTTAGCCAATTGGCATAAACACACGCATACACATTTACACACTTGACCTCCATGCCCAATTTCAGCCTCCTAGGGCGAAACCTGTGAAGAAATATTTGTGGACCATTATGAGGAACCTAGCTATGACTGTGTTGCAGTAGTCTGATTGTAGCATCCGATGGTTAGGCTATGCCCTCACTGATCATTTAAGGAGAAAACAAAGTGTTGTATTTTGTTTATTCCCATTTACAGATATTGCAATTAGTGCTCTCTTACACAGTTCACACTGAGTGGTTCACACTTGTATTATGTCATGTGTGTTTCATTACTCATTTAATCTGTTTCACATTGTTTACACTTTGAACTGTTTCATAATATTCTGTTTACAGTTTTCATATCTTAGTATTGCATTAGATTGCAGTTGCACCATCACAGTTATAGATCGTATAGCTTTACGCTCTGCTCTATTTGGAACTATCCCTTTATCGACTCTAATAATGAATACGTTTCTCCACATGCACACACCTATTTACCTCCGCCTGGCCACACCCCCATCCGCTCCTATATAAGCGGGGTCGTGGCCACACCATCAGCTCCTTCCCTACTTTCACCACCGAAAGTGTCTGTAACACACCACTTTAAGTTTAGTGCCAAAGTAGTTTGTTGGAGAGGAGCTACGTTGACATTGTATCTTTGTTTTTTCTCTCTTGCAATTTTTCGAAAAAGCAAAGAGATAATGTCTTCACCGTCGGAGGGTCTAGACGATTACAACGCTACCCTCAACCAGCGCTTCACTATCGCAGCGTCCTCCGTGCGTCGTGGGGCGTCTCTGGTTCCACGGTCGTGGCAAGCAGGTGCGCCTGTGCGGCGCCCAGAGGAGAGTGTGCTTCGCCGAGGGGTTGTTGAGCTCCCATCTCCTGTGAGGTGGCCGAGTTCCGGCACTGGTTCCCCCGCCAGGGGACAGTCGGCCGAAAGGCCAACAGTTCCTCTGGTGGCCGGGGATTTGCGTCGCAGACGCTTCGCCTCGGCTCGCTCTCGTCGTAAGACGGCGAGCAGCGGGGGTGAACGGCCTGGTTGTAGTGTTGTGCTGGAGCCGAGCGAGAGTTCTCTCGCCTCTTCTCCATATCCGATGGAGACTGAGGATTACATGGAGGGGGCGGGGGCTCTCTTGTTCGAAGGCCCGGCGGATACGTGTCACTCTCCCCCTCGGGGAGTGGCAGGGAGTGCTACGTCTCCCTGGGGTTCCTTGTACTCTGGGACTGGGTTAAAACCTCCACCCCGGAGACGAGATGCCCAACTATCTGCCTCGTCGGACGACGGCGCACAGTGCAGCCTCCCGTACGCGAGGGATGCGAGTGACGTGGAAGAAGGTATGCAAGGGGAGTTGCTTGCCTTGTTCCCCGAGCTCATGGCGGCCGCCGCAGCCGCTAATGGCGTGCCGTTGCCTCAGCCACTGCCGGCACCTGTAAGCAATGGAGGCTTACGTGGCGCGGGGACAGGTAATATCTCACATCGTTGGCCTTACCCCGCCTATGTGCCAGTCACGCGGGTGGTGGGTTTGGTCTACCTGAACAATGGGGGATAATAATAAGAACGAGCCGCCTCGGGGGCCTGGAGGATACCGCAGGCGGAAGACGGCCGCTGCTGCTGGAGCTGGACCGAGTCATGTGAGACAAGCCGGCGGCAGCAAGGCGCACGGAGCCGGGGAGAAACCACCGCCTCGCTCCGCTGAAGTACGACCACCATCATCATCATGAATTGTGCCTCAAAGCATGAATGAACCGGCATTTCGCTGAAGTACGACCACCATCATCATCATGAATTGTGCCTCAAAGCATGAATGAACCGGCATTTAATACAGAGGTGCTTCACAGCGCGTCTCAGGCGAGAGCGTACAGGGGGGCGTAATAGCGTAGGTCAGTGGCCAATCACGGGGGTGGGAGGGGGCTGTCGAGGAGGTTTCTGTTAACCTCTCTAGGCATCCTTGTGTAGGTCCCGGTCCGCCAGGCCCAGGTCCGAACTCGTTCTCGTCGACCTGTGGGCCTGAGATAACCCTTTGAAAACTGAAACACTTGTACTGCTTGTATAGCCTGTGTATACGCGCAGTTATGTTTCTAAGTTTTCTTGGTGGGTTAAGGGAACAACCGCCTCCTGTTAAACTAAACATAGGGGGGTGGTTGGTTCCCCGGTGTGTTGGTAGCAGAGTCGGCTCTCTGGTTGAGGCCGGGCTTGACCCCGTCTGCCCGAGAGTGTGCCCCTGCACCTTTCATGACGTCTGCCAATTGTGTCAGCCTCTTCTTTGAACCTCGACCCCGCTGGATTGGGGGGTCGGGTTTGTGGAGGTTATGACATGGTGCACAGCATACCGAACACCCCTTCCGCCAGGATACTGTTCTCACAGTAGGCCCTTTAGGCGCCTGTCTAGTCCGCAGTGCTCCAGGCACAGGTCGAGTTATGCTCTTGGGGCCTGTTACGGACTCTATCCTTATATCATTATGTATGCATGTAATATTATATTGTATTTTATAGGGGATTATATATAGTTCAAGTTCAAGTTCAAGTTCTTTAATAGTTGTCATACAGAAGTACAGAATACTTTCATACAAAATGCTTCTTACTGTTACGCTCCAGAGACTGTGCTAGACAAGATAGTATCAAATAACATAATAACATAATATAGCATGAATTTAGAAGAAGAAAATGAGGTCACAGTGTTCGGTATAGACATATGTACAATGTTCTGAGTTACCATATAATATACAATACACAATACTATGCAGTGTACTAATGTACAGTACTATCTAGTGCAAAGCAGAAATGGGATGAGGTACAATTTTAGGTACAATTTACAGTAAGGTGTACGAGTTGTAGTGCAATCCTTCATCCATAAATATAAAGTGTGGGGAGTGGGTGCTACAGTGTGTTTGTTTAAAGTGGGTGTGTGCTATAAAGTGTGTGGAGTGGGTGCTACAGTGTGTTTGTTTAAAGTGAGTGTGTGCGTGTGGATGTGTGTGCTATGTGCGTTTGGTGGTTGTTGTTGTGTAGTGTTCATTCATTGTTCGTTTAGCAGCCTGATGGCCTGGGGATAGAAGCTACTTCTGAGTCTTTCTGTGCTCGCCTTGAGACTCCGGTATCGCTTGCCTGACCGCAGCAGTTCAAAGAGGCAGTTGTTCGGGTGACTGGAGTCTTTAATGATTCTCTTAGCCTTGCCCGTGCAACGCTTGTAGTAAATGTTCTGGAGGGTGGGGAGCCCCCCTCCAATTGTGCGTTCGGCTGAACGTGTCACTCTTTGTAGTCTGCTTCGGTCTTGTGCAGTGCTATTCCCAAACCAGGAGGTGATGTTGCCGGTCAAGATGCTCTCTATTGTACATGAGTAGAAGTTCTTAAGGATCTTCTGGCTGACTTGGAACTTCCTTAGGCGCCTGAGGAAGTAGAGGCGTTGTCGTGCCTTCTTCACCACACTGTTAATGTGTGTGGTCCATGTCAAGTCCTCGGATATGTAGGCTCCGAGGTACTTAAAGCTGTTGACTCTCTCAACCGGTGCCCCGTCGATGCTGAGGGGGCTGTAGTCCTTGACCCCCGACCTCCTGAAGTCCACAATCATCTCCTTTGTTTTGCTGACGTTCAGGGAGAGGCTGTTTTCCTGGCACCATCCCGCCAGGACCTTGACCTCTTCCAGGTAGGCCCTCTCGTCGTTGGCAGAGATCAGGCCCACCACCACTGTGTCGTCAGCAAATTTGACGATTGTATTGCTACTCCGCTGAGCCACACAGTCGTGTGTGTACAGGGAGTAGAGGAGGGGACTCAGAACACAGCCCTGGGGGGCCCCTATGTTGAGGGTGATGGATGAGGAGGTGCAGTTGCCTGCTCTCACCACCTGGGGTCTGCCAGTCAGGAAGTCCAAGACCCACTGGCAGAGGTCATAGCCCAAGCCCAGGTCCCTGAGCTTGGCTATGAGTATGGAGGGGACTATGGTATTGAATGCCGAGCTGTAGTCGATGAATAGCATTCTCACATAGTTCCCCTGCCTCTTGTCCAGGTGTGATGCTGCTGTGTGCAGCACATGGGATATGGCGTCCTCCGTGGACCTGTTGGGGCGGTATGCAAATTGCAGGGGGTCCATGTTGATGGGGAGGGAGGAGCAGATGTAGCCCTTTACTAGCTTCTCAAAGCACTTCATGGCTATGGAGGTGAGAGCTACAGGGCGGTAGTCGTTGAGGCAAGCAGGCTTGGATTTTTTGGGTACAGGGATAATAGTGGACTTCTTCAGGCAGGTGGGGATGACAGCCTGTTCTAAGGACAGGTTAAATATGTCAGTGAATACTGGGGCCAGTTGGTCGGCACAGACTTTTAGGACGCGGCCGGGGATGCCGTCCGGACCTGCTGCCTTCCTGATATTCACTTTTTTAAAGGTCCGCCTCACCTCATGCTCTGTTACCCTGAACACTGCGCCTCCATCAGCAGCCGACCCCCCCCCCCCCATTGCCGAGGCTTGTGAGCTGGTGTTGTTATTACCAGCATCAAACCTCGCATAGAAGGTATTGAGGTCATTTGCTAAGGAGATGTCACTGTTCAGTTTGAGGGAGGCGCCTTTGTAGTCTGTCATCGTTTTGAGCCCCTGCCACATAGCTCTAGAGTCAGCTTGTTCAAACTGGAGTTCAATTTTATCCCTGTAGCGCCGTTTGGCCTCTGACACTGTCCTCCTTACGTTGTGTCGCGCCACCTTGTGGTCATTCATGTTGCCTGCCACTAGGCCGTCATTGTATGCTTTGGTGCGCTCTCTCAGAGCTTCACGGACGGATTTGTCTACCCAGGGTTTTTGATTTGGGTAAACTTTCATTTTGGTAGTGGGGATTGTTTCTTTCACCCTAGTACAAACATAGTCCAGCACTGTCTCCGTGTAGACATTAATGTTATCTGTGTCGCGGAACACATTCCAGTCTGTGTAATGAAACACTGACCGGATCGTCTCTTCTGACGTCAAATCCCATTTCTGCACCTCTCGCGAGACTACGGGAGTACTTTTAATTCTCTGTTTGTACTTTGGTGAAAGAAAAATGGACGCGTGATCTGATTTACCAAAGCCACTATCAGAATGAGCCTTGTAGCCACCTTTAAATTGCGTGTAACAGTGATCTAGGATGTTACCGCCTCTGGTGTTGCAAGTCACATGCTGATAGAAGTCAGGCAATACCTTTCTCAGATTGGCGCTATTGAAATCTCCCAGTACTAAAATGGCTATGTATGTAGGCAGGTTGTATTGTTTTTTTTTCTTCTTCTCCCTCCTGTGTAACCTATCTATCTCTCAGGGTCAACCACCATCTCACTCCAAACAGCAATAACAGCAGCAGCAGCTGAGGCTCGTCAGACAATTAACCTCCACATCCCTTCATATATCCCTGTGTGTGCAGTGTTAGCTAGGGCTCTGTCGGTGTACAGTATGTGGGTAATTATATCTGGTGGTGTTGTGGTGGAGCTCTCATTGTTTTGGTGCATGAGCTAGTTAAAGCTCTGTTGAGCTCATGTTTGGTGCATGAGCTAGTTAAAGCTCTGTTGAGCTCATGTTTGGTGCATGAGCTAGTTAAAGCTCAGTTGAGCTCATGTTTGTGTGAGAGCTGGTCAAGGCTCTGTTTTTTTTGTCATTCCCTATAGTATTATACCTTTTGTGATCCTGCCTGTTGTACATTTCTGTTTTGACCATAACCTGTTTGTGTATTTGTTTATTCCTCGTCACCCAGCTTATGGTGATTGTTTTTCTTATATATTAATCTTTTGTTTCGCACACAGGGACATTGAGGACAGGAAGATACCCTGGGTCTACATTTTGCATCACGTAGGTGACCTACTGTTAAAGACACCAGCTTTAGAAGTGAGCACCACCATCTGTACTTTGGGGCGTCCGCGCCTGTAAGGGGGGGTGGGCTTTTATTTCTTTTTGATATTTCATTTGGTGCTCACTGGTAAGTCCTCCTTGCTCTCTGTGTTGCTGACTTGAACTTTGTGAAATAAATATTAT
Source organism: Notolepis coatsorum (assembly GCF_963971535.1). Lineage (NCBI taxonomy): Eukaryota > Metazoa > Chordata > Actinopteri > Aulopiformes > Paralepididae > Notolepis > Notolepis coatsorum. Next base: position 127,298,511 of record NC_140169.1, read on the forward strand.
TATTTTGCTAATTGTCTCTTGCGTCACTGCACCCTCACCTACCCTGTCTGTGGCCTTCTGTTGCGTCTTCCCACTGGGGTACGTAACATAAATGGGGGCTCGTTAGTGGGCAACAGACAGTTGGTGTTGGTGTGCGGTGGGCACGTTAGATAGGTTGGTTTTTGGTAGTAATTTGATCTGTGTATGTTTGCGCTGGTGTCTCTTTGTAGACATGACGTATTTTAGTGTGGAGGAGTTTCTGGGTGATCCCTCAGTTGATCATTTGGATCAGTGTAGGAAGGAGGATTTATGTGCCATCGCCTCACATTTTCAGGTCAGCCTTGCTAAAAGTTTGGCGAAGGCTGACCTGAGAGAGGAGGTGGTACGCATGTTAGTGTATAGAAAGGTGCTCGGTATGGGTGAGGGGTCGTCTTTTATTTCTTCCCCTCAGTCTGCCTCGGACACGGAGCATGAGGGGGCGTGGTGGACCCGGTTGCAGTCGGGGTAGAGGAGGATAAGTCTCCCCTTTCGGGTGTCACGTCTCCAGTGCCCGGTCATGCTTCACCTTTCCCTGGTGGGGGTAGTGAGGAGGCCAGTCTTAAGTTAAGTTTGGCACGGTTGCAATTCGAGGCACAGAAGGAGGAATATAGTCATCGGTTAGCTATTAGGAAATGGAGCTGGAGGCTGAGGCCCGCCGGTTGGACGCTGAGGTTAAAATTAAGCAACTGGAGCTCGAGGCTGCTAAGGCTGGGAGTCCTGCTCAACCCTCTTCCACGGCTGTGGGGGCTTATGATGTGAGTAGGCTTATATCTCTGGTACCTCAATTTCGTGAGGCGGAGGTAGACTCCTATTTTAATGCTTTCGAGCGAGTTGCTACCTCATTAAAGTGGCCTAAAGAGGTCTGGGCTCTCTTGCTCCAATGTAAACTCACTGGGAAAGCCCAGGAGATTTTGTCTGCCCTCCCTCTCAGCGACAGTTTGTCTTATGACATAATCAAGACGGCTGTACTTAGAGCCTACGAGTTAGTGCCAGAGGCGTACAGGCAGAAATTTCGCACTCACAGAAAGTTGCCTGGCAGAACTTTTGTGGAGTTTGCTCGTGAGAAGGAATCTCTATTTCATCAGTGGTGTAGGGCTTGTGATGTAGCTGATTTTAATTTTCTGTCTGAGTTGATGTTACTGGAGGAGTTTAAAAATAGCCTGAATGACCGTTTGGTAACGTATCTCAATGAGCAGAAAGTTGAGACGTTGGCACAGGCGGCGGTGCTCGCTGATGAATTTGTGCTTACTCATAGACAGTCATTTGGTACTTTACGACATGAGGATAGAGGTTTTTATCCCTCTGCTCAGACTCCAGCTAAGGTACACACTAGCCCACCACGTTTATTATCTCCCCGCTACAAGGAGGAGCAAGAATGTTTTCATTGTCATCGGGTGGGTCACATTAGGGAGGACTGTTTTGCGTTCAAACGCAAGCAGTCTACGCCAAATAGACTACCAAAGGAGGTTGGTTTGGTGCAGACGGTGATAGCTCCGCAGTCAGTAGTCCCCACAAAAATGTGTGACGGCCTTGAGCCCAGTTAGGAACCGTTTATGTTGGACGGCATGGTTTCTCTCAGTGGTAGTGAGTTGGACCAGCGTCCGGTGCGCATACTGAGAGATACTGGGGCAGCACAGTCTTTCATCTTGTCAGACGTGCTTCCGTTTAGTGATGAGTCGTCAAATGGCTCAAGTGTGTTTGTAACTGAGGGGTTACAAAACCCTGACTGTATTAAAGATTGTGATAGATTAAACCACTGCTAGTTATGTACTTTAATTACTGGCCAGACAGTACATCGAATATAGATGGTGAACACTCACAAGAACACGGCATTGACAAAAAAATAGTATTTGAGGGTATTTTATTATTATGCAACATTAGGTTACAGAATGAGAATTAGGGTCTGTGACGTACTTGGGTACGTGGGTTGGGCATTATCATTATTCCTGTATTTATGACACCATCTGAACATCAGGTTAGTATATTTATTGTGTTGTCTGTTATGTGTAGTGTTGTGTCATCTCTTAATTTCTGTTTCTATTCACAGATGCCACTCATCTCCCTGATTGGATTGGGTGCATCTGATTGGTGCACCTTGGAGCAGGCAGTGGAGATGGGTGGTTAATAGAGTGGAGATGACACAAAATCGGGGCGCCTCACTCTGTCAGTTGACACTGATAGAGTTTCGTAAGGTTGCCATTGATTGACCACTGTGTGTGGATTACCTTGTGCTTATGTTGGCCACTGTGTGTGGACTTACCAGTAGCCAAATATATAGGTATTGTGTTGTGGGCCTTAGAGCCATTTGCCTTCCTGCGTGGAAGTAAGTATCTATATATATATATATTTATCGGAAGTATACTATATCTTATATCATATGGTATTATATATATATATTTAGTATTTACCTATACCTCACTTTGTCTGTTCTCCAAGTACCTTTTTCCCTATTTGTTTACATGTTTGTGGGTTGTTTTTTCCCTTTGTTGCCCAGTTAGATCAGAGGAGGTTTCAAGTCCTACCCTACAAGAATAAATATAATTTACTATTTGGAAACAGTGGGTTTAAATCCCCGCTATAATAAAATATCATTTACTATTTGGAACAACGCCTTGTGTTATTTTCTTTACCTGCCTGGGACCGGTGCTTTAAAAGCACTACTGGACGGGCTGGTTTTCACATACAGCCCGTTCCAGCTTATTCTATATTGTCTTGTGACATTGCTATGTGACAGGGTCGCGCTTGTATGGCGAAGAATATGCGTAAAGTCAGTCAGTAGTATGAGTCACTGGGAATAGCAGGAATCCTACGATGGGTCTAAGATGATGCCACCGGTCATATAATAGCAACTATAGAAGGCAACGCTGGTACCGCCTGGAGACAATGGGTTCCCTCCGGGGTTGTAAGGCCTAGAGGGTAGAGGAATGTTCGGATACTCAGTCTGATTCAATGAAGAATAAAGAGACTCCACGTACAGGAGTCGGTCCTTGTAAATCCCACGATCAGCAGCAAAGTAATAACTGTAATCCAAATGCTCGATAGCAATGATGACAGCCAGCCAGCCTCTGTCCATGAGGCTAGCCCGAGTTGTAATCCTCACGAGGTTGAATCCCAAACGATAGTGGAAATCAACGAGGCTCTTCTCCGGGTAACACGTTCCAAGTCAATATAATCCAACCAGTAATGGTTCTGCAATCGCCGACGCTGGTTCTCCTGTGCACATGTCCAACGGTTCTCCGACTAGGCCTCCTCGGGTGCGGGCGACATATTTAGGCCACACACCCTGGCTAAGGTACACTAGCTAAAACACAACGAACCATTGGGTAATGCTACACACGAACGAACTGTGGTTGCACGATATACAATAATTGAACGACTATTTACTTCACATTAAACTAGGTCGAACTTGACGTTACTGCATTAAACTCTGACACTTCACTATTCTATTCGCACATGTTCTCAACGCACGAGTGCTCAATTTACACGATGAACTACGTTGGCTTGTTTAGATGGACAAGCAGGTGATCTACTGCTGTGCGCACCTTGCGCTGTATATATACTTAAGTGGCTTTCTAGTTCCAAACCTAACCACTTGCCCGGAATCAATACACTGCCAAGGGCATGTCCCGACATGCCCCAAACTCGCCCCTTGCACCTGTCTGAGTGCGAGACTGCCTGGCGCCGTCGTCAGGGGGCATTATTCATAAGGAAAGCGAATATTACTATGATTTACACGCAAGCTTAAAGGGATATAACGTGTATATATAAATAATATACAATGTATATAAAACAATATATGTAGATTCTCAGCTTTAATCTGACCCTTCACAACAGTGTTGGTGCAGGGGATCGAGATGGGTTTTGTTTCGGTGCCCCTCCATCAGGTACATTTAAACTGTGGTTTAGCACAGGGGGTGTTCAAGGTGGGCATACGCCCGTCGTTACCGGTGAGAGGTGTCACTTTCCTGTTGGGAAATGACATCGCTGGTGGCAGAGTTATGCCCATTTTGGAGATTTTGGAGCGCCCTGAGTTTTTGCGTCCAGATGTGTTGGCGCAACAGTTCCCTGAGGTGTTTACAGTTTGTGCAGTCACCCGTGCTCAAGCACGTAAGTTGGGTGAAGTAGTTGACCTGTCGGAGACTGTGCTAGCTACTAAGTTGTCTGGCGCGCCTATTTCCCCACTTACGTTTGTTTGCTCAACCTGCTGTTGAGACGAGGTACAGTATAGCGCTTCAGCAGGATACGCTCACCTCTGAGACAACTCATTTGCCCATGACTAGAGGTAATCTGATCGTTTCTCAGAAGGAGGATGCTAGTTTAGCCACGTGTTTTGCTGCTGCTCTTTCTCCAGAGACAGCTAAGAACAAGGAAGTGGCCTATTTTGTTGAGAATGATGTGCTGATGCGGAGGTGGAGATCACGGATGGATTTTGATAATGAGTGGAGTTATGTTACACAGATTGTTGTGCCTACACAGTATCGCCAGTCTGTTTTGTCTTTAGCTCATGATCATCCTTGGTCAGGACATCTGCAGGATTCTGCAGAATGTGATTTATAGCCCTAAATGCATTATATTGATGATCAACTACAGTTTGATAGCGATCGGCGCGAGATAAAAAATTTCAAATGGACGTGCTTCTAGAAGTTACTACTTATCATCTGATGTTGACCGGATGGGGGGGGGGGGGGGGGTCGTTTATAATTCTGTGGCCAATGTTAGATGATTCATCTAGTGTGGGTGATATGATCATTAGAGCAGTTTGTATCGAACACGGTAAAAAAAACGCTGAAACTCACCGCAGCTTCCTCGTAGCGTTGGGCGATGAGCGTGGACCAAAAATATTCCTATTATGGGATGTTGAAATATGCGATCCATCTCCAGGTTGTATAATAGTTAGTGCTGTCAGGCGATTAAAAAAATTAATCTAATTAATTACAGGATTTGTAATTAATTAATCTAATTAATCGCATAACCATTTTATGCCTGATATTCTATATTCTATAATCATATTTCAAATTGCATGTGTCCGGATGGCAGAATTCAGTACTGTATCTACAAAACCTTCTGTTTAATCATCTTCCATCTATTAATTTGCTTAGATTTTTCAGGTCTGGTCAATTTGAGCATAGTGTTATTCACAGTCAAAGATAAAAAAAAAATTATTGATATTCTCATTTGGTTCATTACAATTTACTCAAGCCTAGTAACAGACACAGTATTTCTGACACTGGGAATACATTCCCTGAGATCCATAGATGTCCCTAGAATCAGATACCAAGAACATGCAAATGGACCATATAAAAAAAGTCTGTAATGTGTATTCTACGTTCTTATGGAATGAATGAGATAAAAAAAAAAGTTATTAAAAAAAAAAAAAAAAAAAAATTTTTTTTGTAATTAATTTTGAGTTAATTTTCATAACGCGATAATTTGCTGTGTAATTAATTAATCTAATTAACGCGATAAACTGACAGCCCTAATAATAGTATATACGTCCAAATCATGTTGTTTGAGTTATTGGTAACGGATCACTATCCATTGTGTTGCGCTCGAGTCCTATAGCGAGTGATCGGACCGAATTTGGATGAGCACCAGTTTCCGTTTCCGGTTTGGGCGATCCGCCGATCGGCCACCAGATGGTGCTCTTGAACCGTTGGAGAGTTGAGAGGGGATCAACAGTAGATCTCAAGTCTCCGGGGGAGAAATATGATTGCAATCACAGATTTTTTAAATATTGATCGCAATGACGTGTTACGGCGTCATTGGCAGAATTAGCATGGCGGGGAATGACGAGTTTAGGCGTCCTTGGCGGTCAAAGTGTTAAAGCTCTGTTGAGCTCATGTTTGGTGCATGAGCTAGTTAAAGCTCTGTTGAGCTCATGTTTGGTGCATGAGCTAGTTAAATCTCTGTTGAGCTCATGTTTGGTGCATGAGCTAGTTAAAGCTCTGTTGAGCTCATGTTTGTGTGAGAGCTGGTCAAGGCTCTGTTTTTTTGCCATTCCCTATAGTATTGTACCTTTTGTGATCCTGCCTGTTGTACATTTCTGTTTTGACCATAACCTGTTTGTGTATTTGTTTATTCCTCGTCACCCAGCTTATGGTGATTGTTTTTCTTATATATTAATCTTTTGTTTCGCACACAGGGACATTAAGGACAGGAAGATACCCTGGGTCTACATTTTGCATCACGTAGGTGACCTACTGTTAAAGACACCAGCTTTAGAAGTGAGCACCACCACCTGTACTTTGGGGCGTCCACGCCTGTAAGGGGGGGTGGGCTTTTATTTCTTTTTGATATTTCATTTGGTGCTCACTGGTAAGTCCTCCTTGCTCTCTGTGTTGCTGACTTGAACTTTGTGAAATAAATATTATTATTTTGCAAATTGTCTCTTGCGTTTTGTGTCACTGCACCCTCACCTACCCTGTCTGTGGCCTTGTGTTGCGTCTCCCCACTGGGGTACGTAACAGGGCCTGTTGCCTGGATTGATGGATCAACCTCCTTGGGGGTTGTCTCCCCGGCACGCCGACTGGCCCTGCAGAGTTGTGGGGGGGTAGCCTCTTGTAGAGTGCTTCAGAGCGGCGTGCCAAGGGGGGAAGGGCCTGCTCTTGATTTGGGCCCTGACCGATACGCTGGTGATGTGGGGGGTGGTGTCACCAGTGACCGTCTGGTGGGGTCCCGATGCTACGGCCTCGTTGGCCTCACCAGGCCCCTTTTTTCAGGGGGTCCTAGCCCTCAGGTTGTCCTAGGGCTGGGACCTCCCACGGTCTGCTCACCCTGTGCGTTTGAGGTGCTAAACCCTCTTCGCACAGTCGGATCCGATTCCCTCCCGTCCTCCACTAGGGGGGACCGGGGGCTCGGGTCCTCCCCGGTTCTGATGGTTGTAGGAGGCCTCAGCTGGTACATCAGTCGAGCTTTTCGCTCTGCTCAGCTCCTGTGTTCCAAATAGAGCAGAGCGTAAATCTATACGATCTATAACGTAAGGTTATCCTATAACCCTAGTTATATGAGTATAGCGAGCGCTCTGCTCTGACTCACTGAGGACCCCGTGGTCTTCGCCTTCGGTGGTGAAAGACTTGGGAAGGAGCTGATGGTGTGGCCACGACCCCACTTATATAGGAGCGGATGTGGGTGTGGCCAGGCGGAGGTAAATAGGTGTGTGCATGTGGAGAAAGTTATTCATTATTAGAGTGGATAAAGGGATAGTTCCAAATAGAGCAGAGCGTAAAGCTATACTCATATAACTAGGGTTATAGGATAACCTTACGTTTTCCGTTTACAGGTCTCATATCTTTGTATTGCATTAGGTTGCACCACCATGGTTGTAATCTTAGAATAGCATGCCAAATATATTTTTAATATTTATTTTTATATTCTCACAACTGATGATATTAGACTAGTTGTTTATATTCATTCAGTCCACATTATCCCGTATACTTGTATTTGTATACAAAATTGTATTTTGTATTGATCAAGGACTGATCAAAAGGAGGCAATTTCAACCTTTCCAGCACCCTTTCCAACAATTTATGACATGGCCTTATCCTTAAGTAACATGTCCCCTACCCTGTTCATATAGTTTATGACTATAGTCTGTGGCTGCTATCCTTAAGTGGCATGTCTCTCACTCTCACAGGCAATTACGTTTATGACTGTGATCCTTAGGCGGCGGCTCTCACACTCTCATCTGTAATTTCACGGCCCTTATCAATACAACATAAGTCATGCCCACATTCCTACAATGTGGGAGAAGACAACAGTGTTCCTGTTGATTCTCTCTAAACGTGAGAATCTGTCTTCAGACCAGTTACCATACGCTTCAACAGATAAAATTGAAAGATACTGTACCAGCTACACTTCCTGTCATTTCTGTCGGGTTTGGGTAAAAGTTACGATGACATTGCTAAGTACATCCTACTCCATTTTGGTATTTGTCTAATCCCACTCCCTCTGGTTAATGTCCGCTCTCAGAATGAATACATAACTCCCTCTCCATTTGCAAAAGGTGAAGGTCACTCTGTTTAGTACATTTTCACGTGCACGTAGGGATGCACGAAGGAGATAGGGTATAAAGTGTCTTGTGTTCTGATCTGTTGGCAGCATCTCTTTGGACAGACTGCCTCTGTGTACTCTGTAATATGGATGTGCTCTTTACGGCAGTAAACATGTAATAAACCTATACTTTAACTCTGATCAACTATCAGCCTCAGCTTGACTCTTTGTTTCAACGTTTTCTCCACGGCCAGCGGGTTGCCCTCTGAATTTTAGCCACAAGACCAACCAACCGACCGACCGACTTATAGAGCTGCTGGTCACAGCTAAAAAGGAAAAAATAACTCCATTCCGTTACCTTATCAGCTGTTCTTTGTAAAACCTTCTCATGGGACTGATATGACGGAGCCAGCGTTCAGACAGAATGCCAGCTTCTGCCACATCTCGGCTGAAGATCCGTGATATGACACACGAGTTCACAGAGACACCACTGGAGTGACAGTAGACAAGATGTCAATCTCTTCTGAATGCAGGGGAGGTGTGATGGTTGAGAGGCCAGAAGACAGGACCCGTCCTTTGTAGGGCTCCCTCCTCTTACTTAACTGATCGCTTGGTTTGGTCTAAGTCGACCAAGAGGACTTTATTAGTGTTTTTTAAAGCTTTTTTCCATGCTGAATGAGTTATCATTTCCTGGAGAAAAAGATCACATCTCCAATAAACACTCAATTTAAAGAGGTCCTTCTGCGTGACTGCATGATGGGGTAAACACAATTTTAAAGACTAATCGATGAGTCAACAAAGTCCTATGACTTGTCGACTAAGAATTTCTCGAGAACAGCCCTAACTTACCCTTTGGCGATTTCCTACAACAGAGAAAAATGCAAAGGATCCCAACAGGGTTTTAGTCGGGTGGTATGGGTAGACAGGGTTTCCGTTAGAATTTTTTTTTGCAGGTCTGAGTGTCCGGTAGATTTCAATCTACCGGACAAATGGGATAAATTCCGGTCAGAGTTTATTGAGCTTAAAAACAATTGATAGGCCTATATAAAGAATGACATCATCAAGGCATTTATAATATTTTAACTTAAAACTAGGCTACTTTTGCGTATATACAGTCATTAATATATTCCAAATAAAATAAGTCCCTCGAGACTTCGTGCTGCTGCCGACTTGAGGTGTCGGTGGGCAGTCTGCCCGACATTAATAAACAGCAGTCTGTTATAATCACATTCTTATGAGCTAACGAATTCCGTTATATTGGACATTTGTATTAATTATATCAAGCGAAGAACTGAGAAAATTGGCAGAGAGAGACGGCAACATTATCGTGGGTTTGCGTGATGTATATTATCTCCACCTCCCAACGACTTGGTGCTGGTCATAATGTCCGGTGAAAATAATTCCCTCTAAGCACAATTTGATTATTTGAATTGTATTAAAATAGGCTAAAATTAAATAGCCTATGCGATGAACGAAACAATCATTACATTTGTTTCATCGTTGCTTCACCAAGCAGCCGGTCTAATAATGACATCGCTGTTGTCAGCGCGAGCTGGCTGCTGCTAGATTTGCGACAAGCATCCAGCTGCAGACCCGCAGAGCAGCAGTGTTTTTCAGGTCCGGTCTGGGGACCGCTCAACAGCGCCCCCCACCCAACAGCTGAATTGCCAATGGCTGAATTGGAGTACTGCACTATGCCGGCAAAACTGGCGGGTTCTGTGTGTCTGCAGCTGGATGCTTGTCGCAAATCTAGCAGCAGCCAGCTCACGCTGACAACAGCGATGTCATTATTAGACCGGCTGCTTGGTGAAGCAACGATGAAACAAATGTAATGATGATTGTTTCGTTCATCGCATAGGCTATTTAATTTTAGCCTATTTTAATACAATTCAAATAATCAAATTGTGCTTAGAGGGAATTATTTTCACCAGACATTTTGACCGGAGAGATTAAATATGTCGGACTTCAACAGATTTTGCCGGTCAAATACCGGTAATTACCGGCTAACGGAAACGCCATAGTGCAGAACTTGTTATAGAAAAGAGTTCAATTGAGGGTGACAGGAGCAAAGGCACTCTATATAATGAGGAGATGGAGAGTTTTGAATGGAGAAATTTGTGATGCTAAATATGGTAGCAAACAACTAAACTACCTGTTACAAAACAAACCTATTATTTCATGTTGAGTATAATTATAATCTACTGCATTTTGAGATCTCTGAGTGGTTGCCATGGTAACTAAGGACTCTGTGGCAGAAGCCGCTAGGTGGCAACACGTGTAGAAGGGGTCAGGTCTCGTTAGACGTGTTAGTTGAAGGTTTCAAGAGTGAGCAGACTTCTCTTGAGAGACTTTTGACAGGCGCTCAAAGGAAATGACCAAAGTAGAACGCCATGTTATTCTCTGCCTACCTAGGCACAATAAGTGGAGAGCGAACTTAATGGAACCCGCAGAAAAATACAGCTACATCGTGCCTTTGATGGTGCATGCATAATGGGAGCCACAGGCCCTGATTTAAGGGTTTATGCCATCACTAAGGGTTTATGCTATCACTAAGGGTTCATGCCACCACTAAGGGTTCATGCCATCACTAAGGGTTTATGCCATCACTAAGGGTTTATGCTATCACTAAGGGTTTATGCCATCACTAAGGGTCTATGCCATCACTAAGGGTCTATGCCATCACTAAGGGTTTATGCTATCACTAAGGGTTTATGCCATCACTAAGGGTTTATGCCATCACTAAGGGTTTATGCCATCACTAAGGGTTTATGACATCACTAAGGGTTTATGCTATCACTAAGGGTTTATGCTATAACTGAAAAATGTGTTCACCATCCCTGTGCTGTGATTGGAGAGCACATGCTGATAATGCTGGCATCCAGCTACCGGTACACCACTCAGGTAATGGCCATGCATAGATCTAAGGCCTAAAAAAATAATGGTTTGTTTCCGGTTGCCGACCGACCATGCCGATTTAGGTGCGACCCAATATATTTTTAGTTAAAAAATAAAAAATAAAAGTTTCATATAAATTTTTGTCAAACCTTTAGTATTATGGATATTAAACATGCTGGCAGAGTACATGCATCCATGTTGTTGTGAAAATTTTTATTAAATAAAGAAATTCCCTATCCATAGTCGCCGTGGGAAAAAATTAAATAAATTTTTTTATAAAATAAATGCCTTACCTACCCATGGCCTTAACTGACAACCAACAGGAAACAAACAATATTTTTTGTTATGCCTAAGGTAGAATTTCTTCTTACAAACATAATAATACATTGCAGGCATGATCATGCACAAGTGCAGAACCACGCAGGACAGGTTCTGATCGCTTCTGAGTAGGGGTGGACGGTATAAACGGTATACGGTATAAACGGTATGAATTTGCTCTACGGTATGGATTTTGACTAACGTCACAGTGCCCAAGTCCGTCCACCTTTTTATAGGATTCTATCACATTTGCATAACAATAGCGAATATTACGTACCTTGCGCCGTTTTCATTGGAGTTTTTTACAAAACAACGCTGTTTTATTTGTCCTATATATGCGGATATCATTTAAAAACTTAAATTTTACCATTTTAGTTCCCTTTAGACAACAAACATAATGCTAATGATGCACTTTAATTATGATAATTAGGTGGCCATTCACGGTCACTGTACTGAGGTGACGTGAGGGCGCATTCATAGTTTAACGCTCCTGTGTTCAGATCGCATTTTCATCAACTTTTACCGACCTGCTGACCTGTGAACTGTGAAAAAAGGTCTTGGAAAATGGAGTTCTTTTGTTTGAACCTGTTTTCATCCTTTAAAATCAATGCTGCCATCTACTGTCAGCTGGAAGGTAGTGTCGTTTGTCTACCATCTCATCTCAGGAGCAAACAACATCCCCATTTTATTTGTCTAACAAACAAAATATTAATCACAATCACTTGTCACATTAACATTTGTGAGTACATGTGTTTTCAACAAAAATATGACAAATTTAACACAACAGCCAGCACTTCATAAAATTTTATAAACATTATATAAAAAATACAATAAACATAACTTAGAACAATAACTATTTACAGCACACCATACATATTTATAAATTTTTTCATTCGCTCACTCATTCATACACTCATTCATCCAAACACCAGTAACACCAGAAACTAGCATCTTCGTCCTCCTCCTCCTCCCACTGGACACACATGGTGTGGAACCATTTGTGACAGTTGTCACACTGGACCCACGACACCAAACCCTCAGAGTCCACAGGGGGGTTCGCCTTTTTACACCGGCCACACCGCCAGATCCCCAGCTTCTGCCTCTTGGTGGTGTGACCTGCAGTTAAAAAGAAATTTATTATTATGACGCTGCTTGATTACAATATACCAAGGTCCAATAATAAGTAAGGGATAATGTATAGCTACGAGGTCATTGTCGCAAAATAACTGACCGACACGGAGTTTAAAATACCGAGGCGCAGCGCTGAGGTGTTTTAAACGTCAGTGAAGGTCAATTATTTTGCGACAATGATCGAGTAAAGCTATACATTATCCCGCTTATTACATGGCTAACTTACTAACAATATACCTAATTCATCGACAAGACTAGATCAAATGAAGACGCAGTTGTTCTGTGGCTCTGTCAGCCCAAATAAAGTGATTATTATTATCGGCAGCCGGCAGGTCTCTGGTCTGATTGCATGACTGAGTGCAGCTGTGCATATGCTGAGCAGCACTGATACAGTGTTGTAGTGGGCTTGATTGCGAACAGCTGCGCACAGCGGTCATTATTGTCCCACAGCGGTCATTATTGTGTGATAACGGACCTCTGACACGGGCTATTGACCAATCACAAGCAAGCATTTCGGCGAATGTGAAAACGCCATGTAATAAATATGAATAACTATCTATATAGTACTTTTCACACATGGACCACAGTTCAAAGTGCCCCACAGCAATTTGTATAAAATCAGCAAATTTTTTACAAAATAAATAACAATTCATAAGTTTGCCCTGACAAACTCAAAAAACATAAGTAACATGCCGATGGGTGTCGTGGGTCTGGCGTGGGAGGAGGAGGAGGATGTCGATGCTCCTGTTGGTCCAGGAATACAGGAGGCTGCAGACACAAAAAGGGAGCACCACTCAAAAAAATTATTTTGTTTGGTTTGGTAAATATTGCGCTATGAACAGTCTATCAGTGTACTGTGTGTGTGTGTAGGCCGTAGGGGCAGGTACAATAAGAGTTTTTCTTCCTGTTCCTTTTGGCCATGGACATTTGTAGATCGTGTTTTTTTCACAGTTGTTTGAAAAAGCTTACGGTGGGAGGGAGAGGAAGTTGGCTGGGACACCCGGTGGGACTGCGGTGGGACTGCCGGCTCTGAGAAAATGGTTAAGAAACAATAAAACATGATTATTTATTCATAAAAAAATTTATACTTTTTTGCTAACTAATATTTTAAACAAGAAAGTAAAATAATATGAACTTTATTATTATTGTACGACTGACGAGTTTATTTTATTTGATTTATTTAGCACATTATTTAAAAAAAACAGTGCTAGGAGGGAACTTATGTGAGTGATTTATGATGAAATTAAATTAGATTTGAATTGTTTTTTTGAATATGGATAAGGAGGTTGTTGACCTCAATGATGAATTTAGTTTATTGCTATGGTTTGTTGGATATGAGTGAAATTCTGATGAAAAGATGCAGAACAATGGAAGGTATCAAGAACATCTTGCCTTTTGTTAATGAACTTGAATATGAATGAGCATGAAACCAAAATGATTATGCTGAAATATTACCAGACATGCAAACACACACACAACCTTACCTTCACCCAGTTCAGCATGGCAGCCTCACACACACACACACACACCTCCATTCACCTGTAGAGAAACAAACAAGCACACACAAACCTACCGTGTCTGCTGTCTGACTTTGTCACTGCTTCAGATGTTTTTTTATACAGAGATTGAGAGAGAGAGAGAGAGAGAGAAAACCAGTTCATTATTTTCCCCGCGAAAATTATTGTTCTCCCTTCGATTATTTTCGCGCAACCTCAGTTCATCACTCGTTCAGACAAACTTAGATCTCTTATTAAGATTACAAATGTACAACACATTTCGTCGGACAAAACACTGGCTATATATGCTAGCAACATAACCAAAACAATCTGACTTCATCTTGGGGCGAGTGGGAGTTCGTGTTTAAGGAACAGGAAGCTACTTTTACTTGGAAATCAGCGTCGCCCCGAACACATTCGAACAATTATAACGTTGCAGTGGTACAAACGTTCACATCTAGTAGTCTTTAGATGACTAAATATAGATGAATACTCATGAAATTTGATATATATACTCTAAAATAAGTATGATTTCATATCACCTACCTTTCGACGTGAAAATCTGGTGGGGCTGTGAGGAAAGATCCAGAATGCCGCGCAAGATGGGGCGTGACCGAAGTTGGGTTTGGGCGTTCCCAGATAAAGAGGGTGACCGGGATTGGTTTACGTTCCGTTATACCGTGTGTACCGGTAGTGCAGCTCTAAAATAGCAATGACGTCATGTAACCACAGCGCGACTATTTCACTCGCATTTGCCCCTAAAAATAGATAGAATTAGTCATAGATAATAGATATGTGCGAACTGGAAAAAGTTATTTAGGAGGCTTCGCGCAGTGGGCGTGCCAGCCCCTACCGCACGCATGTAAACACGGGTCTAGTAGTCTAGTGGGACGGGACACGGGAGCTGTCGGGAGGACGTCTCCCTGAGCTAACGTTAGCTTAGCTACCGTTACAAAATGACCCAGTCAACTATTCACTTTTAGTTTAATACATGATGAGGCATTGTCTAACCGAACGGTATCTAGTCGGCCAGCTACCGATAGCTCCTGACATCAACAAACGCTCCACAAAGTCTAGTAGAGAGTCGGAGACGTGTGTGCTACCGGTTAGCTCACGTTAACGCAAGTTAGTTCACCGTTCAAAACGAAATGTCCCATTGAACTAAATAATTCACTGAGGCGTTGTATTAACGTTATATATCCGGCTAGCAGTAGCTACAGATGGCTCCTGATATCAATGTCTTATAACACTGATTCGATGCGTATTCGAGCTGAGGGCTTGCTAACGTTATGGTTATACCAATACAATAGGGTCCAGGTGCAGCGTCGGAGAATCCTGGCCGTAGCTCTGCTCGAGGCTACTGGAGTATAGGTCCAGGTGCAGCTCCGGAGAATCCACAGAGTACACACAGACAGTGGAGCTTGTTGCGTGGTGGCGATGTCTCGCAGATAATACAAGTACAAGTCTAATTATATAATATATATATTTTATAAAAAAAAAAAAAAAAAAAAAAATTATATAAAATTAAAAAAAATTTTTAATCAAAAACGATGATACCGTGATATATACCGTTACCGTCTATGCTTCAAATTATACCGTGATATAAATTTTAGACCATACCGTCCACCCCTACTTCTGAGACAACTTCTGTTAGGATTACGGGTGCAGGGTGAGAACGCAATTGCAGAGGGAAGAGATGACGAGAGAGGAGGCAGAGACGAAGTAGTAGTAAATAATGAAATGTATTTGCAAAGCAAGCCGGTAAACAAAGGCATGTTACAAAAGAACAAAACACTGAGGAACAATGAACTGTGAACACGAAAATAAAAGGCAACAAAACAGAATACTATCGAACACTTACTTAGACAAGAACAACACTAAAGGGTAAGAACGACGTTGACAGGAACAGAGGGAACGGAGGAATGTCACCACACAGATAGGCAGACCGAACACACATATATACACTGACTAATTACAATTGGCCACACCTGACCAGGCCAGTCTAAAACACCACAACAACCAACTAAACACAAAAGAAAATTACAAAACCACAAGCAGACAGGGCAAACGCATCACACAAGGGACTGCTATCGGTACTCGAGAAATTATGGAGTTTTTTTATTTGAGGAATTTAAACGTCGCAAACTAATCTTGTTGGCCGTTTTCTATATCTCTCCTGCCTCGGTCTCTCTGCCTGCGTGAGGAGCGGGCTGTGCTGTGCTCACACACACACACACTCACTCACACACACGGGTGCTGTTGTAGGCTACAGAGTACAGACAGCTCTGCTCTCATCATGGCGGACAGAACGAAACTTTCAAAAGTCTGGGTCTATTTTACTAAAGTCGATGCTGACAACGCTTGTTGCCACAAGTGCAACAAGACATTTGCCAGTAATGTATAAGCGCTGGTACAGATACAGCACTCAAAACTCAAACCTCTCATGCCTCTCTACCACTCTCTACCACTCCTCTATTGTTCTTGACCGGGCCAGAGTTCACACCTCCACTTCCTCCCACAGGCTGGGCAGATTTTCATCTTAAGTTTTTATTCGTCCCAAATGTCCCAGCCCCATCAGATTTCTTAGCTTTTTTCACTGTTTACTTATCATGCATTGCAACACTAATATATGGTCAGTACCCCAAGTCAGACTGCCCATATAAAAATTATTTTGGGGGTCTGAGGGCAGTAGCCCCCGACCCCCTCCCTGGGGAAGCACTTAAGTTAACTACCCTCCCTTTGTTCCCCCAGCCAACACCCCTGGAAAATTAACACCTGAGTAGACTTAAGTGGCACACAAGCAGCAACAAGCAGCAGACAAGCAGCAGAATTGGTTTGATTTTTGAGCGCTGCGTCTGTACTTGTCAATGTGGCTGGCGGGGAGCTAACGTTATTAGCCTGAGCTCCGAGTGGAGTAATGGCTGACAATCCGGAAATAAATAAACAGATGAGAGCTTCCGATTGGTGGTAAGAAGAAGAGGTGGGTGCAAGCGGTGTGACGTAATTGGCAGATCGACTGTCAATCAAAATAGTATTGTATGACTCCAACTTTTTTATCTTACATTTGTTGTTAATTATAAAAAGTCTATAATTCAGACACATTTAAAACATTGCTGCTGCTGTTGCTGCTGAAGAAATAATATTTATTTATATTTATATAGTTATATAAAAGAATAATAAAGCAATGTCGATTCTGTTCTTAATTAATTGTTTTTGTTTCTTGCAAAATAATCAAAAAGAACCGATAAGAGTATCGATAAAGTACCGAACCGTTAAGCAGTATCGATAAGAGTAGTAGTATCGATAAAATCCTAACGATACCCATCCCTAACTGTAACATAAATAATTAGTACGCAATCAAAGCGGTCACACCACAAAGATAAGTTACAATGTAACTATGCCTTAGGTGAGCGAGAGGCTGAGCCCCTTCTCTCTCTCTCCTCCAAATACTTGTACATTGCCGGTCATAGAGGTGCTTCACATCTACAAAAAAAAGTTGATAAAATAAAGATATAAAAGATTTTCACAAATCAGAACTCAACATGGATGGGGATGGAGCAGTTTGTGTAAATAATCTGAACCATTCGGTTCGGGGCACCTAGAGACCGTTTATTTTGGTACTGTGGAACCCTTTCCTGTAGCCTAAAACATCACTCCTGGCATGTGTATTAGAGCTGTGAATCTTCACTGGCCTCACGTTTCATTTACGATTCAGCTGTCCACGATTCGATTCTACGATGCATCTCAATAATATACTCAATAATATATTACATCCTCAATTTTATAATCTATGTTACTGCACATGGCTACTTTTTCATCAATTAATACAAGCAGTCAGATAAATTAACTTTTATTTAGAAAGTTCTTAAATCAGAATGTCAAAATAAATGTCTTTACTAGTGTTGCATGATACAGATACTAGAAAGCTATCTCGATACCCAGCTGTTAAAAACAGTTCAATACTAATTTTATTAGTATCAATACTTTAAAAATAGCCTGATGCTGTATTTTCTATGAGTTGAGTGGATGCATGACCAGGGCCCTATTCCCCGTACCTGGTTCAACTAAGTCGATCAAGAGTCCCATTATCCAGATTCAATTAACGAGATGATTGAAGCCAGGCTATTCATGTTCCTCGAAGGCCGATTGACTCTCGTTAACTCAAACCAGACTTGACTACTCTGGATAATTGCGCGCGGCCGCGTCACCTTAAAAGGCATCAGAGGTCGATTGCAGAAATGCAGATGTTCGGCGAAAATGGCAAAAGTCAGAGCAACCTTTTTCAACCCTGCGGAGCAGGAAATGCTCATGCACACATACGAGGAGTACAAACACATTATAATAGCGAAGTCCAACACTGCCACCGCTGCGAGGGCAAGGCAGGGTGCGTGGCAACATATTGCCGATAAGTTAAATGCGTAAGTGTTGGGCAAATGTATATTATTTATTATTTCAACTTTCAGAATAAGTAGATACAAAAGCCCAAAGCGTATTCATATAATTGATATGAATTAATAGATACGTATATGAGGATATGTATTAGGTCAGACATTCAATACATTGAAGCAGTGAAATGAAATTGCGTGTGATCCTCTCTATTCTTACATGATTCATGAGTCCACCTTAATCATTTCCTACAATAATGATATGCTATGGTGTACTACCAACACTGTCATATAATTATGAGTGCTTTCAACCCCCATGTATAGAAACAACCCAGAGTCCAAACGGACATGGGAGCAAGTCAAGACCAAGCACAAAAACATCATTCAGAATGGTGAGTGAGTGAGTGAATGAATACAATTTGTGCCATGGTATTGTATTGAACAGCTTGTCAATGTCGTATGATCCTTCATATTTCAGCAAACAAAAAGAGGGCTGACATGGCCAAGACGGGGGGAGGACCTAAGACTCCAGATTTAACTCCTGCCGAGGAGCTGGCCCTCCAGCACAATCGGGGAAGACCCATCATGGAGGGTGTAGCTGGGGGCAGCTCCTCCGGAGAGGTTGGGAGTGATACGAGGAGCCCTCACCTCAAAGGTATAGGTGCACTTCATTCTATGAGTTTCTTTCATGATTATTCATTTAGTTAACCATCGTCACATTTTGCAGTGTCTGGACCTTCCATGACCGTCCTGCAGCCACCACCCATGTTGGTTGGAGAGGAGACCACTGATGTAAGTTGATATTGCTGCATCATTGTGTAATGGTTCTATTTTAGCAATCAAAAAATCAATAATCAGAAGATTATTGAAAAATATCCCAAACCATTGCAATATTATCTACTGAATTATGTCGGTGTTTTTGGTAAATAATGTAATGTAAAAAGGGTATATAGCAATTATAAGCCTCTGCTTCAGCCTACACGTTTTCGGTCATTTTCTTTCTTTTATAAAAGGTTCTACTACATTGCTTTGCTTTGTAAAAGACCGAAATAAAACCATCAATTCATACATGTTCATTGTGTGTGTCTTTTAAAAAACCAAAGACAATTCTCCAAAGTTCCTAATAATTCCTAATTCACTAACAGGCGGACAGTGCAGACGATGACGAGGACACGTTGACTGCGTGTTCCGGCGATGTGGTAAAAACAAGTTGTGGAAACTAATACTCCTATCCAACTCACTCCCTGTGAGTGGTATTTGGACTAAATCAATGCATTCCTTTAGGCAGGTACTGAACCACGGCCGGAGCCTGGCCCCTCTCACTCTGCTGGGGATGGGGAGGTGAGTTATCATTTGGGGAGGTCTGAGTTTAGTTGCCATCTGACCACCACACATTAATTTCCTTTCTTTTAATTTAGAGTGTCCAGTCACTATATAAGCGGAAGTTGAGGGCGGAGATCCTGTTTTTGGAGTCTGGCGTCGAGTACCGCCGGCTCAAGATTCGCAAACTCCACAAGGAACTAGTATTGCTTGATCGGCAGCTGGATGTAAGTAGCCTAAAGTATTTGTGAGCTTTGGCATGAAATGCAACTTAACTGAAATTCTTTTTTGTGTGCACTTTCATTTACAGGCGGACAGCAGTCAAAATCAATAAAGGCTCTATTCTACAACATGGATCTCTTCTTCTTCTTGTACATGTTCCTCTATGAATTGGTATAACTTGGAAGCAAAGAGGGTGGCAAAGCCTATAACCATATAAATTAAACATGCAAACATAAAAAGAGGAAAACGTAAAATGAGTCCAACATTAACCTAAATTAACTCAACACCTAACCAAAATGATGGTGGGCAATTCTGTTCCTTGCAGCCTGTCCGGTCTGCTCGTTCAAGTGGACTGGCTGTAGGTCATCCTCAGGATGGTCCAGGATGACTGGGACCCTCTCCTTCCTCAGTGTTGCCACATTGTGGAGCACTGCACAGGCCACAGTGATGTCACATGCCCTGTCTGGTGCCACCCGCAGCCCGCGCAGACACGTGAATCTGGCCTTCAGTTGAAACGGGCTTCAGGCCCTGGTGCTGGCTCTGGATAGGGGGTCATGAAGTAGGGCTTGCATGCATAACCCCTGTCTCCAATTAGGAGTCCATCGTAATGACCTATAGTATATAATATACAATGTTAGATCACCTCTACATGAAATAAGCATTTTCTAAATGACATATTTGCTATACCTTGCTCGAAGCTGTTGCACAGTGCAGACTCTCTGAATACTCTGGAGTCGTGGACGGAGCCCGGCCACTTGGCCTCAACATTGGTGATGAGGCAGGTGGAGTCACAGATCATCTAAGATGAATTGCGGTCAAGTCATGGGTATTGTACTGTACCATACAGCAGGCAATTGCAAGGTCCATGATGACCCCTATGTTAAAATAAATATGATTGTTTTTATAGCAATGTAATTTGAGGGAAATTGTCATAAGTAGGCCTACCTGCACATTAATGCTGTGAAAGCCTTTTCGATTCACAAAATCACCCTCGTTTGGGCCAGAGGGTTCTTTGAGTTTGATGTGCGTGCAGTCCACTGCGCCAATGACATTTGGAAACTCTGCATAATAATAATGAGCTCCGTAAGGAATAGTGATATATAAATGCACTTTAATTAAATGGTGGAATATTGAATAACTCAATTACCCGCAATTCCATAGAAGCCCTCTTTGATTACATTCACTTGGACACGGCCAGGGAATGTAATGAAGTCATCCATGAACTTCTTCAAGGCCAAATATACTTTGCGAACAGCACAGCATGCAGCGGCTTTGCTGATGTTCTCCGCATCGCCTACGGTGTACAGGAAGGTACCACTGGCAAAGAAACGCAAGGCAATGCAGAGAGTCTGGGAGACACTCAACGCTCTGCTGCGGCGTGTTTGATTAACAAGGTATGGCCCGAGAAGGTCTTGGAGGTAAATGATTCCTTGTCTGCTAAATCTATAGCGCTCGTACAGGAACTCATTAGTATGAGCTAACGGATCTTGGCGATCCCTAAGCACTCTCTCTCTATGAAATGCTAATCGGACTATGATTGCTCCTTCGTCAATCGGATCTCTGAGGAAGGGACATGCCATTATGCTTGAATGAAACAAAATCCAGGCGCTCCGTTAAACATCCACAGCGGAGAATATGAAAGGAATCAGAGCCAAACGAGCGGTTTCAATCATTAAAAATATCCCAGCGGGATTCACATTTGCAATGCTGCGCGTTATTAAAATAACCACATAATGTGTACATCGCACCTAGCGAGCGCCGTATATATAACGTGCATTATTTAGGACAAAGTGAATTTAGTATCAGCATTTTAGGTCTATTTTACATTTCAAAAGCCCCCTCTAGAAAAATGAAGCACAAGAACATAATTCAGAATGGTATAATGCAGATCTAGACTGTGAGAATCATTTCAGGAAGCAAGCTGGCATTTCTTTGCGGGGGCGTGGCCATGGTTCATCCAGCTAACTGAACTTAACCCTGCCCTCGACCAGGTTCAAACTTTTTGATCTGTTGTCATAGTGATTTAGACAATCGAGCATCGGGGAATGGAAAGGTCTGGCTTAAGTCAAGCTATGCTGGAAATTATCCGGCTAACTCAGTTAGCCAGGTACGGGGAACGGGGCCCAGGTAGGGGACCACTGTTCCCATTGTGACCACTATTTACACTGTGGCCACTGTTTACATTGTCCTCCCTGGAACCGTCACAAACTTCAATAACAAACTTTATTATCCGTGGGGGGAAGTTGCATTGTTGTCAACAGCACTGCAATAGTTAGAAGATAATGTACAAGGGAAAATATGTACATAAACAAGGACACACAGCGTCATAGATGTGAAGCGTTCTTGTCTTGATTGAACTGGTCTCACACCATGTGCCAGGCTGGTCTCTCTCCAAATCACCAAGGCCAATAGCCAAATATGACTCAGAATGTAGCTAACGTAGCTTCAGTATAAACGCGGCTCAGAATGTAGCTAACGTAGCTTCAGTATAAAAACGGCTCAGAATGTCGGTACTGTAACTAGGGATGACCCCCGGACCCCGGTTCTAAACGGGAACCGGTACTATATTAGAAAAGACCGGAGTATTTATAAGCTCCGACGTCATCGGTACTACTATCGGTACTCGAGAAATTATGGAGTTTTTTTTTTTAGGAATTTAAACGTCGCAAACTAATCTTGTTGGCCGTTTTCTATATCTCTCCTGCCTTGGTCTCTCTGCCTGCGCGAGGAGCGGGCTGTGCTGTGCTCACACACACACACTCACTCACACACACACATGGGTGCTGTAGTAGACAGCTCTGCTCTCATCATGGCGGACAGAACGAAACTTTCAAAAGTCTGGGTCTATTTTACTAAAGTCGATGCTGACAACGCTCGTTGCCACAAGTGCAACAAGACATTTGCCAGTAATGTATAAGCGCTGGTACTTGTCAATGTGGCTGGCGGGGAGCTAACGTTATTAGCCTGAGCTCCGAGTGGAGTAATGGCTGACAATCCGGAAGTAAATTAATAAACAGATGAGAGCTTCCGATTGGTGGTAAGAAGAAGAGGTGGGTGCAAGCGGTGTGACGTAATTGGCAGATCGACTGTCAATCAAAATAGTATTGTATGACTCCAACTTTTTTATCTTACATTTGTTGTTAATTATAAAAAGTCTATAATTCAGACACATTTAATACATTGCTGCTGCTGTTGCTGCTGAAGAAATAATATTTATTTATATTTATATAGTTATATAAAAGAATAATAAAGCAATGTCGATTCTGTTCTTAATTAATTGTTTTTGTTTCTTGCAAAATAATCAAAAAGAACCGATAAGAGTATCGATAAAGTACCGAACCGTTAAGCAGTATCGATAAGAGTAGTAGTATCGATAAAATCCTAACGATACCCATCCCTAACTGTAACATAAATAATTAGTGCGCAATCAAAGCGGTCACACCACAAAGATAAGTTACAATGTAACTATGCCTTAGGTGAGCGAGAGGCTGAGCCCCTTCTCTCTCTCTCCTCCAAATACTTGTACATTGCCGGTCATAGAGGTGCTTCACATCTACAAAAAAAAGTTGATAAAATAAAGATATAAAAGATTTTCACAAATCAGAACTCAACATGGATGGGGATGGAGCAGTTTGTGTAAATAATCTGAACCGTTCGGTTCAGGGCACCTAGATACCGTTTATTTTGGCACTGTGGAACCCTTTCCTGTAGCCTAAAACATCACTCCTGGCATGTGTATTAGAGCTGTGAATCTTCACTGGCCTCACGTTTCATTTTGCGATTCAGCTGTCCACGATTCGATTCGATTCTACGATGCATCTCAATAATATACTCAATAATATATTACATCCTCAATTTTATAATCTATGTTACTGCACATGGCTACTTTTTCATCAATTAATACAAGCAGTCAGATAAATTAACTTTTATTTAGAAAGTTCTTAAATCAGAATGTCAAAATAAATGTCTTTACTAGTGTTGCATGATACAGATACTAGAAAGCTATCTCGATACCCAGCTGTTAAAAACAGTTCAATACTCATTTTATTAGTATCAATACTTTTAAAATAGCCTGATGCTGTATTTTCTATGAGTTGAGTGGATGCATGACCAGAGCACTAGCTTTAATAATACAATAATAATAATATATTTGATTTGTAGGGCGCTTTATAGTTGTGGAGCAAATCCCAAAGCGCTACATTGTAAAAGAACATAAAAGCTAGCAAGAGAGTTAAAAAGATTATTATTATTATAATTTCTGCCCCCGATTTTAATAATCGATTATGTTCTGTCACTGCATTGATGCAGAATCGTCCACGTCCGCATCGCGATGCATCTTAGAATCGAGAAATGTCCACACCCCTAGTGTGTATGGAGTGCTTTTGTAACTGGCCTTTGACTATTTCCATTTACTGTCATTCAACACTAAGAATAAGGAATACTAATTTCAGTAAACAGTCATTCATGCCCGCTGCATTTAAATCCCAAGCCGAGCGGAACCATTTACTTTGTCCAGGCGAGGTGGTGCAGCTGTGTCAGTCAAATGGCTATTAGGCTACTGGTAAGTGGACAAGACGAGCTACAATATATCACATAATATTCTCTAGTTTAGTTACAGTATGTCTACGATAAAAATGGATTAAACCGCGTGAGTTTGAGAATTGCGCTTTGTGAGGTGTATGCAAGTGTAAATACATTTAACATTATGGGCCAGTTTGCATCACCTCGGTCCATTACCAGCACAAGGAGAGATCCGGGAAGGCAAAAGCAACTGCTTCTCCCCAACGTATTTACACAAAACAACCTCTACATTTAGATTCTGACAGGGCAAAATCCATAATCAAATCCTTAGTCGTTATTCATAGTGAACGATATGCAGCCCAATGCGGTCACGTTTGATATTTCAGTGCATAATGTCAAGCCACGATATTTCATGTCATAGTCACTTCAGCAACAGGTCATTTCTAAACTTGGAGAAGACACGACGCAGAAAGAATGTCAAAAAATTGTCCAACAAGAATTATCCAGAGCAATGTTACCCGACTGCCCACAACTCTCTGATTAGGTACACCGGGATGAAGAGAGAGAAAAAACCTCTTCAGACACGGCCACCTATAATGAATTGATAATTGTTTCTCCCCGCTGAACCGTACTATACCAAAGTGTGATATGAACTGAACTGTGATTTTTGTGAACTGCTCTATCACCATGTGTGCAGTGATCCTACAGAGAGAAACCAAAGAACACACAGTGGCACAGTAGCACTTCTCTATGAAGTGCTTCCTGCTGTGCTCTGTGGGTTGGTTGTAGCGGTTGAGTGGTCAGTTTATCGGGCCAATATTGCTTGCCGACATTACCTATCTTCAGTGCGCTCTAGCGGTGTCACAATCACGGCCAGAGCCTCTCTCTCTCCCCCTGCTTCCACACCCTTATATGGGCAGCTTCCTGTCGAGGTGTTCACACGCTGTCAGGACTTGGCTATCTGCACACCTGTGTAACGCTCTCCCGGGAATCCAGCTGTCAGTCTGGAATGCTTTCACCTGGTGGTTGGTATTTGCATTTTGGTTGTCACGCCCACATTCCTGTGTTGTCACTGATTGGTACTCTCCACTGTTGCTGTCACTGTGCTGTCAATTTGCTGTCACTGCTAATTGATTGGAATGTTTGGTTGGTGACTACTTATGCTTTCTCTGTTCCCTTGTTTGTTGTCGAGGCTTCAGAAAACCGTTCGTGTGGGAAGGAGCTGGTCAGAGTTTGCTGAGCCACTCGCGATGCACTTATATTACTTTTGCCTGTTCTCTCTTTTGACGCCCGGCGTCTTTCCTGGATTATCGCTGCTCTGTGTGTTTTAATAAAGACACATCCTTAGAAATAGCTACCTATATCCGTCTCTCCTTGTCTCCTTCACCATTAGACTCACTACTACTCACCCCCATACGTAACAGAAGCCTCGACCAACGATGAGTACCATGGAGGAGATACGAGAGGAGATGGTTGCGCAGCGGGACCAGCTACGGATTCTTCTCGACCGCCAGTCGGCCGTCAGCGTCGAGTTGGGCAGCCTAGGAGACCTGTCGGTATCCTCCCGGGAGACGACTAACTCGGCGCTGGCGGCGGTCAACAACGCCCGTTCCAACGCTGTCGAGACGGAGGCAGCCAGGGGACTTGCTACTGGAGCGCCGCAGGCCAGCAGGGTAGGAGAGCTGGGACTTTCCGACCAGAGAGAGGACATCATCCGGGAGCCAAGGCTGCCACCCCCTGACCGCTACGGAGGAAGACCGGAGGGATGTCGTGAGTTTGTCACTCAGTGCTCTCTTATTTTCCAACTGCAACCCCACACTTTCCCCTCTCATGTGTCTCAGGTAGCTTATATCATCACGTTGCTTACTGGTCTGGCCCTCTCCTGGGCTACTGCGGAATGGGAGAATGGGTCGCCGATCTGCAACAATGTGGATGCCTTCACCCGGGAGATGCATCATGTATTCGACACCTCCTGGGTGATTTCCATTTACGAGGCCGGCAGTCGACTCCTGTCCTGCCGGCAGGGCATTCACACTGTTGCAGATTATGCGATCGATTTCTGCATAGTGGCTCGGGAGGCGGCCTGGCCGGAGATTCCCTGCTGCGTGCTGTTTGCCCAGGGGCTCTCAGCGCGCATGCAGGACGAGCTGGCAACTCGTGAGCCACCCGAGCGCCTGGACCACCTCATTTCCTTGGCCATAAAGGTCGATAACCGACATCGGGAGAGGGAGCGCGAGAGGGGAGCCTCGTTGCAGGCACTCTTCCGCCCCTCTTTCGGTGTCGAACCCCCCGCACTTCCCCACCCTAGAGAGAGCCTGGGTGGCGAATCCATGCAACTCGGCGCCCTCAGCCTGTCCGAGGCGGACAGACACAAGTACATTGATGAGAAGCTGTGTTTTCGTTGTGGACGCACGGGGCATCGCTTCTCCACCTGTCGGGGACAGTCGGGAAACGGGGGGGCCCGCTAGGCTTGGGGAAGCTTATTGCAGGTGGGCATTTTTTCCCAGTCATTGAGGACAATCGCACTGTATTTGACATTTCTCTGGAAAATCTCGCATATCGCAATGGAAATAAAAAAGCAAATGAGAGCGTCCGATTGGTCATTTCCTTTATTTCCCTTGAAACCAGTCACGTCACTCTACTGTGATTGGACCATTGGCTTGAGTGCAATGTGGGACTTGTAGTTTAACGATTTATCAGTGGAGAAAAAAAAAGCACGACTGAGGCTGTGCGAGTAATTGATTTTTCCGGTTCGCACACATTTCTAGGGGCATATGCGAGCAATATGGTCACACTGTAGAGCCCTGGGCCCTCATGTATCAACGTGACGTACGCACAGATATGTGCTTAAGCCGTGCGTACGACCATTTCTAAGCAAAGTGTGGGATCTATCAATTTGAACTTGTGCTTGACTTTGTGCTTATGTCTACGCACAGCTCTGAGCATGCTTAGCTGACGCCCAGTGGTAGAATATCGTTACTACGGCATATGCGCTCCTCAGTTAATGCATTAGTTTCAACGCGGAAATAAGCTTCCGTGCATTACTTCCAACACTGGCGTGTTCAACTTCTGTATGACCCGTAATTCATTATAGTTCATTGTAAAATAGCGACAGTAGTGTAATTATAACAGGCTCATGCGGGAACAAGAGGTTGGCTTGCTTGTTTGGCACGGGGGGCAGAAGCTGAACACCCACCTCCAAACGCCATTAAATATTGTTTCAAATAAAAAGCAACATACTATTATTTTGTGTCATGTTTCCAAATAAGATTGGCCACAACAGAATGCTTTCTACTTCAATTTGTTGATTAGAATAGATTACCTCGCTCCGTTGAAACTTCACTGAGCTCAGCACACAGACATGATAATAATAATAACAACAACAATAATAATAATAGCTTCATTTTACATAGCGCCTTTCAAGAGACCCATGCAAGGTCGCTTTACATAGATGGGGGGGGGGGGAATAACAAAGTAATAAAGATAGTGGACAGACTATGTAAATATGATGATGGGATTCAAGTTCGCGTTTTTATTGATCATAGGCATGCTGTCAGAGTATGATGTCATAATCAAACATTCTAGAACATTTATCATCACAGATCATGTCATAATAGAACATAGGCTACATGGCATGGTCCATCGTGATATTGTGTAGACTGTTATTACTGTACTACCACCCATTGTGACAACAGCCTTGTGAGCTCCCGCACACAAACATGATGGAATTCAAGTTCATGTATTGATCACATAGGCAGGCTACATCATACATGGCAGTGAGATTCATTGTTCCTGTATATGCTCTCGTATTATTGTTTATATAGGCTACCCAATACTGACATCAAAATAGATTGCATGCCTCTAGAAATCATATGCAGCAGGTAGAAAATTGAAGGAAAATCCGTCGCGATTTGGAATAAAATTGAGGAGAACTTTAATCCCTGGGTATTAATCAAACAAAACGGAAAAAGGCAGTCATATTCCAGCACGGTCTTTATTAGTGTTTGCGCTGCCCAGGCAGCAATGGTTAATAGATATCATATCCGACATCACCGTACGTGTACACGTCTGTCAGCCTGTCTCATAACACGCTTCCCTCGGTTTAGTCCATTTTTCCACATTTCATGGGGGTGTTCCATTACCGTATATGGTTAATCGGGGCGGTTTTGGTATGCAAATACGTGAAAGTGTGCACGAGCCTCAGCGTAGAAGCAAGGTGATATTTATCATGACAGGTGTGCGTAGGACCTGTGTACGCACGTGTGATAAATCCCGTTTTTTTTGTGCGTGCACACATTCTAAATTCTGTGCTTACGTGTGGAAATAGAAGGTTTTCTACGAAAACTTGATAAATGAGGGCCCTGGTATGCACGTGCGTGTGAAGAGATCTTGATAAAAATTTACAAAATGCCTCATAAATCTTCTATTTTCTACCTAAAGTTGAACCTAAAATATGTTTCAGATAAAAAAATATCTCAACTGTAAGTTTGCTATGCTTTTGCTGGATCTTGAGTCATATTTGATCTGCAAGTCTAGTCTGACAGTTTTATCTGAATTTCGTTCACCAGTAAAGGCTTGTACACTACTGTTAGATGGTGCAGGCACAGAGACAGCAGGACATACTGTAGGAGTATATAGGCTGCAGGAATGCATAATCTGAGCTCAGCTAAATAATTCAATGACATGTTTAGGGGAACTAAAATACCTGTATAATATATACTTGCTGAAAAGGATTAAAATACAGTATGTCCCCTTTAAAAATAAAAAAATAAATGGCAGTATCCCACCATGAGACTCCATTGCCATTGTGTGTCACTCTGACCATCAATACCGGTGGTGACAGGCATCTCACAGGATTTTGAAGGTATTTGTAACATTTGTGTGTGTGTGTCTGTGTGTGTGTATGTGTGTGTGTGTGTGTGTGTGTGTCAAGGAGGTTTAATAAGAACTGTGCTACACAGAACTAGACACACTGCTTACGTACTTAACGTTACTCCTATTCATCCCTGATGGGACATGTTGCTCCTCTCCCCATGACAGGTTCATCTTGTGCAGCTCCTCCAAGCTAGTTAACTCTTGTCTCTTGAAAAACACGTATGTCCCTAGATAATTTCAGTTCAGCCAGCAAGTAGCAAGCCACCAGGCGCTCTCTGTATGTCGGTGTGTGTGGATGTGCGACAGTGACAGATTGGTTCCCACCTACTCTCCATCAATTAAGTTTTTCATTGTATGTAAAGTGTGTGTATGTGTGTGTGCACCTGAAAGGGGGAGACTTGTTCACAGATGAGTCAGTTCAATATTGTACGGAGAGAGAGAAAGATATAATTTAGTCAGCGTAATAGACGTTAGATTTACCTTTAGTCTCTATTTTCAGATTCATTTAAATAAAAAGGTTGATGATTGATCATCTAATCTTGTGTATGATGTTTTATTTATGTTAACAGTCACTTTGAATTATTTTAAGTATGATAATGTAGAAAAAAAAACACTTTTTGAATTTGGGATGGTCCACATTCATTTTGGGACAGCTTAGATATTTCGCGACGGTTTGGGATGGTGAAAAAGGTTAGTTAGAGCCATGTCACAAGGAGAGGGACTATATAGGGCTGCTCATTTCACATATACTTTGAATATATTATAATATTTGAGCTAATTTCAATATTGACTAGCAAACATGAACTGATATGAGCTATGCCAATTGTGATTAGGCAACGCTAACGCTTTTCCTATTCCTGAATGCAAAAGGGATATGGCAGCTAGCGAGCTTATTCAGTGTTAGCTGCTTCATTACATTGATTGCCTTCTGCCAACGTTAAGATTGTGTTCTTCCCCCTGAGTAGCACATAGAAAACACACGCTTTCCTGAATGGTAGAGACTGTTGGCAGACGTTGGCCTTTTTTACGACGAGGGAGAATTTATCACTGTGCCTTCAGAGCCGTGTACGTGATCCTGAATGTTATCGTTAAGTTTAATTGAAAAAACCCATGTTATTCCACGTACCGTAGCTCTGATTGAACGTAGAGAAAGGAGATTCACTACCATAGCTTTATGTGTCTGTTCCCTGAGACTAGTGGCTTGACAGATATATCTGCTCCGATTAGCTTCCATCCAGCAGTCCACAGCAGTGTGTGTGTGTGTGTGTGAGAAGGCCATCAACAAGAGTCTGACAAGGGGCGAAAAGCCACTTACCGGCATTGTGGGGACTCCTGGCTTTGTCTAATAATGTGACTTTGATCAAACAGTCTCATTTCCCCGCTTGGTTAGTGCTCTAATGAGATCTCTTGTGCTCCGAGGACAGAGGATGACTTTGATCCCGAGCTATATAATGGTCCACCGGTCACTCTGCCACTGCTCTTAATCTGATCGTTCTTCAAAGCTGTCACCAGTCTATGGGAGTGGGGGGGGGGGGGGGGGGGGGGTGAAAGAGGAGGTGATGGCAAAATGCCCGTGCTGAACAGAGAGCCTCTGGCAGCGCTCCGCCTTGGGCACGAACACGTGTAAACATTCACACACACACACACACACACACACACACACACACACACACACACACACACACACACACACACACACACACACACACACACACACACACACACACACACACACACACACACACACACACACACACACACACACACACACACACACACACACACACACACACACACACACAGTGAATACAGATCTGTCTAGATCTGACAGGCAACACGTATTGAATATGTAGGCTACTAAGATAATAGCTATGAAATGCCAAAACCATAAAGATCATGACTAAGAAGTGCTTGGAGCCCCGACTCAAGTTCTCTTAGTTACAATACTGCAGGACTGAGTATATGTGATATATAATATGATATATATGATATTATATATACATGATGCTTTTATTCATATTGGAAAGACCCAAAGACATATAGGCTGTCCACAATCTTTCGTCGTCGACTAAAAACACACTTCTTCAATCAATATATGAAATGAAGGATAAACCTTTAAAATATTTACCTTTAAAGTTTTACCATCTAACAGTCATGCACTTTTCCACTAAATAATCTTCCTTGCCTATATTACTACCTACTATACTAATATGTCTATACTACTAAAGTATGCACTCAAGACTGCAGCACCCAAGTTTCAGCACTGTTTGATGAACATTGTTACTCAGCTGAAAGAGTTGTACTCTTCCTGCTGACTTGTCGTACAGAACTTGTAAAGTCGCTTTGGATAAAAGCGTCAGCTAAATGACAAAATGTAAATGTAAATTATGCTTTTGTTCATATTGGAAAGACCAAAATGCCTATAGGCTGTCCAGGCATGTCTACATGACAGACACACGCAATGAAAATATTACCGTAAATATGCAAATACATATAATTGCATCTCTCTCTCACTTTCCACATCATCTCTCTGTCTTCACTCTCTCTACTGTGCTCAGTGTGCTCTACGTGGACAGAGGTCTGGCTATGCGAGATGCTCAAGTGTAACAATAATACTGAGAGCTGACGTTCGTCTTTTATGTTAGCACTGTACTACGCCCAGTTCATCCCCACAAGCTCTGTATCCCCCCCCCCCCCCCCCCCCCCCCCCATGCTGCACTGCTTTGACACCTGGATTTCGCCAAGGGGATTAATAAAGGATCATCTTATTTTACACACCCCTATAAAAGAAAATCCCTTTCACTTTAGCTATGAAGGGGAAGATGAGCACATAATCTGAGTGGATGAATGACACTGAGCAGAACAGTGTCGATAAGCGGAACCAGAATCAAATTCAAACAATACCAACCCCACTGTGTGCTCCTACATTTTTTCATTTAGGAACACATGTGCTCCTTGGGTAAAAGGCAACCGTCAATCCCTGCTATAAATTATCTATAGAACTGTATGTAGGTCAATGAACAATGCTGGAAATTAATTCCAAAAAGATACTTCCCACAGCCTGATGTGAAACATATTCCAAAGCCAAATTGAATAGTCACCCAGGGGCTGCGCCCCCTGGTGGACATAACGATAATGATGTAATTTTTGCAAAGCTCTGTACCAAAGAAACATGTTTTCTTATGTCTGTAGAATACAATTTGTAGGCCAGCACATCTCTGCAAAATGACATGCATTTCTTCTTTATTGCAGCATCTGCGATTTGTATGTTGCACTTGACTAGGTCATATAGCAATTTCGATATTTTTATTTTTACAAATTGTTCAGTCCTATTGGATATGATGGGTGTTGTGAATAAAGCAGCACTGGGCTACGTGGGATATGGTGCTACATGAGTAACAATTGCCCCAGAGTGAGGGGGGGGGGGGGGGTTTGCAATGTCGGACATGAGAAGCTAACACAGAAAAAGTGAAAGGGCAGAGAAGCAATGAATACATGACAGATGGAGACTGTGGTTGTACTGGGAAGCTTGTAAACCGACCATGGGTAAATCAAAAAAAAATAAAGATTGCCAGGTACACATGCAGCATATTGATCTGATTCAATAACAACAATGACTCTCTCTGTCTAACATTCCATGGCCTAGTTTAGCACATGGTGTGACAATAACGTTCTCCACCTTAACAGAACTGCTCATTAGCCCCAAAACACTGGTCCATCCCCCCAGTCTCACCATCACAGGAGAGAAGGTAGAGGTGGTGGAGTCCTTCAGATACCTTGGCATCACACTGAACAATAACCTCAGCTTCAACCAGCATACCATGGAAATTTACAAACGTTGTCAACAGAGACTCACAGCCATGAGCCATCCGTAAACGAAGACACCGGTCTGTCCAACCCCATCTTCTTCTCCTCCTGTACCGTGGCATCATTGATCCAGTTCTTCTATATCAGGGGTCGGCAATTAAGTTTGGCCTCGGGCCACATTTTTTCCAAGACATTGTATGGCGCCCCAGAACCAAAAACAATGGTTCATTTAATATATTGATAGTGAAAATGTTTTAACTCTGTGTTACACCTTATAACTAAGACATACATTTGTGGCAGAGGCAGAGAATGGATCAAAATCAACTAGCTGCATAGGTGACATAATAAACTGTAAACTTGATTGCACTGAACATTACACCTTTGTCTTTTTGCCATTTTATTATAA
Source organism: Notolepis coatsorum (assembly GCF_963971535.1). Classification (NCBI taxonomy): domain Eukaryota; kingdom Metazoa; phylum Chordata; class Actinopteri; order Aulopiformes; family Paralepididae; genus Notolepis; species Notolepis coatsorum. The sequence continues at coordinate 127,331,894 of NC_140169.1, forward strand.
AACCAGAAACAAGCGCCTCTCTATATCGGTCTATCCTACATGCGCAACCAATGCGTCTATCTGACGGCCCGTTCTGTGGAGCGCACTAACCTTGTTCCCAGTTTTATCTCCTCCGTGAGATAAAGACTGGTAAAGCACTACGGCCGAAAGTGTGTATGGGGTAGAATTTCCGGTGTATGTACTTCCCCTGGAAGCTGCCTCCGAACGGACAAAACATTTCCCGAATCCTGTCGGCAAACAAGCTAGAACGTCCCGGTCATGTAGTAAATTCTTCAGGCAAAGCCGTTGCAGTGGCTTAAACGAGGAAATATTGTGCACTTCACACGTTTCTATAATTGTTTTGTCGAAACCGGAAAGCCTGTAGCCGGTACTTCCTGTACTTCCGTTTGCACACTTTAGGAGGCATAGCTTTACCAGCCTAGGAGCGCACTGGACTATTATAAAACGATTTTCCATTGGTTCTCCCAATCCACGTGACCATTTCTAGCATTTCCATTGGCTATAGTGACAGACATAGATATATGATGAATAGATAGATACAGCAGATTAGATGCAGTCCAGAGAAAACAACCAATCTAGATATTTCAAGATGCTATGCTTTACATCTGTGCAATCTCGGAGAGATGCACTACATTTTGAGATGACAATCGATTCCGATACAATAAAGCGAGTCTTTATCACAAACGGATCCAAAGATATTTAATGTTTTACAAAACATGTCTAGTGTTGCGCCCGGCTTTAGAGGGTTAAAAGCCAAATTGTATTTTTTATTTAGTTAATAAATGTCTCATTGTAATTCCTTATATATTCCTTATTCCTTATATAACTAATGTAGCGCGTCTTCTTGAAGCGTATTTGCTCCGATTTGACTTCCGTTTAATTACATTGTTACTGTTCACATGTGTGGTGCCGTCACAGTCATATATAAGTAAAGATCAAGTTTGAATGACTTACTGAACTGGTGTTTTAATTTTATACCACACTGCTTGTTTGTTATTTCAGCACCAGGCGCTGTCCACTGACTTTTTTCATGTTGAGTAAGTGCTACATTGCACCTCGCTGCCTACCTGTTATTCACTCTCAACATGGATAAAACAACTTATGATAAGCATTCTTTAGGTGGTGGTAGTTTCTCTGTTTAGACATTATAGCTTAATATATAGCCTAGCCTAGTCGGTCTGATAAAAAAGAAAATGTATCATTATTATTGCTGGCGGGTCCATTTCTCCCTGCGGGCCGCCTATTGCCGACCACTGTCGGTGCCATCTGTTTTATTTTTTTACAGTCACCAATAAGAATACACTCTTAAAGATAACTAATCTAGCCAGATAACTCATTGGTATTCCCACCCCCAACTTATCCGATTGTGTCACCTCATCTCTGATCCGCAAAGCACTCACAATCACACAATCTACCAGCACTACCGATGTGCAGAAAGGCCTGTTTTAGCAAGAGCTTTGTTCCCACAGCCAGACAAGCTTTAAATAAGTAGCCCCCTCTTAAGTTGCAAGAAATCCAGTCTGTGGTGAGTGTCAATCCATGTCTCTGTCTGATGTATGACCCCTGTAATTACTAAGTGTTCCTGTAAAACCAGTATCCTGTGTTATCTATGTACCTACTGTGCAAAATAATTTCCTCAGGGGGCATGCTTGTCAGCTGTAGAGAGTTATCATATCTGCATGCTATGCTAGCTGTTCCTAGTCTGCTTCCTGTCCTGTGCGGGGATCACTTTACCGCTGACTCAGAAGCGTCCCTGCTTGACCTTACCATTTGTTTGACTACACTGCATGGCTTCTTATTCCTCTTTCCTGGAGGAAATAGTGCATTGTGTGCGTGTGGGAGAGGGAACAAGAGAGAGCGATGGGGAAGTATGTACTGACAAAGCTCTTTGCAGTGACCCTTTGGACCAGTGTAGATATCCCGACGCACATGGAGGGTGCTGACATTCTCATTAACGGAGGATGGGAGTGAGGGCGGGCAGACTTCCACTTCACTGTTACAGTGCAGCGATTGCTGTCCCTCAGATGCTCTTTCATACTGTAGCTAAGCCTTCAGGCTGCCATGGCGACTCGCTTAGCAACACTGCAATGGGGAATGCACTTTGGGGTATATGGAGGCAGTGTTGCTGCCATGCATCCCTCATCTACTTAAGAAGTCCTCCTCAAAATAGCATGCAACTCCCGTTGACAATTGACCCATCTCAAACCCCAGCCTCTTTTCTTGATCCTCCAATCACAACTGTTGCTTCGAGGGAAGCGACAGTTGCGATTGGAGGATCAAGAAAAAGAGGGCGTGTTTGAAATGGGTCAACAGAATATCATTGAGATCAAACTTTTGGAGAGCAACCTCTTTTTTTCCCATCCAAGACGAGATCCCTCTAACTAGCATTGGAAAACAAAAACGTGGTATATCATTGGAACACTGTGCTGAGAATGTATTTGAATGTAATCTGGCTCATGACATTTAAGGATTAAACGTGACGGTTCCGTAGACCCAAGGTGAACATGCTCTCGGAGCATTTTCTGCAGTTTCTGGAGCCAAACATAGCGAACGCAGCTGGCACTGGCCTTTAGCGGCATCAGCTGCTGTGTTCATTTCCTCTGGGTTGGCTTCCACCGCCAAGCCCTTTTACGTCTGAAACTCTCATTTATCATCCTCGTGCCAAACAATATCCTTAAGGGGCGGTCATCCCTAACAATTCCTGGCTACATTTAAAGGGATAGCTCAGATTCTTGGACATTAAGTTGTAGGAAATACTTGCCAGTAGTGTAGTCGAAGCAAAGCTACAGTATTAGCTTACGTACCAAGTCCCGTGGTGGGAGTTCTGGACAGGTTCCGAGCGAATCAGGAAGCCTTAGACAGGCAGCAAATGGCAGAAACAGGGTCTTGAAACCAAAACGTTTTAACCTCTTAGGCCCAAGCCCTATTTTCAGAAAAACCGCCTAAAATACATACCTAAGTAAATGGAAGATTGCTTCACTTCTACAAGGTCCATTAGCATGTTCTTGGTATCTAGGGACATCTATGGATCTCATGGAATGTATTCCCAGTGTCAGAAATATTGTCTATTACTAGGCTTGCTTATATTGTGATGAAACAAAGGAGAATATGAATTATGATTTTTATTTGCATCTTTGACAGTGAATAACACCATGCTAAAAATTACCAGACATGAAAAACTGCCACTGAGCTCGTCCAGTACCTTCTTGAGATCACGTGTACAAAAAAATGATAGAATATAGAATATAAGGCCTATAAATTACCTTATTATAGCCAACTCGCACATCTATGGATCAGGCCAAATCTCCTCTTTCAAATGGCAGAGTTCAATTTGGATTTAGTATCACCAGGCGTGCATCGAGAATGAAGAATGAAATCTACTGTATGTACAGTTAGATTCTTAGAATGGATATGGCTCCGCCATTTTGGATTGGGTTTCAACACAGATGGTTGCTAAATGTTCACAGAAGGTAGACACAAGTATCCCAAAAAATAAGAGAAATAAAAAAAATTCATACACAAGTAATTTGCTTGCAGGAAGATATAATTCGCTGGGTACTGTAGTTTTTCAAAATTGGTGCAGTGGGCAAGGCGCTCGCCACTAACGCAGGAGATGCTGGGTTCGAGCCCAGCTCTCGGCGTTGCTTCCGGCTTGGCTGGTCGTTCATACTAATACAATTGGCAGTATTAAGGGGTGGGAAAGCCGGTGGGTGGGGATCGGACGTTGTGGACAGCGACTACCTACAGGTCGGTTGGTGCGCCTGTACAGCAGAATCAGGAAGCAACGACGGCTGCCTCCTCGTGTACCGGAGGGGACACGTGATGCAAGGCTTCGTCCACATTGCAGCCGACCAGTGGGAGGCATGGTCTAGCAACGTTCGAGACAGGGGAGGGAAGAATTGGATAATACGAAATTGGGATGGGAGACAAATAGAAAAAATGGGGAGAAAAAGTAGATAAAAAAAAAAAATCCAACGCTCATTGAGAGCTCTGATGCCCTGTGCTCATAGTACAAATCATCGTCATTCGGTGACGGCTGCTAATTCAAAATAGCTGATCTCCACGAAAATATTAGCACATTTAAAAAAAATTATCTCACTAATAACACTTTAACCTATTGGGAAGAGGGTTTCCATTAGAAAAGATTGGTGCCGGTCTCCGTGTCCTGGAAGATTTCAATCCCCCGGACAAATGGGGGAAATTCCGGTCAGAGTTTATTGAGCTTAAAAACAATTGATAGGCAGGCTATATAAAGAATGACATCATCAAGGCATGTAGATTTATAATATTTTAATTGAAAACTAGGCTACTTTTGCGTATACGTTATATTCCAAATAAAATAAGCCCTGTCGATAGACTCGCATGCATAACACAATTTTAAAAATAAATAAATAAATAAATATTACGCTAGCCTACGTTCGTTGGGGCAACACGAACACGAACGCAAATAATTTTCTTCAGGTTTAGGTCTACATATTCTCAGATAAAATAAAATGGAATAAAAACTATTTGCAAACTAACAAAAAATTACATGTAGGCCCATGGACCGTGGAACGCATTTGGAATGGGTAGGGCCAATTGGTCAAAATTATGTGACGTTACTCCCTCCGCCCAAACCAAGCCACATGCTCGTAACGCATTCGTTTATTGATTATAGCCTACATTTAGTCACAATCAAATAGTATCATAACTTAACCAGTATGATTAGAAAGCGTAAATAATGTGGGCGGTTAGGTGGCCGAGCGGAGATTGCGTTCGTCACCAACCCCGGAGCTGTGAGCTGGATTCGCCTGTTCGAATCCAGCTCACAGCTCCGGGGTTGTCACCAGCTTGGCTGGCCGTCTGCACCAATACAATTGGCTGTATTGGAGGGTGGGAGAAGCTGGCGGGGTGGGTCCGGGTCGTTGTAAACAGCGACTCCTACAGTTCGGTCGGGGCGCCTGCTAAGCGCGGATAGGACTTGAGGGGGATAGTGTGGTCCTCCCACACGCTACGCCCTCTCGATGAGAATCCGCGCTGCCAGGTGAAAAGAAGCGGTGATTGGCTGGACGTGTGTCGGAGGAAGCACGTGGTAGCCTCCACTCTCCCAGATGATCTGACTGTGGGGGGTAAGTGCGCAGCGACCAGGAAGGGACTGGGAATTGGCATACGACTAACATTGGGATTGGAGAAAATCGGAGGAAAATGGAGGGTGAAAAAGACCAATAAAAAAAATAAAAAATAAAAAACCTAAATAATGTGACAGCGGTCAACCAGTTGCATAATCAAATAGTATCATAATATGCAATGCATTACTTAACCAGCCAGTATGATTAGAAAGCGTAAATAATGTGACACGGCGGTCAACCAGTTGCATAATCAAATAGTATCATAATATGCAATGCATTACTTAACCAGCCAGTATGATTAGAAAGCGTAAATAATGTGACACGGCGGTCAACCAGTTGCATAATCAAATAGTATCATAATATGCAATGCATTACTTAACCAGCCAGTATGATTAGAAAGCGTAAATAATGTGATGCGGCAGTCAACCAGTTGCATAGGATAAACAAATTTCAACACTCACCCTGTGCTAGGTTGCTGGGAAACGTGTACCTAGTAGTAAGTGTACCTGGTGTAAATAACTATGTACAGATACCGAGATGTCCCACCATGTTACCTGTTACCTGTTACCTGTTTATTGCACAATGTTGTTTTTTATTGGATTCTATTACATGTTGTACCACTGTATTGCACATCGTTGCGGGCAAGACCACCCGCATTTCATTGTATACTTGTATGCCGTGACAAATAAAACTCTTGACTTGACTTGAAAAAAGCCATGGCCTCTCTGTGGTATTTGCTTGCTACTCTCATGTTTTCGAAAATAATGTACAGCGTTTTTCCAATTCTGAAATCCAAGCACTAAAAATGCATTCTCGTTGGTTTTGGTTAAACCTGAACCGAGTCCTTTCATTGTCCAAAGGCGACATTGTGTGCAGAAAAGTTTTGCTCTTATTTAGTTGTTTGACAAAACGTTAGCCATCTGTGGTCCTTGAACCACTTGGGATGAACAGACCGGTTTCTTTGAGATGTCCCTTCTCCTTGTATCCGTTTTGTACCTGCGAGAACAGCGGGTCAAGTTCAAGTTCCTTTTTATTGCCACACGGCCAGGCCGGTGGAATTCGAGCACGGTGCAGGTGGTAGCTGCGACAATACACCACAGTCCACAAAGACATAAGAAGACACATGGAACATAACATAACATAAACATAACATAACATAACAGCAGGGGGTAAAATTAGGAGGAGTTGGAGTTAAGTAGTTGTATGGCCTTGGGGAAGAAACTGTTGTTGAACCTAACCGTGCGACTGCCCAGTGACCTGAACCTCCTACCAGAGGGGAGGTGTTGGAAGAGGTGATGAGCTGGGTGCAGGGGGTCACTGATGATTTTGTGTGTGCGTGTGATGGTGTGATGTTTGTGTATGGAGTCCAGGGTGGGGAGTTTGCAGTTAATGATTTTGGATGCCCTTATGATGATCCTGTCTAGTCTGTGTAGTGTGTGTTTGGGTGTGTTGCCGTACCATACAGTGATGGAGAGTGAAATTATGTTTTGTATTATGGCTGTGTAGAATTGTATCATTAAAGTCTTCCTAACCTTGTACTTCTTGAGTTGTCTCAAGTGAAATAATCTTTGATTGGCTGTTTTAAGTAGATGAGTGGTGTGATGGTCCCAGTTGAGTTTATTGCTGATGTGTGTTCCTAAGTATTTGAATGTGTCTGTGGCTGAAATGGGTTGATTATTGATGAGCATGGGTGTTTTAGTGAGTGTCATTTTCCAAAAGTCAATGATGAGTTCAACGGTCTTGCTTTCGTTGAGTATAAGGTTGTGTTCTCTGCACCATGTTAGTGTCCGCTCCACCTCCAGCCGGTAGTCATCCTCCTTGTTGTTGGAGATCAGCCCTAGGATGGTGGTGTCGTCCGCGTATTTCAGCGTCTTGACTGAGGGGGATGCTGATCGGAGGTTGTTTGTGTAGAGGGAAAAAAGCCACGGGGAGAGAACACACCCCTGTGGTACCCCAATGTTGGTGGTCAGAGGGAGAGAGGTGAGGTTGTTGCAGCGGACTACTTGTTTGCGGCCCTTCAGTGTCCAGCAGCCAGAAACAGAGGGAGGGGGCAATGTTCATGTTGGTCAGGGTTTGGAACAGTATGAGGGGGTCGATGGTGTTGAAGGCACTGCTGAAGTCAATAAAAAGTATCCGTGCAGGGGAGCTCCAGTAGCTCACCACGTACCGCGAGTGCTATTTCAGCGCCGTGGACAACCGCGCTCGCGCGGATCTGGGGCTGAGTGCGTTCGAATCCCGGACGGCAGCCGTGCCTTTCCCAGAGTGTCTTTCCCCCCCATCTGAACCCTTTCAGCCTGCTCTGTCGGTCGAACTTGACCAAGTATGAATGCGAAGAAAAAGCGATAAACGCTAAAAGAACCAGGTGACTGGTCAAAGTTTAAAAAAAAAAAAAAAGGTATCCGTGCATAACTGTTTTTGGTCTCCAGATGCTGGAGGGTGTAGTGCCAGGTGCCAGGTTGACTGCATCGTCAGTAGACCGGTTTGTGCGATAGGCAAATTGTAGAGGGTCCATCAGGGGGGATGTGAGTGTTTTTAAAACTGACAGGACTATGCGTTCCAGCACCTTCATGGCTACTGCCGTCAAGGCCACGGGTCTGTAGTCATTAAGGCTAGATATTTTTCCTTTCTTGGGTATGGGGATGATGGTGGATTGTTTGAAGAGGGCTGGGATCTGCATTTGCTGGAGTGAGGTGGTGAAAATGCCAGTGTAGACTGGTGCTAGCTGTATCTGTATCAATGGTGAGTGGGGTGGATAGGTGAGGGGGTGGGGTGAGCCAGCTGTCTTTAAGAGGCTTCTCAAACCTGGCAAAGAAGGTGTTCAGCTTGTCTGGGAGGTGGGGGTCTGCGTTCATTGAGAGTTTTCCAGACTGCCCTAGTATTGTTTGAATCAAATTTATCCTCCAGTATAGTGGCATAGGATGTTTTTTCCTTCCTGATGGCAGCTCTAAATTCATATTTAGCTGCTTTGTAAGTCTCAGTGTCCCCCTCCATGAACGCAGTGTTTTTCCTTCTCTCCGCAACTCAATGAGATCGCGTGAGAACCACGGTTTATTGTTACCATAGGTTTTAACAGATTTAGTGGGGATATGGAGATTAACACAAAAATCTATATAGGATGACACTGTGTCTGTGTAGGAGTCTAGATTGTCACAGGCCTCACAAAAAATAGACCAGTCAGTATATTCAAAGCAGGCTCTAAGTGTTTCAATAGCATCATCTGATCTGGTTGATTGGACTTTGAGAGATCCCTGCAGCACTCACGGTAGCAGCAGAGGGGCTAACTGTGCTAACACTAGCAGCAGGAGCACTGACTGCTGGAGAGGGCTGCTCTTTGTGGGATGGGCCCGCTGGGGTGAGGCCGTTGGCGGGAGCGGCAGAAGGGCTAGCTGGATCAACGACAGTTGGAAATTCTTCTACTGCTGGTTCCTCAGAGAGCTCATCGTGGGCTGGAGTGACGGTGGTTAACTTTGACCAGAAGAAATTAGTTATTTTTCTACGCTTCATCGTTCAATGGTAACGTATTATTATTGCTTAAGCTTTAGCAGTCGGCTTAGAAATGCATTTACGTTAGTGTGATGCTAAAACCTCTGTGTGCACTGTGCTCACATGACACAATAGCCAATCAATCATTAGGAAACAGAATTTGTCGCTTGTGATAGGCTAGTTCACGTTTATTTTTTTACGTAGGCTTACAGATCATGGAAATTAACCCGGGAAGCGTGCAGAATAAGTTTTCGCAGCAGTGGTGCTGTTATGGTGGCCGGGCAGCCTATGGCATTCAATCCGAGCGCGCGCTTGAATGCACGCAGGACATTATGACCAGAGAGATTTAAATATGTCGGACTTCAACAGATTTTCCCGGTAAAAAAACTGTAATTACCGGATAACAGAAACCCTGATTGGTAAACAAACATATTGCTGAAAATATACACTATGACTGCTGTTGTGACATGGTTAGGATGTTTACTCTTGGATACATTTGGAAAAAAACACGACATTATGTCTAGACAGATTGATTTATGACGTGATGTCATTTGCGGTCCGCCAATGGACTGCACAGGTGGAAGAGGTTAATCCACACCACAACATGCAGGTAAAAGGGTTACCTATTTCTAACACAAAACCATTGTCCTCCAGAATTGGGAAATTGCTAAAAGGCAGCGTTACCTGTGAAACAGCTCCAACGTGTAGTAGTAATACACCGTCTTTTTTCAAGAAAAGAAATTTGTGCTAAGTGATAGCCTAATCCAAAGTGGTGGAGGATGATGACTTTGTGTTAGAAATAGGTAACCTTTTGTCCGCATGTTGTGGTGTGGATTAAGGCGAGACAGTACCCCCAAAATCGCCTTTTTGCATTTGTTTCTCAACGATATTGAGATTGTTATATTTTGCTTCCTAAACATGTCTTCTATGAAACTAGTGACAATAAAATGTCAATAACACACATTTAGTTGTTTATTTTACTTCATTTTGCCTGATTGCATCCATAAATGTGCGCCTATTTAACACTTTCAGTGCCGGCCGTGTTTTCCTTTTTACCCTGTTGAATGCCACCATCCACGGCCAATGTTAACGTTAATATCGCCTAATCTATGTTTTAAATTATGGCTATGTGTCTAATCTGCCCGTCGCTTATCAAAGACTCATTTTCCAGTCAACATTGGCAAGGCAGATTGTATTTTTATCGCTTCATTGATAGCATTTTGAAAATCACCCGTTTTCTGGGGAAAAACAACCCATGCCTATGATAATCGCCTTTTACTGGAATATTCCAGAACGTTGTCATTTGTCGGCCTATTTATGAATCGTTTTCAAATAAACGCTAGATGATCGATAGTATATGTGTGCGCACGCACGCTCGTGCCGTGCGCTGATAATCGCTGCTCTTATTTCCTCATGGCTTTTACAGTCAAAACAGCCATATCACATATCACATAAACGCTTATATATCCATTAAAATTAGTCTGATTATCCTAACACTGATAACATAGATTCCTTACCTGAGGTCAGATGGTATCCAAATGGTTTATTCCAATTTCCGATCGCCATTTGGAAAAATCGATAAATGTATTGATCCATCGTGTGTACAGTATAACACATGATCCGCGCGGCTCAGAGGCTCCAGAATGAACTCTGGTAGACCCCGGCTGCATCAGTGAGAAGTAAAATGTGGAGTCAGAAATCCGTTCTCCCATTCACTTTCATTGAGTCCATTCGAAAAGGGTGATTTACCATCTGGGAGACGATAGGGGGCGCTTTTTTTTTTTTTTACATCCGAGCGCCGGCGGTCCCTGGATCTCCAACGGTAGGCTCGCGTGATGCAATATGATTTCAGATCGCTAATAAAAAAAAAAAAAAAAAAAAAGAGAATACTCGTGACCGTGGCATTCAACGGTCGGGCCGTAAACCAGAGAAAAGCCGTGAGTGGCACTCAAAGTGTTAATGGGGAAGTGCCTCATTTGCATATATAAACATACAATTCAGAAAACTTATATAATATATCTTTTTTTCTTAGTTTATATGTACATAACAAACTGGAAAAGTTTCATAGTGGTATCTATTAAAATGTCTTTTTTGCCTATTAGGGGGTACTGTTATGTCCTTCATGAATGAACAGTACACTTGAGTTCTAATTTGGCGTGTGTGTGTGTCAGTGTGTGTGTGTGTGTGTGTGTGTGTGTGTGTGTGTGTGTGTGTGTGTGTGTGTGTGTGTGTGTGTGTGTGTGTGTGTGTGTGTGAGAGAGAGGCAGAGAGAAAGTGGTTATATTCAGTGACAGTCAATACAGTGTTTCAGTGCAGTAATCAGTTGTGTTGAGTTTATTGTTACTACACTGTTTGTTTGTAGCCTGTGTGTAGTTCTGTTCAGTTCAATAACATCATTATTATTATGTTATTCAGTTATCAGGTATGTGTTTAGGATGTCTATTACTAATGGTTTGATTGGGTGTTGTGTTTGTAAATAGCAGTTTAAAATAAAAACGCATGGCATTTTACAATACAAAACTTTGAGGTTGTTTTCTGAAAAACTAGTTTTTATGCATTTTACTTACACACAAAGTCTTGGAACTCCATTTCCCTAGTACCACACACACCAAACTTTCCACATGTCTTCCCATCTATATTATGCTTCTCGGTATGGAGGGGTTTGTTGATATATCATTCATAACCGGGTTTATAGTACATTTTATACCAAAACTAGGCGAAAATAAAGATATTTATGACAGTAGACAGTATTTCCTGATGTATAGGCTGATAAGAGGACATAGCCACAATCCCCTCCATAAGAAGTTTCGTTTTGAATGTATCAACAAAATTAAACCAAGTTTTTGAATCTCGCATTATCCATGTTGGTGATGCGAGTCTTGGCGATACTAGCAATGTGCGCGTATTTAATGGAGAAGTGCCTCATTTGCATATGCAGTATATAAACATAAAATTCAGAAAACGTGCAATATATTTTTTCTTAGTTTATATGTACATAACAAATTGGGAAAGTTTCATAATGATATCTATTAAAATATATTTTTTGCCTATTAGGGGGTGCTGTCTCGCCTTAAAACGTTTTGATTTCAAGACCCTGTTTGGCTCAGAAACCGGCCAGAACTCTGACCACTTGACTAAGCTAATGGCTTTGCTTCCACTACACTATTAGCAAGTATTTCATACAACTTGTTGTCCAATCCATATCCAATTAAGACTCGGCTGGAGTACTCTAATTAGGCAATCAATTATACAAGTTTCTCACCATCCCAGGCCCGATAGACCCTGCTTGGGTTGTATGGCTGTCCCCATAGGAACGCTCTGCCACTGTAGCAAAACAACACTCTCTAATAAGTTAAGAGAGGGAAGGTCAAGAGATGGTGAAGTAGCTGTAGGCTGACCAGTTTGCATAAAATACAGATGCCAAGAGGGAGAATAGTAATGGTGGCAGATTAACATTCATAGTGTCCGTGTCCGATGGTTTAATGTTATTGCAGGAGGGATGGTTTAATGTTATTTCAGGAGGGAAGGTGTGGGCATTCATAGTGTCAAAAGGGTGTGGGTATTTAGTGTCCGATGGTTTAGTGTTATCGCAGGGGGGAGGGTGTGGGTAATCGTGACTGTTCTTCCTGTGGGGCTGTTGGCGTGTGCCTTGACTGTCACAACCTCTGACAGAACGATGCAGGGCCCAGATGGTGTGTCCTATCTGTATGCAGGGCTGCTCCAAGGACAGTGGCAACGAGCCACTGTGGCACTGTCTGACTGACACACAACCATCTCCTCCCCTAGCAGTACACCCTTTGACACCCGAATTTTCCCAAGGGGATCAATAAAGGATTATCTTATCTTATTACTCATGACTTAAATGCCTCTGGTGAAGTATTCATTCCCTTGGAAAAGTGCTGCAGAAAAAGTTCATCCTCAACATTTTTTTGACACCCTAGGGCTTATAATCCATGGTTTCATCAGGTTGCCTGCGGTGCATCATTATAAAAACGACTTACTGTGATAACTGAAAATGTGAAATATTCAAAGGTTGCATAATAGTGGAAAACCCCACTTTTTCAGTGCTTGTGCACACATGATGGGCCTGCAGTGCAAACATGCAGACTGTGCAATAAGACAACCCATTCAGATTTTAGACGCAGCTCGTATTCAGAAACTGTGCCTTTAAATGAGACGTTTGGAATTCCGTCTTTATGTGATGTCATGAAAAAGTACATTGCAATGTGCGGTCCTTGACTCATGTGTGCATGTGAAAAACATGTGTATACAAAATGGCAGCTTGTTCATAAACCTTATCATTCTACCTAAAGTTGAACCATATTTGATCTGCAATGCCTAATTTGACAGTTGATCTGAATTTCGTTCTATGGTACAAGCTTGTACAGAGTCCAGTCAGGTTCTTTGCTGATGGAATGACCATTTCTAATTCAAAGAGTAGCAGCTACAACTGAACGCGTCTAGGCATGTTCCCGTCGTCCAGAGTGAAGCGTCTGTCTCTCGCTCCGTTCGTACTGACTTTGCATTACCGGGGAACGCTCTGCTTCGAGGCACAGCCTACCTGGATCTGGTGTAACTTTTCAAGCTTTTAAACGTTTCCCATGTTGATCATAAGATTGCGTCGACATTTTGGCTTCATCCTCTCATAGGAAACCACTTGTAGGATCAAGGCGGCTCACTCGTTACAGATACATTAACAGCCTGTTAAGAACAAAAATGCTGCTAATAACACTTAAAATCATTGGTAAACAAAAGGAGTGCTGAAAATATACTTTGACTGCTGTTTTTATAGGGTTAGGGTCTTTACTCTTGGCTACATTTGAAAAAGAAACGCAACATCACTTAATACGGACTGTATTGATCTATTTGTGACGTGAAATAAATCTTGTACCGGTACTGGGCCGATCGAGTGTTACCTCGATCGACTGCACCTGTGTATACTGTATACCAGGGGTAGGCAACCTTAGGCACGCGTGCCTGCATAGGCACGCGGGGGCATTTGCATAGGCACAGGGGACAGCAGTAAAAAAAAAAAAAAAAAAAATATATATATATATATATATATATATATATATATATATTTTTTTTTTTTTTTGAAATATTATAGTGAAATATTTTGCACTGTTGTCGCATTTATCTTGTTGAAATCCTCCCACAGGTTCTTTTTACTACCACATATTTAATTGAGACCCTCTATTTGTTTATTATTTCAATTTAGCTGGAAATACATTGCTACATCATTCAGTAACATTTGCAGAGCCTTATAACAAAAACATTATTACGGTCACCATTGTGACCAGTGGGATTAATCAACTAATTTTATTATTTATTTTTCTATTTCATTGAACATTGCACATGTTAAAAGCCATATTTTTTACTCAAAATGTGAGTATTACCAAGTCAACTTGTGTTCTTAAAACTAGAGATGTTCCGATACCATTTTTCCCTTTCCGATCCGATTCCGATACCTAAGCTTTGGGTATCGGCCGATACCGATATTTATCCGATACCAGTGCAAAAAAAAAAATTACAAAAAAAATTATATAAATTATACTTTTTTTTTTTTTTTTTTTTTCAGATACTGTTATACTGTTTTTTAGTAATAACTAGAACGTATGGTATTTATTCAACAACAGGTGATTGTATAGATTTGTATTAGTATCATTAATCAATGAGTATGGGCTGCAGCACTGCAGATATACCCTACTCCAATGATCCACACGGACATTAAACGGTGTTGCACTCGCTACTCAGTGGCTCTGCAGATATACCCTATTCAGTCTGTAAACTAGTGGCAGATAGAACGTTCATGTTGTGGTTTTTGATGCAAAATAAATATTCAACATTCTCTTTTGAAACTCCGCCTCAGACTCTTATCCTTTGGCACTTGCTGTACTTTGCTTGCAGGTCTGCAGCCATTATTGCTGGATTATGTGAATAGCACCAACTTTAGACACGGTAACGTTATCAAGCTAAGCTAACTGACCTAGCTCGCCTTCCCGCATCGACATTAAGATAACGTTAGTAATAGTCAGCTAACGCTAGTCCGTAGCTACTTAACTTAAATACAATTCACCGTGGGTGCATTATTGTTGATAGACGGTCACGGACAGTGTTAGGTCCTGGAGAAAGGACAGGCGATCATCTGATTTGATGTAACGTTAAAAGCGGATGTTGTTCCAACTAGCTATCTTTCCAGCTAATGCTATCATAACACCAGCCAAACACATCCCGATTCCCGTCCGAGCTCCCCGTCACACCGCACTGTCGGGGACAATGGAATTTAAGAAAGTGTATCTGCTGTTAAAATGACACAGCATCACACTTTAAAACATGTTCATTTTATAATCCTCACTCTCCGCAGGACTCGGCAGGAGATAAATTACATCATGGGATCGGAGGCTAGAATTTACGTGTACTCGCCGATACCGATACTAGCATTTTAGGCAGTATCGGCGGCATTTCCGATACTAGTATCGGTATCGGAACAACTCTACTTAAAACAATGACAATAAACATAGTTTTATTAGGTTGAAATAATGTGGTTATGTACTTATTTTTCTGGATTATTATGGATTGAAAACTGAAAACCTTAATGCACAGTAACTGAACTCAATATTTTTAAGTTCTGGTAACTTATTATTATATATTTTTTACAGTGTAGTCTTGCGATCAATCAAAACTTATTTACACGATATACCTCACATTCACCCTCCATTCACATCCTGGTGTTCTCCTGGTGTTCTCCATTAGGCCTGTAGGTGGAGCTATGACAGCCCACGTACAGTACACACACCGATGGTGTGTGATGTGTCCAAAAATGAATGGGCAAATGTGAGTGAAATGGTCGCACTGTATGCAGCTGTTTGTCTGCATTGCACCCCCCCCCCCAACTCAGATTTAGGGTTGATACAACCATCATAATAATATTGTTAATAATAACAATAACGATAATGATGTAATAATGTAAAAATTATCATTAAAAATACCTGATTATGAGAAAAAATATTTACGATGCATGGAATATTGTTAAGGCACACTAGTTACAACTATATTTCAAACAGGCACTCCATGTCAAAAAGGTTGCTGACCCCTGCTGTATACTTTGCTTACTCATAGTATATTTCTGACCATACCTGTACTGCCTTCTGTATTGATGTTGAATGATGTTTCTCAGTTAGCAGCCTCTATACAGGTAAAGAGACAAATTTTGTCTGGTCTTACGGCTGCTAAAAAGCTGATAGCATCAGGCTGGATTCAACCGGATAAAATGTGCCGGAAGGTATGGGTTCTTACCTATCTCGATGTGATTTATCTAGAGATCTACTGCAAGAATTTTAGGTGTTAGTGAAGCCAGCATAGCAATCTGGTTAGATGTGGTGGAGAGGATAAAGGATAGCATATGAATTTGTAATTCCTGGTGTTAAACAGAATAATGGATGGATTGTCCAAGAAGGGGTCCTGAGGGGGGGGGGGGGGGGGGGGGGGGAGAGCGAGCAAGAGCATAGGTATTGTATTGCATTTATTATGGGTAAATCTTTTAATTTACATTTATTTTGGGGGGGCGGAGCCAGGCGTTCATGGAGTGAGACGTGTTTCACGAGAGCTCCCTTCTATCGTGCAAAATACACTTTTCTCCCCATTAGTCTTTATTTTATTTTTATTTGTTATTTGTCTGCTTGTTGAGTCGTCGAGGTTCAACTACTTTCGTCGACTTTTTTCAACTTTCTGCGATGTCGGTGGTGGAGACCAGATCCATGAGCACTCCAGCCGGCAAACTGCCACCGGGTCTACCCTCGCCGTCGCCCGGTATCAGTGAGATAAGTGAAGCTGTTCTCTCGGTCATGACCAAACTCCATGCAGACTTTGAGGTACGCTTCGCTGAAACACAAAGAAAAGTGCAGGCGGAATTTTTTGATACCCTTCATCGAGAGATGACAGAGGAAATTAGGTTGGCGGTCGACCCTTTGAGGGAGAAGATGGAGTCGCTACACGCTGCCTCCTCGGCTAATGCTAACGAACTAGCCACGCTAACGACAGAGGCCTCACTACAGGGCGAGAGGCTGGCGTGTCTGGAGAGCTCCCTGCTGGCTAGGCAGGATGAAGTTGCCAAACTACAGTCGGTAATTGTGGAAATGCAGTCCCGGGAGAGACGCTACAACATCAGGATTGTTGGTGTACCGGAGGGCAGTGAGGGAGGTCGTCTCTCGGAGACCATGCCAGAATTGTTGCAGAAAATACAGGGGAAGAATGTCCTCCCCAGCCCTCCCGTATGAGAGTCGGCCTACAGAGCGGGCAAGACCAGTCCAGGAGTGAACAAAGAGCCGAGGCCCATCATTGTCAAGCTAAACAGAGAGAGCTCATCATGCGGTCGGCCCGTGCCAGAAGGGGTAAACTAGGTCTCGGCGATCACAAAGTGGCCATTTTCGAAGACTTTACGCCGGAGGTTCAAGCACAGAGAGGCGAATACAAAGTGGTCATGGCCAGGCTATGGAAACTAGGCCTGAGGCCTACGCTATTCGCCCCCGCGAGATTATCTGTAAGGGCGATGATCGTCGTTCATTTTGGTCGTTGGCTAAAGCGGAGGAATATCTCGGGGGGATAGCAGAGACTGTAGCTTGATAACTATGTCGGGTGAGTGACTTGGCGATGTGGGCCTAAATACATTGATAGGGCGGACTACTCACAAATGCTTGTTGTCATGCCCAGACAGGCTAACTGTCCACTGCCCATCCAAGCTAGCGGGCAGTGATGGGCAGTAGCTTGCTACAAGTAGCGAAGCTACATAGCTTAACTACAATTCTCAGTAGCGTGCTGGTAGCTCGCTACTTTTTAACCAGGGTAGCGGTCTCTGTAGCGGAGCTATTTATAGAACGAAGTAGTAACGTAGCGACGAGAAACGTTACACGCTACTTTCGAGAGAAACAGTCTAGACTAGAATATCTGCGAGGAGAAAAAAAACTCCCCGTAAAAAACCCACTATGATTGGTTGGTTTGTTTAGATATGAGTGACGACTCACGATTGGGTATGGTAGGCCAAAACGTTATGGGTAGGCCAATCAGAGGCAGGATAGGGCGGGACTCCAGCCGCAAAGCAGGAAGTGAAAATCAAAACACAGACGTATTGAATGAATGCAATTTAACGGATTACATGAACAAGAACCAGTCTGCGCGAAATGGCAGAGGGGTTCGATGGCATTGATGAAGATGATGATGTCAATAACAACAATGACTCTCCATGGCCCTATCTGGGACACATTTATGAGTTTGACTGAAAAAACGGCTAAAACATATGCTGCTCTCTCAACACGTCCAGCACTAACTTGAAGACACGTCATTCAGGTGAGCTGATGAAAATCAATTGTTCCCAAACAGCACACAAGTCAGTACACTTTGTCAACAGCTTTAACTAAGATAGCTGCTATCATGATGTTTCACTGTAGGCAGAAAATGAACAATATTATTGGGGTGGAGAAAAGAAAAAAAGAGGGAAAAGCAGTGGTTCTCAACCTGTGGGACAGGACCCCCAGGGGCGGTCCCCACATGATTTTGGGGCCATGGAATGTTTTGTGAGTTACATATTTAAATACATTTGGTCATTTAGCTGACACTTTCATTCAAAGCAACTTACAAATTGTGTACAACAAGTCAGTAGTGGTACATATCTAGCGGCCAAGGATAAGTAGTATTGTTTGTCAGTGTCAAGCTTGAGTGTTATACTCTGAGTACATACTGTAGTAGTATAGACATATTAGCATAGTTGGTAGTAGTATATACATGGTAGCATAATACTAGTAAAATGAAGTAAAACAATTCAGATTAGGGCTGCAACTAATGACTAATTTGGTAGTCGACTAATCTGCCGATTATTTTTTCGATTAGTCGACTAATCGAAAACCAATGTAAACAACAACAAACCTAAAAAAAGGATTTTTTTTTTTTTTTAATTACCTATCTTTGTGAAAGTGGCTTCTCAGCTCTGGTCCAGCTGAAGACAGAGCAGAGGAACAGATTGGACATTGAGCATGACCTCAGAGTTGCTTGTCTACCATCACCCCAGACTTTGAGACTCTTGTCAGGACCAAACAACAACATCATAACATGATGATCCCATAGCAAATTAAAATAATGACTCATGAAACATTTGAATTTGGATCTTTAAGCCACTTTAAATGAAAATGTATTTGAAGAACAATACAGCAATCACTCATAACAAGATAAATAAATTAAATAATACAAATAAATTAAAGTGGAAGTGTACTTTAAATAACTTTTGTTTGCTGTGTGTGAGAGGGGTCCGTGTGTGTGTGTATGTGTGTGTGTCTTACTCTGATCGCTGTGTGAGTGAGAGGAGTGTGTGTACTGTGTAATTTGTGTGTGTGTCTTACTCTGATCGCTGTGTGAGTGAGAGGTGTGTACTGTGTAATTTGTGTATGTGTGTGTGTCTTACTCTGATCGCTGTGTGTGAGTGAGAGGAGTGTGAATGTGTGTGTGTCTTACTCTGATCGCTGTGTGTGAGAGAGAGGAGTGTGAATGTGTGTGTGTCTTACTCTGATCGCTGTGTGTGAGTGAGAGGAGTGTGTATGTGTGTGTGTCTTACTCTGATCGCTGTGTGTGAGTGAGAGGAGTGTGTAATTGTGTGTCTTACTCTGATCGCTGTGTGTGAGTGAGAGGAGTACGTGTGTAATGTATTGTGTGTCTAGTCTGATCATCATCTCCTGCAGGGGAACAATGTTTTCAATGTCCAAAATTTGCTATGGGATCATCATGTTATGATGTTGTCTGGAACCCTGAGAAGCCACTCTCACAAAGATAGGTAGTGCACACAAAATATATATATTTTTTTTTTTAATGACTAATCGACGCAACAATTTCTCGTCGACGATTTTTTATAATCGACATCGTCGATTATGTCGACTAATCGTTGCAGCCCTAATTCAGATATTGAAGAAGTGTGTAATACAAGTTCATGTTAAAAGGATGACACAAAAAGCCAGACCGAGGGCTTGTTTCAGTTTTATAATAAATAATCAAACTGAGAATTTTTTTTCCTGCCTATTTGTTTGGTGGAAACTTAATCACGAAGTAAAAAAAAAAAAGTAGTGCCGATGTAGCTAGCTATTTTTGACATGTTCTTGTAGTGTAGCTTGCTACATTTCTCTGGGGATAGCTTCCATTGTAGTTGAGCTATATTTAATCGAGAGTAACTTGTAGTGTAGCTTGCTACATTTTCCAAGTAGCTTGCCCATCACTGCTAGCGGGGTATCACAATGACTTCTGTTACTTGCTAATGCTGACCTCATGGTCGTACGTGTGTGTCGCTTCTATGAAAGCTAGCGAGCTAGCTGGACAATGTACATAACAGATTCCAGCGTGCTAGCTGGATTCATCACTAGCTTACGCGCTAGCCTCGGGCTAACTAGCAGGCTGTGTCTATCGCCCGCGCCAAGACATTCGAGACCCGTTAATGTTTACGTAATTTGGGTGTTGTTGCTGTTTAAGTGACATCGGTTTGCACAATTCAACGGTGATCAGGTCCTTAACTAACTTCTTGTATGCTTTAATTTTTTATATCCAGGCTGTTTTGAGCTTTGGGCTCCAGTAGTAGAAGGTCGGTTGAGTATATATATACAATATATGATAACAGGTTGTGTCAGGTATAGCTTATTACTATCCCCGGGTTAATGAAGGTGTTTAATTCTATTCTTATATAGGATTATGTCATTCCAGCCTTTGTGCCTGGCCAGAGGGGCTGTTAAATGCGTGCACCTTGACCATAACCCTTTTTCCCTTTTCTTTTTATTGTTGCTGTTTAAATGACGTCTGTTTGCGCAATTTAACTGTGATCCGGTCCTGCCTTAGACTATCTTCTGGTATGCTTTAATTTTTTATTTATCTTTTTATTTTCCTTTATCCATTTGTGCTATAACATTGCGACATTGATATGCAGATTCGGAGGTAGATGGTTTCAGGGATGATGTTGAGTTATTATATAATAATGGGTATTTTTTCCCCCTTATAGTTGTCTCATGTTAGGGCCAAGGCTCACGGTGGTTTTCGACCGATAACTTTATTGAATTTAAAGTTTTTATTTTTTATTTGTGTTTATTGGACTAGTGGGGGTTTAATCAGGGGTTTATCTAGAGAGGGGGTCGGAGTGGAGAGCGTCTTATTGGATCCATGATTCCAGTGGGAAACGATAGGAGGATGACCATCCTTAGTGGATGGGGCATAGGGAGGGGATTGGAGAATGGGGATAGGAGGGTTAATATTAGGACGGGTGGGTTAGGGTATAGAGTAGAAGGAGGGGGGGTTGTAACTGGGGTGGTATTTTTCTGTGTTTTCTGTACTGTTGTCCTATATGTGTGTAATTGTTCCTCCTCTGAACTCCTGGGATTGACCGTCTGGGCCCGCCTGGATCAGCGCCTCTGTCCTCAGCCTGGCTGCACTGGTATGTTCTCCACGCATTTAGACAAATTCGACCATGGCTAAATTGAATATTTAAATTTGGAACGCAGGGGGTCTTAACGCCCCACACAAGCATGCCAGTGTCCTTTGGTTATTGAAGAGAAGAAATATTGACATTGCTCTCCTTAGTGAGACGCATTTATTGGTGGGTGATGTGTCAAGGCTAGCAAATCGACAATATCACATTATCTCCTCATCCTCAGCCGATGATAAGACAAAAGGAGTCGTCATAGTTACAAGACGTAACCTTGATATCAAAGTCCTGGATGTGTGGTCGGACACAGAGGGAAGGATTACTATAGCAAAAGTTGAGTTCTCTCATAGGAAGATGGCAATAATAGCATTGTATGCCCCTAACACATTTGATTCAGCGTTCTATAATACAATCACGAAGAATATGTTGGAACTTACTGGATACGCTCTCATTGTGGGTGGCGATTTTAATGCGTGCTGGGATGCGGAGATGGATAGGTCCGGGTCCTCTGAAACAAGCGACCAAAAACGGTCCTCTAAGGCCCTCAGGATGTGGGCCCAGGACACGGGGCTCGCAGACCTATGGCGCATATCCAATCCCACCCTCAAGGATTACTCTCACCTGTCAGCCAGACACAAAACCTTCTCTCGAATAGACTATGCATTCGCGTCCCCTAATATGTTTGATAGTTTCGACGTCTCATTGGTTCCCCTGGCTCTCTCGGACCACAAGGGGATTTTCCTTATGGCAACCTTTGGCAGGCTCTCCACGAGAGCTCCCAGGTGGCGTTTTAACTCAACTTTATTAAAGAACGATGATTTCTGTTCTGAGTTCAGGAGTAAACTAGCTGAATTCTTGCAGATCAATGTTGGCACGGTCGAAGACCCCAGGGTCCTGTGGAACGCATTGAAAGGATTTATCAGGGGTCATGTCACACTTTTCGCCTCCAATTTGCGTAAATCCCGGTCAAAAAAACTAGAAGGACTGGAATCGTTATATGCAGACCTATACGCATCTTTGCAAACTAACTATAGTGAACGACTAAACACACAACGTAAGATAGTCAAGAAAGAAATAAACTCCATATTTAAACAACAGTCTGAGTTCTTGATACATAGGACAAGGCAAATTTACTACTTTCAGGGTTCCAGGCCTAGCCATCTATTGGCAATGAAAATACGCTCGAATGATCATTTCTCGGATATCCCTTCGATCAGGGTACAGTCACTACTGATTCGAAAAAGATCAACAACACTTTTAAAGAGTTTTACTCACAGTTATATAGCTCAGAGGTTAATTTCGATAACTCTAAATTTGAATCGTTCATTGGCGGGCTTGAGATACCCCACATTTCTGAGGAAGAGGCTAAGGAACTGGGGAAACCGATCACTCTTATGGAACTAAGGGAGACGATTGCTGAAATGCAGAGGGGTAAGGCACCAGGCTGGGATGGTATTCCACCCGAGGTATATTTAGCTTTCTGGGACCAACTGGGTCCATTGATGCTCGATATGATCAATTACGCTATCGAACAAGGGGAGTTCTCAAGAGATGTCAACATGGCGTTGATTTCTTTACTTCTCAAGAAGGATAAAGATCCCAATGATTGTGGTAGCTATAGGCCCTTGAGTCTTCT
The DNA here is from genome assembly GCF_963971535.1 of Notolepis coatsorum. NCBI lineage: Eukaryota > Metazoa > Chordata > Actinopteri > Aulopiformes > Paralepididae > Notolepis > Notolepis coatsorum. Next base: position 127,354,563 of record NC_140169.1, read on the forward strand.
CGGGGCCGATCTAAAAGTGTTTGCCAAGGTGCTGGCCCGCCGCCTGCAGAGATTTATGACGGTATTGGTACACTGCGATCAGACTGGTTTTATCCCGGGGCGCCTGGCTGCAGATAATCTTAGGAGGCTGTTGCATGTAGTTGATAACAGTAAAGACAATACAGCTCCATCCACAGTTCTGTCTTTGGATGCCATGAAGGCGTTTGACAGACTAGAGTGGTCATACCTATGGAAGGTACTTGAGGTTATGGGTCTTGGAAAGAGTTTTATTCATATGATTAAAGTCCTGTATGCCTCGCCATCGGCAATGATACTGACAGGCAAAAACTGTTCCACACTTTTTCCAGTCTCCAGATCTTCTAGACAGGGTTGTCCTCTGAGCCCAGGACTATTCGCGCTTTCCCTCGAACCATTGGCCCAATTTATTAGGCAATCGGAGGACATCGTCCCCATAATGATCAATAATACACCACACAAAATTGCTCTCTATGCGGATGACCTACTGATTTTTATGGACGACCCTTCCCGGTCGGCCACAAAATTACTGGGAATAATCGACGACTTTGGTAAATTGTCAGGCTTTAAGATTAACTGGAACAAATCAGCCTGCCTACCTCTTAATGAGCTGGCCAAGGCGGTGCGACTACCAGCTGATATCCCCATAGTGGAACATTTTAAATACTTAGTAGGGGTGCACCGATGTATCGGTCGGGTATCGGTATCGGCCGATAAGTGCCTTGTTGACTGCAATCGGCCTATAAGCTCGAATGTGCCGATGGCAGTAGCCGATAAATATCCATCAATTTGTGTCGCGTCAAAAGGCAAAACGCGCCGCGACCTGCACAACGCCGCCCCCGGCCCCCATTCTTTCAACCTAAAAGTGCACTTTCTTCAACCTCGAAGTAAACAAATCACAGAACGGTAGCCAGTTAGTAGGTATCAATGTGAGCTCCCGGGATGGTAGCTAGTTAGCTAGCACCATCCAGGCATCAACGTGAGCTCCCGGAACGGTAGCTTGTTAGCTAGCACCATCCAGGCATCAACGTGAGCTCCCGGTATGGTAGCTAGTTAGTTAGCACCATCCAGGCATCAACGTGAGCTCCCGGTACGGTAGCTAGTTAGTTAGCACCATCCAGGCATCAACGTGAGCTCCCGGTACGGTAGCTAGTTAGTTAGCACCATCCAGGCATCAACGTGAGCTCCCGGTACGGTAGCTAGTTAGTTAGCACCATCCAGGCATCAACGTGAGCTCCCGGTACGGTAGCTAGTTAGTTAGCACCATCCAGGCATCAACGTGAGCTCCCGGAACGGTAGCTAGTTAGTTAGCACCATCCAGGCATCAAGGTGAGCTCCCGGTACGGTAGCTAGTTAGTTAGCACCATCCAGGCATCAACGTGAGCTCCCGGTACGGTAGCTAGTTAGTTAGCACCATCCAGGCATCAACGTGAGCTCCCGGTACGGTAGCTAGTTAGTTAGCACCATCCAGGCATCAACGTGAGCTCCCAGTACGGTAGCTAGTTAGTTAATAACGTTATATAGTTAGTGTTACACGTTCAATATAACATCAGCATATTATTTACCCGAACACAGCAAGTAAGCAAGGCATTATTCCGTTCATAGCTCAGTTCCATTCCGTTGCTCATTCCGTACCCAACTACCCATTCTGCAATCTGTTAATAAAGTTTTCAACCAGACAAATGTATAGAAAGGCTTTGTTTTATTATAACATTTGTTGCAGTAAAATCATTATGTCTCATTTGGTCATGCTGTGGAGCGCTGGTCGGCGGGCCGGGCAGCTAAGGTATTAGCTACGTTAAGTTTGTTGTGCTCTCGAGTCGCAAGCAGATCAATGGCGGCATGCCCGAAAGTAGAAAATGAATAAACGCTTGCCGATCGGTGGTAAGAACAGCAGGAGGTAGGACTTCCGGTTTAGCTATAGAATGGAGTAGGTCGCATGTGACACAGCTGCTCACCCGTTATTTTTTTTTTTCATTTTAAAATCATAATTATATATCATTAATGCGTTTTAAACTTGACGCATATATCAACTGAGACTATCAACTAACTATATTGACCAAAAGAATCGAGATGCCACCAAGGAAAGACCCAAGGAAAGACCAAAAACTAGTCGAAGAGGTCCCGCAGCAGGACCCAGGATACGTACAGCGGACAGCAGAAAGTATTGACTCGACAGAGGCCGCTTCAAGTTCAACCCCATCAAAGACCTCCGCAGATACCGATCATATCATCCGGAAAATGGAGGAAATGGGGAAGACAATGGAGAAGAGAATGGAGGTAATGATCACAGAGAAGAGAATGGAGGAAATGATCACAGAATCACAGAAGATAATAACTCAAAAAGTAGATGCTATTAAAGAATCTATTGAAGGCAAAATTGATGAGCTGAGAGCGGACGCCGACGCACAGAATAAACGCACCGAGGCTCTGGAGAAAGTAGTGGAAGCCCACGAAATCAAATTCACTCACATCTACAAGGAAGTAGAGGCTAACACAGTTAACCTAACTGCCGAGATGAAGGGGAACTACAATGAAATCAAGACGGAGCTCAGCGAAATAACGGAGGAGCTCACGCGAATCAATAAAGAACAGAAAGCCAAAATATTCGAGATGGAATATCAAAAACGCAGGCTGAATATTCGCATTGTCGGTCTGGACGAATCAGTGAGATGTGAAAACCCTGAAGAGTTTGCCACAGAATTACAGAAAATCTTGGGAACAGGAATCCTTCCTAAAATACCGGAGGTGGATGAGTGCTTCAGATTGGGACCCCGCTCCAGTGACAGCAACGCTAAGCCCAGAGTGATATTAGTTGTACTGCGCCAAGTCAGAATAAAAGAAATGATTATGCGTGGAATTCGCAAGATGAAAGGCAATCTGAAACACATGGAGGTACCAATACACTGCTTTGAAGATTATTGTCGTGATGTAGTGGAACTGCGTGCCAAGTTCAAGACGGTGATGTCTCAACTATACCTGGGGAAACACAGACCCCTACTAATATACCCTGCAATACTTCGCGCCGTCGACAAACAAGGAGCAAAAGTTCTCCTCAAATCGCCTGAAGAGGCAGCCAAATTCCTGTCTGAACAGGAGCTGATTAGTGTATAAATGGCCTTTTAAATCTCAGTTATGCAAGGTCACCATATAGTACAACCTTTAATATTCAGGTTGTACTATATCAAGGATTTGGGACAGAGAGACCTACGTGCTCAGAGTTTTTGAATGCTTTCCCCGACGTGTATATTATTGCGGACATATTGGATTTAAGATTGGAACACTCCAGAACATACTGGAACATTCAGACAATGTAAAATTGACATATTGGAATAATCTAGAACATCGAAGCATTCTTTGATATATGGAGCATTCTGGAATATCAGCAATACGTGGTCATTCATTCTACCAGAAGCCCCTCGGGGGAATAATCAACAGCTATCTAGATGCAAAACCACAGAGCCATCATAGCCGGCCGGCTGAAAGATCACTCTACACAACGATCATCGCCCACCCCGGTCGGGGGAAATGCTGCATATACGTATTTAAAAATTGTTTTTTTATTAATGGGAAATAATTTCACTACTTCTCCAATTAATACTTTAGATGTTTAAGCATAGCAATGCTCTTTTAAGATCTAAGTTAATGTTCTCTTCCTTTTACTTGTTTTTTTTTTTTTTTTTTTTTTTTTTCATCCGCTCTCTCTGATTTATTGAGGCTCTCTCTTCAGTTCAATACCTTCATATTATTCATGGGTTACTATAAATTACTATAAATTACAAGTTCATATAAAATGTAAGTGATTAAGGCATGACAATTGAAGCTTATTTTTGGTCTTTATTTTTAGTTTATCTCATTTAAATTTTTATTTATTTATTTTTTACGGGTAAGTGGCCAAGCCACAGTCGACATTCTACTTATGGTAGAATTTAGAGTGTTAGATCCTATGGTATACATAGGAATGTTAAGGATAATTGGATCATTCTGGGATATCCGGTGGTGCAAGGGAGAGAGTCATACGCAAAGGTTGTGTTCATGGAACACAATCCTGTACGACTCTCGGTGGGAGGGAAGGGTAGGGGATTTTTATTTGTATATATGTATGTTTTTAAGCTCGGCTCTCAACGGGACCTCACTAGTGGGATGTATATCTAGTATTGCCTCGCACTCTAGAAGCATTACCAAAAATTACAATGCAACATGTATAGACTATGGCTAGTTTGAATATAATGATATGGAACACCGGGGGAATAAATAACCAACTTAAACGCAAAAGCGTGCTCACACTGATGAAAAAAGAACATGTGGACATTGCTCTGCTAAGCGAAACACACATTCTAGGGAAAGACATAGGTAAATTAGCGGACAACATATACCATAATATCAGTCACTCCTCTATTGGTACGAGAACTCGGGGTGTAGCAATAGTCGTTAAACGTAAGTTGAATATTGTACTAAAGGGAGTATGGTCTGATGTAGAAGGTCGGATAACTATAGCTAAGATTGAACATAAGAACAGGAAAATAGCGTTGATAGCGGTATACGCCCCAAATTTGTACGAAGAAGATTTCTTCACTACACTAACCAATGCAATGTTAGACATTCCCGATTACTCATTTATAATAGGAGCGGATTTTAATGCCATCTGGAACCCAAGGATAGACAAATCTTACCTCGCCTTTTCCAGCGAACAAAAGAATTCATCGAAGGCATTAAAGGATTGGTCAAAGATTACAGGTGTAAAGGACTTATGGCGGTTACTTAACCCCACGACCCGAAAGTACTCTTGTCGATCTGCGAGACATAAGACACTATCCAGAATAGATTATGTCTTTGCATCACAGAAACTATTTGATAATTATGAAGTGGAAATGATACCCAACGCACTATCAGATCACTGTTATTTACTTCTTAAAGGTACATTTGGTATACTATCCTCCCGAGCCCCAAGATGGCGATTTAACTCGTTGCTGCTTAACAACAAGGAATTCATTACACAACTCAAAGAAGCTCTTATAGTATTCCAACGGGAGAATGTAAACTCGGTGCAAGACCCCAGAATAATATGGATGTCGGTAAAAGGGAATGATCAAAGACTTCACGGATAGCTTTTCCTCCAAAATGCGCAAGAATCAAAACACAAAACTGGATGAGCTGGAAACGCTTTACTCAACGTTATTTAATTCTCTGAAATACAACAACTCAACTCGACTAGAAAATCAAGTTAACGTACTAAAAATAGAGATCAATGACATATACAGACAACAATCGGAAATACAAATACGCAGCACAAGACAACAGCAGTACTCCCATGGTTCCAAACCCAGCCACCTATTAGCCATGCGATTAAGAATTAATGCAACATTTGCAGATATAACTACCATTAGAGCACAACAAGTACTTGTAACAGATCCGGTAAAAATAAACGATACATTCAAAGTATTCTACTCCGATTTATATAAATCAGAAATGACCTTCGATCAAAACAAAATGGACACATTTCTTAATCAAATTATTCTCCCTAAACTCTCAGAGGATGACGCTAAACAGTTAGAAATACCGATCACACTAGAGGAACTCAAGATGGCCATAACCGCAATGAAAAGTGGTAAGGCTCCAGGAAGAGACGGTTTCCCATCAGAAATGTACCTTTCTTGTTGGGACATAATTGGCCCCTTATTACTAAATATGATCTTATACTCAGTCAAAGAGGGGAACTTCCATAAAACCGACAATATTGCACTCATAACAGTCCTCCTTAAAAAAGACAAAGACCCCAACGAGTGCGGTAGTTATAGACCTGTAAGCCTCCTCGGAACAGATATCAAACTGTACTCTAAGGTATTAGCCATCAGATTACAAAAGCATATGACGTCTTTAGTTCACCCGGACCAAACTGGCTTCATAGGAGGCCGCCTGATCACTGAGAACATAAGACGTATACTGCACGTACTTGATGCCGACAAAGAGGATACCATACCTAAGGCGATACTGTCCCTGGATGCTATGAAGGCCTTTGACAGGCTGGAATGGTCGTATCTGTGGGCAGTGCTAGAAAGGATGGGGTTAGGAAAAGGATTCATCGATATGATTAAAGTATTATACAAAGACCCATCGGCCATGATTATAACAGGCACAATCATCTCCGATATCTTTCCGGTATCGCGCTCAGCCAGACAAGGTTGCCCTCTTAGTCCCGGTCTGTTCAATCTATCATTAGAGCCGTTAGCACAATATATAAGACAATCCCAATCCATAGAACCTATCGTAATCAAGGGCACACAACAAAAAATTTGTTTATATGCGGACGATGTAATATTGTTCATGAAAAACCCCAACACCACATTGCCTCATCTGCTCAAGTTGATTGAGGACTTTGGTGATTTATCGGGATTTAAGATAAATTGGCCGAAGTCGGCTTTCCTTCCACTTAACACCCCTGCAAAAAAAGATACAACCCTCCCAGGACAGATACCGATGGTAAAACATTTCAGATGCTTGGGAGTGGAAATATTCCCTACCATAAGACAAACGGTGAAGCACAACTACACAAAAATCCAAAACAAAATCAAAGACGACCTTGATAGATGGACAAAACTTAAGAACACAGTACAAGCACGGATATCAATAGTTAAGATGGATGTACTACCTAAAATCAATTTCTTCTGTTCAATGCTACCGTTACCCCCTCCAGAGGGTTACTGGAAAAGATTACACTCCTCCACATACAAATTTATTTGGAATAACAAACCACCACGTATAAAAAGATCCACCGCACAGAGAAATAAAGCAGATGGTGGCATGGCATTTCCAGATTTTTTCCTATATTTTAAGGCGTACTCATTAAGTCCATTGACAACATGGTTTGACTCCCAAGCATTAGCATCTTGGAGGAAAATAGAAGAAAACATAGTAGCCCCACATAGACTGAAGGACATAGCATACACTAAACTACCAATCAAGCACTGTGAACGAAAATTTGGCCCCATAATTACTCATGCGATCCGGATATGGCGTGAATCACAAAAAAAAAATCCTAACCCACAAGAATGGCACAACCATACTCCCTTATTCAATAACAATGCTCTCTTAATTGGAAAACGACCTATAAGATTCCCTATATGGGAAAAGCAAGGCATACACTCATTAGGGGATATTTTTAACAAACAGGGTTTTTGTAGTGATAAAGAAATACGCAAAAAATTTAATCTCACCAAGTCCACATGGCTTTTTCACAAACAGTTAGAGCTATGTTTGAAGTCTCACGGTGTTCCATTAGACAGACCAATTGAACACCACAGATACCACAAATTCTTCTACTCAAGAGAGACATCGAGAGGTTTTGTTTCAGAATTTTATCATCAATTACTAACGTCCTCGTATGAAACCCTCCAACTTGACTCTGTCTGGAGGAGGGATATACCAGACCTGGAAAATGACTTTGATTGGCAAGGAGCCTGGGCAAATGTCCGACTTACATCAAGGAACCCGGATCATCAACAAATCAATCTTAACTATATTCACAGGACATACTTGACTCCTATAAGACTGTGCCGAATGGGGCTCAAACAAGATTCCAAATGCACCCAATGTACAAATGGGGACGAAGGGACATTTATGCACATGTATTGGGACTGCTCACCAGTTAAGGCATTCTGGGAAGATGTGACCCAACAAATATCAAAACTCGTATCTTGGAATATACCTGTACACCCCTCGGTATTGCTGTTGAATGATGTTTTTGAGTTTGCAGTGAATCCACAGCTAAAGAGATTGGTTTTATCGGGTATCACAGTAGCCAAAAAGCTGATCGCATCACGCTGGTTTCAACCGGAAAAAATGTGCCGTAAAGTTTGGTTTCTTACATATCTCGATGTAATTTACCATGAAATATCTACAGCAAGAATTCTGGGTCTCAATGAATCCAAAATGTCAATGTGGTTAGAAGTGGTGGAGAGAATAAAAGCTAGCTTATAATGGTAGTGTCTGGTTAGGTGCGAGGGATAGTGGAGGTACTTCTCAAGGTGGGGTCCGGGAGGGGGGGTTTCGAGCTGAGCATATGTATGTAGGGTTTTTTTTTTTAGATAACAGGTATTATGGGTATATCTTATATAAAACAACTAACCAAAATGTGATCTCATTGGATGTGCCCTGACAATTAATGCTTGTATATCTTATCGTGTGTTGTCATGTTTGTTTATATGTTTGTTTTAAAAAAGAATAAAAAAATAAAATACAAAAAAAAGAACAGCAGGAGGTGGGTGCTAGCGGTGTGGCGTAATTGGCCGAATCGACTGTCAATCAAAATGGTTCTATTGCATTGGCTGAGAGCTCTGGTTGAGAGAATAGTATCCATCTGCAGGCCGCCAGACGATACTGGGAGAGAAATAGTGCTACATGGCATGGTGGAATTAATACCATAAACATATTTCTTGATGTTTCCTTTTTTTTAAGTAAGTAAAGAGGCCTACAAATACAAACATACAAATATACAGTAGTTTCATTAAAAAAGAAAAAAAAAAGAAAAAATTACAAATACTTATATACAAATATCGGTATCGGTATCGGCCGATAGTGTTAGTTGAACAATCGGTATCGGTATCGGTGGCCAATTTTCATATCGGTGCATCCCTAATACTTAGGCATAGAGATATTCCCCACCCTGAGTCAAACTACTAAGTACAACTTCACGGGTACTTATGATAAAATACGCCAGGATCTAGACAGATGGTCGTCCCTTCCTAACTCCTTACAAGCCCGGGCTTCCATAATCAAAATGAACGTCCTGCCTAGGATACATTTTGTTAGCTCAATGCTCCCCATGCCCCCTCCAATAGACCACTGGCGCAAGGTACAATCGATGGTATCTAAGTTTATCTGGAATAACAAACGCCCGAGAATCAAAAGAGCTACTACTCAACGTAGGAAACAAGATGGGGGCCTCGCGATCCCTGATTTTAAGCTTTATTTCTGGTCCTTTTCACTGAGACCTCTGATGTGCTGGCTAGACCCTGTAGATGCTGTATCTTGGCGCTCCTTAGAAGCGGTGGCGGTCTCACCGCTAAGATTGCAGGATGTGGTGTACTCCACTGTCCCTATTTCGAAATGCCGACTGAGGTATGGACCGATCATAACTCACGTGATCCAAACGTGGCATAATGTACAGTAGTCGTGTGGGGTTAAATGCCCATGGCACCTGGACTCTCCAATTTTTAATAACCAGCAATTACTTGTTGGGCACAAGCCGGTTAATATTCCTCAATGGCAAAGGAGGGGAGTTCATACTCTGGAGGATATTTATGATAAGAACGGCCTCTGTGCGTTTCAGGACTTAAGAGAATTTTATGATCTTCCCGGCGAGTCCTTCTTTCTTTACCTTCAACTAAGGTCAGCGCTGAGGGCGCATGGCATGCCGTGGGCTCAAGCTTTGCACCCACACCCCTTCCTCAGGCTCATAGTGGACAGGACGACCTCCAGAGGGTTTGTCTCAGACTTTTATACGCTCTTAATTCAATCCACGTATAAAAATGTATCATTGGATACAATCTGGCGTGTGGATATCCCGGAGTTGGACCCCGAGTTTGACTGGGATGATGTTTGAGCAAATGTGGCATTGTCTTCCCGCAACCCCAATCACCAGCAAATACATTTTAATTATATTCATAGGACCTATCTTACACCTAGGAAGCTATTTGCTATGGGACTGATAACCGACTCTCGGTGCACTTTGTGCTCTCAAAAGGCCACTGGCACTTATATGCATATGTATTGGGATTGCCCACCAGTGGCCCGCTTCTGGAGGTCAATAGCGGACAAACTTTCAGATCTGTGTGGCTTAACTATCCCATTCACAGCTGTTACGCTACTCCTGAACGATATAACAACACTACCCGCATCCGGACAACTGAAAAGGGTTGTCCTAGCGGGCGTCACAGCAGCGAAGAAGCTAATAGCAATGAGATGGAAGGAGCCTGAGAAGCTCACAGTGATTAACTGGTCCCTAACACTGTTGGATGTGATTTATCTTGAGATATCCACGGCGCGGGTGATTGGGGTGGGGCAGGCTGGGATTGACCTGTGGTTCGCAGCAGCTGAGAAGGTCAGGACCGCCGTGTGCGGCTGAGCGGGGTGGGGGTGCTTGTTCGGGGGAGTCCGGCGGTCTCGTGGGAGGGGGAGTAGGAAATGTCTTGTCTGTCTTGTCTTTTGTGATGTCTTGAATTTAACTGGGGATTTTATTGGGGGGCAGCTATTTAGCTATTTCTTCACTATTTGGTCATTTATTAGATAGTACCCCTTGAATTTAAAATTTAAAAAGGTTGAACTCTGTTTTCTTTTCTTTTTGTCTTTATAATTTATAAATTGTTATTTCTGTATTATTATTGTTTTTGTTATTTTCCTGTGAAGTTCTGTGTATTGTGATTGTGATTGATGTGTTGTCTTGTTTCATGTAAATAATAATAAAAAAAAATTGATCAAAATTTACATTTATTTTGATTTAAGTACTGGACTGCATTATTGTCATTATTGTGTCAATCATAGTCCTGTGATTTATTGTGGATTTCCATTGTTTATGTATTGTGTGTCTGGTTTTATGTAAAAAAAGGGGAAAAATAAAAAAACATGTGTTCAAAAAAAAGTATATTTAGATTCTAGTGTTTATTGTAACCATATTTATTGTAATGTATAATATAACTGATAGGGCATACAGACCCTCATCTGCACCTTTGATCACACTGCCTACTTGCTGAATATATGCGTATATTCAGAGTTAATTATACTGTTTACACTGCCTATTTTTACTACAATCACCGACATCTAAGAAGGGAGATCCACCCTTGAACTGCCCTTCTAAGGTTTCTCTCCTCCACAGGCAGGTGGTGCATTTTTTCCTATTGCTAGGTTTTGGTGAGTTTTTCCTTACCTTCGCGTGGGGTATGTCTGGGAGTGTTGCATTCATTTATTTGATTTATTTTTAATGTTTTAGACTTCATGGTGTTTTTGTTTTGTTCTTGATTTATTGTGATGTTTCTTCTTGACTTGTTTAAAGAAGACGTGTCGGGCCCATGGGGACATTAACGTGTGTTGTCAGGCCTTACAAATAAATTTGATTTGATTTATGTCTTCTACTATTACCATGCCCATACCTGTACCTCTTTCCCCCTCTCCCATGGTGTTATGATGCCTGAATTTCCCCCAAGGGGATCAATGAAGGAATATCTTATCTTATCTTATGATCCGAGTGTTTTCCTCAGCCAAAAACATGGTTATGGTCAAAGACCTATTTAACCAACACCAAAAATTGTGTGCCAGAGGGCCCTGGTACTGGGTCACTCCCAGCACTACACTGAGCTAAGCCTTTGTAAAAGCCTAATTAACCCTTTCACTACCGCACTACCAAAGGGTTAACCCTTTCACGGCGACAATACATAAGGTTAACCCTTTCACTGCCACACGACAAAGGGTTAACCCTTTCACAACCACGCTACATAAGGTTAACCCTTTCACTACCACACTACAGACGGTGTAGCCCTGATGTGATCAATCAATATGACTGGCTGGGAGGAACACACTGGTGATGTGTGGACGGAACAACAGAAGCCCTTCATCCATTCACCACAGCCCTGTGTCCTTAACAACCTTTTGAGCCAGTTAGAGAAGAGCACCTGCAGGGAGGCAGACGGGGATGCCCTGTTTTCCCACGCAGTAGCTGGAGGAGAGGGGAAGGTGGAGGCTGACTCATCAGGATTCCCCCCTTGGCTTTTAGAGATACTTAGGCGGTAACGTGGTTTGTCAAGGAGGGCTATCCTTCACTCAAGGAATTCTTTGGCGACTAACACCGGAGACACACCGGATGGCAAAGTGGCCCGAAGAGGTTGATTGGTTGATTGAAAACTTTATTAACAGATTGCAGAATGGGTACAATACAGTACAGCTCAATACACACAATTGTTAAGGGGATGCAGACCAGAGAAAGACTTTCGTCTTGTTTACATCAGGGTCCCCATTTTCAATTCATCAGGTAGTGCCTTCAGCAGTAAACATAAAGCAGGTGGAACACATTCAGTAGCTCTAATTCTCTAAACAAGGAAAAGGCATTTGGAACTCAATCAAATGCTTTATTCAAACTAGAATGGATGAGCACCGATGCTATAGTGTTTTGAGAATATATATATAGACATGTTTTGCAAAACATTAAATATCTTTGGTTCCGTTTGTGGTAAAGACTTGCTTAGGCCATGTTTAGACGGAGAGAGTCTCAACAGAAACCGCAGAAGTCGTCTTGCAATCTCACTTTTAATTTTGTGTTTTGGGAGGGAATTCTTCGTGCAGACAAGGCTGTAAAAGTGTAGTCGACTTGAGACGACGGAGCCCCGCTAACCCATACGCTACACTGCCTCAGGTTGTTGAGACAACCAGGCATGCTGTGAAGACCCGCCCTACACTGTCTCTGATTTGCAGACTGTGGGTGGGGGAATGTGATTGGACCAAAGCAGAGTCACTCACAGACAGTGGCTCCAGTCACTAGTTGTGATAGCCGCTGGACTGATTCTTGTGTATTTAAAAGTACTGCCAATGTAGCCTTCAGGTGATCTCCGTGGATAGAATCAGACATGCTTGTTCGCTTTTTTTTACGCTTCTAGACTACTGGCGCATGCCTCTGATGTAAGCAGTACACGACTCGAGACCCCTTTCGTCATAGTTTTATGCGGTTTGACTGTTCAGATGATAGCGCGAAGGTGTATCGTTTCTAGGATTTCCACCCAGGAAGGTGGTTTCACTTTTTTGCGGATTCTCCCCGCAAAAATGCCGTTGCCGTATGAACAAAAGGCACTACCGTACCTTACGGATTCACCCGCAAGCGTTTCCGTCTAAACATGGCCTTAGATTATCATCACATTTTTTTGTGTATCTCTGCGTCAGTGCGCAGAAGTAAAAAATACAATCTTGAAATATCTAGATTGGTTGTTTTCTCTGGACTGCATCTAATCTGCTGTACAGTATCTAATCTATTGATCATATATCTATGTCTGTCACTATAGCCAATGGAAATGCTAGAAATGGTCACGTGGACTGGGAGAACCAATGGAAAATTCCTAGTTTCTCAATAGTCCAGTCCGCTCCACAGAACGGGCCGTGACGTCAGATAGACGCACTGGTTGCACGTAATGTAGGATGGATAGAACGATAGAGAGAGGCGCTTCTCTCTGGTTTTATAATAAAATGGCAAAAAGACAAAGGTATAATGTTCAGTGCAAACATTTATTATATACAGTATAATAATGGAAAGTAGATAAAACTGCTCGTTTACAGTTTATTATGCCACCTATGCAGCTCATTTATTTTGATCCATTTTCTGAGCCACAAATGTATGTTTTATTTATAAGGTGGTCTGTCACAGAGTAAAAAATGATTCACTATCAATTTATTAAGGCGAGACACCCCAGGTGAATAGTCAAATATACTTTTTTTGTTGATTTTGAGATTGTTATATTTTGCTTCCTAAACATGTCTTCTATGAAACTAGTGACAATAAAATGTCAATAACACACATTTAGTTGTTTATTTTACTTCATTTTGCCTTATTGCATCCATAAATGTGCACATATTTAATGGGGAAGTGCCTCATTTGCATATATAAACATACATTTCAGAAAACTTGCAATATATTTTTTCTTAGTTTATATGTACATAACAAATTGGGAAAGTTTCATAGTGATATCTATTCAAATATGTTTTGCCTATTAGGGGGTACTACACTGTACTACACTGTTTGTAGCCTGTGTGTTGTGTAGTTCTGTTCAGTTCAATAACATCATTATTATTATTATTCAGTTATCAGGCATGTGTTTATGTTGTCTATTACTAATGGTTTGATTAGGTATTGTGTTTGTAAATATCTGTTTAAAAAAAAAGCATGGCATTTTACAATACAGAACTTTGAAGGCGTTTTCCAAAAAATTAGTTTTAAGAGTTTTTCCTCATACGCTGAGCCAGAAATCTCCACTTCAGTAGCACTCACATACACCAAACCTTCCAGTTCTATTCATATCTATGTTCTGAAGGTATTTACAGAAGGGTTTGTTGATACCCTGATTTATATCACATTTTATTCCTAAAAACATGGCAAAATATGTAATTTTACCATAAAATGGACTGAATGGAGTATTTTCTGATTTATGGAGTGATAAAAATAGATATCCAAAATCCCCTCTGTAATAACCTTTGGCTCTAATATGTCAACAAAATGAAACTATAATTTTGAAAATGGCTTTATCCAATGTTCAGATTTCTGTCCTGGAATTATATGCAAATTAGTGCATATTTAAGTAGATCATGCCTCATTTGCATATTTAAACATACAATTTCAGAAAACTTGTAATACAAAAAAGTCTTGTCTTAATATAAGTAATCAACTTGGGAAGTTTCATTGTGATATCTATTAGTTAATTTTTTTACCCTATTCACCTGCAGTGTCTCCCCTTAAATTAGCCATTGTTTTTGGTTCTGGCCCGCCATATAATGGCTTGGAAAAATTTAGGCCAGAGGCCAAACTTAGGCCATGTCCAGACTAAAACGATTTCAGTCATATCAGGCAAAGTATTTGATCGTTTGCACCTTTCAGCCACAAGGAACTGCGTTCTGGCAGCCTGAAGACGCTACTTTCTGATACCAGCTCCCAGAGTGCGCAATTCTGAAGACGCCCCCCATTGTGTCACCATCTTTACAAGCGAAACGCGCCTTCTCCTGAACCGATGATGCGATAGCCCACCTCTCCCTTACCCCGCCTGTGAAAACATCACAACAACAATGGCATGTACAGAGTACTACCACCTTAGACAACAGATTGACATCTCCCTTAATCCGCATGCAAACCCAGACAAAAAAAGAAACATGATACATATATGTCTTATATGTCCTGGCTAGAAGTGTTTATTAAACACAGCATGTTCGTGTTACAGAAGCTATTGAGCTTGATCGGGAGGCTACTGTGATGTGACACGATACTAACGTTTAGCGTTACATTTTAGCGCCTTTTTCTGAAAACCCAAGCACATATTGTTCCATAGCATACGCCTTCAGTTGATCATGACAAATCGTCTCTTACCTTGACGATTAAAAAGCCTCCATAATTTAGTAAATAGCCAGCTAGCATTGATGCTATTCAAAATGCTATCCACATTCGCTAAATAGCTAACCAACTAAATACAATAGACAGTGGTATCCTGAGGTAACGTTAAATACAGACAACGTTTGCTAGTCGAAATGACTGGACACACACAGGGACAAGTTAAACATTATGGTATATTGACTTGAGCAGACTGTTAGATCAACCCTGAAACTGAAAATATCTGTTATAATAGTTAATTCAAAATAATGCTTTAATATTGAACTGTAGCATTACATGGAGGCTAAAACAAAGAAGATGCAAAGCGTCAGTATTGTGTGACATTCCTGAGGAGCCTTCAGGCAAAACCCCCTCTCGTGTTAAGACGTTTACTCAACTGTATTTACGAGAACAGTTGGAGACACAGGGGACAGGTCATAAAAGCCCCCGCATGCTAAAACTGTTTGGGACAAAACCAAGGAACTATTAATTCAGTATACTTTATATAGGAAATCTGGTATTAAAATATAAGACAACGCCACATTGGATAAATGCTGAATATATATGTAACTTATTACATTAACCATACAAATATAGAAAAGGTTTTAGAGTTAAGCCTCTGTGCTCATCAAGAGGCCACACCGACGGGGGCCCATGGGCCCCCCTCTGATGCTGGAGGAACACCGATGAGGAAACCAGGGGGAGGGGGGACCGCCCCCAGAAGACCACCAATTGGAACAAACTCCTTATTTAGAGATAATTGTGATTGGTTAAAAGGCAGTCTAAAAATGATGTCATATAGCCTATAAATATTGGATCAGTAAGGTTAGTTGACAGGCCAGAACTCTACCCCAGATTCTGAGCCTCCATCGCCCACCAGAGAAATATGCCTGGCAAAATACATGTGAGTAAATCATGGGAACCCACTGTTGGGTGTTGTTTAGTGTAAAGATCCCTATCTTAGACCAGGTTTAACCATGTGTATTGCTCAGTACATTCTCTTTTCATTGACATAACATGACTACTATTTATGTGCAAAACTGTCTTGATGTGAAGAGCCACCGTGACTGGGCTATATGATTATGAAAACCTCATCAATCCTTTTGTACAATCATGTCTTATGAAAAATGATGAATAATTCCTGTATGTACCTGATGCTTATCCACCTTTGGCCTCTCGGCAAATAAATACATGAGTTTGAATTCGAACTCAGTAGTCTGGACTGCACGTTTATTCCTTGCTGGCTATATTGGAAGTCAGATGAGGAGACCATTCTATCACTCTGTCCTTCTTCCCTCTAGTTAGCAACCTGTATGCACTGCAAATGACCTTAGATATTGGTAAATATACCACAACATCACTCAATAAATGTATTCCAAAAGGTAGTTTGAGCTGCATGTGAGCCGCGGTCTTCCCAAAGGTCAGTGAATACCACGCCCACAACACCAGAGGGAGTAGGGCTGGGCGATATGACCAAAAACGTTATCGCGATAAAATTATAAAATTATTTTCATATAATTCGATATCGATAATTATCGTCGATATAATGTCCGTCAAGTTTAATTAACTTCTTATGCTGCTGCGAATGTCTCAAGTCGAGTTGATGTCGTCATCAGTCTGCGCACGTTAGCCGACAAGCGGAGTATCTCATGACAATAAATATGACACTAAAATACTCTCTTCCGCCACAATATATTGAAACGACGTCCACTGTATATCCCACACTACCATAAACGTGGCCTCAGAATTCAAAACACACACATACTCGGCACGTAAATATATAAAACAGTGCCGTGCAAGCTAGTTATCCTAGCCAGCCTGTTGGTTCTAAGCGTGTATTCCATGACAATGTGCTAAATATGACACTAAAATACTCTCTTCCGCCACAATATATTGAAACGGCGTCCACTGTATATCCCACACTACCATAAACGTGGCCTCAGAATAAAAAAAAAACACATACTCGGCACGTAAATATATAAAACAAAGCCGTGCAAGCTAATTAGCCTAGCAAGCCTTGTTGTTGAGTGAGTCCTACCTCCTTCCGGGTCTCGGCCATCTCCTTCACTGATTGGTTGTTAGCTGTTGTGCGTATGCACGTCATCACGTAACGCTGGTTGTTGTTAGTGAGTGAGCTGAGCCGAGGCTGAACGGAGCCAAGCTTGGAAAATCGATATATCGAAACTTTGCGACCACGTTTCATGTTTATTTCGAGGAAATAATTTATCGCGATAGTTATCGTTATCGTTTTATCGCCCAGCCCTAAGAGGGAGTTCCACAAATCATGTGCAACCCAGATTCGGCACAAACAAGGGACTAAACACGTTTTGCAATTATGCCACAACAATGTGGAACGCCCTACCCACAGCCGTAAAAAAATTTGAATCCTTACCCACATTCAAAACGGCTCTTAACACTTTGATTACCAGCAATGCGGTGCGCCTTACCCCCGTTGAATGCCAGCACCCATTTCAATGATATCGCTGTGAACGCATAATCTATGTCTTAAATTATGGCTATGTATCTAATCTGTCCGTCGCTTATCAATGACTTGTTTGCAGTCAACATTGTCGAAGCGGATTGTTTTTTTTTTAATCGGTTCATTTCCGTTTTATAGCATTTTGAAAAGCCCTCGTTTTCTTGAAAGTTTCAGGAAAATAAAACGTTTCCGTGATAAACGGCATTTCTGGAATACACAAAAAACATTGTAATTTTTCTGCCTATTTATGAATCGTTTTCAAATAAACGCTAGATTATCGATAGTATATGTGTACTTATGCACGCTAGAGAAGCGAGCTGAAAAATCGATTCTCTCATTTCCTGATCAGCGCGCACAAACACACACATGGGGCAAACGCTGATATCTTTGAAAACAGATCCGATTACCCCAAGACTGGTCAAATAAATTGCTTACCTCAGATCAGATGTTCTCAAAAGATTATTCCAATTTCTGATCGCCATTCCAAATATCGATCGCGTTTATTGATTCAGCGCTGGGTACTGTAAATATGGATTCCACATTGTTTTCCGGCTCGGCAATCACTTCGATCCTTCAGATGGTTTGCCGGAAAAGTAAAATGAGGAAACTGGACGCCCCCCCCCCCCGCACCAGTCTAATCCAATGGGGTGCAGTTACACAGGGAGAGACGATAGGGGGTGGTATTTTCCCAATGGAGCTCAGAGAGAGTTTGGAGCACTAGTGTGAAGCTCGATTGATGAAATATGAATTCAAATCGCTAATAAAAAGAAAAACGACAAACAAACGCTATATAGCGTTGCTGGCATTCAACGGGCGTCATGAACTAACGACATAAAGCGTCCGTGGTACTCAAAGTGTTAAAGAGCACCTACGGGAGGCTGCAATTCGAAACTGGCCACCGTAAATGTCTAACCCCCCATTCCCCCCCCCCCCCCCCCCCCCTCCTAATAGACAGTCTCCTCCCCATCATATGTATATATTTTCTGTTAGGATCTCTGGGTAACAGTACTGTATATTTGCATATCGTATATGTCACAAATGTAACAGTACTATATACCTGTATGTCATGTATGTCCCTATGCCATAAATGTCACTATTAATTGAAAATGGGGGACCCTGATATAAACAAGACAAACGTCTTTCTCTGGTCTGCATCCCCTTAACAATTGTGTGTATTGAGCCCGCCGTACTGTATTGTACCCATTCTGCAATCTGTTAAATTAAGTTTTCATTCATTCATAGTAGGCCTGCCACGATAACACATTTTGCTGGGCGATTAATTGCCCCCGAAAATATCGCGATAAGCGATATTATTGCGACCGGTTAGAGAATTTTTTTTGGAGACATTTATTTCCCCAAACTTTTATTTTGAAGCCCACCTCTCCGTCTTTTCCGGTGTTTTAGACTTTTATTTTGAAGCCCACCGACCAGACCGGAAGTATTGTTGTGATTATCAGGTACTTTTTTAGTCCCTGCTCTGTCGTGGTTCCAAGCGAGTAGAAGTGAGATGCATGCATCTTATTGGTAGAAGTGGTACCAGAAAAGTCACGTGAAACACTGCAGACCACTGATTGGTCAGAATAGAGACGCGTCACTCGTTGGAGAGTCTGAAACGAAAACAGAACGCATGTCTCGCATAGGATTTCATAATCATTATGTTTGCAGCAGGCACAAGTGCAATAAACAAAGGATACAGTCACTGTATATTCTGCCTCATTTATTGATTAAACAAAACCGACATCAACACAATTTGCCACCGAGCGGAGAGTTTAGTCTCGCAAAAAGATTGCTGACTTGTTAAGGCTTATTGTTAGGTTAGGTGCTAATGTTGTGCTAGCGTTTTAGCATGGCTATCGTACATAGCGTGATCAATATAACTCGCTATTGATTGTTTGTATGAGTAACGTTAATGCTAGTAGGATAGACACAATGAGGGGTAACGTTAGCCCCACGGAGCTCCTGTGCTGTGCTCTGTAGTAAAGCCAGCGGCCCGCCTCCCAACACGGACAGTGACTGACAAGGGGCACTGGTTCCGCCTCAAACAAACACGCAAATAGCAATTAAACGCGCCAGTCAAAATCATTGCATTCATTTTAATTATCGCGGCAATTAATCGATTTATTGCTTATCGCGGCAGGCCTAATTCATAGCCTTGACTAGTTTTTTTTTATTATTATTATTATCTTTTCCCCCCTCCTTTTTTCGATTTTTCTCCCATCCCACTGTTAGTCGTTATGCCAATTCCCAACCCCCTTCCTGGTTGTTGCGCACCCCCCCCCCTACTGTTGGTCCGGGAGGCCGGAGACTGTCACATGTTTTCCTCTGACACATGTGCAGCCAGCCAGCAGCCAGCCTGGCAGCGCAGATTCTCACCGGGAGAGTGTAACGTGTGGAAGGTCACACTACCTTTCTCCAGATCCTACCCTCGCTGTGCAGGCGCCCCAACCGAACTGTAGGGGTCGCTGTCCACAACGCCCAGGACCCACCCACGGCTTCCCTCCCCCTAACTCAGCCAAACGAGTTAGTAAAGCGATCAGCCCAAGCCAAGGCAATGCTGACTCTCCGGGAGTCGAGACCGCAGCCTCTTGCATTGGTGACGAGCACAATCTCCGCTATGCCACCTGACCGCCAGCCTTGACTAGTTAATATGATCAACTAGTATACTAGGCAAAGACACTAGGCGACAGTCTGACAGTGTTCTTATGGCAACGACCAAGGTTGAGGAGATATGACATTTGGCCTGGACTCCAGTTCTAGTGTGAAGACATAACAAAGCCCCTAGACCCGTCTTTTGTTTTCATTCTTCTCATCTTTATTATCATATCTGGTATCTCATGTACATCATGTCAATCAAGTATTTAATGTTAAGTCTGACCAGACCTCTTTCTCACTTTCTGGTCAGACGTTATTATGTCTGATTGTAAACTGAGCTCTGTTGGCCGCAGAAATAAACTATGTTCTATATTTTAATATATACAAATAGACTAGTCTGAATTGCTACAGCTTCACTGTTTGGCTCAGATAAGATAATTTCCCCAAATGTTGGCATGTTCCTTTAACATTAGTATGTGGTGAGTTAGGGCTGGACGGTATGGTCTAAAATTTATATCACGGTATAATTTGAAGCATAGACGGTAGCGGTATATATCACTGTATATTAACTTATCTTAAAATGTCTATATAAATGCCTCTGAAGGGGTAAAACACTGGTATGGCAGCTGTTATTCTGTTACAGCTGCTGAGCTATACTATAGCTAATGTCCATCAATATCTTCCTTTTTAATTAAATAGGTTCAAGAATCGAATCAGGATTGTTAGCAGAGAGAGAGAGAGAGAGAGAGAGAGAGAGAGAGAGAGAGAGAGAGAGGGAGGGGGCTGCTAGTGGAGCCAGCTACCGTTAGCTTGCCGAGGCTCCAGCACATCGACAAGCTGCTGGAGCAAGCTAACGTTAGCTTGCCGAGGCTCCAGCACATCGACAAGCTGCTGGAGCAAGCTAACGTTAGCTTGCCGAGGCTCCAGCACATCGACAAGCTGCTGGAGCAAGCTAACGTTAGCTTGCCGTGGCTCCAGCACATCGACAAGCTGCTGGAGCAAGCTAACGTTAGCTTGCCGAGGCTCCAGCACATCGACAAGCTGCTGGAGCAAGCTAACGTTAGCTTGCCGTGGCTCCAGCACATCGACAAGCTGCTGGAGCAAGCTAACGTTAGCTTGCCGAGGCTCCAGCACATCGACAAGCTGCTGGAGCCAGCTACCGTTAGCTTGCCGAGGCTACCAGCACATCGACAGTTAACATTACATAAGCTTTTAGCGCGACGTGGACATTCCAGAATGGCGAGGATGCAAAGCATGTTAGACCATTGGACTCGTCGCAGAGTTTACATTACACATAGAAACTGCGTGACTCGCGAGAGAAGTCACACAGCTGTGTGCAACGCAGGGCTGAAGAGCTAGTTCGCTTCTGTGTTTATTATTGAAATGACAATTGCGTGTCGACATGCCCACTGCGCGAAGCCTCTGTGCTCCTAAATAACTGTTTCCAGTTCGCACATATCTATTACTATGACTAATTCTATAAATTTTTAGGGGCAAATACGAGTGAAATAGTCGCGCTGTGGTTACATGACGTCATTGCTATTTTAGAGCTGCTCTACCGGTTACAAGGTATAGTCAAAATCCATACCGTAGAGCAAATTGATACCGTTTATACCGTATACCGTTTATACCGTCCACCTAGGGCTGGGCGATATGGCCAAAAACTTTATCGCGATAAAATTATAAAATTATTTTCATATACCGTAATTCCTCTAATAGTAACCGGGTCTCAAATACAAGCCGGGTCTTTATTAATGGCCGGGTGCGCTCTTGAGCTAAGCAATTATAAGCCGGCCTCCTAATACAAGCCGGGTTACTAATATACTGAGCTGCATACTGAGCTAGTTACTTGATTTCACTTTGAAAACGTTGAAATGACCAGTGACCACCTGTAATTGCACTGTTTACTATTTCATACAGTACTTGGTTTCAATAAATGAACCCAGTACATTTTACTGGGTTCAAACTGACACAAAATGTTGATTTATTCATTATGATCCGTTTGAAAATTTGAAATATAGGCCTCCCTCTTATACAGGCCTCCTCCTAATACAAGCCTGGTACCCGCTACAGTTGAAACAAATACAAGCCGGGGTTACTATTAGAGGAATTACGGTAACTCGATATCGATAATTATCGTCGATATAATGTCCGTCAAGTTTAATTAACTTATTATGCCCGGCGCCGATGGACGGGCTATTAATAGACTTGTTTTGCTGCTGCGAATGTCTCGAGAGTCGAGTTGATGTCGTCATCAGTCCGCGCACGTTAGCAGTTAGCCAAAGAAAGCGGAGTATCTCATGACAATGTACTAAATATGACCCTAAAATACTCTGTTCCGCCCCAATACATTGCAACGACGTCCACCGTATACCCCACACTACTATAACAGTTACCCTCAGAATTCAAAACACACACCAACTCGGCAGGTAAACTGTAAAATAGCGCCGTGCAAGCTAATTAGCCTAGCCAGCCTCGTTTCCGAGCGGTGTATTCCATGACAATGTACTAAATATGACCATAAAATACTCTGTTCCGCCCCAATACATTGCAACGACGTCCACCGTATACCCCACACTACTATAACAGTTACCCTCAGAATTCAAAACACACACCAACTCGGCAGGTAAACTGTAAAATAGCGCCGTGCAAGCTAATTAGCCTAGCCAGCCTTGTTTACTGAGTCCTACCGGTCTCCTTCCAGGTCTCCTTCCGCTGTCGGCCATCTCCTTCACTGATTGGTTGTTAGTGCGTGTGCTCATATCCAAGCTTGGAAAATCGATATATCGAAACTTTGCGACCACGTTTCATGTTTATTTCGAGGAAATAATTTATCGCGATAGTTATCGTTATCATTTTATCGCCCAGCCCTACGTCCACCCCTAGGTGAGTGCAGCTGTGTCAGTCAGTTTGTCTCAGAAATGGCTATTAGGTCAAAGTGGACAAGACAAGCTATATCACATAATATTCTCCATCAGCGTTTAAAGGGGAACTATTTTACTATTTCTTTCACTATTTGGGCACTTTTACACAATTCCTGTGAGTTTATGGAACACCTCTGTAATTTAAATTTTTTTTTAATTCATTGTTTTGTATTTCTAATCAAGTCCTCAAAAACAGCATTTTTCTACCTCAAGATCTTAAGCCGTTTTGAGGCTGGGCTCCAACCACTGTAAGGGTCACTTTAAAAATAGTATAGTATAACCGGAGATTGTATAAATTATCATGTACAGAAAGACACTACCAAAGGACCCAGTATGGCCTCCATGCTCTGTAAATAACTTATGTACATATACCGATATATCCCTAACATGTTACTTGATTATTGCACAATGTTACTGGTTTATTGCACAATGTTGATTCTATTATATGTTATTTGCACATCGTTGCGGGCAAGACCACCCGCATTTCATTGTATACTTGTATGCCGTGACAAATAAATCTCTTGACTTGACATGCAGCGGAGTCTCTCTGACATCACAAATCAGCACATTTTCAGATGACTCAGTTCAGTGAGGGTGAATATTGTGAGAGGAGAATTGGAAGAATGCGCCAATATGAGAATTAGAGACATAGATCATATTAATATAAGTCCACATAGCTAGGAAACAATGCTAAACACTGAAAAAGGCCATTTATAAGATAGTTCCCCTTTAAAGGTCCCCTGTCTTATAAATTTCCTTTTCCAGTGTTTAGCATTGTTTTCTAGCTATGGGGGTTTGTATCAATGAGGTCTGTGTCTCTAATTTTCATCTAGGCTGATTGCTCCAATTCAGTTGAGACAATATCCTCCCCCAGTGAACTAAGCCATTCTGATTTGACTCACTATCCTACGTAGCAAGGAGCTGATCTGCATAACTAACGGCCCCTCAATGGTTGTAGCGCAACCATTCGCTCAACAACAGAGCGAGTGGAAATAACGACACTTCCTCAAACGGGTTGACGTGGCGTGGGTGCCGACAGAGCGAGAGAGAGGGAGAGAGAGAGAGAGAGACAGAGAGGGAGAGAGGGACAGGAGCACCCCACACACACTCCCGATCGCGCGCGCAGGGCAGGAGCTTCTCTCTGGGAAACACACACGCAGTCGGGAGCACTCGCATATCACTGTCAACCTGCTGCAAAATATCATTGTGCACGCTCCCACGCTCGCGCCTGTATTCCGATCCGTGCAATAATATTCACACGGGTATATATTGTCATTTGAAACAAGTTACCAATGCATTGTCCCGTGGGATTATGGGCGGAGCCCAGCCCAAAACAGCTTGAAATCTTGAAGTGGAAAAATGCTGCTTTAGAGTACTTGATTAGAAATACAAAACAATGAATATATTATTATTATTCTATATATTTTTTTAACCTTACAGATGTGTTCCATAGACTCACAGGAATTGTGTAACATTGCCCAAATAGTGAAAGGAATAGCAAGACACAGGACCTTTAAGTCTGCTGTTTGGCTTCACAAATTTAGTTTAGTCTGCGATAGAGATGGATTAAACAGTGAATGAGTGTGAGAATTGCACTACGTGAGGTGTCCAGCACAAGGTGAGATCTTGGAAGGCCAAAGTAACTCTCTCCAACATATTTACACAAAACAACCTCTGCATATAACCTCTGTGTTTTGTTGTGACATGAGGAAGAAAATGGTGGGGAGGAGCATGGCAATAACAAAACAATAGTAAACATTACCCACAGAAGAAAAGCTTAGCATCTACGTTTGTTGCTATGGTTACCCAATATTTCTAACGAGAGCACTTGAATGCCAGTCAAGTCGCGAGTACAACTTCCAACGTGGCAAGTTGGAGCTTCCCAGATGCACTTGAAGGCACTATCTAGAGTTGGGCGATGTGCTCCATATCAGATCACCCTATGAGATTGCCAATAGCCGATGTTATCGCCCATATTTCTTCTCCTCTGCCCCCCCCCCCTCTCTTCCTCTCTCCATCTCACATTTTCTCACGTGGACTGGGTTGACAGTGGCACACTGTCAACAAAGTATATGCTATTGTTCAAATAATGCGAAAACAAAACATGATTTGTGCTGTGGATTGTGTTGACTAATACATCCGTTGTTGGTAGGACCGTTGAATTCTTAATTGTAGCTCAGCAAATACTTGTTTGCGTGATCTGACTGTATTGTAAAGACTTTGCAACCGCAAGAGAGCTTTGGGCTGGAGGAGGTGAGAGAGATAGTGTGGTAGAGAGACATCCACTGTAACAACATTAGAGTGACCGGTGAAACTCTGCGCAGTAAAATTTCAAAGTCCAAAACTGTCAAACCTAATCAAAATAGAATAGGTCTCTATGCTTTTATGACATTATAAATGCTTAAAGGAAAACTCCAACATTTTGGGAAATTAGCTTATTTAACATCTTCCCTGGAGTTAGACAAGAAGATACATACCTTTTTTGTCTCTGTGCGTGCATTTTAGCTTTGGGAATAGATGCTCCGTTAGCGTAGCTTAGCTTCATCACTGGAAGTGGGGGAGGGTTTGAGCCTTACAGTGCCTTACAGTGTATTGCAAGGTCTGAAAAGGGGGTCAATGTCAGACTTTGCAATCAAAAGTTAGGGGGCTAATAACCCTTGCCATAATTTCAGTGTGCCCCCTAACTTTTGATTGCAAGGTCTGACATTGACCCCCTTTTCAGGAGTTGACCTAGAGCCCACCAAGGTCATGCATATTAAGTTTGGTCAATGTCAGACCTTGCAATACACTGTAAGGCACTGTAAGGCTCAAACCCTCCCCCACTTCCAGTGATGAAGCTAAGCTACGCTAACGGAGCGTCTATTCCCAAAGCTAAAATGCACGCACAGAGACAAAAAAGGTATGTATCTTCTTGTCTAACTCCAGGGAAGATGTTAAATAAGCTAATTTCCCAAAATGTTGGAGTTCCCCTTTAAGTGTTTCATCTTATTGAAAATTATGAGTCAACTATTAGGTTATTTTATGTTGAGATTGTTCAAATATTGCAAATATGAATTCAATGTTGTCAGTGGTTATTATTAATGACATATATTATTCATAATGGTTGGAAATAACTCCTGTAGCGAGTTTGTGCCCATATGATTTGCAGAAAAGGCACAGTGCACATATTTAACATTTCCTCAGTGTTGGGACAACCCCTCATTCTGTAAAAACGATATAAAACACAGGAAAAGGCCATTTTCACAATAGGTTCCCTTTAATGAAAGACCTGGAAACTGTTAATGTTTTTTGTATGATGTTATTCTATGTATTTACTTTGTTATGTTGTAGCGTATGTAACCCAATGTATGTTGTAATGCAGCTGCCAGGTCTCTCTTACAAAAGAGATCCATAATCTCAATCAGACTTTATTTAAAGGTTAAATAAAATAACAATGAAAAATGCATTGGATGTGCCAAAATATCCATCATTAAAGTCTAAAAACCTGGCCTATTATCATCTAGCATTAATTAGAGGGTACATGTCCAAACAAGACCTGGAAAACACTTTCATTTCCAGTAGGTTACACTACTAAAAGAAATCTCATTGATCTTCCCAAAAATGTAGCTAGAGTTCTAAAAAAAATACTAAGAAAGCTGAACATATGACACCAGTTCTCAGGTCTCTGCGTTGGCTACTTACTTCAAAATACTGTTACTTGTCTATAAATCACTTAGACAAGTCAGACTATAGGCCACCGGGGGCAGTGGTGACCTAAACCTTAGAGAGGCGGGTTTGTGACTGGAAGGTCGCCGGTTCAATGCCCCGGACCGGCAGAAAAAAATCTGGACGGAGAAGTAAATTAATAACTCTCTCCCAGTCCCGTCCCTCAATATCAACCGCTGAAGTACCTTGAATAAGGCACTTAACCCCCTACTGCTCCAGTGGAGCTGCTCAGTGGCCAACAGTGTCAGACTGTGTGAAAGTATGTCACTGTGTGAATGTGAAGCAGGGCTTTGCTGAAGCATCCGTGATCAGCGAACCGACCCTGGGTAAATATAGTTTTACATTTTTTTTGTTATCTCTCACAGCCAAATACTAAATAATACACAGGACCCGACAGTTCTGCCATTGGTCCGAAACTAGGGACTTGAACCTTCAAACTGTTGCTAGGATCAAAACAAAACATGGCAAAGCAGTATTCAGTTATTAGGCTACATAAACATCCAGAATATCTTAGATCTGCCCCAACTCTAATAATAAAAAAAACAGGCTCAAAACATGTATGTTCACATTTGCCTTGCTGCTAATAATTGCAGTGTGACTTTTATTCTTTATTTTTTTTATTTTTGTAATCATCTTTTTTTAATGCTCTTTCCTTTTTATCTATTTGATATAAAGCATGTGCCTCTGTGTATGAAAGGTGCTATATAAATAAACTTGCTTTGCAATAATCTGTCTTCTGACATTCTAACCTGTGCTGCGTCCCCCTTGTGGTGTGTGCCAGAAAGAGGCCAGGGAGGTTGAGTGGTAACACTGCATAGCTCAAATATCAGCAGGTGAGATGGGTTAAATGATATTAAACATCCACATAAATCTCTGACAACTAGATAATAATATGCAGGACCTGACAGTTCTGCCATTGGTACAGGCAGACTGATTCAGGCTCAGGAACTAGGGCTGGTTTGATTCTATTTGATTGAAATCAACATCGATTTTGTTTAGGGATATGTCAGTTACAATACCAATTGTACTTGGATATGAAAGAGATTCTCAGAGAACAAATGCTGTAAATGTTACAAGGAACCCTCTAACCTGGTGCATGATTAACAGAAAGGTGAGCTCAGTAGACATCACCCATTTATTTTCTAGAAACATACACTAGGTGGGGCTTAAGTATAGGCGGCGGGGCAAACAGACGAATTAAAGCAGATCTTCCTGCATTATTCCTATTACACTATTAACACTAGCACACTATTACATGATTACACACTATGACACTATTACACAGTATTATTACATTACACTAGCACACTATTACATAATTTAACTATTACACACTAATACACTAGTAAACCATTACACACTATTACACTATCACACTATTACGTAGTATTACACACTATTATAGTATTGGATGGAATACACCTTTAAAACGGTAAGGTCATTGACACCTCCCAGGGCTCTACGCTAACCTTTTTCCCAAGGAGCACATGTGCTCCTAAATGAAAAAATTTAGGAGCACACAAAGAAATTTAGGAGCACACAAAAATATTTAGGAGCACAGTGAAAATATTTCAAGTAACAGAGTTTTTATTTTATTTTTATAAATGTATATTTGTACTGTGCGTGCATGTGCAAACGGGAACGGGACACATATCTGTGCAATAGCACATACCACCAAAGTCACTGGCCCACTGTGTGCGTGTGTGTATCTGCGTGTGCAAACAGGAATGGGACACAGACATTTGTGGCAAAGTTGTCGCCAACAACTAGGCCTAATAAAAAAGGCAGTGACATTGAACTACTGCTACAAAAGTAACAGTCACTTAACTTTAGCTTTTGCCTCTTTTATGCATACAATGCCTATGTTTTGGCTAGTGTTGCTCTTCTAGAAAAAGAATCCTTTCAGGGTTGCCTATTGAAATACTGTACACATCCAGTACAGAAACATTGTTTATGAGTTTGCGTGTCAGGTAGACCATTGGTTGACAGTCGATTCTGCCAATTACGTCACACCCACCTCTGCTGTTGATAACGCTAGCCAAGTTAGCACACACACATACACACACGCACAGTGGGCCAGTGACTTTGGTGTAGGGGTGTAACAATGCATCACAATGCATCGATCCTAATTCAACTGCATCGATTTGAAAATGTTAGAATCTATTATCGCAATTTTAATGTGTACACAGTGTTCTGTTATTCTCATGTCCGTTACAGCCAACACAACGACATACGCTACTGCATCAACGTTATGATTAACAAAGCAAGGCATTCGTTTTGTTGCATTAACGTTATATTACTATTGCTATCAATAAATCTAGGTGTTCTAAAATCTATTGCTATTGGTAGGACTAGAATAAGTTATTACATTAACTTAATGTTACTGTCTCACCGTCTTCCGATTGGTCATTTCCTTTATTTCCCTTGAAACCAGTCACGTCACTCTACTGTGATTGGACCGTTGGCTTGAGTGCAATGTGGGACTTGTAGTTTTTGAACGATTAGCAGCGGAGAGAAAAAAGCACGACTGAGGTTGTAATCTTCACTCGCACACTGTGCGAGTAATTGATTTTTCCGGTTCGCACACACATATAGCACTGTAGAGCCCTGCCTCCCACCTCTACGACAAACTGTCCATGAGCTTATTTCAATGGACAATGAATGAAATTGATGAATAAATATGTTTAATGCATAAGTATAGCAACAACAATAGATTCACTATGGCATGTTGTAAACAGGTGCCAGAGAGCTGATTACCAGCGCACCTGTGTAGTAGTGCCCTCTTGCGGTCAGTGTAATTTCATACTGAATATATATTTAAACGGACAATGATACAAATTAATTCAAATAAAATACTTGACCGTTGACTGATCAGAAAAATACTCCAACAGCCAGGTCCCTGGCCTGCTGTCAGCCTATGAGCTACAGCTTCAGTTTGAGAGGTTAGCTGTGAACAAATATTGACGGAAGCAACCGATATAAATATTAATGTTTAATGTCGAGCTGAAATGAAAAATGTATATGTCAAAAAGAATACAAAAGAAATCCCTGTCTTTGTATTCTTATATCAAAATCCAATCCTGTTTTCTTCCTGTAAAAGAAAATACGATGCATGCCTATGTAGGCACTAACCAAACCAATTTCAACCTACAATATGGCAACATTCACTCCCCCCTCCGGAGCATCACATCGCAGCAAAGTGGTCTGTTCTGGCGAGGCTAAAGAAATACTGCTATGTGGCCACACAGGCCATTTCCAAACTTATAGCAGCTTAATATTCTACAGAGAAACACAAAACTGCTTATGGCGCCTACAGAAAAAAATGAAAACGTCAGGGTGCTGTACTGTTCACACAATTGTAATCAGGGATCATGAAGTCATTGTGCATTCAGAGTACATGACTGGCTTACACATGAACCCACCAGAAGGAATCCCAGACGTCACAAAAATACATGTGAGAAGTGACCCAGGAACAAAACATATAACTAGGAAATGAGCTGATACAGTGAGCGAGATAGGATTCCCCTTTTCTTTCTGGATGGATGGATCTGGAATGGATGACCGCAAGAAACAATCAATCCAAGTTGCTTGTGCGCTGATTTGGAGCAAAAAAAGAAAAAAGGAAGAAATGCACAGTGCACATATTTAACATTAACAATATAGGTGAGGAAATGTATTGGGATATGCTGGCAGCAAGAATTGTCTGTTCTGCGGAGATAAATGTTTTTGCAATGAAAACATAGGTAGCTGCTTGAGGACGAGATGGCCACAAGGCTAAGCTAAAGCTAACATTATCTCATTAAGCTTAGCTTAATGGTTTATAAACTGAGACGTCCAAGTGGTTATGGCTTGAGTGCACCACTGCAGACAGTGATTCCTGTTGCTGCAAGGACATGTATTTGTTTGTGTGGAGAGATTGGCACTTAGAATAATGTAAACGGCTGATTTCTTCTTCTTCACACACACACACACACACACACACACACACACACACACACACACACACACACACACACACACACACACACACACACACACACACACACACACACACACACACACACACACACACACACACACACACACACACACACACACACACACACACACACACACACACACACACACACACACACACACACACACACACACACACACACACACACACACACACACACACACACACACACACACACACACACACACACAATTGCCTTTACTCAATCCATGCTTATCTGCTGCCTACACGGCCTACAACTGTGTACCTTCATTGTACCACCATGTCCATCCCTATATACATGGTTGGGTACCGAACTCTGTATTTTTAAGGGTACTGACCGAATTATGTCGGTACTACCAAGCAGGGCTGTATGCTAAGCTTTTTCACTAGGGGCACAGGTGCCCCTAAATGAGAAATTTAGGGGCACAGAATATCTTTTAGGGGCAATTTTTTAAATAACAATTTTACTATTATAGTGCAAAAAAAGATGTTCCTCCTGCCTCATTACTGTGGTCCTTTTATTTAACATTTAAGTGGTTTTTTAAGGTTTGTATCTTTTATAATGAACCAACTGAGAAAGTGTGTAAATCACTAATAGAACAAAAACAACAAACTGTGTGTGTGTGTGCATGCTTGTAGTGCTCCTTGAATGAGATCATCACAACACACACACACCATTGCATTAATCAGGAGGACAAGAAACTCTGCATACCTTTGTTTCACAATGAAAAGTGCTTTATAAATAAAATGAATTATTATTATTGTAAATAACCCCATGAAAGGTTTATTATTTTTATGGGTAATTACCTGCTTCATATTTGTGATGTTACTGGTTTCAGGGTGTGCCTAAAGTGCTCAATGTGTTGGGCCGTTTATAGAGATCTATGCCAATTAATGTTTATGTATATCCGGGACTTTTTTTTATAAGAATTGAGAGGCCTACTACGGTATTTGTATGTGACCTTTATTTTGAAAACCGTGTTGCGACGCAAACTTGTTTAAGTTTGCGCTTTTGACAGTGAAATGTTCAGTTCCACTTAGCTCGAAGGAAAGACTCTAATCAAAAAGGTTTAATTGACCCGTATGAGGCTCTTACGGTAAAACTTTGATTGTTTATAGAAGAGGAATGTAATACTATGCAAAACGAGAAATAAACAGTGATTTTACCAGCAGTAAGTTGCAAGCCACTTTCATACGGGGAACCGTGAAAATTATTAGTATTATCTTATTTGCATATTGTCTCATTAGATAGATAGATAGGTTGATACTTTATTGATCCCCGGAGTATTTAAGTATTGAAAAACGTCCTAATAGTGGGCTACTCACCTAATGCATGGCTGACATTAGAAGTGTCCGTGTCCCCGTCAATCATCACTGATCCAACTTAATTTAATCGGCTATGGTCTCTTATCATCTCTCCACATCGGACGTGGTTTTCATAAGATGGACTGATATCCGCTCCGTTCTTCTTGCAGAGCAAAATTAGCGGCTTAAACTTATTGAAAGGAAGTTCTTCTTTGGCGATGCAATAGGCCACATTCAGTTTCGTTTCGATTGTTCGCTAGGAATTATGGGATTTGGTGTTGGATGTATGGACTCTACGCAGATGGGGACATGGTATTTAATCGCACGATAGACTACAACTACCAAGTAGAATAGCGTGGCCCAGATTCACTTCACACGCAAATATTCTTTTCACACACAGGCTATCGGACGGGGGCTACGCAGTAAATTCATTCATCGCCGACAGATTTTTTCATAGCACCGTGACATTATGTCGCACTGTACAGCCCTGGTTGTAGGCTAATGTTTTACTATTTTTTTATCCAATTTGTATGGATTAATTTAGGAGTGAAATGCGAATGAAGGGTTGAAATCACTACTCGCAAGGTTGCCCCCAAATATTATTTTCCACTCGCACGGGCCATATTAAGGGGCAATTTGCAATAACCTCGTGGCACTGTACAGCCCTGCCAAGTACCGATTCACGTTAGATCAATCTGTGCCACATTTCGGTACCTTTAGAGCTGATAGATTAAGACCCGCCCAGTTAGAGAATAAACTGAATTCCAATGACACTCAATTGTCATAGACAGACAAGCGTGGACCTTCAATTTTAGATGACAGCCCTGTGACAACTCCTCTTGCGAGTCGTGCTGTTTCTATGTGTAGTGAAAACTAGTCTAACATGCGTCTAACATGCTTTGCATCCTCGCCATTACTCGCCACGTTGCAGTAAAAGCGAAATAGTTCCAATCGTGAAGAAAAAGGGAGGGACGTCTCTCCCTCTCTTTATGTTTAATGATTTTAAGTAGCCAAACGTTACACTATAAAAAATGAACTGGATAGTTGATGATAAATAATATGAATTATTAATAATAAACATTTAACTTCATTAGCTAAAATATTCTAAAAATCTGCTATAAGTCATTCTCGCTTTCTCTTTGGAAAGACCAGATGAGGTCAGAGGAGTTTAATAGTATTTACTGAGAAAAATTCTAATACAAAATAAATGTATACATGATCATGCAACATAATATTTTTTTGTAGAAACAGTTTGGGAGAGGGAGGTAGGGAGGGGTTTTAGTTTGTGTGGTGTGATAACAATGTTGAAATTGAGAAGTTTAGACTTAGTTGAATTTTTTGTACAGAGAGTAAAGTACTGAAAAAAGGTACTGTTGGGTACCGGTATCGATTCCCAGGTATCTGTAATGTTTTTTCCCCCCCAATGGTAATTAACCTGTCTATCTGCCCTGATTGCATTCATTGGTACCTGGGCCCTCATTCATCAATGTGTGCGTAGAACATGTTCTATTTCCACACGTAAGCACGGAATGTAGAACCAGTGTACGCACAGGGAAGTCGGGATTCATCACACGTGCGTACGCAGGCTCTACGCACACCTGTCATGATGAATCCCACCTTGGCTCTGCGCCGAGGCTCGTGCACACTTTCACGTATTTGCATACCAGAAACGCCCCGATTAACCATATACGGTAATGGAATACACCCATGAAATGTGGAAAAATGGACTAAGCCGAGGGAAGCGTGTCATGAGACAGGCTGACAGACGTGTACACTTACGGTGATGTCGGATATGATATCTATTAACCATTGCTGCCTGGGCAGCGCAAACACTAATAAATACCGCGCTGGAATATGACTGCCTTTTCCCGTGTTGTTTGATTAATACCCAGGGATTAAAGTTCTCCTCAATTTTATTCCAAATCGCGATGGATCTCCCGTCAATTTTCTACCTGCTGCATATGATTTCTAGAGGCATACTACAATCTATTTTGATGTCAGTATTGGGTAGCCTATATAAACAATAATACGAGAGCATATACAAGAACAATGAATCTCACTGCATGTATGATGTAGCCTGCCTTTCAATACATGAACTTGAATTCCATCATGTTTGTGTGCGGGACTCACAAGGCTGTTGTCACAATGGGTGGTACCGGTACGCAGTAATAATAACAGTCCACACAATATCACGATCCATGCCATAGCCTATGTTCTATTAGGACATGATCTGTGACGACAAATGTTCTAGAATGTTTGATTAAGATATCATACTCTGACAGCATGCCTATGATCAACAAAAACGCGAACTTGAATCCCATCATATACATAGTCTGTCCACTATCTGGTGTCATTGCAATGCGTTTTCTATTCTTTCTTATACAGTAAAAAGGGGGAAGAACACTATATTCATATGACTTGTATTCTGCTTACAGCTTCGAAATTCCACTTGTTTCGTTTAACGTAAAGCCTTTTAAATATAATCAAAACGTTCCCATGTTTCTGCGGTCTGCGCAAAATAATAACGAGTTGAGCTTTATGATTTATGATGAATTGAAAATGGGGGACCCTGATGTAAACAAGATGAAAGTCTTTCTCTGGTCTGCATCCCCAATTAACAATTGTATGTACTGAGCTGTACTGTACTGTACCCATTCTGCAATCTGTTAATAATCTTTTCAATCAATCAATCAAGCTACGCGGAGCGCAGTCAGTCAGTAGCCTACACCCCGTATATTCCGATAACGCTATATAAACCATGCTGCATTCATTCTGAGAGAAAGATCTATTATTCCAAATGCTATTTATAGGGTTTTGACCATAATTACACTTATGTTGCTATTTTACAATGAACTATAATGAACTACGGTTCGTACAGAACATGCCAGTGTTATTATGCACAGAAGCTCATTTCCTTGTTGTAATAATATATTCTACCACTGGGCGCCAGGTACGCATGGTCTGACCTGTGCGTAGACGTAAGCACGGAGTCAAGTTCAAGTTGAAATTGATGAATCCCACTCTTTGCTTAGAAATGATTGTACGCACAGGGTAAGCACAAATCTGTGCGTAGAACACGTTGATGAATGAGGGCCCTGGTATGTAGGGCTGACCTTCGAATATTTTTTTGGCATTTGATTATTCGATTATTTAAAAAAAAATATATATATTATGTTGTGGGACTTGTACAGCACTTTGTTCAACATTGTCGTGCTGTAAAGTTTAAACCTTTTTAAATCTTAGACAAACGAAACACTTTGCTTCATGAAATATTGTAAGCTGTCATTTGAGGCTTTATAGAAGCAGCACAATGAACACAAATCTGTCAGTGCCAAGTCCGACCTCATCTTAAATAACAAACAGCATTGCTTGTTGTAGTTAACAAAGAGAGGCAGAGTTGATTTTGCAAGCATTTTTTTTTTTTTTTTTTTTATATATTCTAATTTTATTTTCCCATTCGAATCCCATGCCCATCGAACGAAGCTTCCAAGTATTTAAGACAGCCCTACTGGTATGTATAGTTAAGTTGGCTTTATAAGTTCTTCCTGGTTACTATTCAGATCGTCAGTCGATCACTGAACCTACCCGTGAGTAACATTTATCGCTCCTGCCATGGAGGATAAATTAGTTCGTCATGGATAGTTTTTGTGCGCCGTTGTGCCAGCAATGTCAACAATAAATAAGAAGCCTATTGTTTGAGAAACAACGCCTGCCTCTCGTCTATCCGTTCTGCACTGCACCTGGGTCCAACACTACCCAACTCGTAACAGGTATCGGTTCAAATGTGAACGGTACCCAACCCTAGGTATCATGCAGTAGATCATGCAGTAGATGACAAAAAATGAAACGCTTGTGTGTATGCCACGATGCTAAATGTATTCTGATATATTCCGCACGGGCGGAAGTGGCCATTTTTTTAAGTAAAATACCCGGAAGACTAATGAAAATAAAATACATTTCCTTTTAAAACAACTTTATTCTTTCTTTGCGGCCCGGTACCAAATGATCCACGGCCAGGTACAGGTCCACGACCCAATGGTTGGGGACCTCTGGTATATATATATATATACATAGGGCTGGGCGATATGACGATATTATATAAATATCGGGTACAGTTCATTAACGATACACTTTTTTAACGTATCGTGGATATCGTGATGTTTTGCCCAAGAGGATTGTGTCGCGTCAATCTGGTCCACCCCGTTCAAACTTTTGAACAACGCCGCTCCCACACACACACTACTGCATCAAAGTTAGTACTTATGATTAACAAAGGCATTCGTTTTGTGCCATTAACATTATATAGTTACACGTTATATAGTTACACATCAGCGTATTTACCCAAACATAGCAACGTCCGATGACGACATAGATAGCAAGCGTTACTGTTCATATCTCAGTCCGTGCCGAGTTGTGCGTGCCCAT
Source organism: Notolepis coatsorum (assembly GCF_963971535.1). NCBI lineage: Eukaryota > Metazoa > Chordata > Actinopteri > Aulopiformes > Paralepididae > Notolepis > Notolepis coatsorum. The sequence goes on from NC_140169.1 coordinate 127,391,114, forward strand.
TCTGCGGTCTGTTAATAAAGTTTTCAATCAGACAGATGTATGGAAAGGCTTTTATTATAACATTTGTTGCAGTAAAATCATTATGCCTCGTTGTCATGCTGCGGTGCGCTAGTAATCACTCGTCGGCTGCGGTGAGCTGTTGTTGTTGTCGTTGAGCTGAGCTCTCGTTAAAATCAATGGAGGGCATTCAGGAATGTAAAAAAAGAATAGCGCTGCTTGCCGATTGGTGCTAAGAACAGCAGGGCGGGTACAAGCGGTGTGACGTAATTGGCAGACTCGACTGTCAATCAAAATTATTCTGTTGCCGGCTGAATGATTGAATGAATGAACGTTATTAACGATTGCAGAATGGGTACAATACAGTACAGCTCAATACAACAACAGTGGACTGACTGGAGGATGAAGACCAGAAAAAGACTTTTGGCTTTTTTACATAAGGGTCCTCCATTTTCAATTCATCAAAACATTTAGAGACATACAAATATACAGTAGTTTCATAAAAATGCTAAAATCCTATTGATTGATTGATTTAAAACTTTATTAACATATTGCAGAATGGGTACAGTACAGCTCAATACATACAATTGTTAAGGGGATGCAGACCAGGGCCCCATTCCTCGTACGTGGTTCAACTAAGTCGATCAAGATGTCATTATCCAGCTTCAGTTAACCCGATGTTTGAAGTCGGGATTTTCCTGTTCCTCGATGGTGGATTCAGTCTCGTTAACTCAAGCCAGACTTGCGACTCAGGCTAAATGCGCGCGGCCGCTTCAGGTGAAAAGCCAGCACGTATCGATGGCAGAGATCCTGATTCTCTAACGGCATTGATTGATTAATTGATTTGAAACTTTATTGACAGATTGCAATACGGCTCAATCGCCTCGCTGACAAGTTAAATGCGTTATCTATAGGCTAATTTTAAGTCCCTCATTACCTCAATCAATCAGATTATATTTCTTTAAACTTGCCTGCTGGATTGAATAATCAAATGAGATCTTGCTAGCGAAAATAATTAGTTAAACTGTTAAACAGAATTACGATACGGCTCTCTTACCCATTGATTGATGTATAGTCGATCTTTAACTTATCTCTACTGTGGTCTAACGGGTTGTTCGTTTGACTTTCACGCAGACGACCGGTGTTCGAGACCCTAGTCTTTTCCTTCTTTTTGCAATATAGGAATAATTCAATTTGGTGCACGTTGAGAGCTATATAAAGAATGACATCCTCAATGCATGTAGATTTATAATATTTTAACTTAAAACCAGGCTACTTTGGCGTATAATCATTAATATTATATTCAAGAAAATTATATTGGAAACACAGGGTTTTGAACCCCGGTCGCTGGGTTGGCAGGCTTGAGCACTACCGCTGGGCCACTGTGCCAGATGGGATAAATTCATTGTTTATACATTAATGAACGAGAGACCCGTGTTTAGAATATTCCTTATTTTGAATGAAGTTTTATTTCTTTATCCTCATTCATTAATGTGACGTCAACGGCTCATTCAATTCCTCAAATCCGTCAAACAGCGCATCTCATCAGACATCTTAATCCCAGTTACAATTAAAATAACCACGTCATAATGTGTACATCGCACCGAGCGAGCGCCACGGTATATATAACGTGCATTATTTAGGACAAAGTGAATTTAGTATCAGCATTTTGGGTCTATTTTACATTTCAAAAGCCCCCTCTGGAAGAATGGAGCACAAAAACGTAATTCAGAATGGTATAATGCAGATCGTAGACTGTGGGAATAGTTTCAGGAAACGGGCTGTCACTTTTTTGCGGGGGCGTGGCGATGGTTCAGGCTAACTTGAACTTGAACTCTGCTTTCGACCAGGCTCAAACTTTTGGATCTGTTGTCATGGTGATTTGGAAAATCCACGTACGGGGAACCGGAAAGTCCGGCTAACTCAGTTATCCAGTTAAAGTTATCCGGCTAACTCAGTTATCCAGGTACGTGGAACGGGGCCCAGAGAAAGACTTTCGTCTTGTTTACATCAGGGTCCCCCATTTTCAATTCATCATATTTCATATCTAAATCATATAATATCTCATTGCTAAATATATGCAATATATAATCTAATAATCCAATAATCTAAATCTAATATATAATATAAAAATGCTAAATGCATGGGTATTTTATTTTGTCTTTAATGTTAGCTTGCAAACTCAAATACTGTCTTGGTAAGCCTCATAATGAATTGTTTGGGGAAAAAAAGAAAAACATCGTGATGCGTATCGTGTATCGCCGAAAGGTCAGAAAATATCGTGATATCATATTTATATATATATATACTCCGTTATGCGCAAATGTACAGACTTGCGAAGAAGCGCGTACTGGAGTAGATTATTCAATGTGACTGTCAGCCAGCTTTTGTGCAACGGAAAAATACACTTTCAATTGTGACGGAGAGAAGATCATCTCCCGATTCAGATACAATTGAACACAAACGGTTCCAAAGATATTAATGTTTTTCTACATATTTTCACACCGCCAACAAAGTACTGGCCCCGTTGTCTGAGAATGGATTTTGGCGCGTCTCCTCTCTTCTCATTCCTGTGCGTCTCCTCTCCTCCTCTTGTCGCAGCAGCTACCACCTGCAGCGTGCATGAAGTCCACCGGCCTGGCCGTGTGGCAATAAGAGGAACTTGAACTTGAACTCAGACACCCGAGACAGAAGCCCGAGCCAGTAGCCACTCCCCTCAGTAGCCACTCCCCTCAGACTCAACTGTCGTTTTTTTCACACAGCAAGGAAAATAATACTGTCGGACAATCTAACAATAATTAACACATTTACAAGTCATATTACGTTTAGCAAATAAGGAGACATATAGAGAACATTTCAAAGCACTCAAAATGGGCAATATCTCCATTTCAACCTATTTCTGAATTGCGCAACATTTTGGGTTTTTCGGAGGAATCATGAGCTCCTTAACACGACGGGTTAGACTGTGCCGGGTGACATATCCACGATGTTCCTTTTCAGTCTAGTTAGATAGGCCCGGGTCTTGACTTATTCAGCTGCTAACCTGCACGAAACAGGAGTTGGGTCCTCCTCAACATTTGCTGCCGTTTGGTGTAAAACAGTAAACTTCTGTAGCTCTAAGTTAGATTCTGACCTCCCCTTGCGCTTGACCCCCCCTTGTGCCTTCCTGCTGGCAGCTGATGAGGCAGGTGAAGGCGCTTCCTCAACAGCTGTCGGGGAAGCGCGACCAGGTGCAGATGGTGTGCCAAAGGGAATCTGAAAGATCATCCTGAGCGTATGTGTCGTCCAGCTCACTGAATGTCACATCAAGCTGGAAGAGAGGGTAAAACAGAGATGGTGTCAGTGGATATCACAGTTCTCTTCACCAAATGTATATATAAATATAAATTCCCCTTAGCTTCCCCCCGCCTTGGGTCTCCTGATAGGCGCTATATAAATCCAAGAAATTATTATTATAGAAATACTGTAGCAAACCATGGTCATAATACAGTACGGCAGATGATACACAGTGAGTTTGAGTTGTTCATTAACAAGAAATTATAATAATAGTAAGTACAATAGGTGTGTTTGCAGTCTGTGTATGTATACCGCAAAACATATGTATGTAGACTGTATAAATTACAGTGGTTTTCTGAGAATTCCTCCATGTTTCAATGGCATATCATTAGAATGTTCAGTTGAAATGTCAATTGTCAATAGAGGCCTTGCACACTGTTTACTTATCTTTCTCCCAGCAAGGCTGCCTGTAAAATAGCAGCAATTGATCTTGCTTCATTCAAAGTTACACTATGATAAACTAGCTCCTACTTGACTAATGGAAAAGCAACAAATTTTGCTCACCTGTTGAAGAGAATCAGCTATTTATCTCCAAATCTTCTCTTTTTCGACCCGGTTGTGATACAGCTTGTTGAAAAATGTTGAAAAATTCTAAAGTTCAACTAACTTTTCCTTATCTCGGGTCCAAGCAGAAAACTGAAGCTTTTCTTGTAGCCATGCTTGCTAGCTTTTTATCACCCAGCGACTGGCGTGTGTGCATAGAACAGTATAAAACAGCGTGGGGTGTGAAGAGTTTTAAGGTTGCCTTGTGGCGAATGTATTTACAACATTGTCGTATGGTGCGTATTTACAACATTATTGTATGGTGCCTGTTTACGCCTCCTCGCACAGATTTTCCCCCTCACCTTGTGCCTCACGCTCTCATTGGCTGCTCGGACTCCCCGACCAGATTAGCCTAGCTAGATATCTGTCAGACGTCTGCTACACATCGGCGAGTCACGTCTTGGAACATTTCACACAAGCAATCAATCACCGACGTGCACACACCGAGTTAACACCGATTTGCCTCTGATCTGTGTTTTTTGTCAGTGAACTGTCTGCAAGCGAAAAATCAGGGCTATAACCATGTAGTCTGAACTTGCCATTAGCAAGCTCAGCCTTGTTCTAACCAAGATATTTACTGAAAAACCATTTACTTAAACTAGTGATGCACGATATATCGGCCGCCGATATAATATCGGCCGATATGGCCGTTTTTTTACACATCGGTATCGGTCCGATATCAAGATAGGGCCGATATATATAAAAAAAAAAATTAAACGTATTTTTTTTTATCCTTTTTTTTTCTTTTTACATGTTTTGAGTTTCAAAATATCAGTAATTTCTGAAAATAAGTTACAAAAGTAAAAAAAGTATGCGTTTTGGAAAATAGCTCTTTATTTGATTATCATAAAAAGGTGTTTTCTATACAGAGATATCGACATCGGTAAATATCGGTATCGGCCAGAACAGCAATATTAATATCGGTTATCGGTATCGGCCACAATTTTCACATCGGTGCATCACTAACTTAAACCAAGGATTTACCCACTGTAGTCGCGAGGTCTGCTCTTGATTGAATGAAGGCTAACTGTAACTGAGGGGTACAATTCCCTGACTGTATTGATAAGTATGGTATCATTAAACCACTACCGCTTTATGTACTTTAATTACTGGCCATACAGTACATGATATATAAATATGATGAACACTTCCCACAATGAATCGGTTCCACACACAGGTGTAATCAAGTATTTATTGCAGCAAAAGGTACATAATATACTTCTCTGTATTTTACTTTGGATGTGCTTATAAGGCAAAGGAATGTGCGTAGGCAAATCAATAATGAATGTCCATTCTCTGGTTACGCAGGAGGTAATTATACAACCTGAATCTTAGGGAATTATATCTATGGTACACTAGTAATATATAGCGGGAGATACTGGAAGGGTCCCCCCGGTTGTAAGCCAGCAGGGGTAGAGGATCTGTCGGTAGTAGAGAGTCTGGTCAACGATGACTAAGGAGACTCCAAGTACAGGAGACGGTGCAATAGTCTCTTGATCCACAGACGAATACAGCTGTTCTCCGTAGACTGTAGCTCCACAGTGAAGAAAGCTAGCCGGCCTCAGGCTCTCTGAGGCGCAGACTCGACTGGTCTCCTCACAGGGTAAATCCAACACGTGTAGGCGTCGGCGATTCTCCGCTCCATAAATCACAGGACCAAAACAAATATAATCCAGCCGCAAAGGGCTATGTAGTCGTCGGGTAGATTAATCCAGTGTACATGTCCACACGGTTCTCGTCTAGGTCTCCTCGGGTGAAAGCGCCATGAAAGCAGCCCAGCCTGGATAAGCACTCTAGCTGGTACGAGGAAGCGTTGGTGATGCTGGTCACTGTAGAACTTTAGCCGCACGATACACTATACACAAATAGACTATTACTGACTTAATAGAAATATGTCGCACTCGACGGTATAGCGCCAAACTCTGACAATTCAGTTATTAATTCGCACGCGGTCTCAATGCTCTATTTTGGGGCCAAACAGGCCATACTTCACCGCACGGAGTATCGTGGGTGAGGCTTCAACTTATTGGGTAACTCTACTTCTGTATTCACCTGCGCCATATTTATATGCACGGCGAACAATCTAGTGCCAACCTCATTTCTGTCTCGTATCCCTGGGCAAGGCCGGGCATGCACAGACATGTCTTGACGGTGGCTTTGAACCTGACTCCGGAGGCACGGCCCCGGCGCCTGTGGACCGCTGTCCAATAGGAGAATGAAATATTATGGTCTGTAATAGGCTAAAGGGATATTCCGTGTATATGTACAAGGAATATACAAGGTTATCAAACGATATACAAATACTATGCAATATATATCAATCAATAAACATACATATTCGGTTTAATCTGATCCTTTGTAACACTAACCATCAGTTAGCCGGCAGTCTGTCTGATTGAAGCAAACAAAGAAACCTCCCAGCTAAACTTGTTTATAAAGTCGCTTTTACTTACCATGGTGGTGTGTTGATCCTGTTTCTCATCATGCAATGAATTCCTGCCATTCCTGGCAATTCAAATAATGTAAAAAAAGATTTTGTCTTTACCAGCCAAAAGCTCCCGTCCACAAAACGAGTCTCACCCATGACGATAAACGGTGTGTTTGTAGCTACATGTGCAAGGCTTATGGCTAGCTAACATACTCTATGTCTAGTGGCTATTTAGTGAAGAGAAACAGAGAAAATCACATTATTCACAACATCATCAGGGACAGAAAACACTCCAGCAGCACAGACTCTCACCAGTGTTCATTTAGTCAACAAAAATTATGACTAAATATGGTCGTCAACAAAGTTTTTCGAGACGAGACGTCGCGTTAATGGAGATCATGTGACACTAACGTGACAAAATAATTCATGCAATGTTGTTGACTACAAACGACGACACAAAATGTCGTTTACAAAATAAAACCTTGCCGAAATCTCTCTAGACTAAAACAAGATGGCGAGCTGTCACACACTCGCGTGCACTCGCGGCACTATGCGCTCGTCTGCCTGCTCCGGGCTGCATTTTTCGCCGATCATCCAATACACCGTTCGGAAGTAGAATTTGCTGCCTTTCGATCGCCACCACACTCAACCAATTGCGTGCTTCGGGTCTCGAGTTACAAGACGATATATCCAGCGAGCGTCATTTGACAGGCCGCTCCGTCAAGTGACCACATCAGACTGTATGGTCCCGAACTGAACAATCACCGCTGATAGCGAAAATGATTCACCAATGACCACCGTTTAGGAGCGTTTGCTCTGAAAGCGATCGCAGACAGGCGAGTGAGAGTGGGGGAAGATTGGGATTTATATAAACTTTGGACTGTATGACTATAAGACTTCAGGCTATGGAACCGTGTTTTCCAGCGCCTACATCTCATCTGGCAACAAGTCAACACAACGATTTCAGTGTTCAAACCTCTGTTTCTCTAATACATTAGCACTCAAAGTATTTCTTTATTGTGTTAGCGACTTCAGAATGTTACCTTTCAAAAGAGACCAGACTCATGCATGTGCTATAAGTATAAAGTATAAAGTAAAGCTTGGCAAAAAAGGTATGCAATCGTCAAAAACAAAAACGGCTACGTTTTTGCCCAATCCTTAAGAGGTTAGATTGCAATATTTTTTGTCTAACCAGCTAGCACTAACATTAGATTTTTTTTGTTTAGAAAAAGCTCACGCCAACTTATGAGGCTGCAACTAAACAAAAAAGACTAAATCGAGACTAAAATGCTCAGACCTGTAGTCAGGGCCGCCTGGGAGAAATGCGAGGCCCTGTGCAAGATTTTTTCTTTTTTTTCTTCATACAGTCAACATATTCTTAAATAATAGCGCTGCCCGAGGCTGGGCATGATACAGTCAACATATAGCAAGAGAGAGAGTGAGAGAGAGCTCCCGTTCTACAGTCAATATACAGTGTTATCGCTGCACAGACCCGGCAATGCCCCTGACCCTCCACCAGAGCAAGGCCAGAGAGAGAGAGAGAGAGAGAGAGAGAGACACATTGGAAAGAAACAACCCAAAACCAGAGCAAATTGAAATGCTATTTGGCCCTAATAAACAGAGAGTACACAGTGGCAGAATACCTGAGCACTGTGACTGACCCAATACTAAGAAGATCCTTGACTAGGTACAGACTCAGCGAGCACAGCCTAGCCATAGAGAAAGGCCGCCATAGGCAGACCTGGCTCCCAAGCGAAGACAGACACACTGCACACAAGATGAGGTGGAAACCGAGCTCCACTTCTTAACAACCTGCCCACTATACCAAGACATATACTTCCCACAAATTGCAAACACCCAAAGAGACTTTGAAAACATGGACAATAACTCAAAACTCCCATACCTACTGGGAGAAATACAAGAATGTGAAATAAAGCCCATTTGAATTGAAGAGAGAGAGATAGATAGAGCATGTCTGTGTGTGTTAGAAAGAGAGAGATAGAGAGAGAGCATGTCTGTTTGTGTGTGTGTGTTAGAGAGAGCGCATGTATATGTGTGTTAGAAAGAGAGAAATATAGAGAGAGAGCATGTCATTTTGTGTGTTAGAGAGAGATATAGAGCATGTCTGTGTGTGTTAGAAAGAGAGAGAGCATGTGTGTTTGAGAGAGAGAGCATGTCTGTGTGTGTGTGTTAGAGAGAGAGCATGTATGAGAGAGATAAGCAAGACAGCTAAGATGAGCCCCTAAAGGATATTCAACTTTTAATGGAAGAACAAAACAGAAGGAAAAGATAACTTCACAAAGGCAACATGAATATACATAGATCCAAAAGGACAAAGATCAACACTTAAATCCAAAGAGAAGAGGGTCTATACCAGAGAAAACAAAGTAGCAAGGAGCCAACGGCCGACATCAGCTAAATAGGCTAACTGCAAATAGAGTAGCCAGGTACTGACACCAGGTACACACCGTTAGCTACAACAGCTAGCCGGCCCGTTTGGCTCAATATAACGTTAGCTACGTTAGCTAGCCAGCCCGCTTTGGCTCAATATAACATTAGCTACAACAGCTAGCCGGCCCGTTTGGCTCAATATAACGTTAGCTACGTTAGCTAGCCGGCCCGCTTTGGCTCAATATAACATTAGCTACAACAGCTAGCCGGCCCGTTTGGCTCAATATAACGTTAGCTACGTTAGCTAGCCGGCCCGCTTGGCTCAACATAACATTAGCCAACATAACGTTAGCCTTAGCCACGATAGCTAGCCGGCCCGAGAGAGAGAGATATATATCCACGGCGGGAATAGAATAGAGTGCATTTAAAAACTCACCAAACGTCCAAGAGGATGGAGACAACCGCGTGGAGTTGACGAAGTTCATCTGCCGAACGACCGTCCTCTTCATCTTGGCATAACAATGCTGCACGCGCTCTCTCTAGGTTAGCTAACGCTAGTTAGCCTTTAGCTAAGCTAGCTACTAGCCGACATGGCTATCCCGACTGAACCACACTTTAGCACTTGATATTATAACGTAGCTAAAGCTAACTAGTTGGCCCTGCCTTTAGCTAAGCCGACATGGATAGCCTGACTGAACTGTCTAACATGCAACAACTTTCATCTTCAGTCCATCTGCCGAACGACTGTCCTCTTCGTCTTGGCTGGCATAAGCATAACCTCCAATGCTGCACGCGCGAAATAGTCAAACGCAGCTGACGCACGCCGGCCGACTGTACACATGTAACCCCTCCCTTCGTTGAAACCAATAGTATGTCTGCTGCAGAGCCCCAGAGCTCCAATAGTGAGTATGTCTGCTGCAGAGCCGCAGAGCCAGGAACAAGTCAGACACATTCTACAAACGTGTCTAATGTGAAATATATAAGCATATAAGCAAAACTAGATTTTAGGTCTGTGATGAAAAAGGGCCTCGCGGGAAGGGGGGCCTCGCAATTTTTTTTTAAAAAAAGAATAAAAAAAAGAATAAATAAAAAACGTTTTTTATTTTTTGTGCGAGGCCCCCCTTCCCGCGAGGCCCTGTGCGACCGCACTGCTCGCACACCCCCTGAGGCGGCCCTGCCTGTAGTTGACTAAAACAACAAAAAATAGACCTGTAGTTGACTAAAACAACAGAAAATAGATAAAGGTTAATAAATATGATGAAAACGAAAAGAGCATTTGACACATGACTAAGACTAAAACAAAATTTTTAAATAGCTGACGAAATGAACACTGCTCTTCACTCTCCTGCCATCAGGCAGACGCTATACGACCACTATACGACACATAGTTTCTACCCACAGGCCATCAGGCTTGTGAACAGCTCCCTCAACAAGCCCCCCTGCGCCCACATCACTGACTACACAGACACTCTTGACTGCTGCTGTGACTTCACGGTCTCCTCCACTACCATTATTTGCTAATTTTGCAACAATGCATAGTACACTTTAAATCCTTCTACAACTACACTGTGAACCGAATGTGCAATACTGTCACTTCTGTCTTATTTTCAGGGATTAAAGCAAAAAAAAAATATCTCCTGACTGAACTTTTTTTCAGGCCAAGTCATATTCTTATTTTAACCTCCACTGTATTTCTTTTTTAATAGCATTAGCGTTTTAAAGGGGAACTCCAACATTTTGGGAAATTTGCTTATTTAACATCTTCCCTGGAGTTAGACAAGAAGATACATACCTTTTTTGTCTCTGTGCGTGCATTTTAGCTTTGGGAATAGACGCTCCGTTAGCATAGCTTAGCTTCATCACTGGAAGTGGGGGAGGGTTAGAGCCTTACAGTGCCTTACAGTGTATTGCAAGGTCTGACATTGACCAAACTTGATATGCATGACCTTGGTGGGCTCTAGGTCAACTCCTGAAAAGGGGGTCAATGTCAGACTTTGCAATCAAAAGTTAGGGGGCTAATAACCCTTGCCATAATTTCAGTGCACCCCTAACTTTTGATTGCAAGGTCTGACATTGACCCCCTTTTCAGGAGTTGACCTAGAGCCCACCAAGGTCATGCATATCAAGTTTGGTCAATGTCAGACCTTGCAATACACTGTAAGGCACTGTAAGGCTCTAACCCTCCCCCACTTCCAGTGATGAAGCTAAGCTATGCTAACGGAGCGTCTATTCCCAAAGCTAAAATGCACGCACAGAGACAAAAAAGGTATGTATCTTCTTGTCTAACTCCAGGGAAGATGTTAAATAAGCTAATTTCCCAAAATGTTGGAGTTCCCCTTTAAGGGAGCCTACTTGTTTCGGTTTCGTCGATAATCCAATGTACAGTTACCCACCCCGCCTACCCAACGTCCCCCCCCCCACCCACCCAACCACCTCCAATGTACAGTCCCCCCCCCCCCCTCCACCCAATCTACCCAACCTCCTCCAATGTAGTTTCTTCGTCAAATGTATATACTCTCTTTTTTAGACTCTTATTGTATCACAAACAATACTGTATTTGTAAATCTGGTATGTCATAAATGTATAGATGTAGCAGTATTGTCTATCTGTATGTCATGTGTGTCATATATGTTATGATGAATTGAAAATGGGGGACCCTGATGTAAACAAGTCTTTCTCTGGTCTGCATCCCCTTAACAATTGTGTGTATTGAGCCATACTGTACTGTACCCATTCTGCAATCTGTTAATAAAGTTTTCAATCAATCAATCAGACAAATGTATAGAAAAGCTTTTATTATAACCATATAACAAAAAATTATATTATTGTTTATGAAAATGTTTTAGCCCTATGCTTGACTATTATTTTAGGCATGGCAACAAATAAAATAATAATAATAAAATTAATAATTAAATATTAAATAAATAAATAGGCTACACGTCTCTCTTTTTGTGTTACAAATTGTGCTCACCGATATGAACATAGGCCTCATTACTTACTTATGGTACTTTATGGTATTCCACCATGCCATGTGTGTTTTTATTTTATAATGCTCAATGAGTCATGATTATTGCTGAAGTCTGAGTCATACAATACTCACTGGCTTTCATAACCTAACAGACTAACTTGTCTTGCTCAAGACTTGTTTATGAGTTTTAATAAGAGAGCACTATCTCTCAACCAAAGCAATGCATGGTAGACGGCAACAGAACCATTTTGATTGACAGTCGATTCTGCCAATTACGTCACACCGCTTGCACCCGCCTCTGCTGTTCTTACCACCAATCGGCAAGCGCTTATTCGTTTTTTACTTCCGGGAAGTCCGCCATTGATTTACACAAGAGAATCAATAACAAACGTACCGGAGCTAATAACAGGAGTACCAAACGAGGCATGATGATTTTACTGCAACGAATGTTATAATAAAAGCTTTTCTATACATTTGTCTGATTGAAAAATGTATTAACAGATTGCAGAATGGGTACAATTTAGTACGGGCTCTCTGAACAAAGGAAGGAACTGAGATATGAATGACTAACAATGCTATATGGTCGGGTAAATACGCTGATGTTATTGAACGTGTAACTATAACGTTAATGCCACAAAACGAATGCCTTTGTTAATCATAGTAACTTTGATGCAGTAGCGTGTGTGTGTGGGGGGTTGTGCAGGTCGCTTGACTGAAACTTTTTTCTACTATTAGCGTAATCCCGTCTCTCGAGTCGCTGCGTGCGTCCTGCCATTATTGCTCGCCATGACTGCTTGGTCGTGGCCGCGGTAGAAAAAAAATTCCCTTTTTCATGATATTTGACGCCTGATTAGCTCAATTTAGTTTCAATCTGTATGCATCTACAAATCATATTATACCAGGTAGCAAATTGACGGGAAATCCGTCAGACTCCAAATCAAATGGACAGAACTCCGAATCAAATGGACGGAATTCCGTCTCAAGACGGAACGCTTTAATGCCTGCTTCCATCTCTGAAAAACACTTTTTTCATTAAATACAATCAAATCAAGCGGCACAAAGCGAAAATAAAAACTACAGCAGGACAGGAGGTTTCTTTCCCTCAAACAACTCAAACACAATACAACTCCAACATAACTTAACTTTAGTGTACATGTTTGACCATGTAAAGAGAGAGAGAGCGAGAGAGTGTGATGTAATAGGTTTGAGTTTGAGGTTTAAGCTTCCTAAGATGCCGTAGGTGATGATGTCACACCAGGATTGTCAACACACAGAAACGGGAGCAGCCCCGATGGATAAAGCAATATAAAGATACTAATAGCCAAATAAATGTGAAGTTATCTTTGAACCTCTGTTGTCAAGACTCGTCAATATAACCCCCCCATCTTTCCTCACTAATGGAACTGTGCCACAGAGTCACGTTAGAACGTTAGCTTAGTGGCTAACGTGAGTTCGCTTAGCGGCTAACGTTAGCCCCGTTGCTGTGCTAAAGCAAGTCTCCTCTCAGCCTCCTTAGCCAAATTGAAATGCCAAAACTATTATGGCAAGGTCCGTGAACACGTGGAGAAAAACTCAGTACAATTAAACACTATGCAACGACCACTGCAAACGTTGAGTGAATCGTCAAGTAACGTTAACGTCATTGCTACTGCTGTGACTAGCTGCTCTAGTCTACCGGTCACAAGGTATAGTCAAAATCCATACCGTAGCGCAAATTCATACCGTTTATACCGTCCACCCCTAACGTCAGGTGCAGTTCGTCGGCGGGGGGGGGGGGGGGGGGGGGAGGGGGACTGTGACGTTGGGGCTTTTGCTCTTACCTAGCAGCGGGAGTCCTGGCGTTACCCTGGAGTATTTCACCCTTTTTTCCTTTCTCCTAATTCTCTTGATTGCTCTGATTAGCGCCTGCTGTGTGTGGTTTGGTTTGATGTCCTTCATAATGTTCTCCTGTGTGCTTTCTCTTTGTCAGTCGATCACTGAACGGTACCGTGAGTACACCTGTCAGCAGAAGCTTGTATCGCTCCCGTCTTGGAGGATATGTTCTCGCTGTGATTATCGTGTTTACATTATTGCCTTTAAGTTTATGTATTTTGATGTGCGCGTCTGCAGCATTACCAAGTGCCACGTTATACTCCGTTTTTGGAGACTACTGTCTCTCATTTCTTTTACCCTGTTTACAGTCTTTATTTTCGTGTTTAGTCTTTTGCAGAGTTTGTTTTGTATAACCTTTTCTTTCCTTATTATACCGGGTTGTGGAGACTGCGCGTCTCACCCGTATCATTTCGCTACGTGCCTGCCTATGCTCCGTTGTTTCACAAATAAAGAAACACTGTTTATAGTGAAAGAGCAACCATAGTTTCTGCATCTCCTTTCTACTCTGCACATGGGTCCAGCACACCTACCCCAACTATAACACCTTTATAGATACTAAAACGGTTCGCTTTTATAATAAACATCTTCTTAAAAACTCAAATTCATTCAATCTAGAAAAAATTTAAATTTAAAATAAAGAAAAGAGTTTCAAGCCTGTCTCACGCAAATTGCCGACGGCCGAGTTCCGGTCGATAGCACTGTAACCAGACACAATTGTTAAGGGGATGCAGACCAGAGAAAGACTTTAGTCTTGTTTACATCACGGGTCCCCCATTTTCAATTCATCATAACATATGACATACAGATAGACAGTACTGCTACATCAAGACATTTATGACATACTAGATCTACAAATACAGTACTGTTTGTGATACAAAAAGAGTCTAAGAAAGAGAGTATATACATTTGAGGGGGAAGAAACTGTACATTGATAGTTCATTCATAATGCAGTAGCTGGCTGTTGTTGGCTGAAAGATCGAGTTTTCTCATAGCCGTGAGTAATCGATCAATCGATTACTCAAGCCCACCCCTATAAGCTATACAAAAAGAAAGTTTAATGTGACTGATCTAGTGAGCTAGAATCGGAACATTGCACCCATAAATAGCTAATGTCAAATGGAAGTATTTTATATTCTGTACTTAGTTTGAAAGTGGTCAGACAGTTCCCTCTGTGTGTAATACAGACAGTCGTCACACAATTATAAATAACACTTACAGAAAAGCTTATTGTGCACTGTAATAAAAGACGTTTTGTTCAATGGGGGATTTCTTTATGTACCGAATACCGTGAAACCGTGGTATTTTTGCCCAATGTTATCGTACCCTCAAAATGTCATACCGGCACATGCCTAGTCTACACTATAGGCTACACTACTAGGTCTACACTATACTATAGTTTAAGGCTACTTTCACTCTGCATTACAGTACTGTTATATTGTTTTGTTTTTTTATCAATAAAGAAAATATATTACAAATATATTGTTGGTGCACCTTACATTTTGGTGGGTGCTCCTAAATTTTTGCTGGTGCTCCCAACTGTTTGAAGTTGGGAGCACCAGTGCTACCAAGTAAGAATGTTAATTTCGAGCCCTGCCAGGTCCCTGAGCTTGGCTACGAGTTTGGAGGAGACTATGGTATTGTAATACACCTGTGGTCATGAAGAAATGCATGAAAACACGATACAGGGAAGTAATTATACGCACTTATAAATCACAGGAGTCTTCAATAATGTTGAATGCTGATCCATTTTGTGAATATATTTGTTGGCAGACGACTCCTTGACTTTGGACAATCTCACGTTAACACTGCTAACGTTACGTTATCTTATTAGCAATAGCTACCATAGTGTCACTCATCCTGTGTACTTCATACTTGTTGACCCACTGAAAGATCAGTTTATATTCTGTTTTAGTGCCTGCTGGTACCAGTGTTGTAGTACTCGAGTGATTTTCAGGACTCGTGACTCGACTTGGACTTGAGCACTGATAACTCAGACTTGGACTCGAGCATTGACTGCATTGACTGCATTTGGACTCGG
Source organism: Notolepis coatsorum (assembly GCF_963971535.1). NCBI lineage: Eukaryota > Metazoa > Chordata > Actinopteri > Aulopiformes > Paralepididae > Notolepis > Notolepis coatsorum. The sequence goes on from NC_140169.1 coordinate 127,406,687, forward strand.
AAGGACTCTGACTTCTTTTTCTTTTTGTAATAGGCTCTAATCATTTGGCATAATATATTGATAGCTAGTGCATTTGTTTGAATATTGTGTCACAAAGTAAATAAACTCCTTTTGAAATGGTGACCACTGTGTCATTTATGTTTAATGTAGACTTTTTTTTTTTATTTATTTGTATGCCAGAGTGGAGTGGACTCAACCTTGATGACTTGGACTCAGACTAGGGTAATGGGGACTCGACTCGGACTCAAGCTCTTCTTTGGTGACTCGGACTTGGATTCAAACACTGGGGACTCGAGACTCGAATCTGACTCGAGATTTAGTGACTCGACCGTCTCGACTACAACACTGGCTGGTACTGCCTCACACGTTTTCTGCACGTTCTTCTTCATTGTTAATGTAGTGGGGGAATTTCATATAAAGGGACTTCTGTATTAGCCTACCGCAACGGAGGGCTTTGTGATTGTTGTTATACTTTTAAAAAATGTGTGTCACGTGTCGCAGATGTCACTGCCAGAAAATGTACTCACCCTCTCTCTCAGGACAGGGCAGTAGTCTACTATGCATTCAGTAAGCCTATGCACACCAACGCATATTCACCCGCCACAGACAATCCAATTTATATTACGACCCACAATGGACATCAAGATTTATATTTGCCGGCCAATTGAAATTCTAGACGGCCATTGGCCGGTAAATAGCAGCTAACAGAAACCCTGGTGTGTGACATCTTGATTAAAACGTTAAATTCATTAATTATACTCCAAGTCACATTGGATTCATCATGGAAGTGGCCAGTAAACAGACAGACATGTGAGGGCATACTAGTGTTGACCACATGACTCCAACGCTGCAAAGAGCTTAGTTTACCCTGGCTGGTTCCCGGCTGTATACGTATACACATTATGGCTTTGCTTACTTCATATCACAGCCAGGCAAATTAACATATTGAAATTAACTTGTCATCTCCCTGGCGATGCTATGCTGTGTGTAATTTTATTTTAGTTACTCAGGAGCATTTGATATCATATTACCTAATTAAGCATTACATCACACGCAGGAATGTGTTATACTCATTAGATCACGCCTAGGGGTGGTTGTTAGGCCCGACGCGCAGCGGAGGGTCGTTAGACCCCCTAGACGTGATCTAATGAGTATAACACACAACTTCAAGGCGGAGGGTCGTTAGACCCCCTAGACGTGATCTAATGAGTATAACACACAACTTCAAGTGATGTAATGCTTTTATACAATGGCCCAATTCACCCAACATTATTGCTATACAATAAACACGCAGTAATTGAAGCATAATGGAGATGTATTCACAAAACCATCCACAGAGAAAGTAGATCCAATAGTAGATCCACTAGTACAGCGGTTCTCACCAGGGGTGCCTTGAGATAAAGAAATAAAAATAAAAAATGTATTTATTCTTTTTGGATTACAGACAATTATCACTAAAGTGCTATCTGTTGCAGCTGCACTGTTTTCCATGAAAATACCATATTTGGATAAGTTTGACCATTTCTCAAAATCTGAAAATCATTATTTAATAAAACACAGAAAAGGATCACCAAGTTACTCTGGATAAAAAAAAAACTTTACAGACAACATTGAGACAAAGCTTCCTGACACATCTCCATCCAAACTCTTGGAAGAACTCATTGAAATCTCATCTGATACCACCTGGAGAGCTCGTTTCAGAGTGTGGTGCTGAGTACCAAGTATCTCATGATGCAGCAGTTAAGGTGTTGATACCATTCAGCACCACATATCTGTGTGAAGCTGGCTTTTCATCCATGACAGCTCTGAAAACAAAATATAGGGCCAAGTTGAGCCTTGAGGATGACATGCGTGTTGCCTTGTCAAAGATCTCCCCAAGTATTGACCGTATTATTAGCCAGCAGCAGCAGACCTCGCATTGAGCTAGAAATGTCCACTGAGTGAACGAGTGCTTATTTTCTGTATTTATTTATATTTTTTGAGAAATGGTAACTTGGTGATCCTTTTCTTTTTTTGAACAAATGTTTTTTATTTTCCCTTTTTTAACATGAAACTAGACAAACAATACAGTAACAGTGATAATCAATGATAAATCACAGGACAATGGTGATCCTTTTCTGTATTTAAAAAAATATATATGATTTTGTTTTTGAGAAATGGTCAAACTTATCCAAATATGCTATTTTTATGGAAAGTGTGCAGCTGCAACAGATAGCACTTTAGTGATAATTTTCTGTAATTTTATTTAAAGAAATATGCTATTTGATTTACTACTACGAACAGTGTAATGTCAACAGTACTAAGCCATTTAGACCTGAAACACCTGTTAATAATGCATTATATAGGCATATACACACAAATGTGTTTCCTGGTTTCTTAAATAAACATTATTTTGAAAGCAAGCACTTTTGCCATCATTGTAGCAAAAAAGACAGGACCGGAAAAGTCTTTATCGTATGTAGGGGTGCCCTGGAATATTTTATTGAACACAGGGGTGCCTTGGCAGCAGAAAGGTTGAGAACCCCTGCACTAGTAGACACCAGAGGGAGCTCCACAAACCATGTTAAACCCAGATTCGGCTCAAACAAGGGACTAAACACGTTTCGCAATTATGCCACATCAATGTGGAACACCCTACCCACAGCTGTAAAGGAATGTGAATCACTACCCACTTTCAAAACCACTCTCAAAGAGCACCTATGGGAGACTGCAATTCGAAACTGGCCCATGTAAATGTCCTAACCCAACCCCCTCCAATGTAGAGTAAATGTCCTAACCCAATAATACACGAGACCCTCTTCTTGGGACCAAGTAAGGTTTTGTCGATAATCCAATGTACAGTTACCCCCCCCCCACACCCCGCCTACCCAACCCCCCCCCCACCCCCACCCAACCACCTCCAATGTACAGGAGTGGGTGCTACAGTGTGTTTGTTTAAAGTGGGTGTGTGCTATAAGTGTGTGGAGTGGGTGCTACAGTGTGTTTGTTTAAAGTGAGTGTGTGCGTGTGGATGTGTGTGCTATGTGCGTTTGGTGGTTGTTGTTGTGTAGTGTTCATTCATTGTTCGTTTAGCAGCCTGATGGCCTGGGGATAGAAGCTTCTTTTGAGTCTTTCTGTGCTCGCCTTGAGACTCCTGTATCGCTTGCCTGACCGCAGCAGTTCAAAGAGGCAGTTGTTCGGGTGACTGGAGTCTTTAATGATTCTCTTAGCCTTGCCCTTGCAACGCTTGTAGTAAATGTTCTGGAGGGTGGGGAGCCCCCCTCCAATTGTGCGTTCGGCTGAACGTGTCACTCTTTGTAGTCTGCTTTGGTCTTGTGCAGTGCTATTCCCAAACCAGGAGGTGATGTTGCCGGTCAAGATGCTCTCTATTGTACATGAGTAGAAGTTCTTAAGGATCTTCTGGCTGACTTGGAACTTCCTTAGGCGCCTGAGGAAGTAGAGGCGTTGTCGTGCCTTCTTCACAACACTGTTAATGTGTGTGGTCCATGTCAAGTCCTCGGATATGTAGGCTCCGAGGTACTTAAAGCTGTTGACTCTCTCAACCGGTGCCCCGTCGATGCTGAGGGGGCTGTAGTCCTTGACCCCCGACCTCCTGAAGTCCACAATCATCTCCTTTGTTTTGCTGACGTTCAGGGAGAGGCTGTTTTCCTGGCACCATCCCGCCAGGACGCCTGTACGTTAATGCCAAGCAAGCAGTGCAAAAATGCTTCCGCATTCGTCACCGCACGCTAGTGCGGTAAAGCGCCCTTCTTTTCAGACAAATGCTACCGTGCGTGCACCGGCGGCGGCGTGCTCGCTCAGGTGCGTGCGTGCGCCGGCGTGCTCGCGCGAGGTGCCCGCGCATGCGCATGAGATCCCGCCTTGAGCGGAGCTCAATATATATAAGTCACCGCCCCTTATTCAGTATCTACCAATAGCTCAATTGGCAAGGACACATGGCTGTGGATCCTATGGCTTGTTTGCTGGCGAGTTCGAATCCCATCGAAAATATTTTTTAACGTGATTTTTTTTTAACGTGTATTATTTCGCCGGTTAAGGTTATTTCGCCGGTTAAGGTTAGGCATGGTTAAGGTTAAGGTTAAGGTTAGGCATTGTTTCGGAGTTGGTTAAGGTTAGAACGGTTAAGTTTAGGCGCTGTTAAGGAGCTGGTTAAGGTTAGAGTTTGTCAAAGAGAATGGCAATATAATTTCTATGGTTAAGGTTAGGCATGGTTTCGGAGTTGGTTAAGGTTAGAACGGTTAAGTTTAGGCGTTGTTAAGGAGCTGGTTAAGGTTAGAGTTTGTCAAAGAGAATGGCAATAGACAGCCTATTTCCGCGCGACCTGGGCGCTGGGCGGCGGAAAATGAAAGGCGCATTACTGCATGCCACTACGATAAATTTTTGCACTGCTTGCTTGGCATAAAGCTACACGCCGCCAGGACCTTGACCTCTTCCAGGTAGGCCCTCTCGTCGTTGGCAGAGATCAGGCCCACCACCACTGTGTCGTCAGCAAATTTGACGATTGTATTGCTACTCCGCTGAGCCACACAGTCGTGTGTGTACAGGGAGTAGAGGAGGGGACTCAGAACACAGCCCTGGGGGGCCCCTATGTTGAGGGTGATGGATGAGGAGGTGCAGTTGCCTGCTCTCACCACCTGGGGTCTGCCAGTCAGGAAGTCCAAGACCCACTGGCAGAGGTCATAGCCCAAGCCCAGGTCCCTGAGCTTGGCTATGAGTATGGAGGGGACTATGGTATTGAATGCCGAGCTGTAGTCGATGAATAGCATTCTCACATAGTTCCCCTGCCTCTTGTCCAGGTGTGATGCTGCTGTGTGCAGCACATGGGATATGGCGTCCTCCGTGGACCTGTTGGGGCGGTATGCAAATTGCAGGGGGTCCATGTTGATGGGGAGGGAGGAGCAGATGTAGCCCTTTACTAGCTTCTCGAAGCACTTCATGGCTATGGAGGTGAGAGCTACAGGGCGGTAGTCGTTGAGGCAAGCAGGCTTGGATTTTTTGGGTACAGGGATAATAGTGGACTTCTTCAGGCAGGTGGGGATGACAGCCTGTTCTAAGGACAGGTTAAATATGTCAGTGAATACTGGGGCCAGTTGGTCGGCACAGACTTTTAGGACGCGGCCGGGGATGCCGTCTGGACCTGCTGCCTTCCTGATATTCACTTTTTTAAAGGTCCGCCTCACCTCATGCTCTGTTACCCTGAACACTGCGCCTCCATCAGCAGCCGACCCCCCCCCCCCCATTGCCGAGGCTTGTGAGCTGGTGTTGTTATTACCAGCATCAAACCTCGCATAGAAGGTATTGAGGTCATTTGCTAAGGAGATGTCACTGTTCAGTTTGAGGGAGGCGCCTTTGTAGTCTGTCATCGTTTTGAGCCCCTGCCACATAGCTCTAGAGTCAGCTTGTTCAAACTGGAGTTCAATTTTATCCCTGTAACGTCGTTTGGCCTCTGACACAGTCCTCCTTACGTTGTATCGCGCCACCTTGTGGTCATTCATGTTGCCTGCCTCTAGGCCGTCGTTGTATGCTTTGGTGCGCTCTCTCAGAGCTTCACGGACGGATTTGTCTACCCAGGGTTTTTGATTTGGGTAAACTTTCATTTTGGTAGTGGGGATTGTTTCTTTCACCCTAGTACAAACATAGTCCAGCACTGTCTCCGTGTAGGCATTAATGTTATCTGTGTCGCGGAACACATTCCAGTCTGTGTTGTGAAACACTGACCGGATCGTATCCTCTGACGTCACATCCCATTTCTGCACCTCTGGCGAGACTACGGGAGTACTTTTAATTCTCTGTCTGTACTTTGGTGAAAGAAAAATTGATGCGTGATCTGACTTACCGAAGCCACTATCAGAATGAGCCTTGTAGCCACCTTTAAATTGCGTGTAACAGTGATCTAGGATGTTACCGCCTCTGGTGTTGCAAGTCACATGCTGATAGAAGTCAGGCAATACCTTTCTCAGATTGGCGCTATTGAAATCTCCCAGAACTAAAATGGCGGCGTTAACATTCGCCTCTTGGATTCTATTTACCTCGTCGTGTAGTCTGGAGAGCGCAACCTTGTTGCTGGCTTGCGGTGGAATATACACTCCGACCAGGACGATCGCCGTTAACTCCCTCGGGAGGAAGAAAGGACGACACTTGATGGTTATATATTCCAGTTCTGGGGAGCAGTGGTTGGATAATTCCTTCACGTTAGTTGGGTCACTCCAATTTTTGTTAAACATGAAGGCAATACCTCCTCCACGTTGTTTACGGGACTCTGCTGATCTGTCCTTGCGGTGGATAAAGAAGTGATCAGCCGGTTGAATTGCGTGGTCTGGGACGTCCGGCGTCAACCACGTCTCGGTGAAGCAGAGGACGTTGCAGTCCCTAACGTCTCTTTGATATTGAATCCTTGCTCGGATGTCATCCAGTTTATTGTCAATTGATTGTACATTGGCTAGTAATATACTGGGCAGTGGTGTGCGGTGGCGTCTGGATCTCAGCCTGTTACGGATCCCAGCCCTCTTCCCTCGCCGTCTGGTTCCTCTGTTCCTGGGGTCTAGGAACAAAGGATCTGGTCCTGATCTCCGGAGAATTTCTTCAGGCCATTGATGCGGCTCGGAAAGCTGATCCAGTGAGTAATCCAGTTGGTAAGTTTCCCGTAATCCAATGTCTATGAGTGACTGACGGTCATATACATTAAATGCACCAACAGTTGGTACGAACAAAACTCTAAAAACTATAAATATTAACAAAAGTAAACACAGTCTCGACGGAGCGAACAGAGAGGCAGCCGGTCGGAGCAGCGCCATCATCAGCCATCAGCCTTTATTAGAGAGAGGCTTATATAAGAGGCAGGCCTTAATTTCACAAACTGGCCAATTGTAATTGTGATTGATTGATTGATTTTATTTAGACATAAACATATACAGATCACATGAGTATTTGCTTTGTCAGGGTGAAACTGTGGTGGATTAACGTAATTCACACACTGAAGTTGGAACTGTCTATAGGTTGTGGGATCCGGGGACGATTTAGCATGTGGTACCTTCTCGACTATACCTCAGTCGAAATCGAGTTGATGATAACATGCAGTAGCTTTAGCTAACGCTATCATAGCCATCATGATCTGTAATGTCGACTGGACAACGCCAGCCCCGCCTGCCAACGCCATATAGATAGCGAACGTTAACCAACGTTTGCAATTAAAGCCAACATCATCCAGCTGACACCACAGATCTGGCTATGACAACGTTAGCTAACGCTAATGCAAACGCGAGGGAAACGTTAATGTAGTCAGTGTAGAGAGAGGCAGCACTTAATTTGCATTGGCAAGAGTTTATCTCATTCTATATCACGGCACGAAAAAAATAAAATAAAATGTTTGCGACCTTGTATTGGAAGCCGGCCTGTATTTGTCTCCATGTATCGAACCTCCGGCTTATATAAGAGGCCCGTCCTTTATTCGAGTACCCTCCACTATTAGAGAATTTACGGTACTCTCTTTTTAGACTCTTTTTGTATCACAACCAGTACGGCAATTAAAAGAAAATTTAAGTCCGCGATTTTTCCTTTTGTTTCACAATGGGTCATGACAAACCAATTACATAATCCAACATATGTGTAACGAACTAACATATTCCAGTTGACTGTATCTTTTTTGGAGGATTCGTTCAAAGGCTATTCATACTTCCATTTGTCTATCTATGGCGGATTCATTCAGACAGGAAAAAAAAGTTATTCGGTTGTGGGAGGGATCTGGGGTCACGTGGAGTGTGTTATACGAAATAACAACATCGAACTTGACTGTTTCAGCCAATCAGAATCAAGAGATTTGCATGCCATTGTATAAAAAAATATGTAAGACCCATGCACACCTTCGGTTTCTTGTAGACAGGCGCATAGGGGGAAATTACCATAAGCAAGAGAAGAAAGAACTCCCGCACACTGTCCTTTAGACGCTTTTATCCAAAGCGATTTAGAACTTCTGTACTACACGTCAGCAGGAAGGGTACAACTTAGGGATGCCCCGATCACGTTTTTTGCCACCGATACCGATCACCGATCGTCGTGAGCCATATCGGCCGATACCGATCCGATACCGATTGTTTTTGATTAAAAAGAAATTAAAAATTATTTTATATAAATTTTTTTTTTTTTTTTTTATAAAATATATATATTATATAATTAGACTTGTACTTGTATTATCTGCGACTGCGAGACATCGCCACCACGCAACAAGTCAAAATGCTCACTATCTGCAAACAGCTCCACTGTCTGTGTGTACTCTAGTAGCCCAGCTCCAAAAAGGATTCTCCTGTGCTGCAGCGGGACCCCATTGGTAACGTTAAGTGCTTTGGTCATTTCACATTCAGCAAGCCCTCAGCTCGAATACGCATTAAATCAATGTTATAAGACATTGATATCAAGAGCTATCTGTAGCTACTGCTAGCCGGCTAGATGACGTTAAGACAGAACTTTAGTTCAATGGGACATTTCGTTTTGAACAGTAAACGAACGTCAGCTAACGCAAGCTAACTGAGGTATGAACATGAACTACTAGACTTTCTGGATCATTTGTTGATATCAGGAGCTATCGGTAGCTAGCCGGCTAAATACCGTTAGACAATGCCTACTAAACGTGAATAGTTGACTGGGTAATTTTGTTTAAACAGTAACGATAGCTAGGTAGCTAACGTTAGCGCAGGTCGAATGCAGTGCACTACAGACTCGAGCAGAGGAGCCGCACCTCTTTGTTTACAAACTCTACACGTGGGCGGGCGGGGCTAGGGAGGAGGAGCAGCGGCAGTTTGCAGGTCGTGTGTGTCTGAGACAGACAGCGAGTGAGAGCTTCGCTTGATCGGTTTCCGCTATCGGCGAATATGACTAATTATCGGAATTCACAGATTGCATATTTATACTGAGTATCGGCCGATAACGATCGGTGGCCGATCGATCGGGGCATCCCTAACACTCTCATCAAACAATGTTGAACTTGGGTGCTACAGTCTTGAGTGCATAGTAGTATAGACATATTAGCATAGTAGGTAGTAATATTGGCACGGTAGTGTGTTTTTAGTCGACGGCAGAGAATTGAGCAGGTTTCTGCAGTCCTGACTGTGGTGGGACTGTCCTGACTGTGGTGGGACTGCTGAAACCCGCCCAATGTTCCGCCACCGACTAACAGACCGCCGTAGTAGACTTTATTTTAAGTTTACAACGTTTCGGTCCTCAGACCTTCATTGGGTAAAAAATAAAGAACAAAGAAAAGTTTTCAAGCAAATATAAACAATACCTACTCAGGTTAGAGCTGTGAATCTTCACTGGCCTCACGATTCGATTACGATTCAGCTGTCCACGATTCAATTCTACAATGCATCTCAATAATATTACACCCTCAATTTCTTTTTATCTACTTTTTTTCTCCTCCTTTTTTTCTGTGATTTTTCTCCCATCCAAATTTACCTCTCGTGCCAATTCTCCCTCCCCTGTGCTGATCGTTGCTCGCATGTGCCACCCACTGGCCGGTTGTAGAGAGAATAGAAGCCCATCACATGTCCCCTTCGATACATGTGGAGGCAGCCAGTCACATCTTTTTTCACCTGCCAGCGCGGACTCTCATTGGCAAGGAGTAACGTGTGGGAGGCTCACACTGCCCCCGCCATTTTCCTGTCTTTGCTGTGCAGGCGCCCTGACCAACCTGTAGGAGTCGCTGTTTATAACGATCAGACTACCACCCATCGACTCCCCTCCCGCTGGCTCGACACTGGATTCGATACCGGTGTCTCCTGCGTTGGTGACGAGCGCAATGTCCGCTGCGCCACCCAGCTGCCTTTACACCCTCAATTTTATAATCTTTCATCTTTCATTTCATCAATTAATACAAGCAGTCAGATACATTTACTTTTACAATGTACCTCTGAATAGGCAGTAAGTTACCACACTACAACATTAAATAGCCACATTCAATCATATACCGGTAATAGTAAAAACGGAACACATTTAGAAAAAATACAAATACAGATTAGCAGATCAAACAATCAAATAGGAATCTATCCTGGCTGATCCCATTCAAAACAAATATTCACAGCATGACATTGAGTCATGACTCATCATTAATACCTCTTCAGTAAAGTCACCACCTTCTCTATGCCAATAAATTGTAAGGAAATGCTGTGCTTTGTGTCATTAAAGTGTATGATGGACAGCCAGTTCACTCTTGACAGTGACTCCAGTCAGCATTCGCGTGAACAACCTTAGGACAATGTCAAAAGAACCATGGCCGAAAAAGAAATGCAGGCGGGGGAAGCGATCACACAAGAACATGACCACGTCCTTGGACTCGCAGCCTGTTCAGGACACGGTAATCAATACTATAGTTTACAGAACTGACTAACGACGACCAAACAAAACTGTTGAGCAAGGGCCTGTCATTTGTCTTGAGAAGAGGTATCATTACCTTTGGTTTAAAAGTCAATTGATTGAAGTGTTTTTCCACATATTAAGCTGAAACACTTCTTCTCCCATAACAATGAGGCTGCAATCAGAACTCCTCCTTCCCCCTTTAGGCTTAAGAGCAAGTTCTGCCCCAATGTCTTTAATGCTTCCATTAATCCTTTTTGTCATATAGTAGAACATGATAGAGTGAAAACTAATACTCAACCTTCACACGTATCCCAGAACGTATCTAGTAAAGAAAGAATAGCATTGACAGGGCTATTCATTCATTAATTCAAAAGATGTGGTAATCAAACCTGCTGACAAGAGAGGTGCCATCTGTGTTCTAGATGCAGATCAATATTGAGCTGAAATCCTCCCCCATCTATCTAATGAGACATTTTTATAAGAAATTGAAGTCTGACCTGACTGATTACAAAGGGGTTGGATCTCCAAATCTGAATTAGACTTTTTATACCTGTAGTCCCTCCCTAAGATACATAGGTCAGTGTGAATCCCCCAGGCCACCATATAGTACTGTACTGTAGCTCAGCTCTCTTGTCAGAATTTATAGATATTCCAGATAATGCTATTTCATTAACCCTAGATAAGATAAGATATTCCTTTATTGATCCCATTGGGTCCCCTTGGATGTGGGTTGACTCAACTTCTTTTTACAGAATCGAGACAACACATTTAACCCCCCTAATATGTTCATCCTTGATTTGGCAGGTTTTGTTATGAAATATATATATATATATATATATATTAAATTATGAAATATATAAATTATGAAATATATATATATATATATTAAATTATTATAAATAAAATTATAAATATATTATGTTTTTTTTACTTTGTTAATTAATACCCTAGTTACAGTACAGCAACCAAATTAAACTGTATCAAGTCAACTGACAATGTGAATAGTATGACATTTTTTTTAGATTTTTCAAAAAAATAAATAAAAAATCTCCTGCGAAATAAGCTGTGACCTGTTTTGACCTGCACCTCAAAGAATCGGAATCAAGAATAGTTTAGAAAAGGAATCGAAATGGAGAATCGGAATCGGAATTGTTCAAATCCAAACGATGCCCAACCCTAACTATTACACAGTGTAACGTCGCCCAGGAGATCAAAAGTCAATTTCAGTCTATGTTAATTCGCCCAGCTGTGATATGAAGCAAGCAAAGCGTAGCGTACATATCCAGCCAGGAACCAGGCAGGATAAACTAAGCAGTGGTGGAGTCATGTCCTCTAGTATGCTCCTCCAAAGGGGATCAATAAAGGAATATCTTATCTTATGCTGTGGGTTAGCTAGAGGCATTCTAGATGAGCACATGCTCACCTAATTGACCTACCGTACTTTTCGGACTATAAGCCGCGGATTTTCCCCCCATTTTTCGACCCTGCGGCTTATATAACGGTGCGGCTTATATGTGACTCGACGTGACCAAACCCGAAAATGTAAAAATCTAAATATTGCTTTTTTGACTGCATTGAAATGTTATTTATCTGTTCCCTTATTTGCTAAACTTAATACAACTTGTAAATGAGTTAATTCTTGTTATTTGTCCAACAGTATTGTGTCCCAATGCTAATTACATATGGTAATTAAACATTAAAACACCTGCAGCTTGGCGGTTAGGTGGCCGAGCGGAGATTGCGTTCGTCACCAACCCCGGAGCTGTGAGCTGGATTCGCCTGTTCGAATCCAGCTCACAGCTCCGGGGTTGTCACCAGCTTGGCTGGCCGTCCACACTAATACAATTGGCTGTATTAGAGGGTGGGAGAAGCTGGCAGGGTGGGTCCGGGTCGTTGTAAACAGCGACTCCTACAGTTCGGTCGGGGCGCCTGCTAAGCGCGGATAGGACTTGAGGGGGATAGTGTGATCCTCCCACACGCTACGCCCTCTCAATGAGAATCCGCGCTGCCAGGTGAAAAGAAGCGGTGATTGGCTGGACGTGTGTCGGAGGAAGCATGTGGTAGCCTCCACTCTCCCAGATGATCTGACTGTGGGGGGTAAGTGCGCAGCGACCAGGAAGGGACTGGGAATTGGCATACGACTAACATTGGGATGGGAGAAAAATCGGAGGAAAATGGAGGGGGAAAAAGATAAAAAAAAAAAAAAACACCTGCAGCTTATAGTCCAGTGCGGCTTATATATGTACACATCATTCAATTTAGCTGCTGCGGCTTATAGTCAGGTGCGGCTTATAGTGCGAAAAGTACGGTATTCCAAACCCGCCCTGCCAACAGTTGTGATTGAATGATCAAGAAAAGAGGACAGGTTTGAGATTGAGGTCAATTGACGAACAAACTACACAGGCTGGCACTATTCTCATAGCAGGGTTCTCCCTGCGCATCAAACCCAGTCCACCTAAAAGGAAAATGTAAGCCCTAAGTGGTCATGCCAAATATTTGTGTAACTTTTCTTTGCATGTTGTGTGGCTTTTCACTTCCAAAAGTGTCCCCGCACAGGGATTCAGAATGGATTGCAATAACCGACCACTGAGGGAATTATACCGGCAGCTAAGCCTCGATAAAAGATAGAAAGAAAATAACTGCATAGCAATGTAATACTTCCAGAACCCGTCAGGGAGGACTTCCTGTTGTAAGCCTTAAGGTCCTGTCTGATCCTGGCAGACAGGAAGGAGTTGAGAGCTTTGATCAAGGCAAGAAAGGGTATAGTGTGCAAGGACTGAGAGTTTTTTCAGGAGACACACAAGCATCTGTTCCCAGTAATCATCTAAAAAAGACACAAACAGCCGATGATCTTTTGCCTTCACTGTGTTTGGGAAGTGCAAATGGACAGTCTACGCAGCCTCTCTGTGCATTGTCATCTCCACAACTATTGTTCTAACAAGCTTATTGTATGGAGCGTACTCTCGCGTTGACTCTTGACGAGGTGCCTACCCAAGGTCATGTCTCCATGCTATCCAAAAGGTCAACTTATACAAGAAATGAACCTCTTCGTGGAACAGGGCAGCTAATACATGCCCATGGCCTTAGGGGAGACACCTTCAGCCCTCAGGACCCCTTCATAGGAGCGTTCTGAGCAAAGGTACTGTACTAATTAGACCGTCCAATGGCTCAGTCTTCAAAAGCTATTTCACCACCCCATCTTCTGCTTCTGCCTTGACAGAAGGCGTTGGGGTGATGATGGTGTGTGTGTGTGTGTGAGTGTGCGTGCGTGCGTGTGGAGGTGGGGTTTGTCCGAGTGCACAATGGCTCATGGAAAGCACTTTGAAATGTCAAGCTTTCCCATGAGCCAGGTATGGGTCAATGATTAACATTAACATTAACATTTCCCTATTACTGGTACTTCTAGCCAGTTGCACACGTACACAGCTTCCCCGGGGGATGTTACATAATCAATATGTGGACTGATTTTAATTTTTTTATGAATAATTCTCCCGAACCTGGCTCTCAAAGGGAAATGATAGAAATTCTCCACTGCCCGGACTTGAGAGGCTCGATACGGGGCCGCTCTGAATAGGAGGGTGGAAATAGAGACAAACATGCATGACTGGCTCTCTGTGTGGGAGAGAGTGGAGCTCAACAGGAGGGGAGAATAATCCACTTTCCTATTTCCTATTCACACATCTCAGGACCCAAGTGGCTCAGCGATCCACGTAGACTCCCTCTTCAGTGGAAGCCGGCCAGTCGGACGACGGCATGTAAACTAATTTGCATGGCGAGTTTTTGGAGAGAGAGAGAGAGAGAGAGAGAGAGAGAGAGAGAGAGAGAGAGAGAGAGAGAGAGAGAGAGAGAGAGAGAGAGAGAGAACAGCCAAACTAAATAAGGCACCGTGGTGGTTCATTATTACCTGACAGGTCTGCCAGAGGTGGTCGGCTAGGTGGTTGATCTCAGACAGGAAGTGACGGATGAGAAGGGACCGGAGCAAGCTGCTGCCGCCCAGGACGACCAAACACTCAGTGAGCTTCTCCTCAGCCTGGAACTGAAAGGGAAACCATTAGGTTATTATAGGAAGACTAGAGAGTGGGACATTTGACATCCTATAGGTTTTCAATGAGACCACGGCCTGAAGATGGTCGTCACTTGTTGGTCATGCTGCAAAGACAGCTAAAAGATTGTTTAGAAACCACATCTAACTTACCGGAGATGTGCTAATGTTTTCCAGGCATATCTCATTCAGTATGGATTAAAACATATTAAACAATTAACAAATTGTTGGTCGACCAAGACCAAACCAACCAACCGTATAATCGACTATGAGTTGGCAGCCGTAAACCTCAGGAGGGCAATTCAATGACGGATCCCCCCAACAAGAATGGTAGGTGTTGAGGTAGACCACACAACCTCCAGCCCTAAATGGATAACTCAGGTATCTTCTTTTTTTAACTATTTATCTTTCTTTTAGAGTCAGACCGACAAAATCTTTTGAACTGATCCAATATTAAGCAATTACATATGTATATAAAATGTAATGTATTGAGGCAAGCTCTCCCGTCAAAGCATGTCCAGCAAGAGACTCTTATGAGAGAAGTGATATCAATCCACTTCTAACCCAAACCAGAATTCTCACTCTGTTATCCCGCCAACGGCAAAGCACATTATTTTTGGTTTACGGACAACCATCCACAAATAATCTTAAGGGTTAGAGACAGAGGTAAAAACAAGCATGCCAAGTTGCGCTCATGATCTGTCTTCCTCTGTATTGCTACTACGGAAGATTAAGGCAGGAGTCTTTTATTCTCTCTGGCTGGAACGGAAGGCGCTCCGAATGAGACTTGACACCAAAGCATTTGAACAAACTTGGTACTAACAGCTGCCGAATACATGTTGTACTAGTATGCCGTTAATTTGTCTGGCTGTGATGTTTAATCAGACAGGGTGTTGACCCTGGAGCAGAGAAGAAAGTTAAAGAAGTGTAAAATATTAATCTGTATTACCTACTTTATGTTGTTCTGAAGAAAATAAATGAATCACCATTGGCTATTGTATTAGCTAAAGGCCTGATCAGTAATCAAAACTCAAACAAATGAGTAACCCCACCACCAAAAATAATAAATAGGAATGGATTGATTGATTGATTGAAACCACATCACATGGAGACATGTTTGTTGACTGATGCCCATTAGCTATATTCAGCCCGGCTGGGGCTAGCCATGCTCTAGCATGGCAGGGTATGGTTGGGTTTTTTGTGTCACCATTGTATTCCTTGTAAACTTTCCGGTTGCTGGGCAACCTTTCAAAATTCACACCAGCAACTGTGGTACACAAGTTAAACCATGATGATACAACAGTCCCAGCCAGGTCTGGGCAGGTTGTGAAAGGTGGCTGTCTCAGCCAGGGTCATGCCAGGTTTGGACAGGTTGTGAAAGGTGGCTGTCTCAGCCAGGGTCCAGCCAGGTTGTGAAAGGTGGCTGTCTTTAGTGTCTTAGCCAGGTCTGGACAGGTTGTGAAAGGTGGCTGTCTCAGCCAGGGTCCAGCCAGGTTGTGAAAGGTGGCTGTCTTTAGTGTCTTAGCCAGGTCTGGACAGGTTGTGAAAGGTGGCTGTCTCAGCCAGGGTCCAGCCAGGTTGTGAAAGGTGGCTGTCTCAGCCAGGTCTGGACAGGTTGTGAAAGGTGGCTGTCTCAGCTAGGGTCCATCCAGGTTTGGATTTTTTTTTTATCCACTTTTTCTCCCCATTTTCAATTTTTCTTCCATCCCAATTTCGTATATCCAATTCTTCCCTCCCCTGTCTTGAACGTTGCCAGACTATGCCTCCCACAGGTTGGTTGTAGTGAGGACAGAAGCCTTGCATCACGTGTCCCCTCCGGTACACGAGGAGGCAGCCTGTCGCATCTTTTCACCGCAGCAGCTCGAGCTCTCAGTGGCGAGGAGTAACGCGTGGGAGGCTCACGCTGCCCCCGTCACTTCCTGCTTCCGTCGCACCGGCGTCACCAAACCGACCTGTAGGAGTCGCTGTCCACAACGTCAAATCCCCACCCACCGGCTTTCCCACCCTCTAACACTTGCCAATTGTGTTAGTATGAACGACCGGCCAAACCGGTAGCAACACCGAGAGCTGGGCTCGAACCCAGCGTCTCCTGCGTTAGAGGCGAGCGCCTTGCCCACTGCGCCAATCAGCCGCCCCAGGTTTGGACAGGTTTTTAAAGACAATAGAGATGCTCACTGTAAGTAAGTAAGTAAGTAAGTAAGTAAGTAAGTAAGTAAGTAAGTAAGTAAGTAAGTATTTATAAAGCACCTTTCATACATGTCATGTAGCTCAAAGTGCTGTACACAAACATAGGCATATATAACGATAAAAGCAATAAAGTCACAGTGATCAGTTAAGATCAATGTTTAAAAAAAATAATAATAACGTAAAAATGAAAACAGTCATTTGCTGACCAGTTTGGGAGAACAGGTCCGCACAAACATGTCCGTTCAGTAGCAACCGGAACTAGGAAATGCACTAAACCAATGCACTTGTACAGTAGGTAGCAATGTTAGCTCTCATAACGTTAGTTCATCTTTTCCAAGCCATAATGTCTTTGTGTTATGTCTCATAACGTTAGCCAGTTAGGAAGTAGGAAATGCACTAAACCAATGCACTTGTACTTGTTTAGCAGCAACTGGAAGTAGGAAGTGCACTAGACCAATAACTAGTAGGTAGCAACGTTAGCTCTCATAACGTGCACTAAACCAATGCTAAACCAATATCTAGTAGGTAGCAACGTTAGCTCTCATAACGTGCACTAAACCAATGCACTTGTACTTGTTTAGCAGCAACCGGAAGTAGGAAGTAGTAGGACAAGCTCTGTCCCCTCGTTGAGAAACCTGCCCGCCGTTCCCCACCCAGTCCATGGCTGACAGATCCAGTGAGAGAACAAAGACAGGTCCTGAGAGCAGCTGAAAGGAAGTATAGAAAGTCACGCCTCACTGCTGACATCGACACATATCACAACCTCTTGTTAACATTCTCCAAAACCATTACTAATGCCAAAGCTTCTTTCTTTCACCATAGGATCGAGGCCTCTGCCAAGAATCTTCGCAAACTGCATGCTACCATGTCCTCCCTCCTCACTCCCCCCCCACCCCCCCCCTCCCTCATCTTTCTCTGCCGAAGACTTTGCGATCTTCTTTGAGGAAAAAGTGGAGAACATCCGCAGCTCCTTCTCCCAACCCCCACCCATTCCAAATGCTGAATCGAGAACCTCATCCTTCACTCTGTCATCTTTCTCTCCCATTACAGAAGCCGAGACCCTGACACTGGTAACGTCGAACCGTCCGACTACATGCCAGCTGGACCGGCTACCTTCCAAACTCCTCCAGACCATAGCACCAGACATCCTCCCATTCCTAACTGCAACCATCAACTCCTCACTCAACTCGGGGGTGGTCCCCACCTCCCTAAAACAAGCCAGAGTCACGCCCCTCATAAAAAAACCATCCCTGAACCCTACCGTCATAGGCAACTACCGTCCTGTCTCTCTTCTCTCCTTCCTTTCTAAAACACTTGAACGTGCTGTATCCAACCAACTTACTGCTTATCTCTTACAGAATGACCTCCTAGACCCTAATCAGTCAGGCTTCAGGACTGGTCACTCCACAGAGACAGCCCTCATTGCGGTCACAGAGGCACTTCACTTAGCAAAAGCGAAAGGCCTCTCCTCTGTCCTGATTCTCCTAGATCTATCTGCAGCCTTCGACACAGTCAACCACCAGATCCTCCTCGCGGCCCTCGCAGGAATGGGAGTGGCTGGCTCTGCGCTGACATGGTTGTCATCATACCTCAATGACCGCTCCTACCAAGTGTCATGGAGAGGGACCCTGTCGGCCACCCGCCCCCTGCGGACGGGTGTCCCCCAGGGCTCGGTTTTAGGACCCCTTCTCTTCTCCCTCTACACTAAATCACTGGGTAACATCATCACGTCTCATGGCTTCTCCTACCACTGTTATGCCGACGATACTCAACTCTTCCTCTCCTTCCCTCCCTCAGATATCCACGTCTCTGAGCGGATCTCGGCCTGTCTGTCCGACATCTCTGCCTGGATGACGACCAACCACCTCAAACTGAACCTAAGCAAAACAGAATTGCTCCACCTGCCGGCCAAATCCTCCCCCCTGACCGACCTTTCCATCACAGTCGAGAATGCAGCTGTGACCGCGTCCCCGACCGCCAAGAACCTTGGTGTTGTCCTCGACGACCAGTTGAACTTCTCTGCTCACATCGCAGCGACAACCAGAACCTGCCGATTCCTCCTGAGCAACGTCAGAAGGATCCGCCCCTTCCTGACAAAAGAAGCCACCCAACTCCTCGTCCAATCAACAGTCATCTCCCGCCTCGACTACTGCAACGCACTGCTCGCTGGCCTCCCGGCCAATGCCACTAAGCCTCTTCAACTCATTCAGAACGCAGCGGCCCGCCTGATCTCAAACCTACCGAAGTCGGCCCATGTCACCCCACTTCTTAGGGACCTGCACTGGCTCCCCATTGCTGCACGAATCCGCTTCAAGGCCCTTGACCTAGCATACCGTGCGGCAAAGGGAACTGCTCCCGCCTACCTCCGGTCAATGGTCTCTAACTACACACCCTCAAGACCCCTACGCTCTGCATCTTCTGGCCGCCTCAGACCTACTCCTATCCAAGCTCCGGGAGGGTCATCAAAGAGAAGTCGCCTATTCTCAATCCTTGCCCCACAATGGTGGAATGAACTACCCACCCCAGTTAGGACAGCCGAAACACGTCCAATCTTTCGCCGTCGACTAAAGACGCACTTCTTCAACCATTATCTGAATTAAAAAAAGAAAAAAAAGGAAAAAATTATCTAACCCTAACTAACCATACTGTCATGCACTTGTCCTAATAAACTAACCTACACTGTAGCACTCAACACTTTGATGAACATTGTTACTCAGCTGATAGAGTTGTGCCCTTCCTGATGGCTTGTCGTACAGAACTTATAAGTCGCTTTGGATAAAAGCGTCAGCTAAATGACTAAATGTAAATGTAAAATGGAAGTGCACTAAACCAATGCACTTGTACAGTACGTAGCAACGTTGGCTCTCATAACGTCAGCTAGCCAGCAGCTCCGGGTACAGCAGGTAGCAACGTTAGCTCTCATAACGTTAGCCAGTTAGCAGCTCCGGGTACTAAAAATAAAGCATCACATTAATAAGACAACAGTAATAAAAGTACGGCAATAGGCAAAGTACAGTAAAATAACATTTCAGTAAAAGATCAATACATAAAAAATAAAAACATAATAATAAAAACATTTCAATAAGATACTCGCTTTCCCTAAGGCATGGTACACTATTTGTAAGCTAGACTGTATAGGTACGTTTTTAATTTTCCTTTAAAAATGTGTATGGAGCTGGCGTTTCTGATGTGTGTTGGTAGTGTGTTCCATAGTTTTGGGGCATAGTTGGCAAATGCCATACTTCCTATCCTCTTTTGGTTTCTGGGTGTGTCTAGTAAACCTGTAGTGGATGACCGTAGCGTTCTTGAGGGCAGATAACTAACTAGGGAATTTGCTATGTATTTTGGGCCTTGCTCATTAAGAGCTTTATATGTCAGGAAAAGGACCTTAAAATCAATTCTATGAAGGGCGGCTAGGTGGTGTAGTGGTCTAAGGCACTCGCCACCAGTGTGGAGACGCTAGGATTCGCGTGTTCGAATCCAGCTCTCCACATTGTTTTTCAGTTTGGCTGGTCGTCCGCAGTAATACACATTGGCCGTATTACGGGGAGGGAAAACTGAAGGGTGGGGATCGAACGTTGTGAACAAGCGACTCCTACAAGTCGGTTGGTGCGCCTGCGCAGTAGAATCAGGAAGTGTCGGGGGCAGCGTGAGCCTCCCACGCGTTACTCCTCGACACTGAGAGATCGAGCTGCGCAGGTGAAAAGATGCGACTGCTGTTACCTCAAGTACCGGAGGGGACTTGTGCTATGTATGACTTAGTCCACATTGCAGCCGGCTTGTGGGAGGCAAGAAACAGCGTTCGTGACAGGGGAGGGTTGAATTGGATGATACGAAATTGGGATGGGAGAAAAATATAGAAAAATGGGAGAAAAAGTGGATCAAAAAAAAAAAATCAATTCTATGAGTTATTGGAAGCCAGTGCAGAGTGGCTAGGACTGGAGTGATATGTTCTCTTCTCTTTGTATGAGTTAGTAATCGAGCTGCAGAGTTTTGGATAAGCTGAAGCTTCCCAATGGTTGCTTTGGGAAGACCAGTGAACAGTGCATTACAATAGTCAAGCCGGCTTGAGACAAAAGCATGAATCAAGTCAAGTCAAGTCAAGAGTTTTAATTGTCACGGCATACAAGTATACAATGAAATGCGGGTGGTCTTGCCCGCAACGATGTGCAATACAGTGTTACAACATATAATAGAATCCAATAAAAACAACATTGTGCAATAAACAAGTAACAGGTAACATGGTGTGACATCTCGGTATCTGTACATAGTTATTTACAGAGCATATAGGACATGCTAGGTAGCTTTGGTAGTGCAATACACTGTTGAAGTTCCTGTTATTCTAATTTAAAGTGGCCTTTCCTTTTGGCCATAAGTGTGCGGCATGAGTGTGTGCCCGCTCATGTTAAAGTGTTAAGTGGCTGCTAGTGTGTGAGCGTGCACAGCGTGCGTGTCGTGTGTGTGTTCATGTGTGCTTGTGTGTGGATAGTTCAGTGTTCTGTGGCACTCAATCAGTGTCTCTGCATCCTTTTTATTTACGAAAGGTCTTACTTTCGCTATGTTTCTTAGGTGGAAGAATGACGTTTTCATGGCCTTATTAATATGAGACTTAAAGGTCAGGTCTGAGTCCAAGATGACACCTAGGCTTGTAACCTCAGTCTTTACATAGGCTGACAGACTCCCCAGATTTTCACACAGCACTTCCCTTTTCGCTTTTGGGCCGATCAATAGGATTTCGGTCTTGCTTTCGTTTAATTTTAGGAAGTTATTGTTCATCCACTTGTTTATTGCTAACAGACAGTTTGTAATGGACTGTATGGCTGTAGTGTTATTTGGTTCTGCGGAGATATATAGTTGTGTATCATCAGCATAACTATGGAAGCATACATTGTGGTCTCGAATGATGTCCCCGAGGGGCAGCATATATAGTGAGAAGAGTAATGGACCAAGGCAGCTTCCTTGTGCAACTCCAAAGTTGCTGTCATGTTTCTCGGATACATTGTCTCCAAGCTTAACATAGAACCTTCTCCCCTTAATGTATGTTATGAGCCAATTTGGACCCTATGCAATTTGTATACAGGACAAACAGGTCCACTGACGACGCGGTCTCCCAGGTACTGCACAGCACCCTCTCCCACCTTGACCGTCAGAAGGGGGGCTATGTGAGACTGTTGTTCATTGACTACAGCTCAGCGTTCAACACCATAGTCCCCACCAGACTGGTGGACAAGATGATCGAGCTGGGTCTGAGCTCCGCCCTGAGCGCCTGGGTACTGGACTTTCTGAGTGAAAGACCCCAGGCGGTCAGGGTGGGGGGTCAGACCTCCAACACCATCACCCTGAGCATCGGGTCCCCCCAGGGCTGTGTTCTAAGCCCCCTGCTGTACTCACTCTACACACACGACTGTGTGGCCAAGTTCAGCTCCAACTCCATAGTGAAGTTCGCAGACGACACGGTGGTGGTGGGGCTGATCTCGGACAACGACGAGAAGGCCTACCGGGAGGAGGTTGAGGTACTGGAACGCTGGTGCCAGGACAACAGCCTGCTCCTGAACATTGGTAAAACCAAGGAGCTGATCGTGGATTATAGGAGAGGACAGCAGGAGACACACACACCACTGATTATTAACGGGGCTACCGTGGACAGGGTGAGCAGCTTTAAGTACCTGGGGGTCCACATCTCAGAGGATCTGACATGGTCAACACACATAGACACAGTAGTAAAGAAGGCGAAACAGCGCCTCTACCACCTGAGACAGTTAAGGAAGTTCAGAGTATCGGGGAAGATACTCCAGTCCTTCTACTCAGGAGCTGTAGAGAGCATCTTGACTGGAAACATCACTGCCTGGTATGGAAACAGCACGGCACAAGACAAGAAGGCCCTACAGAGAGTGGTGCGCTCAGCCGAGCGTACCACGGGTATTGCACTACCTCCCCTGCAGGTTCTATACAACAAGAGGTGCAAATCCAGAGCCTGCAGGATAATGAAAGACCCTCACCACCCCAATAACAGCCTGTTCCAGCTGCTGAGGTCAGGCAGACGCCTGCGAACCCCAGCTACTAGGACAGAGAGGCTTAGGCTCAGCTTCTTCCCCCAGGCCATCAGAGTCCTGAACAATGAACACTGAGTACCACTGTAACACTTTAGCATGAGCGGGCACACACTCAGGCCGCACGCACCCCACTTATTGCCAAAAGGAAAGGCCACTTTAAATTAGTATTAGCAACAGTAACAGTGTATTGCACTACTATTACTACTACTGTTAACTGTTAACTGTTACCCGTTATTGCACAAATTTATTGTTACCTGCTACCTGTTATTGCACAATTTTATTGCACACATTTTTGTATTGGATTCTATTATATGTTGTACCAATTGCACATCGTTGCGGGCAAGACCACCCGCATTTCATTGTATATCCGTATGCCGTGACAAATAAAACTCTTGACTTGACTTGAATTTAGTACATGATCGGAAAAGCCAACCAGTCTTTCAAGACGACTGATCAGGATAGTATGGTCAATCGTATCGAACGCTGCACTAAGGTCCAATAGGACAAGAATTGAGACTTTGCCAGCATCGGAGTTTAGCCTGAGGTCGCTAACTATTTTAGTAAGGGCAGTTTCAGTGCTGTGATTTGTTCTGAAACCTGATTGTAATTCCTCCATGATGTTATTATCTTTGAGAAAGGAGTTTATTTGTACTGAGACTATCTTTTCTAATATCTTGCTGATAAATGGAAGGTTCGATATTGGCCTATAGCTTTTTAGTTCGTTTACATCTAAGTTTGTTTTCTTTAGTAGTGGTTTTACTACAGCCGTTTTAAATGCATCTGGAAAAGTACCTGTTTGAAGCGACATATTTATGATTTCAAGGACATGATTTGAGACACTATCGAACACCCGCTTGAGAAATGCTGTTGGTATAGGATCAAGGCAGGAGGTGGCGGAATTACACTCAGAGACAATCTTACAGAGGTCAGGTAATGTAATACATGTGAATTCCCCCATAGTTATCTCAGGTGGGTTTCCACTCACAGCCAGATCTATATCAGAGGCAATGCTTGCTCTAATCAATGATATTTTTTCATTAAAGAAAACTGCGAACTCTTCACATTTTGTGGCTGATTGCTGCGGTATATGGGGGGGTGGCATGTTAATCAGCCGGTCGATGGTGGAAAAAAGTACCCTGGAGTTACCCATATTTTCTGATATCATTTTGGAAAAATATTCCTTTCTCGCAAGTTGTATTGCCTTATTGTATGCGCCCATGGCGTCTTTGTATAAATTAAAGTGAGCTGTGAGTTTGAATTTCCTCCATTTTCGCTCGGCTATCCTACATTTTCTCTTGTTATCTTTAACATTGGTTTTATTTAACCATGGAGAGATTCTATCAGTTTTTACCTTTTTAACCTTCAGAGGGGGACAGTATCTAACACTGTTGACAAGGTGCTGTGGAAGTTTTGATCTGATTTAAGGAGGATTCACTGCATTGGTCATATGATTTCATCATACTAGAGAATTTTGCTTCAGCTCTAGCGTCCAGAAACCTTCTGTGAACTAGGAATTCGCTTCTGGTCCTATGTAATATTAGGCTTGTACCATAGAACACACAATAATGGTCAGAAATTGGAATTTGTTTTCTCAATGTTTAGCCCTGTTGTTATTAGTAGGTCCAGAGTGTTGCCATGTTGGTGGGTGGCCTCGTGAACATGTTGCATCAGTCCAAAACTGTCCAGTAGGTTCAGAAACTCACAACCCCTGGGGTCATCCTTTTTGTTGATATGAATGTTTAGATATCCATTAAGAATGATTCTATCATACCTGGTAATGCAGATCGATATGAGTTCTGAAAATTCCTGTATGAAGAGTGGCGAGTACCTTGGTGGTCGATACAATGTCACACATACTACTGGCAGTTCTGTTTTCAATACAATAGCAAGGTATTCAAATGATAAAAAATGTCCCAGGTCAATATCACTGCACACAAATTGAGTGGAGATGATTGCTGCTATTCCTCCTCCCCTCCCACTCTGTCTGTTTGATTGATAGAATTTAAAATTGGAAGGGCAGGTCTCAATCAGTGTTGCTACACCAGTGATGTTGTCTAGCCATGTCTCTACTAAAAACATACAATGTACACCATGTTTTACTATGAGTTCATTTATCAGAAATAATTTTTGTTTCAGCGCTCTAACGTTGAACAGTGCTAGTTTTAGCTGTACGGGTTCTGTAGTTGGGCGTGAGACAGTCTGTGGTTGAACACTGATATTGATAAGGTTCGATTTACATATGGGACGTGATAATGAGTAATTGATTAGTCTTCTGGTGGTCAGAATCGGGATGACACTCAACTGTGGGCCAGAAAGGTCACAGCATGATTAAACCCTAGGGGTGGGGGAAAAAATCTATACAGCAATATATTGCAATATTTTGCGTGCCAATATTATATTCATACAGTGATGCCAAGTATCAATATCATTTATTTTTTTTACAATCTTTTTACTTCAATAGAAATTATTGGAATGAGGTGAACAGACTGAAAACGTTATCTTATTAGAAAAAAAGTATTGGGGACATAATTTATATTACAAATTGTAATATATCGCAATATTGTGATATAAAATGATCCCGACTCTAGTATTGTGATAATATCGTGTCGTGGGGCCTCACCCTCTAGTTATTCCCACACCCACTAAACCCTGGCTAGTGGAGACAAGGCTTGACACAAGGACTAACTAAACTCGTTTCTAATTGTATTTTCTGTATTTGGAGGTTTGTTTACATTGGTAATGTTGAATGAGTAAAACAGATCTATATTACAATTTACTATGGGGTTGAGAGAGTTTCAAATAGATACTTTTCTGTGATGTTATGAAAAAAGGTCATGGGGTTACAAAAATCAATGGGGTTAATACTCTTGGAGTCATGAATGTGCCATTACTTTCAAGATCTGGTGAGAACAGCCATACAGTCAGGGGCGAAAACATAACCTCTGATTTGGCTACGCTGTGGTTGAGGTAATGACTAACAATGTATTTTGAGAAATTACTCAAAACTCATTTGGAAATTGCATTTCCATTTCACATGGGCAGGTCGCCGACACCCATCTTCAAAGACAGCACTATGAGAGATAATCAGATAAATAATAAAATGACAAAATGAACGTCTCGATGCAATATAAGAAAAAGTAATAAAGGTTTCTCCAACAAACAATAGTAGAATAACACTATAAGTTAGGACTAGCACAAATACTATGAGACCAGAAAGAAGGTGAACAACCTGAAAAGGGTTATTAACCCTTTCACTGCCACTACCAAAGCCGTTAACCCTTTCACTACCACACATGTGGTAGTGCAAGGGTCTCAAACTCAATTTACCTGGGGGCCGCTGGAGGTAGAGTCTGGGTGAGGCTGGGCCGCTTCAAATATTCCACAAAAAAAGGGTTTCAAGTATTCCAAAAAAAAGTACAACTGATCCAATCTTCTCAATCTTTAGCAATAACATTTCAGAACATGAACAGTTCTTCAGAACATGAACAGTTCTTCAGAACATAGGCTTCTCAGTGGTGTCAATGGACTCATCCACAGCTATGGAAATGCACTGTGAATTTTTGTATTCTATCACAAAGCTATTTAATCAAATCACCAGCCAGTATTTCAGTTATTCTGGTTGCTGTGCTATCTGAGGGGGATTTGCTTTTGTTTGACTTCAAACATGGTCTCCATCACTTCAGTCATACATTATGTTATTATGTATGCATCAGAGAATGGCTTCTTGTGTTTAGCCAAAACCCATGTCACTGAGTGAGGACTTGGTTGCTTTTTCTCGTTGGGACATAGATTTAACAATAATTCTGCTTGCAGCTTAATATGATGATTTCATTCCATTTATTTGTGTGGTTCTTAGCACTGAATTTTGAGGAAAGGTTGCATCAAAATAACTGTTTTGTTTCGTAGTGGCATTTCAAATTCAACTCTTCACAAGAGCTACCGTTTCTTGGCATATTAGGCACATTGGTTTGGTGCTGGGAGGATGAACACATCTTTTTTCAGTCCATTCACCTTTGAATTGCAGCGATTTTCACTGTCGACTTTTCTTTTACTGGCCATCTTTGAACCAGGGTTTCCGTTGTCCGGTAATTACCGGTATTTGACCGGCAAAATCTGTTGAAGTCCGACATATTTAATCTCTCCGGTCATAATGTCCGGTGAAAATAATTCCCTCTAAGCACAATTTGATTATTTGAATTGTATTAAAATAGGCTAAAATTAAATAGCCTATGCGATGAACGAAACAATCATTACATTTGTTTCATCGTTGCTTCACCAAGCAGGTCTAATAATGACAACGCTGTGTCAGCGGGAGCTTGCTGCTAGATTTGCGAAAAGCATGCAGCTGCAGAGCCACAGAACCCACCAGCTGTGCCGGCACAGTGCAGTACTCCAATTCAGCCATTGGCAATTCAGCTGTTGGGTGGGGGGCGCTGCTGAGCGGTCCCCAGACCGGACCTGAAAACACCGCTGCTCTGCGGGTCTGCAGCTGCATGCTTCTCGCAAATCTAGCGTTGTCATTATTAGACATGCTTGGTGAAGCAACGATGAAACAAATGTAATGATTGTTTCGTTCATCGCATAGGCTATTTCATTTTAGCCTATTTTAATACAATTCAAATAATCAAATTATGCTTAGAGGGAATTATTTTCACCGGACATTATGACCAGCACCAAGTCGTTGGGAGGTGGAGATATACATCACGCAAACCCACGATAATGTTGCCTCTCTCTCTGCCAAATTTCTCAGTTCTTCGCTTGATATAATTAATACAAATGTCCAATATAACGGAATTCGTTAGCTCATAAAAATGTGATTATAACAGACTGCTGTTTATTAATGTCGGGCAGACTGCCCACCGACACCTCAAGTCGGCAGCAGCACGAAGTCTCGAGGGACTTATTTTATTTGGAATATATTAATGACTGTATATACGCAAAAGTAGCCTAGTTTTAAGTTAAAATATTATAAATGCCTTGATGATGTCATTCTTTATATAGGCCTATCAATTGTTTTTAAGCTCAATAAACTCTGACCGGAATTGATCCCATTTGTCCGGTAGATTGAAATCTACCGGACACTCAGACTGGCAAAAAAAAATTCTAACGGAAACCCTGCTTTGAACATGCCATATTTTTCTACTAGCTACCTGCTGCCCAAACTAGGCTACTAGCTACATTTATCGCATGGAGATAAAACTGGGAACGAGGTTACTGCTACAGTACCTGCAGATGAAACGACCTCAGATGCGCTGTCAACTCTCGCTCTGACTCGGACCCGTTGAAAGAGACAACACACATTCCGTGAAGACCCGCCCTACTCTGCCTCCAATTCGCAGACTGTGGGTGGGGGGAAAAAACGCTGACGGGACGCTGAATGTGATTGGACCAGAGCAGAGTACACAGACACAGACAGTTAAGCAGTGCAGCCGGACATGCAGAGCACTGCTTGCAGAGGAGATAGCCGAGAATTTTGAAGATGCCTTCCATACAGGATATATTTTCCACGTTTCAACCAAGTCACTAACGTAACGTTGCTGTCATGAGCCTGCACTATGGTAGCCTACAAGTGATCAAATAAATAAAAACGTCCAACTCGCGCAACGACTCTGCAAAAAGTTGCGCGGTGGCCGCACTAACACTAAACTTTGATGTCAAGTAGGGGGCCGCAAAATATCATCCAGCGGGCCGCAATTGGCCCGCGGGCTGCGAGTTTGAAACCCCTGTGAAAGGTTAACCTTCTGTAGTGTGGTAGTGAAAGGGTTAAATGAGACATGTCTGAAGAAGAAGACTATGAGACCAGAAAGAAAGTTAACAACCTGATAAAGGTTATTAAATGAGACATGTCTGCGTCTAGTACCACAGTGACATTTTAGTGATGCCGTTTGGGAGTCAGGACCGGCGGTTTCATTGTCTGGGCTCTTTCATCTTGGCCAATCAGCTCCTTAAGGCTTAGAGAGTGGAGTGACTCCTCTGCTCCTGGCTCCAAAAGAGTCATTACCGTGCAGAATGGTACCTGAGGAGCCACAGACCGTTCACACCCCAGAGCCCCCCGCAGGACCTGGGAGCTCACAACAGGGGCTGCTGCTGCTGGGTAAGCGGCAGCCTTCACCTGTGTCATTCCTGAAGGTGGAATCACCGAAAACTAAAATGGTGTGCATTCTTGTGAGGCTTAACAACAGCTTCTTTTGACTTCAATCACAGAAATGGTATATGAGAATACGATAGAAATGTGTATTGAAAAGAAGGATGGGGGGGGTCCATTTATCTAAGTACCACAGACTTATGACATACGTAGTTAAAGATAGGCCAACAGTACATAAATTCTTCTGACTCTGCCACTGAGAATCAGTATTCTGTGTCTGCGACGAACAGGAATGTGTGGAGAAACAGCAGCACAATCAGCAGTGGTTGCCCTTTCACCCGGCCTGGCTATTATTATGACCCAGCATCTTTATGACACAAAGACGGACAGACATCTGGACAGACAGATGGATGGAACACAATAACCTTGCTAAAAATGTCTGTTCACTGACGGGATCAGTTATTTTCCCTCTCACACAACTGTAATGGAGAAGAAGATGGAGAGGACGGCGTGTCAAAACTAGCTCAGGCCATTCAGAGATCAAGGAGGATTTTGATGTAGGTTTGCTGCTGCCCACACGACAGGTTCACAGGAAAAGGGATGTACGTATGCCCAGTAAAGGAATTTCATATATCAACTTCACGCTCAGGGGTGTATTGCCAAGGACCCAGGGGAGTGCAAAGTCGGATTTGGTGCCATTTGGCCAGATGGTGGCACTATAACAAGAAACGTTATGTTTTTTCCTGTGCACATCTCGAGAACCGTTATTCCGATCGACTTCACGCTCTGCACGTGTATTGCTGAGGACTGAGGGGAGTGCAGTGTTCGATTTTTGGAGCCAATTGGCCTGGAGCATATTAGATTACATTAGATTAGATTTAAATGTATTGTCATTATTACATTATAAGTACAGTACAACGAAAATAAGTTTGGCATCCAACCAGAGTGCAAATGTAGTGCAATAGTAATATACAATGGACATGTACAGGTGGTTAAACTGGGTACAAAATATACAAATGAAATTAGTACTACTGAGTGTAGTGCTAATACATTTAAAAAAAAGCAGCCATTACCATTTATATGTACAGAGTTGTAGTATAATAAATAAAAACAGCATAACTACTACTGGTACTAGTAAGAGTAGAATATGTACAGATATTAGGGTTATAGATTATTTTGTTATCAATTAATCTGTTGAATATTTTATCGATTAGTCGATTAATCGAAACTATTAATTTACCAGAAAAACCGACAATTGATTCTATTTGCAATTTAATATTACCAAATTTTTTACTGGGAGATACGATACATTTAAATGTTATATATAATAAGGCTGTCAAAGCTAACGCACGATTAACGTTTAAAAAAAAATATTTTTTTTTTCTTCTTTTTTTTTTAACTAGACTTCACTCAGGTGTATTATTGATACTCTCATTGATACTATGTTTGTTTCTGACTCAAAGTGTGTGTGTGTGTGTGTGTGTGTGTGTGTGTGTGTGTGTGTGTGTGTGTGTGTGTGTGTGTGTGTGTGTGTGTGTGTGTGTGTGTGTGTGTGTGTGTGTGTGTGTGTGTGTGTGTGTGTGTGCCGCGTCATATCAGGACAGTGTCGCGGGCGATTTCGTCTCCAGTTTGCTCGCTCGCTGCCAGTCAGGAACCGCTGTGATGATGGAGGTTAAAAAGTCGCTAAAATCTGTCAAAAAAGAACTATTAAAACCAGGGGGTCGATAAATAAAAATACAATAAAATGGGTTAGTGTGCCCAACTTTGGTGATTAAAAGTTCAAAGGAGCTGTGTGTAGTACTGGAGTGCACAACACTGGAGGAGAAACAGTTCTTGTGCACCAGCGCTATGCCGCCTCCTACGCGACTGGTGGTGGCATTTGACCGGGGGGGTCTGGGGGCACAGGTAAAAGAGAAGTTTGGCGGACACAGTTAATTTAAAAAGACATATTCCTCTGACCTTTGCCATCTTTCTGAGAGACAGAAAATGTCCAAATCTTTGGCCGTAATGAAATCATTTAGGATGAATGATTTGTTAGCTATGGAACGGGCATTTAACAAGGCCATTTTGATGGCCTTAGGTCCTAGTTTACAGGGTGGTTGTGACAGTGGGCACAGATGAGAGGCATTCGTGCCCCGGCGAAACCTGCCACCAGACTCCCGTGGACTACGCCGTGACCAGTGATTTATGATGACTGGGATGGGGAAGGAGGAAGAGCTGTCAAGAGGGTTCACAAAAAACATAATACCATGGTCGGATGGGAGTGCTGGGACAATTAAGTTGAGACGGTTATTAGCTACTTTGGGAGTGTTGGATGAGCAGTGACAGGGCTGTACACTGCGATGATATCGTCGCGAATTGCCCCTTTAATTGGCCGTTGCGATTGGTAAATATTATCTGGGGGCGGGCTTGCGAGTAGTGCTTTCAAGACTTGCATTCGAATTTCACTCCTAAATTATCCAAGGCGTGTGATGACGCGATGACGTCACTCACGCGAGCTGACCAGTGAGCACTCAGCAGGTATGATCAGCGGGAACAATCGACTGAGCACTCACTCTGATAGACTGGCTGACTGTCTGATTTAGCTATGAAGAAAAGTAAAGTTAGTATTGTTTCATATTTTCGACGCGTTCGACCTCCTATAGTGAGCCGAACTGAACTGAACTCAGACACACGGAGAGAGCTGCGGCGTCTGCTGCTCCTCCTCCCTCCCGCACTGGGACCTCGGTGAGCCTGCCAGCCGGTTAGCTCCTGATAGCTATCAACAAATGCTCCAGTAAGTCTAGTAGTGCATGATAGCTCGCGTTAGCTTACTGTTCAAAACGAAACGTCCCATTAAACTAAATAGTTCAGATAGCTCCTGATATCAATGTCTTATAACACTGAGTCGATGCGTATTCGAGCTGAGGGCACGCTGAATATAGTCAATAGGGTCCAGCTGCAGCGCCGGAGAATCCTGGCCGTAGCTGGAGGCTACAGTATAGGGTCCAGCTGCAGCTCCGGGGAATCCTGGCCGTAGCTGGAGGCTACTCGAGTACACACAGACAGTGGAGCTGGTTGCATATAGCGAGCATTTAGACTTGTTGCGTGGTGGCGATGTCTCGCAGATAATACAACTACAAGTATGATTATATAATATATATATTTTATTAAAAAAAAATTATATAAAATAAAAAAAAAAATTTTAAATCAAAAACAATCGATATAAATAATGGTAAAATTGTTATTTAAAAAATTGCCTCTAATAAATATTTTTTGCCCCTAAATTTCTCATTTAGGGGCAAGTGTGCCCCTAGTGAAAAAGCTTAGCGTACAGCCCTGAGTGATCAGCAGGACCCACAGTGGGATGCTCAACATAATGACCAAGTAAGGATTCTAGTGCAGGGTCATGCTGAGGTAAGTATCAATCAGAGTTAAAAGCAATGTGTTGGATAAAATTACCTGTGAGCTGTTTAATGCCCCTTGGACTGGGATGCAGCCCATCTGGTTTATAGAGGTCAAATCGTGTCCAAAAATAATCAATTCCTAATAAAACCATGTGCAGTTTCAATACAAAATGATTTGAGCCATTCATGGAGGCTAAAAATATGGCTAAAATGTTCAGGACTTTTTGAGGGAGCTGGGATAGGACCAGAGAACACACAGGTTCTACTCAGTCTCTGTATTGTCATCGCAAGAGAATCCAGCTAGTCACGGAGATCAACAGATTGGCCACGCATGACGTCGTTGGTACCCACGTGGATAATCAGTGTGTGAGCTGAGGGACGGAGATCAATGAGCACTGGGATCAGTTCTGAGATGTCTGAAACCTTACTGCCTGGGATGCAGAAAGTGATAGCACCTGGGCTGGGAGTTCGACATATCTTACAATGGAGTCACCAATGATCAGTATTTCAGGTTGACCAATTCATACCTGCAGCTCCCCTTGTAAACCACAGCAGTGTCCAGAGGTGCGTTGTGCTGATGAGAGGAAAGTTGGAAAGGGGGGGGGGGGGGGGGGTGAGAGAGAGAGATGAGGAAGGGGCAAGAGAGAAAGAGAGCTGGGAGAGTGTGTGTGTGTGTGTGTGTGTGTGTGTGTGTGTGTGTGTGTGTGTGTGTGTGTGTGTGTGTGTGTGTGTGTGTGTGTGTGAGAGAGCGAGAGAGAGAGAGAGAGGGGGGGGGGGGGGTGAGTCCTCAGCCCTTGTGTGGGTGAATGTAACAAGTTACTAACGTTTTCTTTCCCCTATTATTTCATGCACACTTTATTCATTGTTTTAAATGATTATTTTCTTTTAAGTTATTTTGTGCATCACTCTGTTTTGAATTTGATGCAAATTTGCAATGCATGAGGGTCATCATTTTGTGTTAAATGGCTGCATAACAAAAGCATGTGTTGATTCTCATGTTTTAAAACTTGAAAAAGATCTGTTTAAGGTAGATAAAAAAAAGTATATATATGCGATTAATCGCGAGTTAACTATGGACAATCATGCGATTAATCATGATCTCTGTTCTGAAGGATCAGATTAAACCGAATATATATATTTATTTATATATATATATTTAATTGTATTTGTATATCCCCTGATATCCCTTGTATATTCCTTGTACAATATGCATTGAATATCCCTTCTAGTCTACTGAACATCCCATAATAGTCTCCATTCTACCATTGGACGAGACCTTGGTGCCAGGTCGCCATACCCCTCAGACCAGGTTCAATCGTACCGCTCAACATGTATGGACAAGTCCTAGTTCCGCGTAGGAATATGTCTACCGCACCACTAATGGTACTATTTGTTCATAGTGCGTATATATACTGCGCTATTAAAGTAGAGCTTTCCTTTTTAGTCCAGTTCATTACCCTCCAACAGAGTGACAGACGCAAAAGCCTCCCCGCGAACCACGTGTGGGCAGTAAGGCCAATTCGGCCCAGTATCGGCATTGAGACATCGTGTATATTAATATTTGAATAGTCATATTTGGCACTATATCGTCGAGTTGGACGTATTCTATTAAGCTAATAATAGTCTATTCATATGTAGTGCCTCGTGCGGTAAGAGTTCTATAGTAATCAGCACCCCCATCGTTTCGGGCATCAGCTGGACGCTTATCCAGGGTGGTTGACCCCACGTGAAGCTGCACCCGAGGAGCTCCAGGCCAAAGAGCGAGTGGACCTGTATATTGGATTATTCTACCGACGACGGCTAGCCTTCCCCGGCTTGGATTATGCTTTGAGTACTTTGATTATTCTATGGATAAAGGCCAACACTGCGGTGTGTTGGAAATACCCCCCCCGGAGAGGACGACAGGTGAGAAGACGCTCTACACGACGAGGTCGCCTCACGTCTCTCCATCGTGGACCGGAGGATGCCGGCCACAGAGAGTCCAACTGCTTTCATCTGTGGATCGAGGATCGCTGGGCACCGAGTCGCACGACTGTGGGCTCTCCCAGGATACCCTCGGCCAGACGGGATACAGCCAGACTCTACCCCCCCCCCTCCAGCTGTCCTACAAGCAGTCGGAACCTTCCCCTAGTGTATCCAGCTATATAATCATTCAAGTATCATTGCTATTGTTCCCTAAATATTCCAGGTTGTATATTTGCTTCCTGCGCAATCAGAGATTGGACATTCGATATTGATCTACCTACGAATACTCATTTGCCATAAAAGTGCATACTATTTCAAATCATAAATGTAATTAAGTGATCGTTGTACATACCTTTTGCTATGTATTATTATTAAACGCAGACTTTCGACTTGGTACATTTGTGTTGGATCCGTTTCATCAGGTGGGAGTGTTTATCATAATTATTTATACCTAGTACTGGGTGGCCAGAGTCTAAAGTACAAGAGGTAGTGGTAGTAAGTATCATATCTAACAATACAGTCAGGGAATTGTACCCCTCAGTTACAATTGGTCCTTCGAGCCGGAGGGTAATCAGTGTAATATTAATATAGTGTTATTAATATTAAAATTGCCTATGATGAACACTCCACGAAACGATCCTCCTAACCAACAACGCCCGCGGCGCAAACGACAGCTCCCTCAGTACCTAGAGGCTTACGCTGTCAGTCAACAACCTAGTCTTCTACCAACAGTAAACGCGGTAAAACTAGAAAGTAAAATTATGTCTAACCCTAACGACCAGGCTACCCCGACCATAGAGGCCCCTATGGGTTCTAACGTAACTGACCCAGCTCACGGTGGGGACCAGGGGGAACCAGACATGACTTTACACCCCGCCAATACCGAAGAAGTAGTCCCCGACGAGTCCCGGGAGGAAGACAACACTACCGAGAGAGAACTCGGCACGGAAGAAGATGAGGAGAGCACCGTGGAGATAGAGCTCCAAGACTCTGCACGGAGTACCCCAAGGGACGGCTCCCCTATACAACCGTCTTCTCCCAGCGAGGCAGAGAGGACACTACAGCAGGCATTCCTCGTCAGCCTGAAAGCCTCTACTGAACGCGATAGACTCCAGGGTGAACGCGATCGATTGCAGATACAGCAACGGAGCGAAGAAGAGCACATACGCCTGGAAATAAGACGCATTCAGATGGAAGAGAATATGGCAAGAGACCGGGCCGACGCCCAGCGCGCCGCCACCGGTGCCCAGAGAGAATCGGATCTCACCAAGCGCGAAGCCGAGCGCGACAGAGCACAAGCGCAACTAATAGAACAGCTGATCAGAAGGACAACACCCCCTCCCTCCACCAGAGGCTCCAGGAACTCGTCTAGACATCACTCCAGGGCGGCATCCCCTAGCCGAGTAAGCGACCCTGAACTTGACCAACAGACGAGGTCTATACCCCCCGCAGACCCCCTTCCCCAACCGGTCCAAGCGAGACCCAGCCACCGGGAAGGAGCAGCATACACTGCGGAGAGGCTAAATCAGAGACTACAAGCCCTGGATGACCTAACGGAAGACGAAGAGGAAGAGGAGAACCACGCCCGACGACAGCACAGTACTCTACCGGACCAGGAGGTCCAGTACAGCCCAGGCTATACCCCCGCGGAGCTGCGCTACAGACCCCCGACGCTATTCACGGGTGAGCACGACGCACGACCCGCACCGAGGAACAGCACCTGGACCAGCGGGCCATGGTACACAGCCAGTACCAGCCCACGCCAAGGAGCAGGAGGAGACTCGCCTAGGAGGCCTCTCCCCCAACGCTCGCCGATGTATCAACAATCCGCGTCATACATTGGCACACCTATGGTACCAGACTTCACCCAGGAGAACCGGGCCCAGTATACGGAGCTCCGCATGTGTCTGGAGACAATGTTGGTGGATGTCATTGATGAACGCCATAAATACGCGATACTACTGAAGCATTTAAAGGTACCCCGCGCGCACAACATAGCGCTCGCCTACGCCACTTCCACGACCCCATACAC
The DNA here is from genome assembly GCF_963971535.1 of Notolepis coatsorum. Lineage (NCBI taxonomy): Eukaryota > Metazoa > Chordata > Actinopteri > Aulopiformes > Paralepididae > Notolepis > Notolepis coatsorum. The sequence goes on from NC_140169.1 coordinate 127,442,784, forward strand.
CGCAGCGCTGGTAGCGTTGGACCAGAGATATGGACGTATATGGGATTACGTGATCCAGGAGATCAGGCACATCGACCGCCTACCCCCAGCAACAGACAATCGAGCACTGGACGACCTGTCCATCAGAGTGCAGTCCCTGGTAGGGATGCTGGGAGCGCAGAGGGAAAAGGGTAGGCATGAACTATACGCCAACTCAAATGTAGAGAGGATCTTGGAGAAGCTACCGCCCGCCCGACAGGAGCGCTTTAGGCGGCAGAGAGACCACCGAGACCCTAATGGCCCCGAACCGAACCTCCTCGATCTAGCCGACTTCCTGGCGAGAGAAGTCAGCAGCTTACGGCTAGATACATTCGGACGGAGCACCCCTGGCTCCAGAGAAGGAACCAGGAGACTAAATGATGGAAGAAGATCGGTGACTGTCATGCACCAATCGGAGTCAGTGCCAAGCAGTAGGAGCCACAGTACCCCCTCAAGAAAGGAGAAGTGGAAGATAGTGTGCCCCTACTGTGAGAAAGAACACTGGCTGTCACAATGTGACTCATTCCCCAAGATGAATGCGGAGGAAGCGAGTCAATGGATAAAGTCCAACAGACGCTGTTTTCGCTGTGCGCGATCACACATGGCAGCCGAATGCCGCTTAAAGAAAAAGTGCAGTCGGTGCGATGGAGCCCATCTGGACATACTCCACGACAGTAACAGACGGCGGCCTCCACCCGCACCATCAAGCAGCAAAGCAAGCGTCATGTACATCGACCCCGCCAGCAGCAGCGGAGCCAGAGTGCTCTTAAAGGTAGTCCGTGTGACATTGAGCTACCAGAATAAAGTCATGGACACTTACGCCGTCCTTGATGACGGGTCAGAGAAGACCCTTCTGCTCGCGTCCGCTGCGGCCCAGCTAGGGCTGCGGGGGAGCGAAAACCAAATGACAATTCGGACAATAAGAAGAGATTTGAAAACGATAAAGGGCGAGAATGTCTCATTCTCTATCGCAGCAAGCGGCCAGCCCGAGCGACGGTACAGGATTACAGACGCTTTCACCAGCCAAGAAATAGGACTCTCGCGGTACACATACCCCGTAGCCAAGCTGATGGAGAAATATGTACATCTACGCAAGCTACCGATCCCACTCATAGACGGTGCTACCCCGACACTGTTGATAGGCTCCGACCATGCAGACCTCATTGTCCCGATAGACCGGGTTCATACCGGACCCAGAGGCTGTCCTGCAGCAGTCGAGACCCGCCTAGGATGGACTCTCCAAGGCCCACTCGCCAAATCTCTCAACCGAACCACAGCCACTAGCTGTCTCCACTCCCGAGTCACAGAGGGAGACACCGCACTCCTGCAGCATGTAGAGAGGCTATGGACCTTAGAACAAATGCCCTTTAAGAACGAAAAGAAAGACATTCGCTCTAAAGACGACATCTACGCCATTAACCTCCTCGAGACGGGAACAAAGAGAGTCCCAGTCAGCGGCGTGTTGAGATACGCCACGCCACTCCTGCGGCGGGAAGGGATGCCTACCTTTCACGCAAAGAAAGACGCCACAGAGCGGTACCTACTAAACACAGAGCGGCGCTTAGCCAAGGACCCCGCCCAAGAAAGTGTATACCGCGCTGAGATTGAGAAGCTCATCACAGCGGGACACGTCACAAAGATTGACATTAAAGAGGCCGACCAGACGACTGAATCGTGGTATGTGCCCCACCACAAGGTTCATCACAACGGCAAAGACCGCATCGTGTTTAACTGCAGCTACCAGATCGGATCCCAAAATCTGAATAAAGAGCTATTGCCCGGTCCTACACTCGGCCCCTCCCTACTAGGCGTACTACTCCGCTTCCGCCAGGACAAGGTGGCTATCAGCGGGGATATCAAAGGGATGTTCCTGCAGGTGAGATTAGTAGAGGAGGACAAGCCCCTGTTGCGGTTCCTATGGAGAGAGAGGCCAGGAGATGAGCACCCAGCCATCTACCAATGGGAAGTCCTCCCTTTCGGAACTACATGCAGCCCATGCTGTGCTATATTTGCACTACAGAGACATGTCGCAGAGGACCCAGCAGCGGACGAAGAGGTCCGACACAGCGTAAAGAACAGCTTCTACGTAGATAACTGTCTACAAAGCGTCTCGACCCAGGAAGAAGCCGAGGCTCTCCTACTTAAACTCCGCGCCTCTCTGATCAAAGGCGGCTTTGATCTCAGGCAGTGGGCCAGCAGCGATCCGCACGTACTGCGCAGCCTCTCCTCCGAGGACAAGGCAGCGAGCAGCGAGACCTGGATGGCCACAATCCCAGGAGAAGCCCAAGAGATGACACTAGGACTAGTGTGGCGCTTCAAAACAGATTCGCTCCACTATAGACACAAACCCCTGACCACGGAGCAGGGAAGGTCGACGGCAATACCGACCACCAGACGGAGTGTGTACAGAACACTCGCCCGACAATATGACCCGTTAGGATGTATACTACCGTACACCACCAGGGCAAAGATGATTGTACGAGCATTGTGGGACAAGGACCAGGGCTGGGACGACCCCATTCCCGCACACCTTGCATCCACCTGGAGAGAGTGGGAGATGGAACTCCACTCACTCCCAGGCGTTAATATACGCCGAAGCTACTTCCCACCCACGGTGAGGCCAGAGACATGTAAAATGGATTTACACGTCTTCAGTGACGCCTCCGAGGTCGCCTACGGATCAGTAGCCTACTTGCGGGCCCAAGAAGAGGGGGGAGAGATCTACACAGCATTCATCCTCGCCCGCTCGAGAATAGCCCCACGCAAGCAACAGTCTATCCCACGTCTAGAGCTCTGCGCAGCCCTCGCAGGAGCGCATCTAGCCACGCTCATCCAACGTGAGCTCACCATTCCGGTGCATAGAACAATCCTGTGGTCAGATTCCACGACAGTACTCGCCTGGATCAAATCGGATTCATGCAAATACAAAGTCTTCGTGGGAGTCAGAGTCACTGAGATTCAAGAGTTAACCGGAGAGTTAACCGGAGAAGCAAACTGGCGCTATGTTGATACAAAACACAACCCAGCTGACGTCATCACCCGGGGAATGTCCCTAGATGACTTAACCCGTCATAACATCTACAGTGACGGACCAGCATTCCTCAAGCTCCCGGAAGGAGATTGGCCCACGCCCACCCCGAGGGAAGCAAGTGACGAGGAGGCTGAGAATAAGAAACCCATGTTCTGTGGATTGAGCACTGTTGTCTCCGCAGACCCCAACATAGACGATTGCATTACCATAGAGAGTGCGCAGCGACGGACATTCCTGCGGCACCACCCAGAGATTAAGTCCCCCGCTGATATGTCAGCAGCTGACTACGAGGAAGCAGAACTGCTTCTACTGCAACGAGCCCAGAGAGACTCGTTCCCCGATGAACTAGACTGTCTACAGGGAGGAAAGCCCGTCCCATCAGACAGCAGATTGATTCATCTGGCCCCCGAGAGTGACACACATACCCTCATCAGAGTGGGTGGTCGCCTGCGGAGAGCCCCCAATTTACCGGATGACATTAAGTACCCGATCGTATTGAACAGCCGACACAAGGTCACAGAGCTGATTATAAAGAAATACGACGAGGATGTACACCACGCAGGAGCAGAGAGAGTCTTCGCGGAAATCAGACGTCGTTACTGGATACTTCAAGGAAGAGAGGCGGTGCGACGCTTCCAGCGAACCTGTCTAGACTGCCGAAAGTGGCACGCGCAGCCCAACATACCACGGATGGCTGACCTACCTCCATGTCGCCTCCGACTCGGCGACAAGCCATTCCACTCAACAGGCATGGACTGTTTTGGCCCGCTGCACATAAAGAAAGGAAGAGGCACCGAGAAGCGGTGGAGTATTGTATTCAAATGCATGACCACCAGAGCGATACATATCGAGCTCCTTCCGACCATGAGCGCAGACTCATTCCTTATGGCCTTCCGAAGATTCACATCACGGAAAGGAAAACCGTCTACATTATTGTCCGATCACGGGACAAACTTCAAAGGCGGAGAAAGAGAGCTGAGGGAGAGCTTCCAAGCTATGGGCCCAGAACTTAAGACCCACCTCGCTCCAGCCCAGATTGACTTCCAATTCAACCCCCCAAACGCACCCCACTTCGGTGGAACTTGGGAACGAGAAGTACGTTCTATAAAGACAGCCCTGTACGCAGTACTTGGGGCCCAGACTGTGGCGGAAGAAGTCCTAATGACAGTCCTCACGGAGATTGAGGGAGTATTGAACTCAAAGCCCCTCGGTTACGTCTCCAGTGATGTAGCAGATGTCGACCCAGTCACCCCCAACACCCTCCTGATGGGGCGGCTAGATCCCGCGTTACCCCAGACAATGTACCGGCCTGAAGAAGCGAACGGCCGACGAATGTGGAGGTACAGCCAAGTATTAGCCAACAAGTTTTGGAGCAGTTTCCTACTGCACTACCTACCGTCTCTACAGACCCGCCAGAAGTGGGTAAAAGAGAGAGACAATTTGACGGAAGGAACAGTCGTCATGATTATTGACCAGTCACTACCCAGAGCTATGTGGCCGGCTGGCCGCGTAAGCAAAGTGATCACCGGTGCCGATGGCAAGGTCCGAGCAGCTGAAGTACTCGTCCAGGGGCGCATTTACACCCGTCCGGTGGCGAGGCTCATAGAACTGCCCCGACTCCCAGACACAATCGATGATGACCATGACCCTATGACTTTGTGAGTTGACTGACCCTTACAGCGAACCCTTGAGTGGTAGACAGTGCGGTTAATCTGTCTCTGCTTAACTAATTGGGTTGGGACCAATTAGGGGGCGGCTGTTCTGAAGGATCAGATTAAACCGAATATATATATTTATTTATATATATATATTTAATTGTATTTGTATATCCCCTGATATCCCTTGTATATTCCTTGTACAATATGCATTGAATATCCCTTCTAGTCTACTGAACATCCCATAATAGTCTCCATTCTACCATTGGACGAGACCTTGGTGCCAGGTCGCCATACCCCTCAGACCAGGTTCAATCGTACCGCTCAACATGTATGGACAAGTCCTAGTTCCGCGTAGGAATATGTCTACCGCACCACTAATGGTACTATTTGTTCATAGTGCGTATATATACTGCGCTATTAAAGTAGAGCTTTCCTTTTTAGTCCAGTTCATTACCCTCCAACAGAGTGACAGACGCAAAAGCCTCCCCGCGAACCACGTGTGGGCAGTAAGGCCAATTCGGCCCAGTATCGGCATTGAGACATCGTGTATATTAATATTTGAATAGTCATATTTGGCACTATATCGTCGAGTTGGACGTATTCTATTAAGCTAATAATAGTCTATTCATATGTAGTGCCTCGTGCGGTAAGAGTTCTATAGTAATCAGCACCCCCATCGTTTCGGGCATCAGCTGGACGCTTATCCAGGGTGGTTGACCCCACGTGAAGCTGCACCCGAGGAGCTCCAGGCCAAAGAGCGAGTGGACCTGTATATTGGATTATTCTACCGACGACGGCTAGCCTTCCCCGGCTTGGATTATGCTTTGAGTACTTTGATTATTCTATGGATAAAGGCCAACACTGCGGTGTGTTGGAAATACCCCCCCCCGGAGAGGACGACAGGTGAGAAGACGCTCTACACGACGAGGTCGCCTCACGTCTCTCCATCGTGGACCGGAGGACGCCGGCCACAGAGAGTCCAACTGCTTTCATCTGTGGATCGAGGATCGCTGGGCACCGAGTCGCACGACTGTGGGCTCTCCCAGGATACCCTCGGCCAGACGGGATACAGCCAGACTCTACCCCCCCCCTCCAGCTGTCCTACAAGCAGTCGGAACCTTCCCCTAGTGTATCCAGCTATATAATCATTCAAGTATCATTGCTATTGTTCCCTAAATATTCCAGGTTGTATATTTGCTTCCTGCGCAATCAGAGATTGGACATTCGATATTGATCTACCTACGAATACTCATTTGCCATAAAAGTGCATACTATTTCAAATCATAAATGTAATTAAGTGATCGTTGTACATACCTTTTGCTATGTATTATTATTAAACGCAGACTTTCGACTTGGTACATTTGTGTTGGATCCGTTTCATCAGGTGGGAGTGTTTATCATAATTATTTATACCTAGTACTGGGTGGCCAGAGTCTAAAGTACAAGAGGTAGTGGTAGTAAGTATCATATCTAACAATACAGTCAGGGAATTGTACCCCTCAGTTACAATCTCTCTCTCTCACACACACACTCAGTCAGAAACAAACATAGTATCAATGAGAGTATCAATAATACACCTGAGTGAAGTCTAGTAAAAAAAAATGTATGTTAAAAAAATTATATATATATAATTATTATTTTTTTATTTGATTTAAAAACGTTAATCTTGCATTAAAAAAATTGTGGCGTTAAAAGAATTGTGCGTTAACGCATTAATAACTTTGACAGCCTTAATATATATATATATATATATATATATACATATTTAAATCAATATCTTCCTTTTGAATAAAATAGGCTTAGGAATCAGGATTGTTAAATATTTGACAATATCTTTGCTAATGAAGTGAAATATTTATTATCATCAACTATCCAGCTAGTTTTTATAGTGTAACGCTACTTCAAATAATTGAACATACAGAGATAGAGGGAGAGAGATGGGCTCACCCCCCCCCCCCCCCCCCCTTCCTCACTATTGGAACTCTTACCAGGGTTCAGTTCAGTTCAGACTTTATTGTCCCTCAAGGGGACATTTGCTTTGCAGCAGTGGTAGAGACAACAACAACAACAACAAATAACACAACACAAGAAACATCACATCTTACAGAATCCAACCAGGAAAAAGAAAAGGAAAATGCATTACTGTTATTTTAAAGGAAGTTAAGTGCATTTAGTGCCCTGGGGATGTACGAAAATTGTAATCTGTTGCTCTTTAGCCTGGGGAGCCTATATCTCCTGCCAGAGGGGAGGGGGACAAACTCCTCCAAGAGAGGATGGTCAGAGCTGTCTAAGATCGTCTGAGCCTTCCGCAGAATTTGTCTGTTATAAATGTCTGTCAAGGAAAGCTGCTGGGTCCCAATTATCTTGCTGGCCATCTTGACTATGTTGGCCAGACTGTTTTTGTTCTGTATTGACAGGTTGCCATACCAGGGCCCCGTTCCCCGTACCTGGTTCAACTAAGTCGATCAAGATGTCATTATCCAGCTTCAGTTAACCCGATGTTTGAAGCCGGGATTTTCCTGTTCCTCGAAGGTGGATTCAGTCTCGTTAACTCAAGCCAGACTTGAGATCCAGGATAAGTGCGCGTGCCCGCCTCAGCCGAGAAGGCAGCAAGTGTCGAGAGCAGAGATCCTGATTATCTAGCGGCATTGATTGATTAATTGATTTAAAACTTTAGTAACATATTGCAGTACGGCTCAATCGCCTCGCCGACAAGTTAAATGCGTTATCTATAGGCAAATTTTAAGTCCCTCATTACCTCAATCAATCAGATTATATTTCTTTAAACTTGCCTGCTGGATTGAATAATCAAATGAGATCTTGCTAGCGAAAATAATTAGTAAAACTGTTATACAGAATAACGATACGGCTCCCTTACCCATTGATTGATGTATGGTCGATCTTTTACTTATCTTCTCTGTGGTGTAACGGGTTCTTCTTTTGACTTTCACGCAGACGACCGGGGTTCGAAACCCAGTCGTCTCCTTCTTTTTGCAATATAGGAATAATTCAATTTGGTGCACGTTGAGAGCTATATAAAGAATGACATCCTCAATGCATGTAGATTTATAATATTTTAACTTAAAACCAGGCTACCTTTGCGTATAATAATTAATATTATATTCAAAAAAATTATATTGGTAACACGGGGTTTCGAACACCGGTCGCTGGGTTGCCAGGATTGAGCACTACCGCTGAGCCACTGTGCCAGATGGGATAAATTCATTGTTTATACATTAATGAACGAGAGACCCGTGTTTAGAATATTCTTTATTTTGTTGTTGTTGCACCGAGCGAGCGCCACGGTATATAACGTGCATTATTTAGGACAAAGTGAATTTAGTATCAGCATTTTGGGTCTATTTTACATTTCAAAAGACCCCTCTGGAAGAATGGAGCACAAAAACGTAATTCAGAATGGTATAACGCAGATCCTAGACTGTGGGAATAATTTCAGGAAACGCGCTGTCACTCCTTTGCGGGGGCGTGGCGATGGTTGATCCGGCTAACTTGAACTTAAACCCTGCTTTCGACCAGGCTCAAACTTTTGGATCTGTTGTCATGGTGATTTGGAAAATCCAGGTACGGGGAGCCGGAAAGTCCGGCTTAAGTCAGACTTAACCGAAAGTTATCCGGCTAACTCAGTTATCCAGGTACGGGGAACGGGGCCCTGGAGACAATACAAAAGGTTAAAATGGACTCAACGAAAGATTTGTAAAACAAAACCATAAGTGTTTTGTCCACATTAAAAGTGTTTAGTTTGCGCAGGAAGTAGAGTCTCTGCAGACCTTTTTTGCAGATTGCAGATGTATTCTGATTGTGGTTTAACTTGTTGTCAACTACTGTTCCTAGGTACTTGTAGCGATCAACCATCTCAACAGGTGAGCCCTTAATTATGGTTGGGATGGTTGGGTTAGCTTAGCTTAGTTAGCATTAGCAGCTAACGTTAGTTAATGTTTTTACCGCGACGAGTGGGCATACAGGAATGGCGAGGATGTAAAGCGTGTTAGACGCATTTATTGGACCCGTTGGTCGCGTTTAGATAGAAACAGCGCGACTCGCAAGAGGAGTGGTCACAGGCTGTAGAACGCAGGGCTGATGAGCTAGACGTTATACAGTAGCTTCTAAATTGAAGGTGGGGGGTATTGGGCTCAGCCCCTCCCTGCCAGCTGGAGTTGACTTGAAACACGGAAGTTATCAAATGTGAGCGAAGCGCGCACTGTCGAGTTCTGGCTCTAGGCGGAATCACAAATAGTGGTTTAAGAGAAGTTATTTCAAACGTGATTCATTGGGCACTAGTTCGATTATACGTTGCGCATGTTATGACTTTGAAAGTCTGCCATTTCCACCGCAAAAAGGCATACAAGTAACAACAATACGATGCCTTGATGAATATGCAAATCTAGGAAATTTCATCGTCGATTATGTCGACATGGTTGACGAATCGTGACAGCTCTAACAGATATAGATATAGTAAAGGACTATGTCTCGAGAACTGTTCATCCGATCAAATTCATGCTCAGCGCGTGCATTGCTGAGGACCCAAGGCCAATGAATGGGCCCACGCCCTAAACGGGCACGTGCTCCGAATGGCCACACCCCAAACGATCACGCCCCCAAATTGCACTACTTCTGTGTAATTTTTTTTAGCAGCAAACCTAAAACTAGGTAGAACTAAAACAGGCATCTGTTCTGGGAAACTTCTATTATAACCCAACTTGCCCTCGTGTCCCAGAACTCCTGCCAGAAGTCTGATTCACGAGTGCAGGCAATCATACGTCTGAACGGCATACAGTCTTCTTTCTCGATAACTCAATGCTCAGAGAAATAGCATGTCCTGTAAAAGAGAGTGAGTGTTATTGCTTGTGACATGTGTCCACATTAAATCAGCAGCACACTCTTACCTGCCGTACTGCTTTACTGCCACAACATTCTGAGTCATGATTCTGGTGATGTCCTACATTTGGAGGTCAGCTAAACCATGCTGGGGTCACAGCACAATGGGGAATTTGATGAAAACGTTTTACTCTTATTGCTCTATATCTCAAGCTCCGCCCTATTTTTACATTTATCAATGTAAATAAATGTATGCTTTCTGAAGAAGATTAGTTAGAAAGAAAGGTGCTTCCAAGCTCACCTGAAGTAGGCAACACGGTGGAAAACTGGTGAAATGTAAAATATTTATTGAGTTTTTGCAGGCCTACATCAGAAGAATCAGCAGGCTGGTGATTACCAAAGGACTGGCTGTTCATGGATGGATCAGCTTTAAGGACATACAATATTGCCCAAGAAAGACCCTTGGAATAATGTTATGAAGCAGGACGAGACCGATGGCTGAGTAGTGTTGTTGATGATCAATAAGGATGATTGATGATGAGCACTGTAAGCCCCACAGCTAGTGGGCGTTTGTGCAGTGTGGTGAAATGAGTTTGGTCAATTATGCAACAATATTTCCGACGCACTGCCCATGGCGTTTGAGTCTGCGTCATAATTTTCACAATCCCAGTCTCCGTCTGGAGTCTGTACTGTTCTGTGGACATGAGTTTCAGTCAGTTTTACAAGTGTTGCTACTAATGATGAGTAATTTACAGTTCTATATCATACTACAGTAGCTTCCGCTCAGCGTCATCTGCACTAACCTCACTTTGTGCATTTGCACTGAATAAAAATTCACAATGTACCTTTACATACCAACATTCGTCTGGCCACACCACCATCCGCTACCTTCATAAGCAGGTGTGTAGCCACACACTCGCCTCCTTCTTCACTTTCACCACAAGGAAGTGCCTGTTATATACATCACTTGACGAGGTTGTTAAGCTGAAGAAAGTTGAGAGGAAAACAGAAGACAAGGAGATACGTTGACATTATATCTTTATTTTCTCTCACTATTTTCGACAAGCAAAGCCATTACTTTAAGTTGCAGGCAAGAAAGACAAGTCTGTCCACCGTCTCTGGTTTTAAAACTGCCCTGTTGCAGGTAAAAAAAAAAAAGAAAAAAAAAAAAATTTCGATTTTTTTTTTTTCGATATTTGATATCGATTATTAAAATATATCGCGATATTTATCGTTATCGTTATATCGCCCAGCCCTATGTTAACGCTATGGGGGTTAGCTGACAATTTTACGAAGGCCGGCCCCAGATTGGGGTCCTCTGCTCGGCTTCTTAAGCGGCGGACGGAGGATCTTGGTCTGACGCCCATGATGGTCAACCTAGTGGGCCGCGACCGAGACCTGGTTGAACCCGGGATTCTCTGGACGAGCGGATGCTTCTCTGTCCCGTGCAGGCCCCATCTTTCACATGAATGTGGAAGTACACCCTAAAGCACGGGGAAAAGTGGGCATGGATCTTCGTTATCGGGAGTTCCATGCTCAAGTCGGCTGCAGCCCATACGGGAATTGTGCCGACTCCGCTGCATGTCTGGTAAATCACCGTTGAAAACTGTGTTGACATTTCTTTTTCTCTTCCCTCTTAGGATGGGGAGGGACTCAGGCGGCGGCCTGTCTGAAGTGTGGCTTATTATGTCGTTGTGTACAGTTCAGGTGATAGCTGCTTAGCTGGCGTGCTAGTTTGTGGCCTACTGTTGTTAGCCAGTCAGCTGTTAGCTGCGACGCTAGCTTGTTGTGTTCACTAGGCTAGGAAACGTTAGCTTGTTGCTATCAGTCGGGCGGCTGTTAGCTTAATGCTACACTGTTGAACGTGACTGACTATAACATGCCTTAAACACTCTGACTACGACGTCATCTTTGACAGAGGATGTTAGTCGACCCTACACCCGGGTGCCATGCCAGCAAGGACTTAGTCAACATGGAGAACGGCGGCTGGGTGGCGTAGCGGACATTACCCTCGTCACCAACGCAGGAGATGCCGGGTTCGACTCTGTGTCCCGTTGACCAGTGTTGCAGTCCTCTCTGCCTGCGCTCAGGGTGGAGGTAGGAGTCCTTAAACACTTCTTCTTTCTTTCCCTTCTAAATGTTTTGTAATAACGATGTTACCAAAACATGTGTTGTTGCAATACATTGAGGATACGACACGTGTTGTGTGTGAATTGTCTTGTCACTGGTATAGCTTCTCTCTCCATAGAAAATCGGCGTTGTTTTGTACATGTGTAAAAATGAACTGGTTAGTTGTGATGGGAACATGTGTGTTCATGTAACGTTTGTAACTTGGGTGAACTCACAACTAAGAGGGTTAGTTAACCTGTGAAGCTATGCTTAGTGACATGTGATTGAGGAATGAATCTTTTTCTCAGCCTGTGATGACAATGAACAGCATGTTCACATATTAACAGGAGTACCTGTTCAACCTGTTCGGATCAAGGGTAAGGTAGGAGGGGTGACCCCCCCCCGGTTTCCCTGGGGCTTCCCCCCCCCTCCTCTCAGACATGTTTGTTTACAATATATTGTGTCACTGTTTGTGGGGATACGATGTAACCCTCAGCTTAAGTTGCTGGGGTTGTGCTTCCGCTTGAGAAACTATTCTTTTCCTAAAGAAAAGGTTGTTTGGTCACTTATCATGTGTGCTTAGCAAGGCCTGTGGCCAATACGTAATCAAGGACTTATGTCTCTCTCGTTATGAAAAACGGCGTTCCTCTGTAGTAAGAGTGTACTTTTGCCATTTTTTGTTGTGATGAAGGGTTGTGTGTGTCGTTGTGATCTACAACTGGGTTAGGTTTGGCCCACAGAAGCACATGTGTAAGTCTGGACCGGGGCTCTTAAAGGGGCCCTCTCTGTTCTGTGTTTTTTCCTTAGTAAAACTCAGATAGCAGGTTAGCACATGAGCTATGTGAAGCTGTTAGATGCTTCATGTAGCATGCTATGACTGTGTCATGATCTACTTTGTCATTACATCGTATCAGGGGTGAGGGGTCGTAAAGGGGTGAACTGGTAATCCTTACCTCCCCTTTTCTGATTGGTCAGGGGTTACAACCCCCTGTCCTTCAGGTTCCTGTCACGTTGCTGTTCGGCACGTTACAGGGTAGGGGGGGGGGGGGGGGGGAGTTTCCTGGTCCCACGTTTCAGGGAGTTGTCGGAGCTCCTCCTCACGAAGCTCCTCCTCAGGGAGAAGTGCCTTCTGTGAGTTCGGACTCTCCTTCCCAGTGAGGGAGCCTCCTCAGAGTTTCAGAGCCTCCTCCTCAGATTGTCAAGGTGAGTAGAACTTCAAAAAGGAGTTCTGCTCTATTGTATGTGTATTCGATTCAATTCGATTATTGAGTGTGTATTGGTTCAGTGCCTCCTCCTCAGAGAGCCCTAACCCAAGTGTTACATAGCTCAATGTTGCAATATTTTTTTTCAATCTATACAGCTCGTGTGGGAAGTCTCTCTGGGGATTCCCGTCTCCTCCCTGTGGCGAGGGTGGCGGGATGTAAAAATGAAAAAAAAATTACCCTCAGCCGCGTCATGTGGGATTCATGTCAGTCTGTGTTTCTTTCTTTTTTAATAAAAAGAGGAAAGAACATGAAGCACGACAGCTCCTTGTCGTTCTCCCAGGCGACTTGGAGGAACAATGTCTGGTGTCTTGTTAGACTATCCATTGATGTGTTTGGGTCTCGACGCGTACATAGTGCTGGCTCGGAGTGTTTCTGATAAGAATCACGCATGATGCTGGTACGCCTTGGTTGCTCGTTATTAAAACGGTGTTTTTATAGAGCAACTGGGATGGAGGTTTTCTCTTCCGAGCGCCTGTTACTAGGTCTCGACGAATTCTCGTTCATATCTGGGGGATGTTAACGTAATAGATCAAAACATAGGTAGAGGGGTCTCACGCCCTTGGGGTGGGCCACTGAGCGCGGTACGAATGGGACCGTCTGGGTGGTGCCCTCTTTTCATGTTTTAGATCGACACGCGTACCTACCCCCTCTCTTGGAGTGGGGATGTCGGCGTGATTAGGGCACGGGACTGGTCTGGTCACGCTGGTCCAGGTCAGTTAACCCGTTGTCCGCCGGGGACGCAGATCTGCTGTTCTGGTACCCTGAGGGACTTGTGCTTTTTTCGGGGGGGGGGAAATGCCGGTTCGGCCCGGGTGTCACAGGGTTGGGCGTTATGGAGACCCTTTGTTGGGTACATGTTGTACCCTGTGCTCCTTTTCCTTTCGCCCCTCTCTTACGCATGGCGAAGAGGGGGCTGTTGGGGTGGTCTTTTGGACCTCCTCTGGCATCCCTGTGTGCTTCCCGGGCCGCCGGGCCCGGTCCGAAGTTGTGTTTCGTCGACCCGTAGGCCTGGAATAACCCCTTTTTGAAAACTGAAACACTTGTACTGCGGTATAGCCAGTGTATACCCGCAGGTGTGTTTTGGAGTTTTTTCTTGAGGGGTTATAGGAACAACCACCGCATGTGGTACCAAGAGGGTGGTTGATTCCCTGGTGTGTTGGAGCAGAGTCAACTCCCGGGTTACCTGGTTGAGTGACACTACAGGGTACTACAGGGTACTACAGGGTACTACATGGTACTACATGGCACTACATGGCACTACAGGGTACTATAGGGTACTACATGGCACTACGGGGTACTACATGGTACTACATGGCACTACAGGGTACTACATGTCTGCTCCTTTGCAGCACCACAAACATGGGAACTCTCTAACTCTTCCCCCCCCCTCTTCCCCCCCCCCCCTCCCCCCCCCCCCTTCTCTCTGAGTGCCCGTCTCCTGGCGCTGACTAAGGTGATGGATGCCTCGGGGTCTTGGCCAAGATTGTAGTGACTGCTCTACATGCACCTCCGAGGCCTTGGATCAGTTATTCACCGCCGTCTGTCCGTGGTCCTGTCAACTGATTAACAGTATTAACAGACTGTTAACAGATTAACAGTCAATGCGGTTTCATTGCTGGGTTAAGTACTTCCATTTCTATTCACATAATACGCCTACTTCATATATCTACTCCTTTCACATATATGCCTACCACTTGTATCTATTGCTATGTCCGCCTACTACAATCTCATGAGCCGTCTAACGCCTGTCCCGTCTCCCTGTCTCCCTATGACTTGCTGTCCTGGAGTGTTGACCGGAGTGTTGGATGTCCCGTGACGAAGGCCGGGAGGTTGCGACCCCCTCTGCGTGCCCCCCTGTCTCCGGAGGTCTCGTAGTGGTGACCGGAGTGCCGGATGTCCCGCGATGATGTCGGGGAGTTCGTGACCCTCTCTGCGCCGCCCCTATCTCCCTGTCTCCGGCTGTCCCTGAGCAACGACCGGAGTGTTAAATGTCCCTTGACTAAGACGGGGAGGATGTGACCCTCTTTGCGCCACCCCTGTGCCTCAAATAGATTGCTATCAGCTCTATCTTTAATCTTTCAAAATGTTCAGTTGCTATCGCTATTAGCTCTATCTTTAATTTTTCAAAATATACAGTTGCTATTGCATGCACTCATCTGTGTTCCACTACACACATGAGTGCATGCTTACCAACTGTCCGTCTGCAACACTACTATCACCAACATCTAAGAAGGGAGATCCCCCCTTGAATGGCCCTTCTAAGGTTTCTCTCCTCCACACTGCCTGTGGAGCTTTTTTTCCCTATTGTTAGGTTTTAGTGAGTTTTTCCTTACCTTCGCGTGGGGTATGTCTGGGAGTGCTTGCATTCTTTCATTTATTTGCATCCATCTAAAAATGTTTGCACCTTATGGTGTTCTTGTTCTGTTCTTGACTTATTGTTATGTTTTCTTCTTGACTTGTTTAAAGAAGATCTGTACGGCCCATGGGGACATTAACGTGTGTTGTTGGGCCCTATAAATAAATTTGATTTGATTTGATTTGTGTGCCCCTGCACGTTCATGACGTCTGCCAATCGTGTCAGCCTTCTCTGCCTCGGCCCCTCTGGGTCGGGGTTTTTTGGTGGAGACTTTGTCATGGTGCGCAACAATGCCAGCATACGCCCCTTCCGCCGGGGGTGCTGTTTTCAGTTGACCCCTTTGGCGCCTGTCTCGTCCGCAGTGCTCCAGGCTAGGGTCAAATGCCTGCTGCCTGGATTGAGGGATCGACCCCTTCTGGGTCGTCTCCCCGGTGCGCTGCCTGCTCCCGCTGTAGTGTAGCCTCTTGAGTGCTTCGAGTTACAGCCATGCTGACTGCCTGAGTGTGCCAGGGTCAGTGTGCCAGGCGGCGTGCTAGTGGGGGGAAGGGCCCGCTCTTGGAGGGGCCCTGTCCGAATACGCTGGCGATGTGGGGGGCGGTGTCACTAGTGACCGCCTGGTGAGGTCTTGATGCTGTGGCGTCGTTGACCTCTCCGGGCCCCCTTTTTCCGGGGGCTCCAGTCCCTTCAGTGGGTCTGGGTCTTCCTTTGCGCTCCGCTGCTACGGCCTTACCACGGGGTTGAGTTGCTCTCGACCCCGTGTTTTTGGGGGCGGTAACGAGGTTTGTTCCTTCCGTTCGTTCCCTGGTGGCATGCGGGTTGTGCGTGTGGGTAGTCGTGGAGTCAAGCCTCAGTCTGCTCACCCTGTGCGTTGAGTTGCTCGAGTTTCTCTTCGCACGGTCGGTTCCGTCTCCCTCCCGTCCTCTAATAGGGGGGGTATCCTCCATTAGGGAGGGTCGGGGGGGCTCAGTCCTCCCTGGTTCTGATGGTTGTGGGGGGCCTCAGTGGGGTACATTTGTCGAGCTTCAAGCTCCCGCTCAGCTCCCGTAGTGCAGATGACGCTGAGCGGAAGCTAGTATGATATAGAACGTAAGGTTATGAATATAACCAAGTTCTATGAATACTAGTGACGCCCAGCGTCTGGACGCCACTGCGCCCTTTGATCTCGCCTTGTGGTGAAAGATTGGGAAGGAGGCGAGTGTGTGGCCACACACCTGCTTATGAAGGTAGCGGATGGGGGTGTGGCCAGACGAATGTTGGTATGTAAAGGTACATTGTGAATTTTTATTCAGTGCAAATGCACAAAGTGAGGTTAGTGCAGATGATGCTGAGCGTCACTAGTATTCATAGAACTTGGTTATATTCATAACCTTACGTTATCATGCAGGTGCGCTGGATTTCTATAGTTAGCATTAGCAAGCATTGTTGCGTGATGACGATCCATGTTAACTAAGATTAAGATTAAGATTTGTTTATTAAGGACAATGCAAATTAATGAACATCATTTACATGTGTATGCATAACATCACAGCATGATAAGGACGTAAATATGCCGGGAATAGCACAGGGCTAATTTCCACCCGTAGTCCTAACATAAAATAAAACAAACACAAAACGGACCATACAACGTTCATTCATAAAAACTGACATCACTGACATGACCACACTAACATGACATTCAGTCAGTACAACATCACTAACATCCCTAATGAGTGCATATTTGGCTGTCTAACAGCCATTTCCTGAGTTGGCCCTTAAAGGTGGACAGGGTGGGACATTCGCTTAAGGGGACCGGAAGGCTGTTCCATGTTCCACTTCCCTTTATCGATAGACAATTTTTGCTGAAGGCGGTCTTTCTAAAATGGACCTCACAATCCCCTCTGGTGTTTGATCTAGTGGCTAATCCAGTGTTCCTTTTCTCGTGGATAAACTCCTTGAGAGGGGGAGGGGCTAATCTGTGCAGGCATTTATATACAAAGCAGGAACTTTTATAACGTCTGAGGTTTTAAAAATTTAAAATTTGATGCTTATCCAGGATTTTACAGTGGTGGTATGAGTACTGTTTCCTGTCATATACCTTCAATGCTCTGTTGTAGAGTTGTTCTATGGGTTTCATGGCTGTGGCCCAGCAATATTCAATGTGAGAGAAGACCATACAGTGTAGGTATGTCTTTGCGGCTTCAAGTGTTAGGGAGGGCCGTATGATCGCTCAACTCATGGATGATCGCTGTGTGTAGCCTAGGGCTGTCCCCGACTAAGGATTTGGATGGTCGACTAGGATTGGCCAAAATTTGCCGTTAGTCGACTATTGGTCGACTTAAAACAAAAAACAAAAAACAAAACAAAAAAGTATAATATTTTTAAAGTTTTTTTTTTTTTGGCTGTGGGGGGTGCTTAATGTCTGAAGGAGTCGACTGAAGGCTTCTTGTCCTCTGCAAAAGTATGCAATTGGTCCACTGATGGATACATCTTGATATTTGTCTAGTCTAGTGTGTTCATTAGATGGGTGAAATCCTCTTTCAGTGCCTCTGTGCCTGTTTTCATAGGCAGTTAGCCTCTGGTATGCGTGCCATTAGCGTTAGCCACGCTTCTAGGCCTATTTTCTTTTGGAAAGAATGATAAAAAAAAAAAAAAAAATTATACGTTTTTTTTTTTTTTTTTTTATTATATTCGACTAAGAGGTTGGCCAGTCGACTACGGCCCCTTTCGACCGATTAGTCGACTAATCGATTAATAGGGGTCAGCCCTAGTGTAGCCTAATGTTGTACGGATGTCGTCTGGTAACGTTAGAATAGATAGATTTATATTGTCATGTTGAGAGAGAGATAATTACAATGTGAAATGGGCAGATTGTGCGCACGGCAGTAAAAGAGAAGAAAACGCATAGTTAAGTCTTGTACTGCTACTAAAGATTTTTTTATTATTATAAGAAAGCCATTTCTGAAGAAAACTAGAGTGCGTGCCTGGACCGGTTTCCCTATTTTTTCATGTATAGTATCAGAGGTTAGTGGTTACAGCACCCAATGTCAAGTCAAGTGAGGTGAGCGTGTTCTACTACTTTTTCCACGTGATATATACCATTACCGTCCACAATTTGAAATATACCATATTTTTTAGGCTTTACAGAACACCACTAGTTAAGTTAATTACCGTAATCCCTTTGTATCCTAACAATTGGAGAATACAGTGGAAATCAGTTCATCTAAATATTCTAATAACAGCTTACCCCTGCCAAACTTAAGCCATTCTAAACTCTAAACTTCTAAGCTGTTTGTTTTGCTACGGGAATATTGCTTCCAATCACTGTATTTAACGGACCGCTGTAGTGACGTAGCACAGCGTATTTTCTCAGACTCTCCTCGATTGAGTCCACAGCCTCTCAGATCACCACTAACCTCTCGAGCAGTCTCCACGTTGTCTCCATTAATCAGTTTGAACAGCACAACAACAGAGGATCCCATGAATTATGAAGCCGTTTATAGTCTAAAGAGGCACTTAATCAAAAAACAATGATGATTTATATTGCACATATACTCTCATGCACTTTGTCTTTGAGACACAAAGAAAAGAGTAATTAACACAACACAAACTAATTTACTCTCAAAAACTAAATTAATGTGTGAAAATGTGTGTTTTTGGATGTGCGTGCGTGTGTGTGACCATAATATGGTCAGTGTAACTGAGGGGTACAATTCCCTGACTGTATTACTAGATATGATACTTACTACCACTACCTTTGTACTTAATATTCGGCCACCCAGTACACGGCATAAATATATTATCATAAACACTCTCACGTAGATGAAACGGATCCAACACAAATGTACGAAGTCGAAGTATGCGTTTATTACTACACAGCAATGGTGTGTAGAGCAAGCACTTAATCACTTAATTACATTTATGAATTGAAATAGTATGCACTTTTATGGCAAAGAGTATTCGTCGGTATATCAATAGAGAATGTCCAATCTCTGATGGCGCAGGTGGTAAATATACGACCTGGAATAGTTAAGGAATAACAGCAATGATACTTTAATGATTATAAGACTGGATACACTAAGGGGGGGGTTAATCCGGTCGCTTGTAAGCCGACAGGAGTAGGAGGGGGGGGGGGGGTAGAATCCGGCTGCCTCGTCCGGCCAAGGGTATCCCAGGTGAACCCACTGTAGTGCCGTTCAATGCGCCGGCGATCCTTGGACCACAGATGAAAGCAGGTGGACTCTTTGTGGGCCGGCTCTCTCCGGTCCACGGGGGAGAGACGTGAAGCGACCTCGTCTTGCAGAGCGTCTCCTCACCTTGCGTCCTCTCCAGGGGGGGGGGGTTCCAACACACGGCAGTGTCGGGGGTCTTTATCCATGGAATAATCAAAGTATACAAAGCATAATCCGTGCCTGGGAAGGCGGGCTGTCGTCGGTAGAATAATCCGGTATACAGGTCCACTCGCTCGTCGGCTCTGGGGCTCCTCGGGTGCAGCTTCACATGGGGTCAACCACCCTGGGTAAGCAGCCAGTTCTCTGCCCGAAACGATGGGGTACTGACTACGGTAGTATTCTCACCGCACGAAGCACTATATATTAACAGACTATTATTAGCTTAATAGACTACGTCCAACTCGACGATATAGTGCCAAATATGACTATTCAAATATTAATATACACGATGTCTCAATACCGATGGTAGGCGAACTTGGCCTTACTCCCACACGTGGCGTCGCGGGGAGGCTTTACGTCTGTGACTCTATTGGAGGGTAAGAAACTGGACTGAAAAGGAAGTCCTACTTTAGTAGCGCAGTATATATACGCACTATGAACAAATAGTCCCATTAGTGGTGCGGTAGCCAGATTCCTACGCGGAACTAGGACTTGTTCGTACATGTAGAGCGGTACGTTTGAACTGGGTCTGAGGGGTATGGCAGCCTGGCACCAAGGTCTCGACCAATAGTAGAATGGAGACTATTATGGGATGTTCAGTAGGCTAGAATGGATATTCAATGCATATTGTACAAGGAATATACAAGGGATATCAAGGAATATTAGAGAATATACAAATACAATTAAATATATATATATAAATAAATATATATATTCGGTTTAATCTGGCCCTTCACAACAGCCACCCCCTGATTGGTCCCAGACCTAATCAGTTAAACAGAGACAGATTAATCGCGTTGTCTATTTACACATAAGGGTTTGCTGTAGGGGTCAGTCAACTTCACAAAGTCATAGGGTTGTAGGGTCATGGTCATCATCGATTGTGTCTGGGAGTCGAGGCAGTTCTATGAGCCTCGCCACGGGACGGGTGTAAGTGCGACCCTGGACGAGCACTTCAGCTGCTCGGACCTTGCCGTCGGCACCGGTGATCACTTTGCTTACGCGGCCGGCCGGCCACATAGCTCTGGGCAGTGATTGATCAATAATCATGACGACTGTTCCTTCTGTCAAATTGTCTCTCTCCTTTACCCACTTCTGGCGGGTCTGTAGAGACGGTAGGTAGTGCAGTAGGAAACTGTTCCAAAACTTGTCGGCTAATACTTGGCTGTACCTCCACATTCGTCGGCCGTTCGCTTCTTCAGGCCGGTACATTGTCTGGGGTAATGCAGGATCTAACCGCCCCATCAGGAGTGTGTTGGGGGTAACTGGGTCGATATCCGCCACATCACTGGAGACATATCCGAGGGGCTTCGAGTTAAGTACTCCCTCAATCTCCGTGAGGACTGTCATTAGGACTTCTTCCGCCACAGTCTGGGCCCCAAGTACTGCGTACAGGGCTGTCTTTATGGAGCGCACTTCTCGTTCCCAAGTGCCACCGAAGTGGGGTGCGTTTGGGGGGTTGAATTGGAAATCAACCTGTGCTGGAGCGAGGTGGGTCTTAAGTTCTGGGCCCATAGCTTGGAAGCTCTCTCTCAGCTCTCTTTCGCCGACTTTGAAGTTTGTCCCATGATCGGACAATAGGGTAGACGGTCTTCCTTTCCGTGATGTGAATCTTCGGAAGGCCATAAGGAATGAGTCTGTGCTCATGGTCGGGAGAAGCTCGATGTGTATCGCTCTGGTGGTCATGCATTTGAATACAATACCCCACCGCTTCTCGGTTCCTCTTCCTTTCTTTATGTGCAGCGGGCCAAAGCAGTCCATACCCGTTGAGTGGAATGGCTTGTCACCGATTCGGAGGCGACATGGAGGAAGGTCAGCCATCCTTGGTATGCTGGGCTGCGCGCGCCACTTGCGGCAGTCTAGACATGTTCGCTGGAAGCGTCGTACCGCCTCTCTTCCTTGTAGGATCCAGTAACGACGTCTGATTTCCGCGAAGACTCTTTCTGCTCCTGCGTGATGTACATCCTCATCGTATTTCTTTATAATCAGCTCTGTGACCTTGTGTCGGCTGTTCAATACGATCGGGTATTTAATGTCATCCGGTAGATTGGGGGCTCTGCGTAGGCGACCACCCACTCTGATGAGGGTATGAGCGTCGCTCTCGGGGGCCAGATGAATTAATCTGCTGTCGGATGGGACGGGCTTTCCTCCCTGTAGACAGGCCAATTCATCGGGGAATGAGTCTCTCTGGGCTCGCTGCAGTAGAAGCAATTCTGCTTCCTCGTAGTTAGCTGCTGACATATCAGCGGGGGACTTGCACTCCGGGTGGTACCGCAGGAATGTTCTTTGTTGTGCACTCTCTATGGACGTGCAATCGTCTATGTTAGGGTCGGTGGAGGCTACGGTGCTCAATCCACAGAACACAGACTTCTTATTTTCCACCTCCTCTGGACTTGCTTCCCTCGGGATAGGCATGGGCCACTGTCCTTCCGGGAGTCTTAGGAATGCGGGGCCGTCACTGTAGACATTGCGACGGGTGAGGTCATCCAGGGGCATCCCCCGGGTGATGACGTCAGCTGGGTTCTGTTTTGTATCAACGTAGCGCCACTCTGTTTCTCCGGTTAACTCTTCGGTTAAGTCTTGAATCTCGGTGACTCTGACTCCCACGAAGACTTTGTACTTGCATGAGTCCGATTTGATCCAGGCGAGTACCGTCGTGGAATCTGACCACAGGATTGTTCTAGACACCGGTATGGTGAGCTCACGTTGGATGAGCGTGGCTAGGTGCGCTCCGGCTAGGGCTGCGCAGAGCTCTAGACGTGGGATGGATTGTTGCTTGCGTGGGGCTATTCTCGAGCGGGCGAGGACAAATGCTGTGTAGATCTCTCCCCCCTGGTCTTGGGCCCGCAAGTAGGCTACTGATCCGTATGCGACCTCTGAGTCGTCACTGAAGACGTGTAAGTCCATTTTACATGTCTCTGGCCTCACCGTGGGTGGGAAGTAGCTTCGGCGCATATTAACGCCTGGGAGTGAGTGGAGCTCCATCTCCCACTCTCTCCAGGTGGATGCAAGGTGTGCGGGAATGGGGTCGTCCCAGCCCTGGTCCTTGTCCCACAATGCTCGTACAATCATTTTTGCCCTGGTGGTGTACGGTAGAATACATCCTAGCGGGTCATATTGTCGGGCGAGTGTTGTGTACACACTCCGTCTGGTGGTCGGCGCCGCCGCCGGCCTTCCCTGCTCCGTAGTCAGGGGCTTGTGTCTGTAGTGAAGCGAATCTGTTTTGAATCGCCACACCAATCCCAGGGTCATCTCCTGGGCTTCTCCCGGGATTGTAGCCATCCAGGTCTCGCTGCTGGCTGCCTTGTCCTCGGAGGAGAGGCTGCGCAGTACTTGCGGATCGCTGCTGGCCCACTGCCTGAGATCAAAGCCGCCTTTGATCAATGAGGCGCGGAGTTTAATCAGGAGAGCCTCGGCTTCTTCCTGGGTTGAAAGGCTTTGTAGACAGTTGTCTACGTAGAAGCTGTTCTTTACGCTGTGTCGGACCTCTTCGTCCGCTGCTGGGTCCTCTGCTACATGTTTCTGTAGTGCAAATGTAGCACAGCAGGGGCTGCACGTCGTTCCGAAGGGGAGGACTTCCCATTGGTAGATGGCTGGGTGCTCATCTCCTGGCTTCTCTCTCCATAGGAACCGTAACAGGGGCTTGTCCGCCTCTACTAATCTCACCTGCAGGAACATTCCTTTAATGTCCCCGCTGATGGCCACCTTTTCCTGGCGGAAGCGGAGTAGAACGCCGAGTAGGGAGGGGCCGAGTGTGGGACCGGGCAGTAACTCTTTATTTAGATTTTGGGATCCGATCTGGTAGCTGCAGTTAAATACTATGCGGTCTTTACCGTTGTGATGGACCTTGTGGTGGGGCACGTACCACGATTCAGTGGTCTGGTCAGCCTCTTTAATGTCCATCTTTGTGACGTGTCCCGCTGTGATGAGTTTCTCAATCTCAGCGCGGTATACACTCTCTTGGGCGGGGTCCTTGGCTAAGCGCCGCTCCGTGTTCAGCAGGTACCGTTCTGTGGCGTCTGTCTTGGCGTGGAAAGTAGGCATTCCTTCTCGCCGCAGGAGTGGCGTGGCGTATCTCAACACGCCGTTGACCGGGACTCTCTTGGTCCCTGTCTCGAGGAGGTGAATGGCGTAAATGTCATCTTTAGAGCGAATGTCTTTCTTTCCGTTCTTAAAGGGCATTTGTTCCAAGGTCCATAGCCGCTCTACGTGTTGCAGGAGTGCGGTTTCTCCCTCTGTGACTCGGGAGTGGAGACATCTAGTGGCTGTACTTCGGTTGAGAGATTTGGCGAGCGGGCCTTGGAGAGTCCATCCCAAACGGGTCTCGACTGCTGCAGGACAGCCTCGGGGTCCGGTATGAACCCGGTCTATCGGGACAATGAGGTCTGCATGGTCGGAGCCTATCAACAGGGTCGGCATAGCATTGTCTATGAGCGGGATCGGTAACTTGCGCAGATGTGCATATTTCTCCATCAGCTTGGCGACGGGGTATGTGTACCGCGACAGTCCTATTTCTTGGCTGGTGAAAGCGTCTGTAATCTGGTACCGTCGCTCAGGCTGGCCGCTTGCTGCGATAGAGAATGAGACATTCTCGCCCTTTATCGTCTTCAAATCTCGTCTTATTGTCCGAATTGTCATTTGGGTTTCGCTTCCCCGCAGCCCTAGCTGGGCCGCAGCGGAGGCGAGCAGCAGGGTCTTCTCTGACCCGTCATCGAGGACGGCGTAAGTGTCCAGGACTTTATTCTGGTAGCTTAGTGTCACACGCACTACTTTTAGGAGTACTCGGGCTCCACTGCTGCTGGCGGGATCGATGTACATGACGCTCGCTTTGCGGCTGGATGGTGCAGGTGAAGGGCGCCGTCTGTTACTGTCGTGAAGTATGTCCAGATGGGCTCCATCGCACTTGGTGCACCTTTTCTTTAAGCGGCATTCGGCTGCCATGTGTGAGCGCGCACAGCGAAAACAGCGCTTGTTGGACTTTATCCATTGACTTGCTTCCTCCGCGTTCAGCTTGGGGAAGGAGTCACATTGCGCTAGCCAGTGTTCTTTCTCACAGTAGGGGCACACTATCTTCCACTTCTCCGTTCTGGAGGGGGTACTGTGGCTCCTGCTGCTCGGTACTGACTCCGATTGGTGCATCACGGTCACCGATCTTCTTCCATCATTTAGTCGTCTGGTTCCTTCTCTGGAGCCAGGGGTGCTCCGTCCGAATGTATCTAGCCGTAGGCTGCTGACTTCTCTCGCCAGGAAGTCTGCTAGATCGAGGAAGTTCGGTTCGGGGCCATTCGGGTCTCTGTGGTCCCTCTGCCGCCTAAAGCGCTCCTGACGAGCGGGCGGCAGCTTCTCCAGAATCCTTTCCACATTTGAGTTGGCGTAAAGTTCATGCCTCCCCTTCTCTCTTTGCGCTCCCAACATCCCTACCAGGGACTGCACTCTGATGGACAGGTCGTCCAGTGCTCGATTGTCTATTGCTGGGGGTAAGCGGTCGATGTGTCGGATCTCCTGGATCACGTAATCCCATATGCGCCCATACCTCTGGTCCAATGCTACCAGCGCTGCTGTGTATGGGGTGGTGGAAGTCGCGTAGGCGAGCGCTATATTATGTGCGCGGGGTACCTTTAAGTGCTTCAGTAGGATGGCGTATTTGTGGCGTTCATCCAATACATCCACCAACATGGTCTCCAGACACATGCGGAGTTCTGTATACTGGGCCCGGTTCTCTTGGGTGAAGTCGGGTACCATAGGCGTGCCAATGTATGACGCTGACTGTGGATACATCGGCGAGCGTTGGGGGAGAGGCCTCCTAGGCGAGTCTCCTCCCGCTCCTTGGTATGGGCTGGTACCGGCAGTGTACCATGGCCCGCTTGTCCAGGTGCTGTTCCTCGGTGCGGGTCGTGCGTCGTGCTCACCCGTGTATAGAGTCGGGGGTCTGTAGCGCAGCTCCGCGGGAGTATAGCCTGGGCTGTACCGGACCTCCTGGTCCGGTAGAGTACTGTGCTGTCTTCGGGCGTGGTTCTCCTCCTCTTCCTCTTCGTCTTCAGTTAGGTCATCCAGTGCTTGTAGTCTCTGGTTTAGCCTCTCCACAGGATATGCTGCTCCTTCCCGGTTGCTAGGTCTCGCTTGGACCGGTGGGGGGAGGTGGTCTGTGGGGGGTATAGACCTCGTCTGTTGGTCAAGTTCAGGGTTGTTTACTCGGCTAGGGGATGCCGCCCTGGAGGTGTGTCTAGACGAGTTCCTGGAGCCTCTGGCGGAGGGAGAGGGTGTTGTCCGTCTGATCAGCTGTTCTATTAGTTGCGACTGCTGTCTGTCGCGCGCTGCGTCCCGTTGAGCACCGGCTCGTTCTCGGGCCACATTCTCTTCCATCTGAATGCGTCTTATTTCTAGACGTATCTGCTCGTGTTCGCTTCGCTGCTGGATCTGCAGTCGGTCGCGTTCAGCAGCGGCGTTCAGGCTGATGAGGAAGGCCTGCTGTAGGGTCCTCTCTGCCTCGCTGGGAGAAGGCGGTTGTATAGGGGAGCCTTCCCTCGGGGTACTCCTTGCGGAGCCTTGGAGCTCTATCTCCACGGTGCTCTCCCCGTCTTCTTCCGTGCCGAGTTCTCTCTCGGTAGCGTTGTATTCCTCCCGGGACTCATCGGGGACTACTTCTTCAGTACTGGCGGGGTGTGAAGTCATGTCTGGTTCCCACTGGTCCCCACCGTGAACTTGGTCAGTTACATTAGAGCCCGTAGGGGCCTCTATGGTCGGGGTAGTCTGGGCGTTGGGGTTAGACATACTTTTACTTTCTAGTTTTACCGCGTTTACTGTTAGTAGAAGACTAGGTTGTTGACTGACAGCGTAAGCCTCTAAGTACTGAGGGAGCCGTCGTTCGCGCTGCGGGCGTTGGTTAGGAGGATCGTTTCGTGGAGTGTTCATCATAGGCCATTTCAATATTAATAACACTATATTAATATTACACTAATTACCATCCGGCTCGAAGGACCAATTGTAACTGAGGGGTACAATTCCCTGACTGTATTACTAGATATGATACTTACTACCACTACCTTTGTACTTAATATTCGGCCACCCAGTACACGGCATAAATATATTATCATAAACACTCTCACGTAGATGAAACGGATCCAACACAAATGTACGAAGTCGAAGTATGCGTTTATTACTACACAGCAATGGTGTGTAGAGCAAGCACTTAATCACTTAATTACATTTATGAATTGAAATAGTATGCACTTTTATGGCAAAGAGTATTCGTCGGTATATCAATAGAGAATGTCCAATCTCTGATGGCGCAGGTGGTAAATATACGACCTGGAATAGTTAAGGAATAACAGCAATGATACTTTAATGATTATAAGACTGGATACACTAAGGGGGGGGTTAATCCGGTCGCTTGTAAGCCGACAGGAGTAGGAGGGGGGGGGGGGGGTAGAATCCGGCTGCCTCGTCCGGCCAAGGGTATCCCAGGTGAACCCACTGTAGTGCCGTTCAATGCGCCGGCGATCCTTGGACCACAGATGAAAGCAGGTGGACTCTTTGTGGGCCGGCTCTCTCCGGTCCACGGGGGAGAGACGTGAAGCGACCTCGTCTTGCAGAGCGTCTCCTCACCTTGCGTCCTCTCCAGGGGGGGGGGGTTCCAACACACGGCAGTGTCGGGGGTCTTTATCCATGGAATAATCAAAGTATACAAAGCATAATCCGTGCCTGGGAAGGCGGGCTGTCGTCGGTAGAATAATCCGGTATACAGGTCCACTCGCTCGTCGGCTCTGGGGCTCCTCGGGTGCAGCTTCACATGGGGTCAACCACCCTGGGTAAGCAGCCAGTTCTCTGCCCGAAACGATGGGGTACTGACTACGGTAGTATTCTCACCGCACGAAGCACTATATATTAACAGACTATTATTAGCTTAATAGACTACGTCCAACTCGACGATATAGTGCCAAATATGACTATTCAAATATTAATATACACGATGTCTCAATACCGATGGTAGGCGAACTTGGCCTTACTCCCACACGTGGCGTCGCGGGGAGGCTTTACGTCTGTGACTCTATTGGAGGGTAAGAAACTGGACTGAAAAGGAAGTCCTACTTTAGTAGCGCAGTATATATACGCACCAGCGTTTCCGTTAGCCGGTAATTACCGGTTTTTGACCGGCAAAATATGTTGAAGTCCGAATATTTAAATATCTCCGGTCATAATGTCCGGTGAAAATAATTTCTCTAAGCACAATTTTATTATTTGAATTGTATTAAAATAGGCTCAAATTAAATAGCCTATGCGATGAACAAAACAATCATTACATGTTGCTTCACGCTGATAAAGCGCGGATGGCGCCGCTCGGATGTGAATCTTTTTTTCTTTCTTTTTTTGAGCCTGTCTGTCTGCCCACCACAGAGACCGCTGATGCCGTGGTGAAAGAAAACAGAAACAGAAATGTCGAGCGTTCAGGCCCGAGTGGAAAGTTTAATTCTCCTGGCTGAGGTGCGACATTATATCCACATTTTCCAGTTCACTGATCCAGCCAGGGTTACCAGTGACACAGTTCATTCTGGAACCTCAGATCCCCGCTGATCATGAGGTTCTACAGTATCGCGTTGGATCCATACACGTATCGATTTTTTCGAATGGTGATCAGGAATTGGAATATACCAGTTGGATACCATCTGATGTCAGGTAAGGACTCTATGTTATCAGTGTTAGGATAATCAGAGTAAGTTTGATGAAGTTATAAGCTGTTTTGTGAAATGTCTTCTTGTTTCGGTTTCACTAAAAGTCCGAGAGGAAATCAACAGGGCGATTATCCGCGCGCGGCCGTAATGTGCTTGCGTGCACGTATAATATTGATCATCTAGCGTTTATTTGAAAACGATTCATAAAAAGGCCGACGAATATCAACGTTGTGGAATATTCCACTAAAAGACTATTTTCATAGAATGCTCCAGAAAGAGCTGTTTTTTATCTGAAAACGGGGGCTTTTCTAACTGCTCTGAAACGGCAACGACGCGATAAACAGCCTTGACAGCACCGACTGGAAAATAGTCTTTGATAATGCGATGGGCAGATTAGACACATAGCCATAATTTAAAACATAGATTAGGCGATATTAACGTTAACATTGGCGCCGATGGTGGCATTCAGCCGGTAAAAAGGAAAACCAGGCTGACCGGCATTTCTCGAATATGTCCGGGGATAGAAATCTTGCAGGACATCCAGACCGGCACGAATATGTTCTAACGGAAACGCTGATACGCACTATGAACAAATAGTCCCATTAGTGGTGCGGTAGCCAGATTCCTACGCGGAACTAGGACTTGTTCGTACATGTAGAGCGGTACGTTTGAACTGGGTCTGAGGGGTATGGCAGCCTGGCACCAAGGTCTCGACCAATAGTAGAATGGAGACTATTATGGGATGTTCAGTAGGCTAGAATGGATATTCAATGCATATTGTACAAGGAATATACAAGGGATATCAAGGAATATTAGAGAATATACAAATACAATTAAATATATATATATAAATAAATATATATATTCGGTTTAATCTGGCCCTTCACAACAGTCAGCGTACACCCATTCTGAAGCATTAGGATCCCAGGAGCATCTGACAGTTAAAATATTTTTTGTCCATCACAGAAAACCAAAGATTTTGAGCCTTTGAGGGTTGATTTGGGGGAAATCAACCCCCAAATATAGCCTAGGTAACAGTGACAAGGTCACTCAACTCTCTCTAGCGTTTATCTTTACAAGTTAAGGCTAAGCTCACACTGCAGGCAGAGGTGGTCAGAATCAGTTTTTTTTCATTACAGTGTGAACAGCAAACTGTGTGAACTTTTCAATTCAGATTTGGGCCACTTTCATACGTGGTCCTCAATCACATACAGATGAGATTTCTTGCTATGCAATCTCAGTCTGAACAGAACAGTCATATCAGAATTCATGACACTTTTACGTCACTCTAGATTGACATTCATCACAATTCTGTGGCGGGAGTCACAACAAACATGGAAGACAGCTGTGATGGAGGTGGTCAGTGGAGGGCCAGTGAGGTGTTTAGCTTATAAGTATTTGGGGTGATACTTCTGTTCAAGCAAAACTTGAGGGAACGTATCATAACCGGTCTGTGTTTACGTTGTTTCATGTACAATTGGCCAGTTTGTGATGCACACTAAATAATCTGAAACGCTTTCATGTCAACTCTGTGAATAAATACATAATTGTTAATGCCGTAATTCCTCTAATAGTAACCGGGTCTCAAATACAAGGCGGTCTCTATTAATGGCCGGGTGCGCTCTTGAGCTAAGCAATTATAAGTCGGCCTCCTAATACAAGCCGGGTTACTAATATACTGAGCTGCATACTGAGCTAGTTACTTGATTTCTCTTTGAAAACGTTGAAATGACCAGTGACCACCTGTAATTGCACTGTTTACTATTTCATACAGTACTTGGTTTCAATAAATGAACCCAGTACATTTTACTGGGTTCAAACTGACACAAAATGTTGATTTATTCATTATGATCCGTTTGAAAATTTGAAATATAGGCCTCCCTCTTATACAGGCCTCCTCCTAATACAAGCCTGGTACCCGCTACAGTTGAAACAAATACAAGCCGGGGTTACTATTAGAGGAATTACGGTAATACTTGTTTGTTGTATACTGCACTGCACTTAAGCATTCATGAAAATGTTAATAAAGTATTTTTGTAGATTTGTCCTCAATGGGATCTTTTTGCAACAAGAGTGTTGTGGGTTCTCTCTACCTGCTTCATGTACTATTCCATTTGGAATCACCTGATCTGTGCATCAGTATTGTGTATCCTAAACCTGGGTACAACAGTTAAGACTATCTCATTTAATTGTGATTATCTCTCCCAATACAGACACACAAGAGGTCCATAGTACTTGTGAAATTGCATTTCAAAGTGATTTAGGTGCAGGTGCCTGATTCTGAACTTGATCCAGGGGCTGTCTTTAAGTTGGGAAGGGATTGGATTCAGATCCAGGCTACCACCAGGCAACTATATCTGAGCTTAAAAATACACGTTCTCCTTTTGATTCTTGTATCCAATTTACCATTGGAAATAACTCCAATTGACAAGGGGCTTGACAACAGTCATTACAAAGGGCTGGGATTATGTGAGCCATACAACATGCTGCCGACTGATGGAATCTCTATAGCAATACGATTCAGGCTTCCAGAAAAGGGTGGCTGATGGCTATTAATCTGTCTGGATGCCAAACACACCCAAATGCTTCAGCAGCAGGCAATTCCCCATGCAGCCATTACGTTGAAAATACTAAGACTTGGCCAACTCAGGAGCCACATTGACAAAACGTGTTTTTTAAAGAGCCACTTTACAGAAACACCCTCAAGGGAGCACCTCAACCAAACCAACATCAGGCTACCAATAGGTGATTTAAGCTATGAAAAAGCTTCATCTGATGTACTGCATGCTGTAGTACCAGACTACCAGTAGGCTACTGAAATGTATTACCGTTACCATGGCAACCTTAACTATTGATACAAATGGCAAAATCACAAGCAGTGTATTATTATTGTTATTACTGGTTTCCCCTGGCAATTAAAATGCCTCAAGTGCCCCTGTAGTATCAGCACAAAGTCCACGTATGTAGTAAATTCCAAAATAACTGTAGTAAAGTCCATAACCAAATAGAATAATGTATACACTATGTATTAGGCTACAGACAGCCTGATCACCACCAAGTCCATAGATTTTCTCTTCCCCGGTCGGGTGGGAGAGACAGAGAGAGGAAACAACACAGACACACACTCTCTGAGAGAGAGAGAGAGAGAGAGAGAGAGAGAGAGAGAGAGAGAGAGAGAGAGAGAGAGAGAGAGAGAACTGTGTAAACAGAGCTGCGTGTGAGATAACCAAGTCCCCTTCTCTCTCTCAGTGCTCCCGTCTCTCTCTCTCTCTCTCTCTCTCTCTCTCTCTCTAAACAAACAAACAAACGCTGCTCTCTCTATCTCTCTCTCCCTCGCAGAGTGCAGTCGAGGTGTCGGGTAACACTTTCTGCCTCGCTGTTTGAGGACGTTTTCCACTCGCTCTGCTATCGCTGTGTGGGCTGCCTAGGTTGTGGGCGGGCATTGGCTCCAACCACAGAGCCAATCGGATCACTATCCGCTCCATCCTCGCATTGTGACGTCACGTTGCGAGTCAAATTAGGACTACGGGTGGAAATTAGCCCTGTGCTATTCCCGGCATATTTACGTCCTTATCATGCTGTGATGTTATGCATACACATGTAAATGATGTTCATTAATTTGCATTGTCCTTAATAAATCTTAAATCAGAATGACCTAATTAAATCGAGCAGGAAATGGTCGGACCTGAATGAGAGCAATCCGCCAATATGGTATTTAGAGACACAGACACATTGATACTAACTACTAGGGGTGCACCGATATGAAAATTGGCCACCGATACCGATACCGATTGTTCAACTAACACAATCGGCCGATACCGATACCGATAATTGTGGCAAAAAAATAAGTTTTTTTTAATTTTTTTTTGATATTTTTTTTAATTTTTTTTTTTAATTTTAATTTTTTTTTTTAATGAAACTACTGTATATTTGTATGTGTGTTTGTATTTGTAGGCCTCTTTACTTACTTAAAAAAGGAAACATCAAGAAATATGTTTATGGTATCACTGATCCCTCTCCCAGTATCGTCTGGCGGCCTGCAGAGGGATACTATTTTCTCAACCAGAGCTTTCAACCAATGCAATGGAACCATTCTGGCGGCCTGCAGCGGGATACTATTCTCTCAACCAGAGCTTTCAACCAATGCAATGGAACCATTTTGATTGACAGTCGATTCGGCCAATTACGCCACACCGCTAGCACCCACCTCCTGCTTACCACCAAGCGTTTATTCATTTTTCTACTTCGGGGCATGCCGCCATTGATCTGCTTGCGAGAATGCGAGTCAAACTCAGAACCACAACAACAGTGCCCGCCGACCAGCGCGCTCCACAGGATGGCCAAACGAGACACAATGATTTTACTGCAACAAATGTTATAATAAAACAAAGCCTTTCTATACATTTGTCTGGTTGAAAACTTTATTAACAGATTGCAGAATGTGTAGTTGGGTACGGAATGAGCAACGGAATGTAACCGAGCTATGCACGGCTTGCTTGCTATCTTCGGGTAAATACTATGCTGATGTAATTGAACGTGTAACTAACTATAATAACGTTAATGCCACAAAACGAATGTTTGTGTCATTTTAACAGCAGATACTTTCTTAAATGCCATCCTCCCGACAGAGCGGTGTTGATGGGGAGCTCTGATGGATTCGCTTGGTTGTGTTATTACTATGCATTGAACAGCTAACCGAAAGCTAGGGTTAACTAATGTTAAAGGTTTAGCCATAACGTTACGTTGGCTAAAGTTGGGGCTATTCTTAATCCAGTAATAATGGCTGCAGACCTGCAAGCAAAGTACAGCAAGTTGGCAAAGGAGTATTCCAACGTAAATCACATTTTCACCAGTAACGTTAGTCTTCTGCCTCCCGGCTATGAACGGACTCGGAGTAATGCCTTGCTGCTATGGGTAATAATAATATGCTGATGTTATTGTCCGTGTAACACTAACTATATAACGTTAATGCCACAAAACGAATGCCTTGTTAATCATAAATAGTAACTTTGATGCAGTAGCTTGTGTGTGTGTGGGGCGGACGGCGGGCGTTGTGCAGGTGGGTCGCAAGTGAACTTTTTTTTTTTTTGCCTTTTGACGCTACACAAATGGATGGCTAGTTATCGGCGACTGCTATCGGCACATTTGAGCTTATCGGCCGATAGGCCGATAGCAGTCAACAAGGCACTTATCGGCCGATACCGATACCCGACCGATATATCGGTGCACCCCTACTAACTACTATTACTATAATACAATGCTAGACACTGAAAAAAGCCATTTATAATGCATGTCACCTTTCATTTCTTTGATCGCTCAAATGTATGCTCTAGTCTAGTAGATTTTGTGTTTTGAGCACAAAGTTCATCATAGATCTAGCCTCTTTATTTTGCTCTCAAAGTGCCTGTGGGAAACACTGGCTGAAGTATTCGAAAATAATTTAAGCCAATCTCCCTTTCTGTGTGTGTGCGTCTTTGGAAATACCAGATGACATCAGAGGAGTTTGATAGTATTTACTGAGGATTGCCAGATAATGTTGATATTTAAACATTAAAAAGATTATAATACAAAATAAATGTATACATACATTTTGTATTTTTCATGCAACATAAAAAGATTGTTGTAGGAACAGTTTGGGAGAGGGAGGTAGGGAGGGGTTTTAGATTGTGTGTTGTGAAGTTTAGACTTCAGAGAGAGTAAAGTACAGAAAAAAGGTACCGTTGGGTTAGGGCTGGGCGATTAACCAATTTTCGATTAATTCGAATTAATTATCTAGGACGATTTTGAAAAATTTCAATTGATAAAAAAAAGAAAAAAATTAGATTCACCTTTTATTTTACAAAACGTGATGTTTGGTGAAAGTTAGATTTGCACTTTATTAATCCCAATAGGGACATTCATTCTTGTTTGATCAAGAGTAACCTTTTATATATATATTAGGGGTGTAATGGTACGTGTATTCGTCCCGCGAATTTACGGTACGGCCATCACGGTGCGGTACGCGCACCCATGCGACGAATACGCCCCACAGCGCAAACACACCCACATGCAGGCACTCGCAAGGTCCGTGCGAGAACAGCGCACGTGGCCGGGCACACCGAGTCAGACTTCAGAGCGGCGAAAGTGCACGGAGGAGGCACATTTACATTGGAACAGCTGCAGTCATTACAAAGTTTTCTTTCATTTTCTTGTTCGCCCAATAACATTAACCAAATGAAACCAATGGAAAGAAACACACACACGCGCGCACCAACAAACACATCAACATTCTCCCCCGCCGGACTCACAGGCAGAATCAAATAAAAAGAAGAACCTACTTTTCCAGACAGATCATCTGAGCTCCACTGTGTTTAAATCCAAATAATCCTCTGCCATTGTTGTAATATGTCATCTGTTCTCTAGTATTCAGTCTCGTCGTGAAGTAAAATTATCTCTGGAAGTGAAAGTGAAACTTAGCAAGGATAAGTTTAAAGGGGCAGTAAGCAAGTGGATGCCTGAACACAGAATGACACCAGTATCACTAATTACCATGGCAAGCCTATAGAAAATTATTCTATTTAATAATAATAATTATAATAATTAGCATAAATATAATATATACATAAAAAAACTAATCGGTCGAAAGGGGCCGTAGTCGACTGGCCAACCTCTTAGTCGAATATAATAATAAAAGAAGATTTTTTTTTTTTTTTTTTTATCATTCTTTCCAAAAGAAAATAGGCCTAGAAGCGTGGCTAACGCTAATGGCACGCATACCAGAGGCTAACTGCCTATGAAAACAGGCACAGAGGCACTGAAAGAGGATTTCAGTGGGGCGGCGTGGCTCAGGGGTAGAGCGGGGCGTCCAATGATCGAAGGGTTGGTTGTTCGAATCCCGCTCAAGCCCATGTCCATCCCATTGCCGTTGTGTCCTTGGGCAAGACACTTAACCTACTTGCCTCGTATGAATGTGTATGCATGTGAATGAATGTTGGTGGTGGTCGGAGGGGCCGTAGGCGTTGATTATTCGCCACGCTTCCGTGAGTCTGCCTCAGGGCAGCTCTGGCTGCAATTGTAGCTTACCACCACCGGTATGACTGTGTATGAACGAATAATGGACTCTGTGAAGCGCTCTGAGTCAGAGCAACAGTCAGTCAGAGAAGAGCGCTATATAAATCCAATCCATTATTATTATTATTATTATTTCACCCATCTAATGAACACACTAGACTAGACAAATATCAAGATGTATCCATCAGTGGACCAATTGCATGCTTTTGCAGAGGACAAGAAGCCTTCAGTCGACTCCTTCAGACATTAAACTTTAAAAATATTATACTTTTTTTTTTTTTTTTTTTTTTTTTTTAAGTCGACCAATAGTCGACTAACAGCAAATTTTGGCCAATCCTAGTCGACCATCCAAATCCTTAGTCGGGGACAGCCCTAATATATATATATATTATAAGTGAAGATTGGTGAAAGTTAGGTTTGCACTTCAATCCCAATAGGGAAATTCATCTTGGTTTGATAATTTTTTTTTGTCAAATAAAAACAAAGGTTATTTGAATGATTTCCTAGACGTTTTCTAGTTTTCAAGAGAAAAAAATCGATTAAAATCGGAAATCGGTGTGTCACATGCTTTCCTCCGACGTACACGTCCAGCCAGCCGGCAGCCAGCCTGGCAGCGCAGATTCTCACCGGGAGAGTGTAACGTGTGGAAGGTCATACTACCTCCCTCCAGATCCTACCCTCGCTGTGCAGGCGCCCCGACCGAACTGTAGGGGTCGCTGTCCACAACGCCCAGGACCCACCCATCAGCTTTCCCACCCCTAACACTGCCAATTGTGTTAGTATGAACGACCAGCCAAGCTGATAGCAACGCCGAGAGCTGGACTCGAACCCAGCGTCTCCAGCGTTGATAGCGAGCGCCTTGCCCACTACACCACCTAGCCGCCCTGCTCAGTGTTTTCTTAGAGGGCTGAACTAAAGCCTCCGTCATGTTCCGAACCATTCCCGGTGTGAACACGCCGGCCGGTTCGAGATTACGTTCGGGAACCGGCTCCGACATGGAGCCCGGCCGGTGTGAAAGGCCTACAAGTCTGGTGGGTAGGGCTGGGCGATATGACGATATTATATAAATATCGGGTACAGTTAATTAACGATACACTTTTTCAACGTATCGTGGATATCGTGATGTTTTGCCCAAGAGGATTGTGTCGCGTCAATCTGTCCACACGTTACTCGTTCATATCTCAGCCCGTGCTGAGATATGCCCATTCCGCGGTCTGTTAATAAAGTTTTCAATCAGACAGATGTATGGAAAGGCTTTTATTATAACATTCGTTGTAGTAAAATCATTATGCCTCATTTAGTCATCCTGTTTAGCACTGGTCTCCTACTCGACGGCCGCGGGGAGCTAACGTTAGTAGCCTTGTTGACGTTGTTCAGCCACAGGACATTCAGGAAGTAAAAAGCTAGGAGCTTGCCGATTGGTGCTAAGAACAGCAGGGCGGGTGCAAGCGCTGTGACGTAATTGGCAGACTCGACTGTCAATCAAAATTATATGTTTCCGTCAGAATGAATGAGTGAAGACTTTGTTAAAGGGTTGCAGAATGGGTACAATACAGTACAGGAGGATGAAGACCAGAAAAAGACTTTCGACTTTTTTACATAAGGGTCCTCCATTTTCAATTCATCAAAACATTTAGAGACATACATATATACAGTAGTTTCATTAAAATGCTATTTATTGATTGATTGATTGATTGATTTAAAACTTTATTAACATATTGCAGAATGGGTACAGTACAGCTCAATACATACAATTGTTAAGGGGATGCAGACCAGAGAAAGACTTTAGTCTTGTTTACATCAGGGTCCCCCATTTTCAATTCATCATATTTCATATCTAAATCATATAATATCTCATTGCTAAATATATGCAATATATAATCTAATAATCTAAATCTAATATATAATATAAAAATGCTAAAAATTGGTATTTTATTTTGTCTTTAATGTTAGCTTGCAAAATCAAATACTGTCTTGGTAAGCCTCATAATGAATTGTTTGGGGTAAAAAAGAAAAACATCGTGATGTGTATCGTGTATCGCCGAAAGGTCAGAAAATATCGTGATATCATATTTAGGCCATATCGCCCAGCCCTACTGGTGGGGACTATGTTGTTGAAAGCTGAACTATAGTCAATGAACAGCAATCTCACATAGCCCCCGTTCTGACTGTCAAGATGGGAAAGGGTGTTGTGCAGTACCTGGGAGACCGCGTCGTCAGTGGACCTGTTTGTAGGTATCCCTGTTTGTAGACCCAGCACGTAGGCCAGATGCAAGCCACATTTTACAATAAACCTCCGTTGGGCTGCTTTAAAAAACATAATAATAATCTCAAATTTTATCGTAATCGCAATATCTTTCAAAAAAATCGCAATTAGATTATTTCCCAAAATCGTGCAGCCTATAGTATATAGCTCAGCAGCTGTAACAGAATAATTTTATAATTTTTGATTATTTACGTTTCAATAGCGTTTAAATTATAATGAATTAAATAATTGTATAAAGAATTGTCCATGTTCTGTCATCTAATAATATATTCCATTACCTTTCCTATCTGTATCTGTATTGAAGTCAAAATGTTGGTATCGTGACAACACTACAACATACAAAAGCAGCTTGACAACCGATATCCTTTGCGTCTAGTAGGCATGGGCCAATGTGTGATTTTGGTGGTATGTGCAATATTGCACAGATGTTTGTCCCTTAGTATGCACACGCACAGTATAATATGCATGTAATAAATAGTTTGTTAATAAACTCTGTGTTACTTGAACATTTTTCACTGTGCTCCTAAATTTCTTTGTGTGCGCCTAAATTTCTTTTAGAGCCCTGTGTACTACAGTGCAATGGCCAAATGCCAAACCTTATAGAACAAGGCCCACCGTTGGCTGCTGAAGCTGTGGAAAACAGGGAAAATCCATTGTTCCATGTGTCACTTGCTCGAACTCAGTATATCATGCAGTGCAATAAGTCTTTAAGTAGCCTAATGCACAAAAGAATACGCTGAGGTCTTGAAGCCACTCGCTATCGCTCTTGACCTTCTGCAAGGGGTAAAGAAATACTTCTTTGGAATGCTGATCCCACACTAATTACTCTGTAGAAAAAGCTATGTGAGAAGAGATCTGCAAAAACACACCTTTTATCTGATGTCATCGACACCATCATGGCAACAAATAATAGATACATGCTTTGCTGTTCTCGAGTCTTCAGCATCTTGGCAGCTTGTACCTGCGGCCAGGTGGAAGCAACATTAACTAATTTCCCATGGGGTGGCTGGGATCAGGAAGGACTGGGCCGGCCTTCCTCGATGTTCTGACCTTATACAGATCAAACAGGTTATTTAGGGATGTGGGTTGTGGCTGCTATTCTGTGGCTGGCACACATTGCCCTGCAGTTTATTTTTGTTTTTGAGGGCAAGTGACCTGTACCAACTTACTGTACAAAATCCAATAGAGGACTGACTCAACATTTCATGAAGGTCCCCTCAACCTTAAAACTATGGATCTTGCGAAAAGAAATGCATCCCGCATACAGTATTCACATGGGGTTCAAAGGTCGGCTTGTTGTCAATTACAGTGCCAAGATATTTGTATTGCTGCACAACAACAGCCCGACCAGGTTGGATACAATTAAAAGCAGAAGTAAAAATAAAAATTACTCGTACAAAGGTCTTAGCACCCTCTGTGTGTCGGAATCATGTGTCACATATACAACACCCCTGCCTGACCTTTAAGCAAATTGAAGCGGTTCTAAATTTGCCTGAACTGTGCTCAAAAGCACATCCTTCACAATACTCAAATTACTTAATAATTATTAACAGAAGTAAGCGCTACAGGTCTGTAGTCATTGAGTGAGTTATGAGCTTTGTTTTTGGGCACAGGTACAACTATGGAATCCTTCCAAAGACAAGGAACCCTGATGGAGTTGGAGTGGCTTAGTGAAACTGAATATGTCAACTGTTCCTCAACAGATGAATATGTACACTGTTCTGTTCAGGACCCTGCTCCTATTAATATGTACATTGTTCTGTTGAGGACCCTGCTCATATTAATATGTACATTGTTCTGTTCAGGTCCCTGCTCATATTAATATGTACATTGTTCTGTTCAGGTCCCTGCTCCTATTAATATGTACATTGTTCTGCTTGGGAACAGCATTTTTGGAGACTGACAGCTCATTGCTAATATCATGGACATTGAAACGGTTATAAAGTGTGGAATTATGACTAAGGCCCCGTTTAGACGGAAACGCTAGCACGTGAATCCACAAAAATATTTTTTCAGATGTGCCTTTCGTTTATACGGAAACAGCGTTTTTACGGGGTGAAACCGTAAAAAAGTGAGACCACCTTCCAGGGTGGAATTCCTAGAAACGGTAAACCTTTGCGCTCTCGTCTAAACTGTCAAACCGCATAAAACGATGACGAAAGGGTCGTCAAGGCTCTCGTCGCGCCTACTGCTTACATCACAGGCATGCGCCAGTAGCCTAGAAGCGTAAACAAAGCATGTCTGATTCTATCCATGGCGATCACCTGAAGGCTACATTGGCAGTACTTTTAAATACACAAGAATCTGTCCCGCGGCTATCACAACTATTATGACTGGACCCACTGTCTGTGAGTGACTCTGCTTTGGTCCAATCACATTCCCCACCCACACTCTGCGAATCAGAGGCAGAGTAGGGCGGGTCTTCACAGCACGTCATGTGACATATGCGCCAATCGTGTGACAGCAGGGCTCCGTTGTCTCGAGTTGTTACAGCCTCGTCTGCACAGAGAATTCCACCCCAAAACGCTCGTCTAAACGCAAAATTAAAAGTGAAACCGCAAGACGACTTTTGCGGTTTCTGTTCAGACTTCCATCCCAAAACGCTCGTCTAAACGTAGCCTAAGTCCTCACAAAAAGTTATATACTGTATGCCGATAGTAGAGTTGGGCGATGTGCTCCATATTCAGATCATCCTATCGTGAGATTGCCAATAGTTGATGCTATCGCCGATATTTCTTCTCCTCTGTCTCTCTCTTTCCTCCACTCTCTCTCTCCATCTCCCATTTTCTCATGTGGACTGGGTTGACAGTGGCGCACACACACAAGTCTAGTCTATTGTTCAAATCATGCAGAACCTAAACATGATTTCTCCTGTGGATTGTGTTGACTAATACATCCGTTCATCAGATAGTTAAATTTTTTATTGTAGCACAACAAATACCTGTTTGCGTGATCCGGCTAGACTGTCAAAACTTTGCAACCGCAAGAGAGGTTTTGGCTAGAGGAGGTGAGGGAGATAGTGTGGTAGAGAGACATCCACTGCAACAACGACCGGTGGATTGAAACTCAGTGCAGTCAAACCAAAGAAACCAAAGAAATCGCTATGACATTGTAGGGGTGTGGACATTTCTCGATTCTAAGATGCATCGCGATGCGGACGTGGACGATTCTGCATCGATGCAGTGACAGAACATAATCGATTTTTTTTTTTTTACTCTCTTGCTAGCTTTTATGTTCCTTTACAATGTAGTGCTTTGGGATTTGCTCCACAACTATAAAGCGCCCTACAAATCAAATATATTATTATTATTATTATTGTGATTGATTGATTGATTGATTGATTGATTGATTGATTGATTGAAAACTTTAATGAACAGATTGCAGAATGGGTACAGTACAGTTGTAATATATTATTGAGCTGCATCGAGATGCATCGTACTCACTGAATCATAATCGAATCGTGAGGCCAGTGAAGATTCACAGCTCTATGACATTGGCGATTTCTCTGAAGGTTGTCGATCAGCAACAACCCTAAGACACAGTCTCTGTAAGTTCATCCAAATCACTGCATACATTTGTAAACAAATCCCAGTTCATGCAACTGTAACAGTCCTGCAGACGTTGGATGGACTCCTCTGACCAGGCCGGAACTCAACGTCATTCTGGCTTGTTTCTCTTCAGGATTTGTAGGAACCAAATAATAGAGTTGTTCCG
Source organism: Notolepis coatsorum (assembly GCF_963971535.1). Classification (NCBI taxonomy): domain Eukaryota; kingdom Metazoa; phylum Chordata; class Actinopteri; order Aulopiformes; family Paralepididae; genus Notolepis; species Notolepis coatsorum. The sequence goes on from NC_140169.1 coordinate 127,484,123, forward strand.
ATAACTATACCAGTATTGGAAATGCCTCCGATACAGCCTAAAATGCTGGATCGGGTATCGGCGAGTATGCGTCAAGTCTATGCTCCGATCCCATATGACGTAATTTATCAACAACAACATGTGCGGTGCTAGCGGAGAGTGAGGATTATAAAATGATCGTCTTTGTAATCAACCGTGAATGAAAGTGTCAATGCTGTTTGTCATTTTAACAGCAGATACTTAAATGGTTTCTTAAATGCCATCTTCCCCGATAGGGCGGTGTGACAGATGGGGAGCTCGGATGTGTTTCGCTTGCTGGTGTTATTAGCATTAGCTGAAAAGCTAGCTAGTTGTTATTAGCATTAGCTGAAAAGCTAGCTAGTTGGAACAACATCCGGTTTAACGTTACATCAAATCAGATGATCGCCTGTCCTTTCTCGAGGACCTGACACTGGCCGTCTATCAACAATAATGCACCCACGGTGAATCGGATTCAAGCCAAGTAGCTACCGACTAACGTTATCAAATATCAATGTGAAGAACCCTGTGGGGAAGACGAGCTAGTTGGGTTAGCTAGCTTATCTTGATAACGGTACCTTGGCTAATGGCTGCAGACCTACCTACAGCAAGTTGGCACAGGAGTATTCCAAGGTAAATTACTTTCCCCCCAGTAACGTTACATTGTCTCTCCATCTAGCTCACGTTAACTGGCTAACTTAAGTGTCGTCACTGACCGACCTCTCGCACACAGGCACGCAATTAATGACATGTTGCCAGACAGCCATACCGGTGACAATGTTTAGCTTGTAGTGTCGATGGATAGGAGTCGAGTCTCAAACGAGAATGTTGAATATTTATTGATACATTTAACTTTAAAATGTAAAAGGGACCGAGGTTCACCCACCAGTCTCATAAAAGAGAGAGAGATTATAATTAGGGATGCACGATAATTATCGGGCCGATAATTATCGGGCCGATATCAGCAATTATGACGTCATCCCGATAAACTCGATAACGTTATTGATAGCTCCGATAACATATAATACATTTTTTGGTTGGATTTGGGTGGATTTGGATGAAGGGCGCTTGTTTTTATTATAGCCTCCTCCCGTTTTGCCAGTACTGTGGTAAAACTGATAGCGTGTGGTTTAGGAACAGGGAGTTTTTCACAAATCGAGCGCTCCCTTTCTTGGCTGTGACGTAGTCACGTTACATTCGGAGACAGACAGTCGATCTGCCAATTACGTCCCACGGCTTGCACCCACCTCTTCTTCTTACCACCAATCAGAAGCTCTCGTTCGTTTATTTACCTCCAGATTGTCAGCCATTACTCTACTCGGAGCTAACGTTATCTCCCCGCCAGCCACATTGACAAGTACCAGCGCTTATACATTACTGGCAAATGTCTTGTTGCACTTGGCAACGAGCGTTGTCAGCATCGACTTTAGTAAAATAGACCCAGACTTTTGAACATTTCGTTCTCTCCGCCATTATGAGAGCAGAGCTGTCTGTACTGAGTCGGCAGCGCAGCACCCGTGTGAGTGAGTGTGTGTGTGTGTGTGTGAGTGAGTGTGTGTGTGTGTGTGTGGGAGGGAGCCCGCTCGCAGGCAGAGACAGAGGCAGGAGAGATAATAGACAACGGCCAACAAGATTAGTTTGCGACGTTTAAATTCCTAAAAAAAAAACTCCATAATTTCTCGAGTACCGATAGCAGTACCGAGCTTATAAATACTAAAAAAAAAAAAAAAAAAAAAATGGATAAAAAAATAATATATATATATATACAGTTAAAAAAAATATTATAATACAATAAATATCGGTTATCGGTATCGGTATCGGCTTGAGGAGCATAAAGTTATCGGTATCGGTGTCAAAAAATCAATATCGTGCATCCCTAATTATAATGTGAAATGGGCAGATTTTGCACACAAAAAACACCAATGAGTGCCAAAATCTCCTGATAATGCACCCGTCGCCTTGTGTTTACTGTTACACTTCAATCCCAAAACAGCAAAACAGCAGACAATAGCAAACCCCATGTTACGTTATCTAAGAACATATTGGCTAGTCTTTGCTATGTGCTCAGCAAACCTCCATAGGTAAATACATTTATATATTATTTTTTATCCAGAATTCAAATCCACGGTCAGTGAGAGACTGGCATTGGAAACACATTGACAGTCCCCATGGTGACTTTACAGGGATAAGGAAGGACACATTTCTTATACATAATTGCTGCTCCAGGTTTACAACTTGATGACATCACAGATTGGGCTGGTTTCTAGTTATGGGATCGAGTTGATAAATATTGATTGAACTTTCTCAGATCCTAGGAATCAGGAATTCTGTTTCAAGGTGGATGTTACTTAGGCATAAAAAAAAATATTGTTTGTTTCCTGTTGGTTGTCAGTTAAGGCATGGGTAGGTAGGGAATTATTATTATTTTTTTAATTTATTTTATTCTTTCCCACGGCGACTATGGATAGGGAATTTCTTTATTTAATTAAAATGTTCACAACAACATGGATGCATGTACTCTGCCAGCATGTTTAACATCCATAATACTAAAGGTTTGACTAAGATTTCTATGAAACTTTAGTAAAAAAAAAAAAAAAGGTTTTTTTTTTTTTTTATAATATTTTTTTTTAAAGCTCATAAAATATATTGGGTCGCACCTAAATCGGCAGGGTCGGTCGGCAACCGGAAACAAACAATATTTTTTGTTATGCCCTAGTAAAATGACTGCCAACACAAATGAGCCTTTGTTTGTAGTAGGGCTGCCGCGGTTACCGCATTATCACGATATCGCCATCACGTCACGCCCACCGCAGAGTCAAGCTGATTACCGCATCACCGGCTGTTTTTTTTTTATTTCATTTTTTATAATAATAATTATAGTTGTGTATAGCCTATTTTCTTCACGCCATGTGTTCGAAGGTTTCCACTCGCAGTTGCGCAGTTAACATTCTGATTGAACCCCAGTACTTGTTTTGCTGCTACGGAAAGTTTTCGCTTTGAATCTGCTAAAAACATGGATCTTGTAGCGAAACCCAATCGAAGGGCATTCGGATGCCGTAAATGCTGCCGTTTTGATCCCGAAAGAAGACGGAGTGGTCACGGTTAGCGAGGACAGGTCAGTTCTGGTTCTGTTCTGGAGCAGCAGATATGCCATATTGTTTGTGTGTGTGTGTGTGTGTGTGTGTGTGTGTGTGTGTGTGTGTGTGTGCGTGCGTGCGTGCGTGCATGCGTGCGTGCGTGCGTGTGTGTGTGCCGAGCGCAGTTGCTTTAGCTGGTGTTAATTAGCTGGCCACTGGGTTGAACAAACGATTCCATGACGTTATTATCTGTTATGCAGATAGATAGGACAGTCAATTCATTCCTAGTTGGTTATTGAACCAAGCGTTTGGTTAACGTTAGCTACCGCGAGTTGGACTCGCGACCAGCAGTTTCAAGAACAGGCTGAACAGCCAGCTGTTTTCAACCAATATTCCTGCTGCAAAGTCATTCTCTTTAATGACAACACTGGAATAAAGATAGACATTTAACGTTAGACTAGAGGCTATAAAGAATAGACTACCACAGAAATAAATGCATTCGAAAAGTTTATTTAGGAAAAAATTATTTTAACATTACATAAAAAAATATATTAAATTGCTGTTACCGCGGCGGTTTCAATGGCTTCACTAATTTGTGCGGTAAGGAAAAAATCAATACCGCGGCAGCCCTAGTTTGTAGCACCAATTGTTTTAATTAAATGGCAGTGACATCCCAGTGCTGCTACAATTAACCCATTCTCTGCCACGCTTATATCCATCGCTGTTTGATCTCTGCCAGTACTGTAAGTCTATGGAGATGTTCACCTTCTTTGCAGGGCTATAACTTTTTAAATTGTATTGCTAAATTGACATTACTATTAGGGATGCACGATAATCGGGCCGATATCAGCAATTATGACGTCATCCCGATAAACCTGATAACGTTATTAATAGCTCCGATAATATAATATATTTTTTGGTAAAAAAAAATGCGGTGTGGGTGAATTGGAATGAAGTGCGTTTGTTTTGTCTGTAGGCTCCTCCCGTTTTACCAGTACTGTGGTACGACTGATAGCGTGTGGTTTAGGAACAGGGCGTTTTACACAAATCCAGCGCTCCCTTTCTTGGCTGTGACGTAGCCACGTAAGTTTCTTGAAGCAGCGCGGACGTCAACAACAAAGATGGCCGCGTCGGTACTCGCAATAGTTTCAGAGGAAAAAGTTTGCTTGCTATTTGTAATAAATGCAATGCAGAAGTTCCACGAGGAGGGAAAAGGGCAACAACTTGTAATACATCCAGCCTGACGGGTCACCTGCGGCATCACCACCGCTACGATGGTGTGTTATTGTGTTAACTTAGAAGCCTACGACGACGCGAGGAGCTAAGAAAAGCTAGCCCCTTTCATGGCTGTGATGCAACTGAACGCAGTCACTTATTGCTCCGTAGTAGCCAGGTTAATTTGCACCACCAAGGACTGCTTAAAAGCTAGCGGCTTGAGCCCTTGGGTCATTTCTGTCAAACTTCTTTAATTTAGCAAACGACTCGTCAATAGGTACAAGCGTGCTCGCGCCGTCGTCGTGGGCTTTTAACACCGTGGCGGTGGTGATGTTGCAGGGCTATGTGTCCACTCAAAGCCTTTTTTTCAAGGCTCCGCTTTGAAAAAAGAAGAACAAAAAGCTTCGAGCGTCTTAGGTTGGATGTATTATAAGTTGTTGACGGATTGTGAATTTTCATTTGGAAAAATAAATATGGTCACTCACTTTATCAGTCAACTGTTGTCTTGGCTTTTGTTTCTGTTGTCTGGTTAGGTCAAAACTACAGGAATATACATTTAAGTTGGTGTTAAGTTATTGTCCTGGGAAGTCTTTTTATGTATTATTATTATTATTGTATTGTGATATGTTTTGTTTCATGTTGGGAAGAGAAAAAAAATCTAAAAATAAATATACATTAAAAAAGAAATTAATAATACAATAAATATCGGTTATCGGTATCGGCATTGAGGAGCATAAAGTTATCGGTATCGGTGTCAAAAAATCAATATCGTGCATCCCTAATTACTATGGCCCATTCAACATCGATTACCTATCGTTCAGGATGTAGCAGGGTATCTGCAGGTTTAGCCCAGTCAGATTTAAGACTTTTTAATACTTTTTAATGCCACTCAGAATGAAATTTAATACCAATTTCACAATAACAAAATGGCAAAAATCACACAACGACACCAATTAGTTTAAGTTTAGGGACACATTGGTCCAAAGATGTTTATTAAAACATAAAGGAGTAACTGGATTGGATGAAACGAAGGAGTGACAAACATAAATATCTCTCCGTTTCTCTTTATGTCAGAAGTCACCTCGCTGGCAGACTGCCGTCCCTCTCTCCCTCTCTCATGTCAGAAGTCACCTCGCTGGCAGACTGCCGTCCCTCTCTCTCTCCTGTCTCTCTCTGTCTCTCTCTCATGTCAGAAGTCACCTCACTGGCAGACTGCCGTCCCTCTCTTTCTATGTCTCTCTCTTCAGGGGTTTTGCTGCCACTTCCTCCATTATAACAGATTAGATTAGATTCAAATGTATTGCCATTAAAAAGCACTTAGTAGTTGTACAGTACAACGAAAAGAAGTTTGGCCTTCAACCAGAGTGCAACTGTAACAGTAAAGTGCAAAAGTAATATACAATGTACAGGTGATTAAACTGGGTATATAGCATATATTCATTAGTACTACTATTGAGTAATAGTGCTAAGCAGATGCATGTACAGAGCTGTATTAGAGTAGTATTAATTAATGTGTACAGTGATACAGGTATAAAGACACTAAGACACCCACCCACCCTCTCCTAATGGACAGTCTCCTCCCCACCGTATGTATTTTCTCCCACCCACCCACCCCCTCCTAATGTACAGTCTCCTCCCCATCATAATGTATATATTTTCTGTTAGGATCTCTGGGTAACAGTACTGTATATTTGCATATCGTATATGTCACAAATGTAACAGTACTATATATACCTGTATGTCATGTATGTCCCTATGTCATAAATGTCATGATGTCACATACAGTATGTTCAGTTGTGTATGTCATAAATGTCACTATGAATTGAAAATGGGGGACCCTGATGTAAACGAGACAAACGTCTTTCTCAGGTCTGCATCCCCTCAACAATTGTGTGTATTGAGCCGTACTGTATTGTACCCATTCTGCAATCTGTTAATAAAGTTCTCATTCATTGAAGTCGTACTAGCCAGCCAGCAGCGTAACTAAGAGTAAGTAAGATACATGTACAGATATAGATATAGTATTAATAGGTTGAATGAATGAATGAATGAAAACTTTATTTAACAATATTGCAGAATGGGTACAATACAGTACGGCTCAATACACACAATTGTTGAGGGGATGCAGACCAAAGAAAGACGTTTGTCTCGTTTACATCAGGGTCCCCCATTTTCAATTCATAGTGACATTTATGACATATACACAACATACATGACAAGTTGCCGGTAGTCCTACTGTACCTGAGATGGCGCAGCTGAGGTGGAGGCTGCAGGGGTCGAAAAGAAACGCGAAATACTAGTTTGCAGGCGGGTTTTGTTAATAGAGGTATGCTTAGAGCTCAGCATGTGCGACTCGACTGCTTTCACTCCCACCGTCCCCAGTTTAAAATGTTGTTTTGCTGCGTTTGCAGCAGGCTTCACTGCTAACGTTACGTTAGCCCCTTTCGTGACAGTGATGCACGGCCAAAGCATATTGGCGTGCATCACAGTCACGAAAGGGGCTACATTAGCTATAGACTCCGTTGCTGAAATAGTTCCATGATGCAAACACTGGGTTGTCGAGCCAGTTCTCGTAAAATGTGCACTTTCCCATAACTAAACGCAACGTTAGTGCTTGCTAACGTTAGCTATAGACTCCGTTGCTGAAATAGTTCCCGACAAACATACCTCTGTTGGTTCCGCCCCATTCCGGTGAACACCGGTCTGCGTAAATAAAAAGTCCGACTTTATCTCCCGTTAACCGTTTTTCCCCAGATTTCATAATGAAACATAAGATGCCATGGCATTTTATCTTTCCTGTCTATGGCATTTTTTAAGACCTCTGAAAGATGGATTTAAGACATTTTAAGACAAATTAAGGCCTTAATAGTTGATAAACACATTTAACATTTAAGACTTTTTAAGACTTTTTAAGGATCCGCGGACACCCTGTGTAGGAACGTTTAACTTTTTCATTCACACATTCATACGAAAATACCGTCTAGACTCAGTATAAATATGTTTTTATCGTTTTCTGCAGTATTTCCCAGAACGTGAAATATAGGCACAAATGCATATATTAGATCATCAAATGCAGTTTGATACCGATCGACGCTATATTAAAAATGTCAACTGTACATGGTCCTAAGGGTTATGACTGATCATGCACGGGTGAACTGAGGGGGGGGGGATCGTTTATAATTCCGTGATAGTCATTAGATGCTTCATGTAGTATGGGTGATATATTGATCAGAGCAGTTTGTATCGAAAATGATAAACAAAAACGCTGAAACTCACGTCAGTCTCCTCGTACCGTTGGGCGATGAGTGGAGCAAACAGATCCCAGTTATGTGGTGGGGATCTAGGCGATCCATTTCCGGTTTGTATATTACTAATACACGCCCAAATCATGTAGATTATTGAGTTATGGCAAAGATCCGTATCCACGGTGTGTGTATTGAGTCGCGCGACGATAAACGAGTGGCTGGACGGAATTAGGGGACGGACCGAGCTGCAACGGGCATTTCCGGTTTGGCAACTCGCCGATCAGCCACCAGGTGGCAGTATTGAAGCGTTGCAGAGTTGTGCTGAGTCCTGCAGCATCTGACAAGGCTCTGTGAGTGAAATATGAATACCATGGCGAAAATATGAAATTATGATCAGAATCACGTCGTACGCCGTTATTGGCAGAATTCGCATGAACTTGAAACCCGTTGTACGATGTTTTTGGCGGGGAAAGGGTTAATTATGCGGAAATACTACTACTACTTTAACACTGTTAACTAGAAGGTCCTAGGTTCGATTTCCGCTTGGGGATCAGGTTGCCGCATTGCCAGGTACGCAGCTGGGGTATCTCCCGAGCCTTTCTGTGTGGAGTTTGCATGTTCTCCCCGTGCTCGCAAGGGTTTCCCCTCCCAAAAAGATAAACCCAATGGAAAAACATGCAGAACAGGATCGGTAACGCTGTTGCGTCCCTGACGAAGGCGGACAGGAGCACTTGGGGTGGTCCCCGGGCACGGCCCACGCCGCAGCTCATGTCTGCTCCCGGCTGCCCTTGGGGGGAAGAACGACGGGATGGGAAAAGTGCAGAGACATTTCATCGGCGACTCAGTGCATGTGTGTGTGTGTTCCTGTGGGTTGCCCATCTTGCATGTGTGTGTTAATCTGGACGACAATTAAAGACTTCTTAAATGCATAAATGACTTACCCTGTTGAGCTGATCATTGTGTAATAACACCCTTGTAAGCTCCTTCAAAGCGTCGTCCATGTATGTCACAAACTGCACAGATGGCTGCCCCTGGGAACTCCAGGCGTCCACTGCCTGGGCTGCAATGTGGCATGCCTGCAGGAGTAAGGAGTGAGGGGGTAGAGGCCAGGCATCCTTGCAGGCAGTCCCTACACAGTCCAACAGCTGGCACACAGAGTCTCCAATCAGTGACATATCCCTGTCCAGGCTGAGCGCCGCCTCCACAACCTCCAGACCACCTGCTCCTTCCACCCTCTGCAGGCCACACAGGCTCTGGAGGAACTGCATGTGGAGGAGCAAGGCTTTCTCCTGAGAATTGCCCCTTTGGCCGAAAGAAAATGGGAGTAGGGAGCCCGGAGTGACAGGTGGAGGGGTGGCCCACTGGTCTTCGGTGTTTGCAGAGTCTTGAGTGGAAGGCTGTGAGTCTGTGTTGCTTTCCGTGCCACAGCCAGAGTCCAAATCGGAGGACAGGTCCTTTGCTGAGCCCATGAGGTCCTGAGCGAGTGCATCCATCATGTCATCACCTGAGGATTTCACCAAATCATATGGGTTGAAGCATGTGATTCATGAAGCATGTGATCCCATGAAGCATGTCACAGGATATGTGTATTTGCACATCCAATAATCCCAATATTATTCAGGAAACTCAAGTCATGTATTCAGTTGTTGAGCTGGCGCACTAAACACCATACTGTATCTTCATTAACCCTTGTATGATGTTCGCGTTACATTGTTACTCACCCAATGTTTGCGGGTCTGGTGGACCCACAATATTATTGGGATTTTAAAACAATAAAGCCATCATGTACAGATAAATATAGATGGGGTGGATATTAGGGGTGTAAAGGTACACATATCCGTACCGAACCGTTTCATTACTGGATAGGGATGGGTACCGAATCAGGTACTTTTAACTCTTTCTCTGCCACGCTGGCCACGCATCCTGCGGTCAGTAGGCTAGCTTTTCGTGACTGTTTTCGCGATAATTCATGATCTTTGCGGAGCTATTTGTATATTATAGCTATGGGGAAAATGGTATGGCTCATTTGACAGACACTATTTGCAGTACAACATGTAAAAAGGTGTTCGTTTCTACACACTGTAGTTTGTAGTTTATTACACGCTGAACATCGCCCATTTCCGAAAGAATCCAGTCTTTTTCCATAGACCGTGAGATAGGACACTTTATGTGCAATAAGCCTGAATCGTTCTGGTTGATTCCCTGAACCCCCAAATACTCCCAAATCAAAGGTATATAACATGTACATTATGTACCTTCACAAAATCATCAAGGGGGGGAGGGGGTAGTCTTACCCCGAAAATCCGATCGTTAGAAAAAGCCTCGTTTATGACCGGTACAGTAAGCCACTGTGATCGTTACATAAACATGTTCGGTAGCCAGAACAGGTCATCAAAAAAGAATAATTTCAATGATCCCATCGGCGATCGCGATTACAAGTTTATATGTAATTACACGTGTTTACTGGACACTATAGGTTTTGAGGCAAGCGGATCTGCTTGAAAGGGACATTGAACATAGAGAGAGAGAGGCTCCTTCCCCCTCCCCACTAATAGAACTCCGCTGTTTTCTCTGCCTCTGAGCAGGGTTAGCTCAGAGGCAACTTAGCTTAGCTTAGTTAGCGTAAGCAGCTAACGTTAGTTTAGTTTATGCAACGTGGGCATAAAGGAATGGCGAGGATGCAAAGCATGTTAGATGCATTTGACCCGTTGCAGGGGGGAAAAAGCAGGGACTTATTTCGGGTCACAAATGCGACCAAATAGGCGCACTCTGGAGCTATGCTGTAATGCAGTGGTTCCCAAAGTCGGGGTCGCGACCCAAAGGTGGGCCGCGAGCAGCCATGGGTGGGCCGCGAGATGATTTAAAGAAAGAAATATATATATATATATTTTTTTATTTTTTTTTATTTGTCAGGCCACTGAACTTAGAAGCAGGCCAGGACAGTGTTTCTAGTTGTATTCTAAAATTCTATTCTATTGTATTCTAAAATGTGACTATATGGTTTTATATTAACTTAATAAATAAACAAAAACGAAAAATCTACTTATTTCAACGAACATTTCAAACTAAATAACAGATTATGCACATAAAACGCTGAAAACAACCGGGCGGCTAGGTGGTGTAGTGGGCAAGGCACTCGCCACCAATGTGGAGACGCTGGGTTCGCGTGTTCGAATCCAGCTCTCCACATTGTTTTCAGTTTAGCTGGTCGTCCGCAGTAATACACATTGGCCGTATTACGGGGAGGGAAACTGAAGGGTGGGGATCGGGCGTTGTGGACAGCGACTCCTACAGGTCGGTTGGTGCGCCTGCGCAGTAGAATCAGGAAGTGTCGGGGGCAGCGTGAGCCTCCCACGCGTTACTCCTCGCCACTGAGAGATCGAGCTGTGCAGGTGAAAAGATGCGACTGCTGTTACCTCAAGTACCGGAGGGGACTTGTAGGGCTGTCTTAAATACTTCGAAGCTTCGTTCGATGGCACAAGCTTCGAACATTAAAAAAAAAATCGAAGTTTAAAAAAATATATATAAATTTCTTTTTCAAAAAAATTTTTTTTCAATTTTTTTTTTACTTCGATTTGTGTGTGTGCGTGTGTGCGTGTGTGTGTGTGTGTGTGTGAGAACTACCCATCCCAGTTAGGACAGCCGAATCCCGTCCAATCTTTCGCCGTCGACTAAAGACTCACTTCGTCAACCATTATCTGAAATGATAAAAAAAAAAAAAAATCTAACCGTGACTAACCTTACTGTCATGCACTTTTCCTAATAAACTAACCTACACTGTAACACGCAACACTTTGATAAACATTGTTACTCAGCTGATAGAGTTGTACCCTTCTTGCTGTCTTGTCGTACAGAACTTGTAAGTCGCTTTGGATAAAAGCGTCAGCTAAATGACTAAATGTAAGTGTGTGTGTGTGCAGGGAGCGAAATTAACTTTTTGACTCACCGGCCAGTGGCGGGTAGATGGGAAGAGTCTACCCGCCAAGCATATTTCTTACCTGCCACATTTTTTTTGATTAAAAAAAAATATATATATATTTTATATAAAAAAAAATTTTTAAATAAAATATATATTATATAATCATACTTGTAGTTGTATTATCTGCGAGACATCGCCACCACGCAATAAGTCAAAATGCTTGCTATCTGCAAACAGCTCCACTGTCTGTGTGTATACTTGAGTAGCCTCCAGCTCCAGCAAGGATTCTCCGGCCCTGCAGCTAGACCCTATATTCAGCTAGACCCTACATTCAGCATGCAAGGATTCTCCGGCGATGCAGCTGGACCCATTTATAACGTTACCGTTCTTTTGTCAAATCACATTCAACATGCCCTCAGCTAGAATACGCATTCAATCAATGTTATAAGACATTGATATCAGGAGCTATCTGTAGCTACTGCTAGCCCGGTAGATAACGTTAAGACAATTTAGTTTACTGGGACATATGGATCAACGTGAGCTAGCTAAGCTAGCTAACGAGGGACCGGAGGTATTATGCACTCGAGTAGACTATTGCTGGAGCATTTGTTGATATCAGCAGCTATCAGTAGCTAGCCAGCTAGATACCGTTAGACAATGCCTCGTCATGTATTAAACTAAAAGTGAATAGTTGACTGGGTCATTGTTTAAACAGTAACGTTAGCTCTTGGAGGTCCGATATAGACTAGAGCAGATGAAGTAAACAAGCCAAAATGATAGCTTCCGATTGGTCATTTGCTTTTTTTCTCATGAAACCAGTCACGTCACTCTACTGTGATTGGACCTAGTGCGATGTGGGACTTGTAGTTTTTTAACGATCTCGCGGCGGAGAAAAAAAAGATGAGCGGCTATAATCTGTACTCGCACAAGAGTATCGTTATGAAGTTATGAACTACACGTCTACACGCCACACGGCGGGCAGCCCTCTAAGTGTCATGCGCCAAAGGTAAAAACAGCCCGCCCCTGGCGGGCGGCGGGCTTTAGTTTCGGTCCCTGTGTGTGTGTGTGTGTGTGTGTGTGTGTGTGTGTGTGTGTGTGTGTGTGTGTGTGTGTGTGTGTGTGTGTGTGTGTGTGCGCGCGCATGGGGCCATTGGGTGGGGCCGGGGGACAAATACACTGGAGGAAAGTAACCCAGCTCAGCACTGCCCAAATTATATCATCACTATTGCCTGTTTGAAGGATATCATCCTCAAATACATATACACCTACATGCCTTGTAGAATTCCACACATAAGAAAGAAAGATACTGGGATGAATAAACAAAATAGGAAATAAAATTTAGATAAGGTGCTACTGAGATGTTTTGGTGAGTTCTTTGTTTTTTTGTGGAAGTTGCCCTTCTTAAAAATGCATGAACATTCACTGATAATTGGTCTGTAGTGGAGTCTACAAGGTCTACATTGCCGGACCATGTAGAATCCGGACCTTGTAGACGGACATAATTCTGTGCATAGTTTAGTCTACACAGGCCATATTTCAAATAATCAAAATCTTACTTCATTCATCTTAAACATTCTTGATTTGGGGGATTGGTAGTTCCCATGAAATCTGAAGTTGTTCAAACGACAACAGCGATCCACCTTGAATTAAATCACACAGCCGAGTGAAACCTTGTTGGCTCAGTCACGAAAGGGGCTACTTAATTAATTAATCCAACCCACTTTATTTATAGAGCACATTTAAAAACAACAAAGTTTATGAAAGTGCTGTACAAGTCCCACAACATAAGATAAAAAAATAAAAAAAATAAAAATAAAAATAAAAATAAAAAAATTATTTCAAAGCTTCGAAGCTCGGCCCCGAAGCTTCGATTGCCAAAAAAAGCTTCGAAGGTCAGCCCTACGGACTTGTGCTATGTATGACTTAGTCCACATTGCAGCCGGCTTGTGGGAGGCAAGAAACAGCGTTCATGACAGGGGAGGGTTGAATTGGATGATACGAAATTGGGATGGGAGGAAAATATAGAAAATGGGAGAAAAAGTGGATAAAGAATTTTAAAAAAATGCTGAAAACAACCGAAGCAACAATAGTATTTTAACACTTTGATTGCCTAAGGCTAAATTCATGATATACCATCCGTTGCCAGCTCTATTTAACATGGAGAAGTTCCCCTTCTTTGCAGGGCTATAACTTTTTAAATTCTATTGCTAGATTGCCATTATTAGGGCCCATTCAAGGTCCTATATGTATTGTTCATGGTGTAGCAACGTTAAACTTTTTCATTCACATATTCATACTAAAATATGGTCTAAGGTATAAGTATGTTTTCATCTCTTTCTGCAGCTTTCTCCAGAACGTGATTTATAGCCCCAAATGCATTATATTGATGATGAAATACAGTTTGATAGCAATCGGCGTGATATAAAAAATTCCAACTGGACGTACTTCTGGAAGTTACTACACGTCATCTGATGTTGACCGGATGGGCGAGGGGGCGTTTATAATTCCGTGGGCAGCGTTATACCATTCATCTAATGTGGGTCATATGTTCATCAGATCAGTTAGTATCGAACACGGTAATATTACATGCTAAAACTCACCCCAGTCTCCTCGGGCCGTTGGGCGATCAGCGTGGGGTAGACAGTTTTCCATTATGGGATGTCGAAATACCCGGTCCATTTCCAGGTTGTATAATAGTATATACGTCCAAATCATGTTGTTTATCGAGTTATTGGCAACGGATCGCTATGTATTGTGTCGAGCTCGAGTCCCGGGACCTATAGCGAGTGCCCGGAAGTAATATGGGTGATCACCACTTCATCCACATGACTTCCTGTTTGGCGCTTCTGCCGATCGGCCACCAGATGGCGCTCTTGAACCGCTAGAGGATTGAGAGGAGCTCAGAACTGTGTGTGAAGGCTGCAGAGGGGAAATATGATTCCGATCACAGATTTTTGAAATATTGATATCAAAGACGAGTTACGGCGTCCTAGGCAACTTGAGCATGGCTAGGAAAGACGCCTAAACGCGTTTCCGGCACTTAAAGTGTTAATGAGACTATTATTATTATCATTATTATTTTGCAACAAGTTAGCCCTCTCATAAATAGCACATATAAATGAATAACTAACTTGAACTAACTTAATAGGATTGAAGTGATATTTGGCTTAAAAAATCGGTCGCCTGGCAAAAAAAAAAAAGCCTGACGATGTGCATTGGGCCGCGGCTCTCTGACGCCTTATTTTCTGGGTCCCGGCCTGAAAAGTTTGGAAACCCCTGCTGTAACGTATAGACACACGGAGCTAGTGCTGTTGTTGCGGATATGAGACTCGCCACAGGATTTCCAAAATAAGAGTATCGATATGAACCGATCTTTTTACATTGCATCGATTCTATTGGATCATTGATATCGATGTATCGTCCCACCCCTACCTGAAAGGCGTGCTGATCATCAGTAAGGCAACGTCATGATTGTCGATTGATGGGAGTATCAATAAATAGACAGATTTGTTTATGTAGCCTATATTAACACATTGGGCGCCGGGGGTTGTGCCCATCATTGTACCCAGTCTGCCACCGTTGAAAGCCTATGCAGATGTTTACCTTCTTTGCAGGGCTATAACTTTAAATTGTATTGCTATATTGACATTACTATGGCCCATTCAACATCGATTATCTATCGTTCAGGATGTGGGAACGTTATATTTTTTCATTCATACATTGTTGTGTTAATACCGTCTAGAATATAAGTATGTTTTAAGGTTTTCTGCTGTAATTCCAAAAACGAGAGTTATAGGCCCTGACGCATATGATAGATTATCGATTGCCGTTTCTTTCCTATACACGCTATATTAAAAAATTCAAATGTATATGATCGGTATACATTATGCTTCATCATGCGTGAAGGAAAGGGGGGGGGGGTCGTTTATAATTCCTTGATCGTCAGTAACGGCTTTATTTAGTATGGGTTGATATATTGATCAGATGGTTTGCAGTGAAATGAATAAACAATCGGGCTGAAAATAACGTTACTGTCCTCTTACCGTTCGCCGATGAGACTGGAGGAAAAAGATCCCAATTATTTGACGCCGATCTCCTAGATCCATTTCCGGTTTGTATGGCGCAATAAATGCCGAAATCATATCGATTATTGAGTTTAGAAAGCGATCCAAATGCACTATAGTGTTTGTCTGGATCCACGTAACAAGATATTACTGCCGGAGGGATTTCCTCGATTCACCAGCGCCACTTCCGGTTTTGGCGAGAGTGGTAACTCGCCCGACCATCCACCAGGCGGCGGTATTGAGGCGTTGCAATCTCATACAGGGTGCCGCTGCAGTCTGGAGGGAGACTGGATGAATTATGGCCTTGGCGAAAAAATGAAATATTGATCCCAAAAACGACTTACGCCGTTGTTGGCGTTCAACGCATGGCGGGCAAAAACGGAGAAAGTCGTTCTTGGCGACCAATGTGTTAAGCAGCACATGTAAATTATGAACTAACTTAGTTAATTAATAACTAACATAAATAGCATGGTAATAAATATGTAGGTTATTGATCAATGAATGTATTGATAAATTAATTTATATTACAAATGATACACCAGTAGAAGTCATTTATTTCCTCATTGTGCTCGAAAATCTCCTGCTGTGTGGGTTCTCTCATTCATAACAATGGAAGCAATAACAGCAATAACAAGAATTCCCTCTCCCTCATTTCGGGTTTATTTTTCCCCTTCCTGATATCTGCCAACAGCACTGTCAGGTGCAAACTGCTCTACGAGCAAACTGCGCTGGAGCAAATCAGGAGCAAACTGCACACCTATGAGCGTGTTTGCGCTAGTATCTCATCCACGCAATGTCCTTAGTGAATAGCGCGCAAAGACAGAGCAGATACAATTAGGGTGCAATTAGCACCGCGCAATCCATTCTTTGTGAATTCGCCCGTGTGTGTGTGTGTGTGTGTGTAGTGTCCACGCTATGGGATGAGGAAACCCCTACCCACGAGTAAATATACAATCACTGCTCAGATGTTGGGCTGACAGCAACACTGGAGTCAGATTTCACACAATGCTTGAACATGGCGAGCGGAGCCAAGAGGCAGAAGTTTGAGGACATCGGTTTTAGCGTTGAATACAATGACGAGGGAACGAAAAGCGTTAACAGAAAAATTACTGTCTGCAAGCATTGCTTCACACGTTTCACTTGTAAATGGAAACACAATATGTAGCGCACATCTGCACCGTCACCACCCAGCAATATCACTGTATGGAAGCAGGACAGTCGAACAGGTAAAAACACAGTCAGGTAAGAACACAGTCAATGAAAAGACATTGCTGATGCCTTCCAACAAGCCTATCCTACCGGTTCAGAAAAACACAAGAAAATAACAAGAGGAGTGGGGATGTTCATTACTAATTCGGCCGGTACCCTTAAAAGTACTAAGTTCGGTACCCAAAACCTAGTTACCTCACTGTGATTGAGAGAAAATGGTGGTTTTTCAATGTATGTAATGTATAGATTGGGGGGACCACAGCTAAAATGGTAGATCGAAATGTGCATGGAAGCAGGAGACAGTGATATTGACGGTGGTGGAACCAGTGATTTCACAGGCACAGGCCGCGTCAGCGAGGGTTTTGTTATGAATTCCTTAGAAGAACATCTGAGATTGGAGTGTACTGTCTCCCAGGGCAGGAGGGAGAGAGGTTCATCTTAATGAAACGTGAGTTTATTAGTGTTAAAGGTTATGCAGTTGTCATGACAACACGTCGCATGACAACCAGAAGGCGGGGCCGTCGTTGCGACGACGAACATCTATAAGTCGAACGGTGTTTCCGGGTGTTGAGCAGACTAGAATCTGACGCAGACGAGAATCTGACCAAGAGCGAGTAGGACTGAGATCACACAGAGGAGAGACTCTTCCTCCTCCACCACGGAGGGGGGGGGAAAGGGAGAATGCCACATCATCATTACAGTAGCTTCGGCTAACACAAGGAGGGTTCGGCTGACGAACAGGCCTGAACACTATTGGACTGAACAGCAAAAGGACGATAATCTGAACACACCGAAAGATCATTAGAATAGACTCTTCAAGGACAATAACATCTGTTAACATCTGAGCTGAGGTTTCTGTTTAGAGAAATAAAACCACGCTTTTCCTTGTAAGGTATTTCACGTTGTCGAAGTGTCTAATTCTTACGGAGGTGGGGAAGTATTATGGTTTATGGATTGCACTAACGGGGGGGAGATAAGGATCTTATCTACCAGTATCGGAGACGTCAGGACCATTAAAAGTACACAACGCAGAGGAATTGGATGGAGGGCCAAACAGACGAAGACGTGATACTGGCCAGTTTGATCAGAATCTTACAGTTGATGCCGTTGGGACCCGGATTTGCAAGAGATTAAAACAACGGGAACAGTTGGTTGTTGTTGGTTGTTGATGACAGCCGGATTTGCAAGAGATAAGAACAACGGATAAAGACTTTTTCAATAATGGGGCGACAGTGGACAACAGTCATCAATGTGTGGGAGAATCATGATCGAAGCAAGGCCGGCCAGCCCTGGGAGAGAGCGGCGAGTCGAGCGGTCAGGAGGCGAACCAGCGCTGTAGGGGAAACAGCGCTCCGATCAAAAATGTGAGTTCACTGTGCACACGGTTGTTTTGATCTTTTAAGCCAAATAAAAACGAACAGATAGTGAATCCGTAAACGTAAACATTTCTAGTTCGACAGAGAGAATGCCAGCTGTAATAATATGAGCAGAGAGCCATGGTGAAAATCGAGGGTGTTATCTACAGAGAATGAAAAGCAAACGAGGCAGGCTGCACAGTTTTGGTTTAAGGGAGGCAAAGGGGAGATGTTCATTCAGTTAAAGGGGCAACATCGTATTTAGTTTGATTACTGTTCAAAACGCAGAATGTGGTCGGTAGCGAGAGAATGTTTGAGACATTAAAGGGACGGTGGGGAAAAAAAAAGAAGAAAAAATTGAGCAGACAAAAATGGCCGCAGAGCCACGAGGGGTTTAGAATCAGGAAGTGACACGTCACCTACAATCCTCTAGACTGAGTTTTGGCCGCCATCTAGGGGGGCAGTGGGATAATACAGGCAAATGGAGGAGTAGGTCGCCACCTAGTGGCGGAGGGGGGGGGGGGGGGTAGTGCTGGGGAGTTTCCATTACCCATAGGGGAATATTTAGAGTTTAATTCAATTAAGGAGTTTAATTGCGGAGGGGGGGGGGGTAGTGCTGGGGAGTTTCCATTACCCATAGGCGAATATGTAGAGTTTAAGTTAATTAAGGAGTTAAATTTTTTCAAAATTACCAACTGCTTGTGTGTATACACGGTGGTGTATGTGAGAACTTTGTAAAGGAACTCAAAGTGTGGTATATAGAGCGACGGGACAGCTCCAGGGCGACGGTAGACAGCCCTGTAGGGTATATAGAGCGACGTGACAGCTCCAGGGCGACGGTAGACAGCCCCGTAGGGTATAGAGCGACGGGACAGCTCCAGGGCGACGGTAGACAGCCCCGTAGGGTATATAGAGCGACGGGACAGCTCCAGGGCGACGGTAGACAGCCCCGTAGGGTATAGAGCGACGGGACAGCTCCAGGGCGACGGTAGACAGCCCCGTAGGGTATAGAGCGACGTGACAGCTCCAGGGCGACGGTAGACAGCCCCGTAGGGTATAGAGCGACGGACAGCTCTGTTGTATGTTAGATGATAGTACGAGTACATATGTGAGTTAGGAGCAGGGGACCAACCTGCTCTGTTGTATGTTAGAGCGATGCTCGTTGTATGTTATTATCATAATAATAAGATCGATATACAGGTTAATTAAATAAGTTTAATTATGAAATAAGAGGGAGTTCGATCTCCAGTGGGGCCTTCTCACACCTAATAAATAGGCAGAGTTTTGAGGGGACACGTCACCAAAAAGAACTGGCGCGCGCTGGGGGTCACCCGTGGGACAAACGTAGAGCGCCGAGTGGGTATCGTTTAGCTGCTGGTGTCACGCCGGAAGACAACAAAACAGGGAACAGCCCTGTAGGATTAGATATGGGTGTTGAGAAGGTGGGGGACTAATAGAGAACAAATAGCGCCATGGGCTGTAGGACACTCACACCGTCCAACAGTCTGAAAGGGCGTGGCCATGGCAGGGGCTTGCAGAGGAAAAAAATATATAGAGAACGAGCTGCAGGCCCCAAAGCCACGGTAGACTAATAGAAAACACAGGGTCGAGTGTACAGAAAGACTGCCGGTGTTGTGTTTCTGCTTTCAAGGGGGGAATGACACCGACAGCGATGGAGATGGCCAGGAGACAGACTGGAGGAGGAGGAAGCCGCAGGGGCCAGGCACGGCAGCCTGGTACACAGACCGTCCACGACGAGAGAGAGGGCCGACGGCGGTGGAGATGAGCCTCAACCAAGATGACCGACAGGGCGGAGAGATGAGCCTCAACCAAGATGACCGACAGGGCGGAGATGACCGACGGGGCGGAGATGACCGACGGGGCGGAGACGGCCGACGAGGCGGAGTCCAGCGGTCGCAGGCGGTGTTTACCCAGGGGAGAACGAGGCGGACATCGGAGGGGGTTTCCCTGCGGAGACGCTGTTTAGAGAGCGTTTTGAAACAACAGAGCACGGGCGGTGAATCATGAACAAACAGGGACTTCCTTTCAGAGTCAATCAGGAGATCGAGAGACGAGACAACAGCGAGAAGTCCTGTGTTCATTGATTAGGAGTATGAGATATAAATGGAGGATTCATATATAAGATATATGTATAGAAGGATATATATATATATAGAAGGTAGATAAGAGGGAGAACAGTAGAACAACAACAGGATATAATTGTTGGGAGCAGACAGGGGGGCTCCAATGGTTATGAGTCGTTGGATGTTGTTGGTTTTGGTGGTCGGTTTCGGTTCCCTTTGTGCACGAAGGGGGGCGCAAACAGACATCAGGCAGCAGGATCACTGGGTTGACCGTGGGCCGTCTTCGTTTCTTGTGCACGAGAGACGAGGTTGGTTTGCTTCAACCACAGGCTATTTTTGGCATAATTAATTAAAAAACCAAATAATGATTTATGATTCTGAAGGGGTGATACGAATCAAGGGGGGATTGAGAGAAAATGGTGGTTTTTCAATGTATGTAATATATAGATTGGGGGGACCACAGCTAAAATGGTAGATCGAAATGTGCATGGAAGCAGGAGACAGTGATATTGACGGTGGTGGAACCAGTGATTTCACAGGCACAGGCCGCGTCAGCGAGGGTTTTGTTATGAATTCCTTAGAAGAACATCTGAGATTGGAGTGTACTGTCTCCCAGGGCAGGAGGGAGAGAGGTTCATCTTAATGAAACGTGAGTTTATTAGTGTTAAAGGTTATGCGGTTGTCATGACAACACGTCGCATGACAACCAGAAGGCGGGGCCGTCGTTGCGACGACGAACATCTATAAGTCGAACGGTGTTTCCGGGTGTTGAGCAGACTAGAATCTGACGCAGACGAGAATCTGACCAAGAGCGAGTAGGACTGAGATCACACAGAGGAGAGACTCTTCCTCCTCCACCACGGAGGGGGGGGGAAAGGGAGAATGCCACATCATCATTACAGTAGCTTCGGCTAACACGAGGAGGGTTCGGCTGACGAACAGGCCTGAACACTATTGGACTGAACAGCAAAAGGACGATAATCTGAACACACCGAAAGATCATTAGAATAGACTCTTCAAGGACAATAACATCTGTTAACATCTGAGCTGAGGTTTCTGTTTAGAGAAATAAAACCACGCTTTTCCTTGTAAGGTATTTCACGTTGTCGAAGTGTCTAATTCTTACGGAGGTGGGGAAGTATTATGGTTTATGGATTGCACTAACGGGGGGGAGATAAGGATCTTATCTACCAGTATCGGAGACGTCAGGACCATTAAAAGTACACAACGCAGAGGAATTGGATGGAGGGCCAAACAGACGAAGACGTGATACTGGCCAGTTTGATCAGAATCTTACACTGTCCACTCACAAATATGTTCATGTATGCTCAAATGTTGGATTGGGAGATGAAGAGCGCAATACTCCAAACTCGTCCCCTGTATTAAAGTCATACAAGCGCTCACTCTGCAGAGGAATTGACAAATATAATGACTGAGTGGAAGTTAGAGGCCAAACATGACACTATTTATTTTAATAAGCAAAATAAAGACATGATTTTGAAATAAATAAATAGGAGAATGGAACCGAAACTGTGACCCCCCCCCCTGGAAGCATTAAGCCTATCACTAGGGATGCCCCGATCGCTCGGCCAGCGATCGGTATCGGCCGATATTCAGTATAAATATGAGATCTGTGAATTCCGATAATGCTTTATTTTCGCCGTTCGTGAAAACCGATCGATGACACGCGCGAAAAACATGATCCAATTCTAAGCGGAGTTCTCACTGCTGCACGCCTTGCTCCACCCCCCCTCCCAGACCCCATGTCAACAAATGCTCCGGCAAAAGTCAAGTGCACCTCGAGTGATACTAGCTAACGTTACTGTTTAAACAAAATTACCCAGTCAACTATTCACTTTAGTTAAATACATGAGGCATTGTCTAACGTTATCTAGCTGGTTAGCTACTGATAGCTCCTGATATCAACGTCTGATATCATAATTTTGGCAATCGTTTTCGCAGTAGTTGGCTAGTTTTGGATAACTAGCTATCGTTGTTCCGTGAGCTAACGTTAGCTACCTAGCTAACATTACTGTTTAAACAAAATGACCCAGTCAACTATTCACTTTAGTTTAATACATGAGGCATTGTCTAACGTTATCTAGCTGGCTAGCAGTAGCTACAGATAGCTCCTGATATCAATGTCTTATAACATCATTTGTTTTTGCAGCTGTTGGCTAATTAGCTATCGTGCTTCATAGCTGTAACTGAACACTGAGAACATCTTATAAGTTTCAGTTCATAGGACAATACTTTGACTATGATGGTCAAAAGTAAATGAACTTAGATACTGTTATGCTCAACACCCAGTACTATTCACTTTACTTAATTTCTAAGATTAGATTAGATAATTTAGACAGGACTTTGAGAATGCCTGTGTTAGACCTACAGTATAATACTGCCAGCTGCTATAAGAAAACCAAAAACGATCGGTATCGGCAGTGTATCGGCCGATATGACTCATAGACTATCGTCGATCGGTATCGGTGGCAAAAAACGTGATCGGGGCATCCCTACCTATCACAGCTCTTAACTAACTTTTTTCACCATCCTCCCGGAACTGTCCAAAAATACAATCTAAGCCGTCCCGAAATGAATGTGGACCGTCCCGAATTAAAAACGAAAACACTAAACATTAAAACTAAAACTAATTATGACCATAATAAGCCAATGTATGTTATGTTTTTATGATATCAAGACCTATGACCGATGCAGTAAGAAAACTATGCCTTGTTGATCAGAGATTGCAGAAACATAGATGAGAGAACAGCACAAGAAGCACTTCTATGTGGTACAGTAGTAATAGACATCTGATTAACACGTGCAGATATTGTACAGTATTTGTATTTATCTCTTATCTGACTTTTTTTAAAGTAGCACGTTCATAATATTATTATTATTATGACCACAGAGTTTAACATAATAATCATAATTCAGAATATGTGAGAGGAGGCCAGGAGGGGGTGGAATTTGGCAGAAAAATAAATGGAGAGAGAGAGAGAGAGAGAGAGAGAGAGAGAGAGAGAGAGAGAGAGAGAGAGAGAGAGAGAGAGAGAGAGAGAGAGAGAGAGAGAGAGCTGCTAAGTGAGTGTTCCCTGGGAAGGTGTCATTAATCACTGAGCAGTTAACATCACATGGCTACTCAGGGCTATTTATTATTGGTAATAAATGGCTCTGCTGCGGCCACCATCATCTGTCTACACCGCCGACAGAACTGTGCCATTACAAAATCAGACTGTGCAATCACGCAGCCCTAATCTTTCATTATGGCTTTAGGTAGAATAAAAATGACAAAAAGACTAGGTGATGCATTATCTGGCTCCATCAGGAAAGAATTAGTGGACTGGAGAAACTGAGAAATGATTGACCATTATTAACGCAGCTGTCTCTCTCTCCTCACAAAATGTATTTACGTCCTCCCTGATCCTATTTTTTTTATCAGCCCCGGAATGATGGGAGGACCTTCAGCTCCAATTACTGTAGCTTGTTGTTCAATTATATTACCTCTATCAAGCACTTTGCCTTATCTGATATAATTCCTACATTTGTTTCACACATCAAAAGACTTTGTTTCCAAAGCAACCTTATGTGTCCATGATGCAACCTTATGTGTCCATGACCATGACGCGACCTTGTGTGTCCATGATGCAGCCTTGTGTGTCCATGATGCAACCTTATGTGTTCCATGCCATGTCATCCATCCTTGATGATCAGTGAGTCAAATGATTTTTGTTTTTCTGTTCAGAGCAAGAGCAAGAGAGAGAGAGAGAGAGAGAGAGAGAGAGAGAGAGAGAGAGAGAGAGAGAGAGAGCTTCGGTCTAAATAGTGATGACAAATCTAAAGCAAAATGCTATGTATTGACTAACTGCTATTTGTTGTCAGCTTTATAAAGTAGGAATCAAACAATGTCTTTCGTGGGGCCCCAGTGGCTGCTGGATATCAAAATGCACCAGCCACATTCCCTATTTCACTAGTGTAAGGGATGTTTGGAGTTGAACGACAATCTAAATGATGGTAGAGCAGACAACATTTACCAGCATTTGGCTGGGTGGCTTGTGTCAATTCCCCACCCTGCAGTATTATTATTACAGTAACAGGATGTATTATTATTACAATAACAGGATGTATTATTATGACAGTAACAGGATGTATTATTAATATGACAGTAACAAGATCTTTGTGTATAAACTATGAACCAGTGACTGGAGGAGGGCCCACCTGCTGCCTCGCTGCGGCCTGTCGGCTTGGAGATCATCTTGGCGAGCAGCAGCTCTTGACGCAGCCTGAGCACCTCCTCTTGCAGCCCCTGGGCCGTGTTCCTCCAGCCTTCATGGCGGCTCCTCAGCTGGCCCGCTAGAGCTTCAGCGTGCTGCCGGCCGGTCCTCCCCGGGGGCCTGCTCTTGATTATAGCCACGGCCAGGGCAACGTGGGCTTTCTTTACACTCCACTCAGCAGCCTTTGCCCCTGAAACACGAGCACAGATACTTTAGCAAGTCAACTAATGACACAGTTCTATCGAGGGAAATAGCTTTATCTCCGGAGATTGAATCTCCCCTCCAAAAGGATAAAGCGGGTTTGTTAACCTAGCTAGTACAGCTGCCAATAGATGCATCACATTCAAATGGATTCATGAGGACCCCCCTAATATCAATCAATGGGTTAATGAGGTGATTTCATGTGCTCCTTTGGAGAAGATAACATATGCAATGAGAGGTAGCCAACAGCTATTCCATAGCCTTGGGATCCATGGTGGATGTACATAGAATTTAATCAAGCAATATATGTGTATTATGTATATATATGTATTTATTTATTTGTATATATAAATATATACAATTCTTTACTTATCTTTACTTTGAGGGGTGAGGGAGGTTGGAGAACTTATCTCTGAGAGGGAGGTGGTGCGTACATGTGTTAAATGCAAGATGTAACAGATATGATACACTGTGTTTTGTAATGTGACACTGAATATAGAAAACAAATCAACACAATTTTCAAAAAACAGACGGTGGTGCAGCTTGCAGAAAAGCAGGCAATGTAGTGAACACACTGGCCATCTAATATGCTCTTCAGGAACTTATAAGCTACTTCAGAGTTACACTGGGGTCAACTGGGGTCGATTTAGAATGTTTGATTTCATTCTGCAATTGCATCATGAAAAAAGTCAAAGTCAGTCTGTTGCACATAGCAGGGTTGGGGTAAATTTAGAAGTGCATAATGAATTACACAAAAGGTCTAATTAAATGCATATATTTCAAACAGTACTGTAATGTCCAAAGCCACAGGCAATAGAAACTCAATTCAGTGGCTATTTAATTATGATTCAAAAGTGTGGGCTGCCAATCTAAACCAGTTACCGTTTGCAGAGTCACGCTTCATGTCCAGACCTTCACCTGTGCGTGATGGCTACCTGCTGTGGCACGTGTTGTGTCCACACACAGACAGCATTACCCTATCTTTCTACACTGAGTTTGCCTTTGATAATGGCCAGGCCTAACAAAAATTATGGTTTGGTTCCGGTTGCCGACCGACCCTGCCCATTTAGGTGCGACCCAATTTATTTTATGAGTTTAAAAAAAACAATTAAAAAAAATGTAAAACAAAAAAAAATCCTTTATTTAAAAAAAGAAAAAAAATGTAACAATAAAGTTTCATAAAAATCTTAGCCAAACCTTTAGTATTATGGATATTAAACATGCTGGCAGAGTACATGCATCCATGTTGTTGTGAACATTTTAATTAAATAAAGAAATTCCCTATCCATAGTCGCCGTGGGAAGAGATAAAATAAAAATATTTAATAAAATAAATTCCCTACCTACTCATGGCCTTAACTGACAACCAACAGGAGGAACCAAACAATTTTTTTTTATGCCCCATCGATAATAGAATGTTCCATGCCATGTCATCCATCCTTGGTGATCAGTGAGTCAAATGATTTTTGTTTTTCTGTTCAGAGCAAGAGCAAGAGAGAGAGAGAGAGAGAGAGAGAGAGAGAGAGAGAGAGAGAGAGAGAGAGAGAGAGAGAGAGAGAGAGAGAGAGAGAGAGAGAGAGAGGAGAGAGAGAGAGCAAGGGGGTAAACTATTGCCCTTCACCTGATGTTGTTAACTTATTAACTAAATATAATACAGCCTACATGGGTTCTATGCTATGACTATATAGTACAGATGTAGCCTACACTTTCTCCTTTAACACTTTAATCGCCAAGGACGCCTTAACACGTCATTCCCCGCCATGCTAATTCTGCCAATGACGCTCAGCTCAGCGTTCAACACCATAGTCCCCACCAGACTGGTGGACAAGCTGATCAAGCTAGGTCTGAGCTCCGCCCTGAGCACCTGGGTACTGGACTTTCTGAGTGAAAGACCCCAGGCGGTCAGGGTGGGGGGTCAGACCTCCAACACCATCACCCTGAGCATCGGGTCCCCCCAGGGCTGTGTTCTAAGCCCCCTGCTGTACTCACTCTACACACACGATTGTGTGGCCAAGTTCAGCTCCAACTCCATAGTGAAGTTCGCAGACGACACGGTGGTGGTGGGGCTGATCTCGGACAACGACGAGAAGGCCTACCGGGAGGAGGTTGAGGTACTGGAACGTTGGTGCCAGGACAACAGCCTGCTCCTGAACATTGGTAAAACCAAGGAGCTGATCGTGGATTATAGGAGAGGACAGCAGGAGACACACACACCACTGATGATTAACGGGGCTACCGTGGACAGGGTGAGCAGCTTCAAGTACCTGGGGGTCCACATCTCAGAGGATCTGACATGGTCAACACACATAGACACAGTAGTAAAGAAAGCGAAGCAGCGCCTCTACCACCTGAGACAGTTAAGGAAGTTCAGAGTATCGGGGAAGATACTCCAGTCCTTCTACTCAGGAGCTGTAGAGAGCATCTTGACCGGAAACATCACTGCCTGGTATGGAAACAGCACGGCACAGGACAAGAAGGCCCTACAGAGAGTGGTGCGCTCAGCCGAGCGTACCACGGGTATTGCGCTACCTACCCTGCAGGTTCTATACAACAAGAGGTGCAAATCCAGAGCCTGCAGAATAATGAAAGACCCCCACCACCCCAATAACAGCCTGTTCCAGCTGCTGAGATCAGGCAGACGCCTGCGAACCCCAGCTACTAGGACGGAGAGGCTTAGGCTCAGCTTCTTCCCCCAGGCCATCAGAGCCTTGAACAATGAACATTGAGAGCCACAGAAACTGAACTATCCACACACAAGCACACACAAGCACACACACGACACGCACGCTGAGCACGCTCACACACTAGCAGCCACTTTAACACTCATGCCGCACACACGCACACTTATGGCCAAGAG
This sequence comes from Notolepis coatsorum, assembly GCF_963971535.1. Classification (NCBI taxonomy): domain Eukaryota; kingdom Metazoa; phylum Chordata; class Actinopteri; order Aulopiformes; family Paralepididae; genus Notolepis; species Notolepis coatsorum. The sequence continues at coordinate 127,511,619 of NC_140169.1, forward strand.
GAAAGGCCACTTTAAATTAGTATAACAACAGGAACAGTGTATTGCACTACTAAAGCTACCTAGCATGTCCTATATGCTATGTAAATACTATGTACAGATACCGAGATGTCACACCATGTTACCTGTTTATTGCACTGTTGTTTTTATTGGATTCTATTATATGTTGTACCACTGTATTTTATTGGATTCTATTATATGTTGTACCACTGTATTGCACATCGTCGCGGGCAAGACCAGCCGCATTTCATTGTATACCTGTATGCCGTGACAATTAAAACTCTTGACTTGACTTGACTTAACACGTCATTGAGATCAATATTTCAAAAATCTGTGATCGCAATCATATTTCTCCCGCGGAGACTTGAGATCTGTTGATCCCCTCTCAACTCTCCAACGGTTCAAGAGCGCCATCTGGTGGCCGATCGGTGGATCGCCCAAACCGGAAACCGGAAACGGAAACTGGTGCTCATCCAAATTCGGTCCGACCACTCGCTATAGGTCCCGGGACTCGAGCTCGACACAATGGATAGCGATCCGTTACCAATAACTCGATAAACAACATGATTTGGACGTATATACTATTATACAACCTGGAGATGGATCGCATATTTCAACATCCCATAATAGGAATCTTTTTGCTCCACGCCCAACGGCCAGAGGAGACTGGGGTAAGTTTCAGCGTTTATGTTTACCGTGTTCGATACAAACTGCTCTAATGATCATATCACCCACACTACATGAATCATCTAACGTTGGCCACGGAATTATAAACGACCCCCCCCCCCCCATCCGGTCAACATCAGATGATAAGTAGTAACTTCTAGAAGCACGTCCATTTGAAATTTTGTATCTGCCGCCGATCGCCATCAAACTGTATTTGATCATCAATATAATGCATTTAGTATGAATATGTGAATGAAAAAGTATAACGTTCCTACATCCTGAACGATAGATCAATACAATTTAAAAAGTTATAGCCCTGCAAAGAAGGGGAACTTCTCCATAGACAAATAGAGCTGGCAGAGGATGGTATAAGGATGTACATAAGCGTGGCAGAGAAAGTCATTCACTGCCAGCTATTATCCTTATCCTGTTCTAGCTAGGCTACGCTTTAAAAGATAGGAGTGCGTCACCTTGTTTTGCCGCCACAGTCTAGGTAATTAATGGGAAACACTGGTAGAGCTATATCTATATTCTATATTATAGCTATGGATACAATACTATGGTCATTTGACAGTAACTATCTTCTGTCCAAGATGAAAAAAAGAATTCATGAATACGTTCGCGCGTTATCCCGTGGTGAATATAAGTATAGTTTCGGAGTGATCCGGGCTAGGCGTTTCATCCCTGGACATGCTACTATTTCCAAATCAAATGTATATAATAGGTATTATGTTTCATCATGGATGCATGAAAGGGGGGGGGTCGTTTCTGATGCTTTGATTGCCAGTAACGGCATTAGTGTTGAACACTACAGACGCTGATCAGCTGGATGGATATGATCAAGCTGAAATTGATGTCAGATAGTCCTTACCTATGGTCGGGGGTATTCCAAAAAGAATATTCCAATTGTCTGATCGCGATTTCCAGTATTGGTGTCCATCTGGTCCCCGACATAATTTGGCACAACTTATGGATAGAGTGTGCCAGATGCGTTTTGAAGTGGTCGGATGAAGCGATTTACTCGGCTCCATCTAAATTTAGCGCCCGGATTTGAGGGTAACACAGGGTCTGGAACAGGGTTTACTGCACTCTCGATACTGCCACCTGGCAGGATCTGGCCGGTACTGCACCCTCGGGGTCCCAGTATGCCTTTTAACGGCAACATACAGGTCTGTGACATTGAATAGAATATTAAAATCGAAAAAAGGAAAAACTGACCAAATAACGAGTTTACTCGTTGTTGCCGCTCAACCGCTGGCGGCCAATTCTTAAATCAAGATTAAATTGACCAAAATCAGGGAAAAAAACTTGAAATAAGTCAAATGATCTGTCAGTGGAATAAGATCATTCAAGATAATTCTACTCAATATTGGACTTATATTGTACCAAATACAAGATATTTTCACTTGATAAGATAAAAATAATTTGCAGTGTAGTTGTAATCAGGGTAAATGTCAAGAAAATGTACACTATTTGTAGAGATGTTTGTATTAACACGTATCTTTTTAATGTATTCTGGTATTTTATAATATGTATATTTTTGTATTTTTGTATGTTTGATTTTATAAAACAGGGGAAGTTCTCGATAAGCCTCTAGGCTTCTAACTTCTCCTTCACAATGGTTATAATTATAACTTATTATGTATTGTTTTTACTTTTGTTTAACTGTGTTAATAAATAAATACAAAATAATACAAAAAATACAAAAATGTTCCAATACCATTTTTTCCTTCCCGATCCCGATTCCGATACCTAAGCTTTGGGTATCGGCCGATACCGATACTGATCCGATACCAGTGCATACATTTAAAAAAAATTAAATGTATTATATAAATTATAAAAAATAAAAATAAAAATAATTTACAGCTACCGTTTTATATATACTGTTTTTTAGTAATAACTATAAAGTAATGGTATTTATTCAACAACAGGTGATTGTATAGATTAGTATTAATGTATGCTCAATGAGTTCACCCACGGAAAGGTTGTTGTGACATTGATTCCGCACGGAGGTTACACGTTGTTGCACTTCCTATCCAGTCGGCTCCGTTTAGGTTAGCTACTGTAGTAGCAGAGGCTCTGTTGTGATTTTTAATGCACAATAAATATTCAACATTCTCTTTTGAGACTCCGCCTCAGACTCTTATGATTTGGCACTAAAAGCTAAACATTGTCACCGATATCATGGCTGTCCGCATTATGTCATTAACACTTTGATCGCCAGGGTTAAATTCATAATTTACCATCCCTCGCCAGCCCTATTTAACATGGAGAAGTTCCCCTTCTTTGCAGGGCTATAACTTTTTAAATTGTATTGCTAAATTGACATTACTATGGCCCATTCAACGTCATATATCTATTGTTCAGGGTGTAGCAACGTTATACTTTTTCATTCACATATTCATACTAAAATACGGTCTAAAGTATAAGTATGTTTTTATCGTTTTCTGCAGCTTTCTCCAGAACTTGATTTATAGCCCCAAATGCATTATATTGATGATGAAATACAGTTTGATAGGAATCTGTGCGAGATAAAAAATTTCAACTGGACATGCTTCTAGGAGTTACTAAGTATGATCTGATGTTGACCGGATGGGCGGGGGGTCGTTTATAATTCCGTGGCCAATGTTATATCATTCATCTAGTGTGGGTCGGTGATATGATCATCAGAGCAGTTTATATCGAACACGTTAAAAAATAACGCTGAATCTTACCGTATCTTCCTCGCGCCGTTGGACGATGAGCGTGGAACTGAAATATTCCTATTATGGGATGTAGAAATATCCGATCCATTTCCAGGTTGTATAATAGTATATACGTCCAAATCATGTTGTTTATCGAGTTATTGGTAACCGATCGTCGATCGATATCCAGTGTGTCAAGATGGAGTCCCGCTAACGATAGCGAGTGCCCGGACGAAATATGGGTGAGCACCACTTCATCCGCATCACTTCCTGTTTGGGCGATCCGCCACCAGATGGCGCTCTTGAACCGTTGGAGAGTTGAGAGGGGCTCGACAGTACATATCATGTCTCCGGGGGAGAAATATGATTTCGATCACAGATTTTTGAAATATTGATATCAAAGACGCTGCCCAGCGTCTTCGGCAGAATAAGCATGGCGGGGAAAGACGCTGCCCAGCATCTTCGGCGATTAAAGTGTTAATTGCGTGCATGTGTGGGAGAGGTTGATCAGTTAGCCACGTTAGCATGAGCTAGCAGTTAACGCGAGCTAGGTTAGATGGAAACAAGACAATATAACGTTACTGGTGAAAAAGTGATTTACCTTGGAATACTCCTTTGCCAACTTGCTGTACTTTTCTTGCAGGTCTGCAGCCATTATTGCTGGATTATGAATAGCCCCAACTTTAGCCAAGGTAACGTTAACTCTTTCCGTGCCACTCACGAGATTTCTCGTGTTTTTTTATAGGTGGTTGAAAGCCACTCACGAGATTTCTCGGAATTTTCTTTTTAGCGATCTGAAAAATTATTGCATCACCCGAGCCTACCCGAGTATAGCCGAGCGGCGCCGGCGATCACTGTGGAAAAAAGCGCCCCCTGTCGTCTCCCAGATGACATAAGTGATTTTGGAATGGACTCAATGAAAATGAATGGGGAAAAAAATCCGGTACTCCACATTTTCCAGTCCACTGATCCAGCCGGGGTTACCACAGTTCATTCTGGAACCTCAGATCCCCGCTGATCATGGAGTTCTACAGTATCGCGTTGGATCCATACACACGTATCGATTTTTTCGAATGGTGATCAGGAATTGGAATATACCAGTTGGATACCATCTGATGTCCGGTAAGGACTCTATGTTATCAGTGTTAGGATAATCAGAGTAAGTTTGATGAAGATATAGGCTGTTTTGTGAAATGTCTTCTTTCGGTTTCACTGTAAAAGTCAGAGAGGAAATCAACGAGGCGATTATCCGTGCACGGCCGTAATGTGCTTGCGTGCACGTATAATATTGATCATCTAGCGTTTATTTGAAAACGATTCATAAAAAGGCCGACGAATATCAACGTTGTGGAATATTCCACTAAAAGACGATTTTCATAGAATGCTCCAGAATGAGCTGTTTTTTATATCAAAACGGGGGCTTTTGCTTTTCTAACTGCTCTGAAACGGAAACGACGCGATAAAAAAACAATCTGCCTTGACAGCACTGACTGGAAAATAGTCTTTGATAATGTGATGGGCAGATTAGACACATAGCCATAATTTAAAACATAGATTAGGCGATATTAACGTTAACATTGGCGCCGATGGTGGCATTCAGCCGGTAAAAAGGAAAACCAGGCGTGGCGCTCAAAGTGTTAAGCTAGCTTTTCGGTTAGCTCTTCAGCTAATGCTAATAACACCAGCAAGCGAATACATCAGAGCTCCCCGTCACACTGCTGTCGGGACGATGGCATTTAAGAAAGTATCTGCTGTTAAAATGACAAACAGCATTGACACTTTAATTCACGGTCGATTAAAAACATGTTTGTTTTATAATGCTCACTCTCAGTAGGAGGATACCGCACGTGTTGTTTATAAATTACGTCATATGGTATCGGAATTAGAGGGTACTCGCCGATACCGATACCAGCATTTTAGGCAGTATCTGAGGCATTTCCGATACTGGTATCGGTATCGGAACAACTCTAACTATTTGTATTGAACATAGATATAGATGATTTACTGTAATAGATAATATAAATAGAAAACATAGACATAGATACATAGAACATACTAACTGTCTAACATACACAAATCATAACACTGCAACATGGCACAGAGGCACTGAAAGAAGATTTCACCTAATGAACACACTAGACAAATATCAAGATGTATCCATCAGTGAACCAATTGCATGCTTTCGCAGAGGACAATAAGCCTTCAGTCCATTCCTTCAGACAGTAAACACCCCCACAGCCCAAATGGAATGATAAATTTTTTTAAATAATAATAATTATAAACTTTCTTTTATTATTATTATTTTTTTGTTCTCATTCAGGGGGTAGTCTAGTTCAGAGCAGCGGCGCTCATGATTTAGAAGCGGCGCTGCGCCGCCGCTGAATGCATATAGGGGAAAGACTGAATTATGTAATTTTTGCTTGCTAATCTTTGCTTTTGTTTATTTCTGCCGAGAACTATTAAAAATAGGCGCTACGCCGAAACTCTGGATGATATTATGTTGCTGTAGCGTGTGGCTGCTCTAACCTGTCAACAGGGGTGCAGAAATTAAAAGCAAGAGGTTCCGGGCACAGAAGCACCGTGAATTCTGGAGCCTGGCTGTTCACACCAGAAGAACAAGAGCCTGGCTGTTCACACCAGGAGAGCAGGAGCCTGGCTGTTCACACCCGAATAGCAGGAGCCTGGCTGTTCACACCAGAAGAGCAAGAGCCTGGCTGTTCACACCAGAAGAGCAAGAGCCTGGCTGTTCACACCAGAAGAGCAAGAGCCTGGCTGTTCACACCAGAAGAGCAAGAGCCTGGCTGTTCACACCAGAAGAGCAAGAGCCTGGCTGTTCACACCAGAAGAGCAAGAGCCTGGCTGTTCGCACCAGAGGAGCAAGAGCCTGACTGTTCACACCAGAAGAGCAAGAGCCTGGCTGTTCACACCAGAGGAGCAAGAGCCTGACTGTTCACACCAGAAGAGCAAGAGCCTGGCTGTTCACACCAGAAGAGCAAGAGCCTGGCTGTTCACACCAGCAGCTATTTATCTGTGCCGGTCAGCAAGATAGTCTGCTCCTCTGCTCCAGTCACATGTACAGTTGTCATTCTGACATTTGGTCAAGAATCCCAGGGGTCAAAGAATTGGGTCGTGGAGTCATGGACAGTCAGTCAATTTCACGATCAAACATATGAGCAGGACCAGATGGGAATAAAAATCAACGGAAGTGGGCAGGACAGGATTAATATTTATTCTTTTTAAGTGAATTTCTATAGGCCTATAAATACATTTTTACCTATGAGATGTATGATGTTTTCTTGATTCCCTCCCCGGGCCCGTCCTGTAAGGTATTGGCTCGTGTTGCTACACGGACATGTTTGTATGTTGCACGGTACTTCCTGACTTACATTAGTAAACAAACAGTCAACGTGATCACACGCTCTCCGTCTCTTATTATATGTGAACTAAAGAGTACAAGGTTTACACAACAGCCCCCACCCTTTTTAATTGTATTTGTACCTGTACTACCTGCTGTCAGCTGTTATCTCTCTCTGTGAGCTTGATTAGTTAGCGTTAGCTCCGCGGCTAATCTTAGGTTACATCAATGACTAGGTTCTAAAACATTAAAGTAGTTTTCACTGCACATAGAAGCAGCCAAACAGCGGGAGCATTTCGGGAGCATATGACCAAAACCCAGGCAATTTCGAGCCCTTAACACATTAACTACCACAGAGTTTTCCCGTCTCATACCACTCTCTGCCACCACTCTAAGCCTATGGAGATGTTTACCTTCTTTGCAGGGCTATAACCTTTTAAATTGTATTGCTAAATTGACATTACTATGGCCCATTCAACATCGATTATCTATCGTTCAGGATGTAGGAACGTTATACTTTTTCATTCATAGATTCATACGAAAATACCATCTAGAATATAAATATGTTTATCGTTTTCTGCAGTAATTCCTAGAACGTGAGTTATAGGCATAAACGCATATATAGATTATCAACTGCCGTTTGTTGCCGATACACGCTATATTAAAAATTTCAACTGTACATGATCCTAAACGTTATGACTGTTATAATTCCGTGATCGTCAGTAAATGCTTTATGTAGGTAGTATGGGTGATATATTGATCAGAGCAGTTTGCATTAATATTAATAATAATAAACAATCACGCTGAAAATGATGTCAGCGTCCTCTTACCGTTCGCCGATGAGACTGGAGGAAAAAGATCCCACTTATTTGACGTGGATCGACTAGATCCATTTCCGGTTTGTATAATAATAATAAACGCCCAAATCATATCGATTATTGAGTTATGGCAGCGATCCATATGTACGGATGTGTGTCTAGAGTCCCGTAACAATATGTGAGTGCCGGACGCATTTCCCCGGTACACGGAGATCACCAGCAGTACTGTCTATCTGTATGTCATGTGTGTCATATGATGAATTGAAAATGGGGGACCCTGATGGAAACAAGACGAAAGTCTTTCTCAGGTCTGCATCCTCTTAACAATTGTATGTATTGAGCTGTACTGTACTGTGTCTGTACCCATTCTGCAATCTGTTAATAAACTTTTCAATCAATCAATCAAAAACCAGAGATCCATTTCCGGTTGTAACTCGCCCGATCACCACCAGGCGGCAGTATTGAAGCGTTGCAGAGTTGTGCAGGCTCCCACTGTATCAGCCGAGGCTGGGTGAGGGCATTCTGAATACATTTCTGAGGAAATTTTATAAGGTAACAGTTACATACAAAAATCCAGTAGAATAGTTTCTAGTTGTGGCAACAAACTGCTCTGCTGCCACGTGGACTCATGGCAGAGCTCACCTGCAGCAGTTACCCCAGTAACCAAGCATAAGCACCTAGAGTACCCCATTAGGCGCTCTACAAATGAAAGTTATTATTATTATTATTATCATTCTGTTTACAATTGAACTTTTCATGAAAATTATCTATAAATTCAGCATCTTCTGAAACATTTATGAACTGAAAATTAATGGCACCAAAATGAGTAGAAATTTGGTAAATTCCAGTAAATATAGCAATTTTGAAATACATTTCTTCTCTTAAAGGGGAACTCCAACATTTTGGGAAATTAGCTTATTTAACATCTTCCCTGGAGTTAGACAAGAAGATACATACCTTTTTTGTCTCTGTGCGTGCATTTTAGCTTTGGGAATAGACGCTCCGTTAGCATAGCTTAGCTTCATCACTGGAAGTGAGGCAGGACAGTAGCCTTACAGTGCCTTACAGTGTATTGCAAGGTCTGACATTGACCAAATTTGATATGCATGACCTTGGTGGGCTCTAGGTCAACTCCTGAAAAGGGGGTCAATGTCAGACCTTGCAATCAAAAGTTAGGGGGCGCACTGAAATTATGGCAAGGGTTATTAGCCCCCTAACTTTTGATTGCAAAGTCTGACATTGACCCCCTTTTCAGGAGTTGACCTAGAGCCCACCAAGGTCATGCATATCAAGTTTGGTCAATGTCAGACCTTGCAATACACTGTAAGGCACTGTAAGGCTACTGTCCTGCCTCACTTCCAGTGATGAAGCTAAGCTATGCTAACGGAGCGTCTATTCCCAAAGCTAAAATGCACGCACAGAGACAAAAAAGGTATGTATCTTCTTGTCTAACTCCAGGGAAGATGTTAAATAAGCTAATTTCCCAAAATGTTGGAGTTCCCCTTTAAGTATCATAAATGGATTCAGCATCCTGAATAACCCCCAAAACAACTCCAACATTGTTGAAATTGATCAAGTAGTTTCTGAGATTTGTCCATTTAGGCGATTATGCAGATTTATGCTAATTATGCAAATAAAAAAAGTTGCCCAACATTTACAACTTAGCATCCGGCAGTTTCTGAGTGCTGGGGACCCGTACTATCCATATCCATCATAAAACTTTGGTGGTTCCGAAATTTCCGGGTTCACAATGGGGCTCTATGGGATGGCAAATAGACTATAAGGGGATGCAGACCAGAGAAAGACTTTCGTCTTGTTTACATCAGGGTCCCCCATTTTCAATTCATCATAACATAATGACATACATGACATACCATGTCCAAGAGTCCAGAAAAGAGAGTATATACATTTGACGTATTATTATTGTATTGTGATATGTTTTGTTTCATGTTGAAAAAAAATTATAAAAAAAAATTATAATACAATAAATATCGGTTATCGGTATCGGTATCGGCCTTGAGGAGCAGAAAGTTATCGGTATCGGGGTCAAAAAATCTATATCGTGCACCTCTACCTACTTGCCAACCTTGAGACATAAAAACTAAATATAATTATTATTACATACACTGGACGCCGTGGACAGACAGAGAAACCCTCTAATAAACGGCAGTAAAAAGAAATAGGCTATTTTTGTAATGATTGGGCAGGCTCAGGGCTCTGATTGGGCTATTTGTCTCAGTCAAATCTGGCAACGATGGTAGCCATACCACTCTCCACACTACGTTATCGTCACAATCATCCTGGGCAGCGCTATGCCCCATATGCAGCAACAGTGCCCTTGGAAAATAGTGGCGAAGACGAAGATAGCGGAAGGGGAGAATTCTGACTGAAAGAATCGGCCAATGACATGCTTATACCCCCAGTCTCAGTCCTGTGATCCTGCCAGCCAGGTCCAGCAAAAACAATACTAATCTAGCTAATAGGCCGTGAGCCAGGGCCCCAAATTTGGGCCACGGGTACCATCTTGGGGGACTAACTTTCATGGTGATTTTTGGGAAGGTATACACCCCTACTGCTAGAAAAGATGTGATAGCAATGCAGCAGTTGCCTCCAAATGTGTCCTATATCACCCATTTTATAACACTACCAAGCATATTTTTCAGGCCTCCTGTCCGAAATTACATGCCCCAAATTAATCATGATAGCTCCTGAACCATAAGGCCTATATGCATGTTTCTGGTCTCCTTTGATAGGTAACAAGCTCGAACATGTGAATACAGCTTAAGTAAACCCACATCTATTACCGTTCCAGAGTAAATGGAGATACAATGAAGTAGTGTTGTCACGATACTGGAATTTCGACTTCGATACGATACCTTGAAAAGTATCGATACTTTCGATACTTTCAATACCAAAAAAAAAAATTATAATAATTCTTTTTTTTATTATAATAATTTTTATTAAATTTTTTAACAAATTTTGCTTTTGTTGCTGGTTGATTCTCCTCAGCTTCTCTCTGGTACTATACGAGAAGATAAATACACTTTTAAAACCCTTTGTTTATCTTTAGATCAGAGAGAGAGAGAAAGAGAGAAAGAGAGTGGCTGCTGGAGATTTTAGGTCTACTGAGCGCACCTTTCTAGTTATGACGAGAGAGAGAGAGAGAGAGAGAGAGAGAGAGAGAGAGAGAGAGAGAGAGAGAGAGAGAGAGAGAGAGAGAGAGAGAGAGAGAGAGAGAGAGAGAGAGAGAGAGAGAGAGTTCTCCGGAGCTATGCTCGGAGCATTTATTAACGTTACATTTTCAACAACATTGCTGCTAATTGGACACTTCATGGAGGCGGGGTAACGTTGTGTCGAGTTCATGTGTGTACTGGTGTAGGATGGGCTCCGGCTCCGCTAGACCTAACGTTGGAAACGGGGTAGTTGTGTCGAGTTCATGCGTGTACTAGTGTAGTGGGCTCGGCTTGACGTTACTCCGTTTCCATGAAGTAATAGGTGGCCAGCTCAGGGCTCGAGACTAACGATGTCCCGTCGTCCCGGGGACGATCAAATATTGATTTGGGACGAACAGAAATCTTTTTTGGGACGCAACCGGGACGGGGAGGATTTTTTCTTTTTTTTCACAGGAAATGTAAATTAGCGACTGTCAGTGCGTCTGTGCGCGCATATATTGCTGTCAAATGGTGAATCTAAACGTTGCATGATTAGCCGAATCCAATGTCTATCTCCGTCTCCCAAGGCAGCGATACGCTAATCCAACATCAAGCTTCTACCCACCACTCCTCAGCCAGTCGCGCTGCAGCATCAAGCTCCTACCCACCTCTCCGCAGCCAGTCGCGCTCCAACAGCAGCAGCAGCATCACACCCCAAATGAATCTCGCTCCAAAAAATTAAAACGTGTTAACAGGTGACTAGGTGAGGGAAATCTCTCTTACCTAGGCTTTCTCCACTGTACAAAAACACAGCGAAAAGTAAAATAAATAAAAAACACGCTATACTGTCACTGTGGCATCCTCTCAGTGAAGCGAGCACTGTAAACAATAAACATGCTGCGCTATTTGAAGAGGGTGAACACAGCAGAAGATGGAGAACAGTCCCAAACTGACCAACAAGGAACTGCATCCACATCCAGCAATACTACCCCAGGCCCAGGGCCTGAGTCTAAGGTGAGGACACATTTAAATCACAGAAGTGTAATGTTAGTCTATTGGAACTGTATAGAGTTATCGACGCGTTCTAGTTATAGCTGCTTATTATAGCTAACGTTACTGACTAACTAACCACTGATTAATCCATAGTTCACTATTTTATTCTTATTGTTAATATTATTATATTGTTATTCCTATTTTAGTCCTATATTGACCTAAATGTTTATTGTTGTTCAATGTGAGCGATACATAGTCTGCTCTGTAGTGCCGAATTTCCCTCGGGATTATTAAAGGATTTCTATTCGATTCTATACTAACACGTAATGTTACTACCATTGCAAGTTAATTGGCATAACGTTACATTTATCGAAACGAACGCGGAGAAATAGACGACAGGCTATAGGCAAACTTCACTTCAGCTACACAATGAATCCATATTCAGTGAGGAGGGCCATCTGGAATTTAGCAGCAGTTCGACCAGGAGGACAGCACGATCTAAGGGACATGTTTCATTACTAGTCAAGTGTCATTACTTTAGTTATCAAAGGTGGAATCTCTGGACGCAATGACATTATATAGTTTAAAGCTAAACAACGTTTTTCTTTCTTGTTAGAAGAGGGATAACTTATTCAGTTAGATTTGATTTGATCTTTATTTATCTCTAACATTTTCAACCATAAACACACACATTTGTAATAACAAAAAAAACTAAAACAAAATAAAATACAAATATATTTTCCTATGGAAGGAATAATCAACATGGCTCCAATTGGTTGAACCGTGCACCGTGACCAAATATCCCTATACTAGCACCTTGTTAAACACTTTTTATATATATATATATATATATATATATATTTATTTTTAATCATAATTATTCTTGTGAAATCTTTCCACTTGGGAGCCTTTTGACTAAATCAATTTATTCTCCCCTTCTCTGAATGGTGTTTCTTATGGCAATAACAACTATAGACGACAAAACCAAAGTAAAGAAACAACATTTGATTTTTGGGACGGTTACATTCATTTTGGGACGGTTAAAATTGTATTTCGGGACGGTTCTGGGACGGTGGTGAAAAAAGTTAGTCTGGAGCCCTGCCAGCTAGCTAGCATTAAGCTAACGGAGGAACGACAGCTAACGTTAGCTAATAATAGCGTTGTTTACAAACTGAAGACAGGGCTGCGCTGCCCGGCTGTGAGGGGGAGGAGGCTGCAGCAGCTTGTGTCTGTTGCTCTGAGCGAGGAGGAGGAGGAGGCGGAAGGGCAAGGCTCTGGCAGCGCGTCAGTCTGTCAACAACTTGCGGGAGCAAGCCAGCTGGTACCGATACTGCAGAAAGTATCGGTACTTCGGGAAATGATTATTGAAGCCATTTTAAATATTCAGTATCGATATGTATCGATACTTCGATATTTTTGACAACACTACAATGAAGGAAAACATAATATTTTTACCCTCGCCAGGTACATATTCTACATTCAAAAGGCAATATCACCATTATGTCACTCACAAAATGTCACTTTAAAAAATAGAATCATTAGAAACACTTTAAAAGAAGGAGGTACTGTAGAGTTTACATACAGTAAGAGTTAACATTGTAAATTGTATATTGCATAGTAGTGTATATAAGAACCAGTTTCTCAGGAACCTAGCATGTCTTTTATTTTATCATGCATATCTTGTGTCTTATCTATTTCATTTTGTCTATGCCTATTTTATTCTATTTTATTGTTGTAGTTTGCACAATCAATGCGGGCAAGATCACTGTATGCCCTGGTATGTATGTGACAAATAAACCTCTTGATTCTTGATTATAAGCAAGATCCCATGGATAATTATGCAACTGAATGTGTCCTCCTACTCCTTGACTACAAAACTCTGGATGTGATGAAAATACACTAAAAATACAACATTTATCATACAATTTATAAAGATATCCCATGCGATCCATGGACATGACTTTTCAAGGCTGTCTAGATCTATAATTATTGTCATCTGACTCCACCCACCCATATGAACAAACATTTGATTGGATGTCTATAAGCCAACCACTGTTCCACATCATCTAAAGTGGACTGCATCAGAGCTACACCCCTCTTTCAGCAAGCATGGACGATTGTGATGCTAGGAGAAAGCGTAAGGAACATTTTAATCAATTAATAATGTTACTGTGCAGGTTAAGATGTGTTAACATGTTACTGTGCAGGTTAAGAGGTTAAGATGTTAACATGTTACTATGCAGGTTAAGATGTTAACAATATGTTACTGTGCAGATTAAGATGTCAAAGTACACAATCTGTGTTTAAACTGTGTTTAAAGTAAACATGAGATGTTATGTCAAAATAAAATATGAAATAGTGGATACTAGGTGTAAACGTAGCAAAACTGTTGTGCATTTTAAAATGAAAACATAGTACAGTGGATGTAGCTATAGATTAATATCACCTTTGCAGCAGGTGATTTTTTTCATCAGCAATGTTAGTGATTATTTTTTTTATTTTTTTTTTCATGTACTGTGGTGAGAGAGACGAGTAGAATCAATTTAGATCTGGAGTAGCTGAATCAATTTGCATCAGAATGGAGCCATACACACAGAGATTATATTAAGAAACAGTGTATCATACACCAGGACACATCTAAAAGAAGATGATGACCATTTAGTTAGTCCTCAAGACTATGCATCCTGGGAAACATTACTTGAAGCAGCCAAAGTGAGAAAGTATGCCCCTATTTTAGATGTTGCGAAAGATCTTTGAGAAAAAGAAGTCCCAAGATCCGGACCCATCACACTTACCATCAATGATTCCACCATCACCCCTTCCCCCTAGTCCACAACCTCGGTGTCATCCTCGACCCCACCCTCTCATTTGACCCCCATGTCCGCTCCATTGTTAAAACATCATACTTTCACCTCCGCAACATCGCCAAAATTCGACACTGCCTCTCCCCCCTGCTGCTGAATCCCTCATACATGCCTTCATCTCCTCCCGCCTTGACTATTGCAACCAGGGACCGAAACTAAAGCCCGCCGCCCGCCAGGGGCGGTCAGTTTTTACCGTTGGCGCTTGACACTTAGAGGGCTGCCCGCCGTGTGACGTGTAATCAATCAAGTTCATAACGATACTCTTATTTTGAAAATCTGTGCGGGTCTCATTTCCGCCCCAAGCGCATCTCCAGTCATAATATCGATGGCTCTGGCAGTTAGCAACAATTAGGTTCGTATGATACTCTTATTTTGAAAAAAAACGTGGCAACGAGTCATATCCGCCCAGCCCTGCAGCGGGATACTATTGGCTAAGGGCTTCTGCTCGCAGTGCTCATGTCAACACAGGCAGTCTGCTCTAGAAGAGCGGACCTCCGTTACTGTTTAAACAATGACCCAGTCAACTATTCACTTTTAGTTTAATACATGACGAGGCATTGTCTAACGGTATCTAGCTGGCTAGCTACTGATAGCTGCTGATATCAACAAATGCTCCAGCAATAGTCGAGTGCATAATACCTCCGTTCCCTCGTTAGCTCGCGTTAGCTAGCTCACGTTAGTCGATCTGTCCCAGTAAACTAAATTGTCTTAACGTTATCTACCGGGCTAGCAGTAGCTACAGATAGCTCCTGATATCAATGTCTTATAACATTGATTGAATGCGTATTCTAGCTGAGGGCATGTTGAATGTGATTTGACACAAGAACAGTAACGTTATAAATGGGGTCCAGCTGCATCACCGGAGAATCCTTGCATGCTGAATGTAGGGTCTAGCTGAATATAGGGTCTAGCTGCAGGGCCGGAGAATCCTTGCTGGAGCTGGAGGCTACTCAAGTATACACACAGACAGTGGAGCTGTTTGCAGATAGCAAGCATTTTGACTTATTGCGTGGTGGCGATGTCTCGCAGATAATACAACTACAATTATGATTATATAATATATATTTTATTTTAAAAAAAAATTATATAAAATATATATATATTTTTTTAATAAAAAAAATTTTGGCAGGTAAGAAATATGCTTGGCGGGTAGACTCTTCCCATCTACCCGCCACTGGCCGGTGAGTCAAAAAGTTAATTTCGCTCCCTGATTGCAACTCCCTCCTCACTGGCATCACCTCCCGCTCCCTCCATAAACTGCAGATGGTCCAAAACTCAGCTGCCCGCCTCCTCACAAACACCCGGTCCCATGAACACATCACTCCTGTCCTCCACTCTCTCCACTGGCTCCCGATCAAGTAACGCATCAACTTCAAAACACTACTCCTCACCTTCAAAGCCCTCCATAACCTGCCCCCCCCCCTCCCCCCTACCTGACTGATCTCCTTCTTCCCTACCGCCCCACCCGTTCCCTCCGGTCCTCCTCCACTGCCTCCCTCACTGTCCCGTCATCCAAACTTAAAAAACTTTGGTGATCGGGCCTTCTCACGCACTGCACCCCGACTCTGGACCGCCCATCCATCAGAGACTCCCCCACACTCTCCACCTTCAAATCCTGCCTCAAAACCCACCTGTTCTCCCTAGCCTTCAACCTCCCCCACGCATAACCCCCCCCCCCCCCCCCCCTCCAACCTGTTTGATGTTTGTTACTGTGGCTCTATGTTTCTGTGTATCTCATGCTGCTTTCCCCTGTTTCCCCCGTGGTCTTATGTTCCTTTTTTGTTTCTTTGTTTTACTTTGTTTCTCTGCCTATTATCAGCAACTTCGGGTTCTTGAGAAGCGCTATATAAATCAAATGAATTATTATTATTATTATCACCGAAAATGCCGAAGCCTATTCACCATGAAGAGAGACTTGGAGAGGAGACTCTGAAAAGGAAAGCCAAAGAAAGCATTACTGATGAAGCTGGTGAGACATCAAAAGGCTAAGGAGATCTTCATCAGAAGCAAGAGTGTATGATAAAATCTGCATTTTTTTGTGATAAGATGAAGAAGGTTCTAAAGGGCTCCCAGGTGCATGAAAAGCGTACACAAGCTGTACAACTCAGAGCTGACCAAACACTACGAGAATGTGCAACCCAAAAGGGAGATGAAAAGATTCTAGCAGCAACAAGCAGAGACATAGTAACTGCAGAGGCCCACTATCATCGTTCATGCTATAAGGATTACACCAGAATGGAGAAAAATGCACCTGAGTACAAAGAGAATAATGAAGAAACAGATGGTGATGAACTGTATAAAAGGATTGAAAGGGAAGCCTATAAAGACCTTTTCAATTATATCAGAACTGATATCATACCCAACAAGATGATTGTACAAGTCACTTCTTTGATCACGAAACTTGAATCTTTCATGGTGGAGTTACACTCAGGCAAGATTCTACAAGGAAGCACATTCTTAGGAAACTTGAATCTGAGCTGGGCAATTCAGTAGATATATTTCCAGATGACAAAGGAAAATTGTTGATGGTTCCTCAAAGTGTATCCGTAAGGGACATTGTCTTGGAAAATCAAACTCTACAGAGGGAGCTCAAAGTTTGGAGGGCCAAGTCAACCAATCTCAACAAGATCATAGATCAAACGTCATCATATATGAATGAATGAAAAAGTTTATTTTTGAACATGTATTCTCCATATTCCTCCAAACAAATCACGGTATCTAGCTCCGTCAAACAGAACAATCATAATAAAATAAAAAAAAATAAAATAAAAAAGGAATTATAAACAAAAGATCAAGAGCAATGTATAGTTAGTTGATCAAAAAAGGAGTAGAGGGAAGCTAAGCTTATTGATCCCTACCCCCTTACATTTACATTTGTTCTTCCATTAATTTTACTAGATATAACATAATTTAGTATAATACAATATAGAATATATACTTTTACTTATACTTATATATCAGATCAATCATTAGACAGGGGATGACTGTGACTCCCTGGCCATTCCACCCATCTGATGTGAAAGATAGATATGCTCATATGTCTATACCAGAACAACTAGAACGGCTTCTTATTGGACTGCTCACTGGAAATCCTGACACCAAAACTCAAACACAGAGAGTCAATGCTCTGGTTCAGTAATTTAGTCAGGACATAATATAATATATAATAATAATATAATATATTATGTCCTGACTAAATTACT
Organism: Notolepis coatsorum; assembly: GCF_963971535.1. Taxonomy (NCBI): domain Eukaryota; kingdom Metazoa; phylum Chordata; class Actinopteri; order Aulopiformes; family Paralepididae; genus Notolepis; species Notolepis coatsorum. The sequence continues at coordinate 127,529,351 of NC_140169.1, forward strand.
GAACCAGAGCATTGACTCTCTGTGTTTGAGTTTTGGTGTCAGGATTTCCAGTGAGCAGTCCAATAAGAAGCCGTAATTATTATGATGTGACATGTAGTCAATACAAACCACCAAAGCACTGTCTACTTCCTTATGCAGTAAAAACATTGACGGGTAACACTGACTGAGCTCATCCAAACACTGAACAAACTTGGGCATGGGGTCTCTTACTCCCAACTTGAAGAGAATGACACTGCTCTGTTAGAGCCATATGGAATCCGCGATCACGGAATCGCGGACGGAATTGCGGAATTGAGCAATAAAAATGGAATCAACTATAAAAAAAAATATATTATTTTTTTTTACTTTTTTTTTATGTTGTGGGACTTGTACAGCACTTTGTTCAACTTTGTCAGTGCTGTAAAGTTTAAACCTTTTCAAATCTTAGACAAACAAAACACTTTGCTTTCATGAAATATTGTAAGCCGTCATTTGAGGCTTTATAAAAGCAGCATAATGAACACAAATCTGTCAGTGCCGAGTCCGACCTCATCTTAAATAACAGCATTGCTTGTTGTAGTTAACAAAGAGAGGCAGAGTTGATTTTGCAAAAATATATATAATTATTATTATTTTTTTAAATAATCAAATTTTATTTTCATATTCGAATCCCATGCCCATCGAACGAAGCTTCGAAGCTTCGAAGTATTTAAGACAGCCCTATTAAATGGACTGTTATATCTTATTAAATTGTGGACATTTATTCATTCCCACTTATTAGACACTATTTCTGATGGTAAAATGAGCGTACAAAGCAAAAAACAGAATTCTGAAATATTAAAACGGAAAAAACTGAATTTGGAAAAAAATTAAATGGAATTTGGAAAAAAATAAAACGGATTTCATATGGCTCTATGCTCTGTGTTAGGGCTGGGCGATATGGCCTAAATATGATATCACGATATTTTCTGACCTTTCGGCGATACACGATACGCATCACGATGTTTTTCTTTTTTCCCCCAAACAATTCATTATGAGGCTTACCAAGACAGTATTTGAGTTTGCAAGCTAACATTAAAGACAAAATAAAATACCCATGCATTTAGCATTTTTATATTATATATTAGATTTAGATTATTGGATTATTAGATTATATATTGCATATATTTAGCAATGAGATATTATATGATTTAGATATGAAATATGATGAATTGAAAATGGGGGACCCTGATGTAAACAAGACGAAAGTCTTTCTCTGGTCTGCATCCCCTTAACAATTGTATGTATTGAGCTGTACTGTACCCATTCTGCAATATGTTAATAAAGTTTTAAATCAATCAATCAATCAATAAATAGGATTTTAGCATTTTTATGAAACTATTGTATATTTGTATGTCTCTAAATGTTTTGATGAATTGAAAATGGAGGACCCTTATGTAAAAAAGCCGAAAGTCTTTTTCTGGTCTTCATCCTCCAGTCAGTCCACTGTTGTTGTATTGAGCTGTACTGTATTGTACCCATTCTGCAATCATTAATAACGTTCATTCATTCAATCATTCAGCCGGCAACAGAATAATTTTGATTGACAGTCGAGTCTGCCAATTACGTCACACCGCTTGTACCCGCCCTGCTGTTCTTAGCACCAATCGGCAAGCAGCGCTATTCTTTTTTTACATTCCTGAATGCCCTCCATTGATTTTAACGAGAGCTCAGCTCAGCGACAACAACAACAGCTCACCGCAGCCGACGAGTGATTACTAGCGCACCGCAGCATGACAACGAGGCATAATGATTTTACTGCAACAAATGTTATAATAAAAGCCTTTCCATACATCTGTCTGATTGAAAACTTTATTAACAGACCGCAGAATGGGCACGCACAACTCGGCACGGACTGAGATATGAACAGTAACGCTTGCTATCTATGTCGTCATCGGACGTTGCTATGTTTGGGTAAATACGCTGATGTGTAACTATATAACGTGTAACTATATAATGTTGATGCCACAAAACGAATGCCTTTGTTAATCATAAGTACTAACTTTGATGCAGTAGTGTGTGTGGGAGCGGCGTTGTTCAAAAGTTTGAACGGGGTGGACCAGATTGACGCGACACAATCCTCTTGGGCAAAACATCACGATATCCACGATACGTTAAAAAAGTGTATCGTTAATGAACTGTACCCGATATTTATATAATATCGTCATATCGCCCAGCCCTACTCTGTGTCTCCAAAAGCTAACAACAGCCTCAAACCAGAGCATCCTTCAAGCCTCATGTCTTCACCAATCTTGCATGGGACAATATCGATAGACTTGAGGAAACTCTCACTGGAAAGGGCACATCACATAGTCAATGGCATACTTGTACAGGCCAATGTATATGGACCACAACTGCCAAGAGCTGAGCTTCCACACATTGAGAAACTGAAGCAGAGAACGATCACCATTGAGGACCAAGAACTGAGAGTATATTTAGCAGGTGCGCGTGTGGGCCCACACTCTCCCAACCAGGGGAGGAAACCAAGAAAGCTGCTCTTCTTGCCTGCAAGAAGAACCTGGTGTGGGCACTTGCAAGGGAAACAGATACAGAGAATCAGACAATCCCAAGCTGGGACCAAGAACCAATCACACAAGATATAACCATCAAATCACCAGCCACACAGTTGACCACAGTGTTTGAAATCCTGAATCCATCAGAGATAATCAGGAAGGAACTGCATCTAGAAACAATTGTGGTAGTTATGGATCAAGCACTCTATGCGAAAGCCACTGAAATTGCTTGGATTGGAAGCACAAAGAGCGCTTCTCCAACATTCTTCTCAGAATGGGGACATTCCATACCATATGTATAGGAAAGCGATTTCGGGATGCTGGTCGAAAGGACATATGCATAGAGGCTGGAATTGTCGCAGAGGGTTTTGTCAATGGAGTCCTTGATGGTAAACACTAGAACCGTGCTGTCAGGGTCCACAAGTACATCTATGAAGCACTGATGGGACTTGCATGGGCAGAGTTCACACCGTGGGTTGAGGACAGTGTTCCAGAGAAGAGTGGGATGATCAAATCATTCTTGGACAATGTGAAAGGCATGGCCAGTGACTTGAACCAACAGATGGCGAACAATATGCTGCAAAGTCCACTCTTAGCTGAGCTGATAACCCTGTGGACAGACCTTCTGGAACACCTCCGTCACAACAATGGAGAGCTCTCTGCATTCTGGATGCCATACATTGACATGGTAGAGGACGTAACACTTGGCATGCCTCTCGTGAGGGGGACTGGGAGTTGCACCCCCTCCATGCTATAAGAACCATGATCCCATGGTGCTTTGCCTATGATAAGATAAATTATGCCAGGTACCTGTTCCTGCTCAGATGACAAACCTCCCGGGGAAGCATCCTTCTGTGTATGAGGCCTTCAAGACAGGCCAATTCTCGGTGAAGCTGTCAAGAAACAACCCCTTTGGACGGATCCCTGATGACCAGGCTACTGAAGTCAAAGTTAACTAAGACACACAGACTCCTGGAAGACATGGAAGACTTGGAAAATGATTGTGATTATTCGGTTATTAACATATGTAAAACAATGTATGGTAGGAGGTAGGTTTTGTATTATTATTATTATATAAGTTGTTGTTTTTTTACATCTGTACTAGTCTTGGGTCCCAGACAATTGGAGAGCGCCGCCAACAGCACCACGGATAGAGACTGTCTGTACTGTCGGAACTTATACAAAAAGTAATTAGTTATTTGAATTCCTAAATAAATTCTGTGATGTGATTATATGTGCTCTGGGTTTTGTATTGAGTTTTTCAAAATAAACTAATATTTTTCTGAAAACCAATAAGCAATATATCATTGTATAGATCTAACTGAGCTGAAAATATTGATAGGTCACATGGCATGAAGCTCTGTGGCCCATATATAAATGTTGAAATTTGAATATGCATATTGATCAATATTCAATGTTTTTTTATTACTATTTCAATGTTTTGGGGAGATTTATGTTTTTGTAACATGTCTGTATTGAAAGAAATTGTGTTTGGAGTAAAATTACCAGTAAACAGTCAACATGTAAACGGTAACCATGGCCAAAACATTTACATCATCTGAGTATACCTTTTTAAACGGTATCATAAATGTTGTATTTTTTATGTATTTTCATCACATTTACAGTTACATTTGTAGTCAACTAGGAGAACACATTCAGTTGCATTATTATCCATGGGATATTGGTTATAATGGTCATATTGCCTTAGTTTTAAATTAAGATCATGTACCAGGCGAGGATAAAAATAATTGTGTATCTCCATTTACTCTGGAAATTCTGGAATGGTAATATATGTATGTTTACTTACACTGGTTTCATATGCCCTAGCTTATTACCTATCAAAGGAGACCAGAAACATCCTTATGGTTCAGGAGCTATCATGATTAATTTGGGGCATGTAATTTCAGACAGGAGGCCTGAAAAAAAATGCTTGGTAGTGTCATAAAATGGGCGATAGCACACATTTGGAGGCAACTGCTGCATTGCTATCACATATCACAACTCTTTCGAAGTTGGTTAAGGTTAGAGTTTGTCTTAGACTTAGAGCATGGCGATAGAACGCCAGGTAGTTTGGCGTGGATACTATTGTGGAAATGGGCAAAGACACAGCTCGTCACGGATTGGGCAAACGCGTCAGTGGCCAATCAGAGAGCGTCAGTCAGTGCCAATCAGAGAGCGTCTCCGAGAAATGCGGCTTGGTTTCGTAAGCACCCCTACTGGCTCACGGCCACGTTAGCTATTCAATTTGCAACCTGCAACTTGTCACCGTGTAAAGAATACCCACAATAGTCAACACGTTAACAGACCACCAGAGAATATACCAGTATAATACATACTGAAAGGACATAATGTGTTAAAGATCAGTACTAATCCCTTTAATACAATAATGGATTCGATTAAATTTACAATAAAAAATAGGTTATCCTCCATCGTCACCAACACTGTAATCCGCAATGAGAAATGAATGTTACCTACTCTGTTTTGCATACTTGTAAACAAATGTAAAACAGATGTAAACAATCCGCTTGTTAAACAATATCTTGAATCTGGCAAAAGTATCTGGGTTTATGCAGAAGAGTTCGTTTAGCTAACGTGTTGCTTACTTTCTTTAGCTGGAGCCCGCCACTCTTCAACGTCGCCATCCATCGTAAATAACTAGCTAGCAGCGTGGATGTGAAATCTAGTTAATCTACAACAACACGCTCCATGGCACATCATATCGTCAGATACCTGGTCGTGGCAACTGAACTGAACTGTAATTCTACATTAATATATGCCCATAAATCGTTAAAGTAATACACTGCTCGAAGATGGCGAGACGTTGGGGTTGAAGAAAGTACGCGGGTAGGGGCGGGGCTACAACAACTACACAGTTTAAACTTTTGACGTTTCACTTGCGTTGCGGTCTGATTGATTGATTGATTGATTGATTGATTGATTGATTGAAAACTTTATTGCTCAGACTTTCGTCTTGTTTACATCAGGGTCCCCCAATTCCACTGTCAAACATCTCTGCCCACAGAGGAAGTAAACTCACCGATGCTTACCTATACTCGTATTTAATCAATAATATTATATTATTGTTCCCATTATGTTTTTAATCTGTTTTATAAATAAGAACCTACAATAAGTTGAAAAAAGTAAAAAAAAAAAATGTATTTCGTGACAGGACATGATTCACTACCTGTCAATATGGCGCTGTGCGAACGCCTTGTTGTGGGCGCGCATATTGATTGAATTGATTGAAAACTGTATTAACAGATTGCAGAATGGGTACAGTACAGTACAGCTCAATACATACAATTGTTAAGGGGATGCAGACCAGAGAAAGACTTTAGTCTTGTTTACATCAGGGTCCCCCATTTTCAATTCATCATAACATATATGACATACATGACATACAGATAGACAGTAGGCTACTGCTACATCTATACATTTATGACATACCAGATTTGCAAATACAGTACTGTTTGTGATACGAAAAGAGTCCAGAAAAGAGAGTATACATTTGACGTAGAAACTGTACATTGGAGGCGGTTGGGTAGGTGGGGGACACTGTACATTGGAGGTGGTTGGGTGGGTGGGGGGGGGGGGAGGTTGGGTAGGAGGGGTGGGTGGGGGACACTGTACAACTGTACAAGCAAAACTGTACATTGGAATATTGACAAGACCATACTTGGTAATTTACTGTACATTGGAGGGGGTTGTGTTAGGACATTTACAGGGGCCAGTTTCGAATTGCAGTCTCCCGTAGGTGTTTTTTGAGAGTGTTTTTGAAAGTGGGTAGTGATTCACATTCCTTTACAGCTTTGGGTAGGGCGTTCCACATTGATGTGGCATAATTGCGAAACGTGTTTAGTCCCTTGTTTGAGCCGAAATCTGGGTTTAACATGATTTGTGGAGCTCCCTCTGGTGTTGTGATCGTGGTATTCACTGACCTTTGGGAAGTATTTTGACATGTACATGGGTACCTTGGTCGTGTAGTGTATCTTGTAGACCAGGCCCATTGCAAGTTGCTGTACTCTGTCGTCTACTCTAAGCCATCCTAGGTTGTCAAAGTGGGCAGGGGTGAGGTGGGTTCTAGGAGTAAGGTCAAGCAGTAGTCTGACCAGTTTGTTTTGAGATGTTTGTAATTTTGTTTTTAGTGCCTTTGAGGTTTGGTACCATGAGGTGCAAGCATAGTCATAGTACCCTTGAATGAGTGCTCCTGCCAGAGTCTTCAGGGTATTCTTGTTTACCAGAGAGGAGATCCGGTACAAGAATCGAGTTCGTTGGTTGACTTTTTTTATTACATTGGATGCCATCTTGTCACAGGAAAGATTTGCCTCTGGGATGGAACCCAGGTAGGTAATATCTTCTTTCCTTGTGACAATATTGTCACCCACTGTAACTGAGAAGCCGTCGGTCTTGCTGAGTTTGTTATTTGAACCGAAGAGAATGGACTCTGTTTTGCCCATGTGTAATGATAGTTTGTTATCAGCGAGCCATATGCAGATTTTGCCTAGTTCTGAGCTGAGGGTTTTTTCAACCTGTAACTTGTTCTTGTCAGAGGCCAGCAGGGCTGAGTCGTCCGCAAACAGGAACAAGTTGCAGTCACAAGCTGACGACATGTCATTTGCATAAATTAGGAACAGTAGCGGACCTAGTATGCTTCCTTGTGGAACACCACAGCTCACTGTGAAGGGGGGGGATAGGGTACCGTTTACCTCCACCATCTGCTCTCTCCCCTCCAGGTATAGGATTGCATCCAGCTCACTGATAGACTATCAAAACCAATTGCTTTTAGCTTGTCAATCAGAATGGTGTGATTGACAGTGTCGACGGCCTTTTGTAGGACCAGCATGACCATGCCGCAGTATTTGCCCGCGTCCACCTCTTGTTTGATGTGGTCGTTTAAATAGAGAAGGCATGTGTCATAGGCTACTGTGCCCCCCAAAACTTTTTTTTTTAAATAATTTGACATATCCTCTTATTTTCATAGTATATTACTTAAACGAAAACATATATTGTATCAAAGCAAAAGCGTTTCCAATTCAGCTAAGCACTTGACTTGTCAGCGTCCGCCATGCCGTTTGGATGAGGTTCAAGAGACCCGAAGTACAAAGATATAGCAGAAATGGAAATATTTTTGCATAAGCTTTCCCCATTCCAATGGGTCACTAGACTAAAATAATGTTTCTGACAACATTTTAGGCGATACATATGCAAAACGCCTGGTTTGACACGAAGTTAGCCTAAATGCCGATATTACTTGTCTTACAGTAACTTTACTGTATCATAGAATTACGGGGTTTCAAGATAGTAGCTACCTGTCTGACTGTGTGTCAAAGAACACCTACGGGAGACTGCAATTCGAAACTGGCCCATGTAAATGTCCTAACCCAACCCCCTCCAATGTACAGTAAATTACCAAGTATGGTTGTCAATATTCCAATGTACAGTTTTGCTTGTACAGTTGTACAGTGTCCCCCCCCCACCCCTCCTGCCCACCCCCCCCCCTCCCCACCCCACCCACCGAACCACCTCCAATGTACAGCCCCCCCACCCACCCACCCCACCTACCCAACCTCCCCAATGTACAGTTTTTACGTCAAATGTATATACTCTTTTCTTGACTCTTTTTGTATCACAAACAGTACTGTATTTGCAAATCTGGTATGTCATAAATGTATAGATGTAGTACTGTCTATCTGTATGTCGTGTGTGTCATATATGTCCTGATGAATTGAAAATGGGGGACCCTGATGTAAACAAGACGAAAGTCTTTCTCTGGTCTGCATCCCCTTAACAATTGTGTGTATTGAGCTGTACTATATTGTACCCATTCTGCAATCTGTTAATAAAGTTTTCAATCAATCAATCAATGTGGTAGTCATCTGATTGTTGATTGTTATTTTATCTACCAAATGCGACGTGTGGAAGATGTAATTTATCACTATGGTCAATAGTAATACTGATTAACGTGTAGGTATGATGTAGTCATACGTCATAGCATATGCGGTCTGTAGATGTAGTCATTAGATTAATATTTTATGTTGGCCTCCTGTCCGATGGTGAAAACATAGGGTCCAATATGAATTAATATTCATATAATGTCAGTTGCAGTTATAGTCTGAACCCTTGGGCATTATGACCCAGTAGACGAAACTACTTCAGACAGACAGAGAGAGAGAGAGAGAGAGAGAGAGAGAGAGAGAGAGAGAGAGAGAGAGAGAGAGAGAGAGAGAGAGAGAGAGAGAGAGAGAGAGAGAGAGAGAGAGAGAGAGAGAGAGAGAGAGAGAGAGAGAGAGAGAGAGAGAGAGAGAGAGAGAGAGAGAGAGAGAGAGATAACTGATATCAGTGTTGTTCTGCGCTGCCTGTATAAAACCAAGTGTGAAGCTTTGTCGGCTCTCAACTTCTGAAGTGCCGCGCTACCTACTGTGGCTCAAGCGAGTGGATTGCAATGTATAGAGTGACAATAAAGATATTGTAGTAGATATGACTATTACTTGGCTATATGCTTAGCACATGTATGCTATGACAAATGACGAATTTTGGATGATGGAGTTGCCTGACATTTTTACTACGAGTTGGCTGTAGGATATAGCTAAGTTGATACAATCACAGAGGTATGAAGTGAATAAGTGGAAGAGCAGACAAAATGTCATTTACAGAAACATTATATATCTACATCAGAGTATTGGATTAACGCGCGTTTGATGGACATCGATGATGGAGATGGAGCTGATTTTATTCTGAGGAGGAAACACACGAGAAATGCTGCGTTTTACACTGGATACACAATTTTGGCGTGCGTTTTAGGCTCATATGCTACTTTTTTTTCAATGGTATTTATCAAAAGAACGTCGAGGGATGGAGCATGACAGTCAGTTCAAGCCCACGCCGGTTATATATGGAGAGCTGTTGAATATTTCGACTAATGACACCAATGTGAATTTCACATCGAAAGGAGGGGAGAAAGATACCAATCTAGCTTTCCAGGCAGGTGTAGCTCTGACGTTATTCATCATAACGTTCGTGACAACATTATCAAACGCCTTTGTCATTGCAACAATTTATCAGTCGAGGAAATTACACACACCGGCAAACTTTCTGATTGCTTCCCTTGCCGTCACAGACCTCCTTGTGTCCATTTTGGTGATGCCTATAAGTGCGCTATACACGGTGAGCCGAACATGGACTTTAGGGCAAATTATGTGTGACATTTGGTTGTCATCAGATATAACGGTCTGCACAGCATCCATCCTTCACCTGTGCGTAATTGCGCTGGACCGCTACTGGGCAATAACAGACGCGGTGGAGTACACCAAGAAGCGTACCCCGAGGCGCGCAGCTGCGATGGTCGCTATCGCCTGGGTGATCGCCATTTCAATATCACTGCCTCCCTTCTTTTGGCGTCAGGTGAAAGCGGAGGAGGTAACAAGTTGCAATGTGAATACTGACCATATTTTCTACACCATATACTCCACGTTCGGCGCGTTCTACATCCCCACGCTGCTTCTTATAGCTCTGTATGGCAGGATATACGTGGAGGCGCGCAAGAGGATCTTGAAGCAGGCGCCGAACAAGCCCGGGAAACGACTGACTTCTGCTCATTTGATTACAAATTCACCAGGTTCGGTGGCGTCAAACACATCTCTAAATTACGGAACGAACGAGACCTCGTCTTGTGCCGGTGACACCATCTCGTCCGCAAACGTGAACCATGTGAAAGTCACCGTGTCAGACGCGCTGCTGGAGAAGAAGAGGATATCTGCCGCCAGGGAAAGAAAGGCGACCAAAACTTTAGGAATAATCCTCGGAGCCTATATCATATGCTGGCTCCCCTTTTTCATTTACACTTTAGTGGTGTCTGTCTGTATGTCCTGTTTTCATCCAGAATTATTTGACATATTTACTTGGCTCGGTTACCTCAACTCTTTAATCAACCCTATTATTTACACGATGTCCAACGAGGATTTCAAGCGGGCTTTCCATAAGCTTATGCGCTTCAGGTGTTGCAGATCATGAAAGTATACACTCATCCAAAATATTGCCTATACCTATACATTTCAGGCGTTTGTTTATTACATTCAGCAGCATTTGCCCTGTAACTGCAATCTGAGAAGTGAAGCATAGCAAACATATAATATAACCTTCATCCCTTCAAGGTGTATAACATTTGCATTAGGCCTGTATTCCCAGAGCTCCTGCAATATAGCTTAAATCCTTAATGTCTGTGATAACCATACTGTGAATACAGGATAGGCCTTGCCTATTAAAATAGTTTGTACATTTTGCAATGGAGTGTGAGAATGTATTGACTTGTCACTGCCATTGCATCAGTGTAAATTCAGGATATTGGATGTTGCTGGCACACTTATGCTAAAGATTGACAGTTGTTTCTCTCACCAATGACGTTTCATGATACCTAAATCATGCCTATAGTCCTACAAGGAGAAATTAGGTCGCATGACATTGCCATTGATAGCCTATAGCTTCGTTCTTTGGAGAAAACCAATTTCCCTATAGTCAGGGCTTCATACCCTCCACTGTTGCCTACAGTCTTGCATGCCATAGCCATGCAGTCAACATCAGTTGGCTTGAAAGCACAACTTTAGGGAAAAGGTGTCCCCCCCCCCCAGATGTGCCTGGCATTGGTGGAGATCAGCATATATTTTTGTATTATTATTATTATTATTATTATTATTATTATTATTATTATTATTATTATTATTATTATTATTATTATTATTATTATTATTATTATTATTATTATTATTATTATTATTATTTTGTGGTCAGATATAATTTAAATTTGTTGTAATTGTTACTTTGAATAAGTATCATTATAGTCAGTGTATGCCTGTATGCAATATCAAACATCTATGTGATTGTGTGTGTGTGTGTGTGAGCGTGAGCGTGTGTGTGTGTGTGTGTATGTGTGTGTGTGAGTGTGTGTGTGTGTGTGTGTGTGCATGCGCACACATGCATGTGTGTATTTGTGTGTGTGTTTATGTGATTTGCCCTACATTTTACTTATGAACTTGAATTACTTATGTGTTCAGTCAAAATGTGGAAGCCTTATGGGTATCATACAGTAAAATAATACAGGCTAAACAAACCCAAATCCAACTTTATTGACTCCTATTGAAAATAATGTTTTGGGGAGTATTAAACTGAGCTGATAAACATTAGGCCCACATCTTCAAAGAGCACAACAAGAGAGAATGAGTTGCAACACAACATGATGACTGTGTAAAAGAAATAGACTATGGTCTGTGTACAGTATTGATCACAGCTTGATGTGTGAAGATAATCTGGTTGCTGTATCAATCCAATAGAGGTTAACATTTCATAAAAAAAATATTTGCTTCTGCTGTACAAAGCTTCTGTGCACATAAACAATGCAGTGTATCCGTTTGGCTATATAGAGGGAGTCCACCCTGATGGAGTACAAATAAATGCTGCTGTTGTGAACACTGAAAAAACAATAAATATAATGAATAAAAGGTCTATGGCATCCTTGGAGATGGAAAAACTCTGGTTCTTAAAGACTATTTGCTAATACTTTTCTTAAGCATTTTCTTATACAGTTGTGAATACGTTGAGTATTTTAGTTGAGAATATCATTTCCTTTTTTTGCTCTGGCAATTCAAAATGTTAAAGGAACTTGCCAACATTATGGGAAATGTGCTTACCGTCTTCTCCAGAGTCAGACAAGATGTTAGGAGGATCAAGAAAAGAAGGCATAGTTTGAGATAGGTCAATTCTTGCCCCAAGAGCAAATTACTTCTCAACCACATTTTCATGTGAACCAATTGCCAACATACTAACACACTCAGTAGTCAAATTGTCACATGTGCTCCTTATCGGTTCATCTAAGACAGTAAACCACACTCACCTTTTCCCCTGCCGCCAGTTACACAAGCTTCACAGATTTAGGCTATTTATTTATTAATAAAAAAACATCTAACATCATTATTGTAGGGGATACAAATATCACAGTTTCACACACAAGATTAATTTATGACTAAATTGTGTTATGGTATTATAGGTATTTGATTGGTAGCTGCCATAATGACGTGGTGGGGTGGGGGGCATTCTATGAACAAAATAAAAGTGACCAGACAGCAATAAATGATCCAGAGGAGAAGATACAGTTTAATGAGACACATTCCAGTGTCTTTAAAGGCCCAATCAGTGATCCTAACTTAAACAAATCCTACTACATCATATGGTTTGTTGATCTAATTGGTTGACGTTAGCCCATGATAGATAGATGGTTCATTCAATCACCTGCCAAGTATTCTTTGAAAGTGCCTGCCCTTTTTCAAAACAGTTCCCAAGGACGACTTCTCAGAAGGTTCTGTGTAACAAATGATCTGGTGCATCAGATTACTCTGCAGATGCTGGAGGTTGACACTGTTGCAATGTTATTCTTTCCTCGTCATAATGTAATATCCTGTTCCCCCATTGAAATCGGTTAATACGTATGACAAATGTAAGGCTCTGGCCCCTCATTACTGTTTCCATGGTTCCTTACTCTAATAAGCCACAAACACACAGGCTCTGTGGGAAATGTGTCATTCTGTAGAAGCAGAATAAACACTCAAATCAGATATGGATGGATACAGAGAAGAAATGTCGTTGCTCTGTCTGGTGGCCAAATTAAAGTTCCTCTTTTAAGATTTACCCCACAGCATGTGTTACTTTCCAACCTGCCACACATGTATACAGTTACAAACACTGACAAACGAGAGCTGCCCAGTATTATTATATTACTATACAGTCTTATACCCTTGGCCCCAGAGCAGCTCCTCTGGAGAAGTTGGGGGTAAAGTGCCTTGCTCAAAGGTACAATTTACAATTGAGTCATTTAGCTGACGCTTTTATCCAAAGCGACTTACAGATTGTGAACAACGTGTCACCAGGAGGGTGCATCTCTGGCAGCTAAGGCTCAGTGGCATTGTTTGTCAAATCATATTGAGCTTGAGTGTCACACTCTGAGTGCATAGTAGTATAGACTAGGGGTTCCCAAACTTTTCAGGCCGGGGCCCAGAAAATAAGGCGTCGAGAGCCGCGGCCCAATGCACATCGTCTGGCTTTTTTATTTTTTATTTTTTTGCCCGGCGACCGATTTTTTAAGCCAAATATCACTTCAATCCTATTAAGTTAGTTCAAGTTAGTTATTCATTTATATGTGCTATTTATGAGAGGGCTAACTTGTTGCAAAATAATAATAGCCTCATTAAAATACTATTGTTGCTTCGGTTGTTTTCAGCGTTTTATGTGCATAATCTGTTATTTAGTTTGAAATGTTCGTTGAAATAAGTAGATTTTTCGTTTTTGTTTATTTATTAAGTTAATATAAAACCATATAGTCACATTTTAGAATACAATAGAATAGAATTTTAGAATACAACTAGAAACACTGTCCTGGCCTGCTTCTAAGTTCAGTGGCCTGACAAAAAAAATTAAAATAAAAAAATAAAAAAATAAAAAAATAAAAAATAATATTTTCTTTTATTTTCTTTTGTTTTTTTTTTATTTTTTTTTATCATCTCGCGGCCCACCCGTGGCTGATTGATTGATTGATTGAAAACTTTATTAACAGATTGTAGAATGGGTACAATACAGTACAGCTCAATACACACAATTGTTAAGGGGATGCAGACCAGAGAAAGACTTTCGTCTTGTTTACATCAGGGTCCCCCATTTTCAATTCATCAGGACATATATGACATACATGACATACAGATAGTCAGTACTGCTACATCTATACATTTATGACATACCAGATTTGCAAATACAGTACTGTTTGTGATACAGAAGGAGTCAAGAAAAGGGAGTATATACATTTGACGTAGAAACTGTACATTGGAGGAGGTTGTGTGGGGGGGGTTGGGTACATTGGGATATTGACAACCATACTGGGTAATTTACATTGGAGGTGGTTGGGGGGGGGGGGGGGGGGGGGCACACTGTATAAACAAGTAATACTGTACATTGAGGGGGGGGGGGGGGAGACACTGTACAAACAAACAAAATTGTACATTGAACTATTGACAAAACCATACTAGGTAAATGACTGTACATTGGAGGGGGTTGGGTTAGGATATTTACAGGGGCCAGTGTTGAATTGCAGTCTCCCGTAGGTGTCCCTTGAGAGAGGTTTTGAAAGTGGGTAGTGATCCACATTCCTTTACAGCTTTGGCTGCTCGCGGCCCACCTTTGGGTCGCGACCCCGACTTTGGGAACCACTGGACATATTAGCAAGATAGGTAGTGTAAGAATAGTAGCATAGTATGGTTTGTTTAAAAAAAAATATATATCTCAACGGTAGCTGTTGAGAGATGGGAGGGAGGATGGGAGTAACATCTCATTCACTTCCCCCTCCCTCATTTCCCTGTGGGTTCCAGGGATTCTAACTAGCAACCCTCCGGGCACAAGCCCACTTCTCTAACCCTTAGGCTATGGCTGCTCCTCTTAAGCCCAGGCCAGTATGTTACTGTATAAACTTGGTGGCCTTTCAGTGTCTCCTCAGTGACATACTGTAACTCTGTCCCCACACTGTCACGTTTTCTGTCTTTGGACGGAACGCTCTGTTCTCATGCTCACATTCATCCAATCCAAATACAGTATAGTGCCAGTGTTGTTAAAAGCCCATATCCCAGCTGTTGAATCATGCAGTATATGTGAACATTTACCAGTATCTGTAAGAAAGCCTGACATCCGACGGCGACATGACATCCATTGACCTTGAATTTTTCATGTGTTTTGTTTACAAGTCAGAGCAGAAAGGAATTCTGCACAGTGCTCATGGTACATTTACATCCATATACTGTACTGTATGTCCCTTAGTGCGCACTGTACATATTCATTATCACACAGGAATCCTATACTAGATTCTTATACAGATAATTTGACATTAACTCATTCCCGGCCAACCACATATATATATATGTGTTTGCTCACCAACCGGTCAGCACCATAAACGTATATATACGCTTTTGGATCGTTATTTCTTTTATTCGATTTTTTTATTCATTTCAGGAACACGGACCTCGGGGTTACCATAGGGAATCATTCTGAGATCGCTAGAGTGCAATACCTGCCGCATCCTGCTAGGTGGCAGTATCGCCCACCCTTTGAAACCTTTTTTTCACACCCGGTGTTACATTTAATTCCCTCCGGGCGCAGTATTTTGGGTCAGGCGAGTCTAGCGGTTCACCCGATCACATTGAAACGCGTCCAATGCCCCCAATGCATGTGTTGTGCCGGATAATGTGGGGACATGATGGACACCAATACTGGAAATCGCGATCAAACAATTGGAATATTCTTTTTGGGATACCTCCTAGTAAAGGTAAGGACTATATGACATCAATCCTACTTTGATCCAACCATGATCTCACATCGATCGCAACGATCACATGTAACGTACTCCAAAACGTATGCCGTTGGTGACGATCAAAGCATCATATGATGAAACATAATACCTATATATACATTTAGTTTCTTGCCTGGACACGCTACTAGACACGCTACTAGAAACGCCAATGCTTATAGCAGAATTCAGGTAGCGCCCTATAACTGAGCTTTTCAGAAATGAGCCCGGATCACTCCTAAACTATACAATATTCACCACGGTATAACACGCAAATGTATACATGAACATTTTTATTATTTTTCACATGTTGAACGATGGATAGTTGATGTCAAATGAGCCATAGTATTGTCTCCATAGCTATAATATAGAATATAGATATAGCCCTGCAAACACCGCCACGCATCCCTATCTCTTAGAGCGGTGGCGCAGTAGGAACAAAGATGGCTATAGACCCGCCGGTGCTGAAAGAGTTAAGTGCAGCTGTTTGCCGTATTCATGCCTTAAATTGAATTGATGTTAATAGGTAATGCTGCCTATGAGCTGTTTGAAAATACTGGAGGACCATGGTTTTGTATTGGAAATGGGTAACCCTTTGCCTGCATGTTGTGGTGTGGATTAAAACAATTTGGTTTTGTGACCCACCAATCCCCGTTTGCTGCCTCTCTAAGGCTTCCCGGTTAGCTCAGAATCCGGCCAGAACTCCGACCATGGGACTCGGTGAGTAAGCAAATAGGTTTCCTCTTAGCATGCTACGGCCCGCATGTGGGCCCTCTTGAGGACGATTTGCCCACCGGCACTTTGGCGACCTCTAGCGGCTTGGGTGTGAATATTTTTTAATAAAATATAGAATTAAAGCCCTATTTGTTGCCTGTCGATAGCCATTTCAGGCGGCAAAATCCGTTCAGCGGTTCTTGAGTTACATGCCGATATGTGAGGCGTGCGCCGAAGTACACGACAGACCTTTTATTTTTTCAAATACCACTCCCGACTCTCGAGCCTCTACCTCCGTAACCAATGAGTAGGGCTTTCCAATGGTACCCCACGTGGGAATGAGCAAATCAGGGATCTAGGTGAAAAGTCACGAGCCAAAACAGGAAGAGAATTCTCTGTTGAATGCATTGAAGTCTATGAGAAAATCATTTTCTGAGCTCTCTCACCTTTTACCAAAACCGCTTCTAATCACTCATTTCTAAACGGATTTCTATAAAATTTGGACATGTACTACACAAGCATTCAGTCTATTTTTTCAGCCATACCAATTTTTTTGGAAATACTACTTCTGGACTACTAACTACTACAGAAAAACGTGAGTAACAAGTTTTTCTACAACTCAAGTTCAGACCTATGTTACTCTATATTTCATTAGCACTAAAAGTGAATTTTCTTTATTGTATCAGAAACTTCAGAATGTCATATTTCAAAAGAGACCAGGTTCATGCATGCGCTATAAGAATAAAGTATAGTATTTTGGTTTGCAAAAAAAGTATGCAGTCTCCTCAAAAACGAAAACTAACTATGGCCACGTTTGGGGGCGATTGTTAAGAGGCAACGTAATGTCCTTTAACTGATCTCCTCCCTCTTACAATTTCTTAAATGTAGCAAAGAAATTAAGAATAAATACAAAATAATAATCTTAGCTTTGTTTACTTACGACCGAATCCTGAACTTCCAAATTTACCAGCGATATCTTGTAGATTTAATACACCATTTAACAAAAACTCACGGTCGCTATATCTTTCCGCCTGGGGGCGGGTCTATGGGGTGGCTACTTGGGCTCAAGCCCAGAATGTTTTCTGAAAAGCCCTGAATCTACTTAAAAAAAAGAAAAAAAAGTAATATATATATATATATATATTTTTGACAATTAATCATTGTTACAGGAAAATATGTTTGCACCAGCTTTAGCAGAAGCTAATTTCCATCTGTAGTCTATCCAGCTGCTAACGATAGGTTATGTATATAACCTAGTTATATGAGTACTGGCTGAGCATCCTGCTCTTCGCCATCGAGATATACCTCATCTCCAGTACCTAGTGTACTCCATCAACGAATAAAAAACAATACACCCAGCACCTGCCAGGCCCCGCCCTAGTGACGTACTATATAGCACTAGGCGTGGTCACCACTCGCTCTTCCGCGGAAAAAAACTTTTCCAAAGAAAAGTTTCCCCAAGGGACCTCAGGGCAAGCTAAGAGCAGGACGCTCAGCCAGTACTCATATAACTAGGTTATATACATAACCTATCGTTATATTAGTCGTACTGGCGAATCGCGTCCTGCTCTTCGCCATCGAGATATGGGGACAGAGCAGACGCGAGGACCGACAAATGCACCCCCTGAGGACCCGAAAGCCCACATCAGAGGGGAGGGGAGTCCCATCACCCCATCCTTCCTAATGAAGAGGGGGCGGAAGTCAACTCCACCCGAGTGCAAACAAGAGGGAACTAGAACCTCTTGAACGCACAGCACAGGCGGAACCACGTGTGACACAACACATTGTGGCCCACACCCACACACTCCTGCTACCCCACCAAAGGACGGGAAGCAGGAGAGGTCCCAGACCTCAGAACCGCCTGGGAGACAGAACCCCCGGTCATGTCCATGAGGTAAAACCTTATGAAGGGACCCGGTGAGGACCATGAAGCCGCAGCACAGATGTCCTCCACCGAGGCCCCACCCAGTAGGGCGGCAGAGGCCGCCATCCCACGAGTGGAGTGCGCCCTGATGCCCCCAGGGGGAGCCAGCCTGGCCAACGTGTAGCAAAGGGCAATGCCCTCGCACAACCAATGGGACAGGCGCTGTTTCGACAGTGCCTTACCAGCACGAGAGCCACCGTAACAGACAAAGAGCTGATCGGTAGCCCTGAGGCCCTGAGTACGGCTGAGGTAAATCCCCAAAGCCCGGACCGGACATGACAGGTGAAGGCCCGCCTCCAACTCACTAGCGTGAGGAGGCGGATGAAACGCCTGAACCATAATATACCTGGAGCGGAAAGAACTCCGGATATTTTTTGGCACGAAGGCTGGATTAGGCCGCAGAGTGGCACCGCTATTGGAACGAATAGACAGACACTCGGGCCGCACAGAGAGAGCACAAAGCTCACCCACGCGTTTAGCGGAGGTGATGGCCAGCAAGAACGCAGTCTTGGGGGCTTCCGGTATGAGAGCGGAAGAGTAGCACACATGCGGTGAGGCTCCTGGTCAAAAGAGCGAAAAACGGAGAAATAAAGACGCGAAAAGTGACGAAAAGTGATCAAAAATCAAGATGCAAACGAGAAGGAAGGAGGAGAAAACAATTATGAAGGAAAGAGAAATGGAGAACTCACAGGAAGAGGAGAGTTCGATGGAGCAGAACCCCCGAGGCGAGACCGAGAAGGAGCAGGCGGAGGAAGGGGGAGTCTCGGCTGAGACGGACAAGGAAATGCCAGGATGGGCCGTGCTCATGCAGGCCAGGATATTGGCGACCATAAAATTGAACTCGGACACGATGCAGGCGACCATAAAACTGAACTCGGACACGATAAGAAATGATATTGGGAAGTTACGGGAGGAATTGAGGAAGGAACAGGAGGACTTCAGGGGTGAAATGAATACAGAACTCAAAAGGGTGGATGAGAAGATGGCGGAACAGGACAGAAACGTAACAGAGGTACAGACTAGAACGGCGCAAATGGAGGAATGGAACACAGAGATACACGAGGTGTTAACGTGTGCGATTAAAAAACAAGAACAGATGGAGACAAAGATATCGGACATGGAGGGGAGGTCACGGAGAAATAACATCAGAATATGGGGATTGAAAGAAGGAGTCGAAGGGGAATCGGTGATCCAATATGTGTCAAGTCAAGAGTCAAGAGTTTTAATTGTCACGGCATACAGGTATACAATGAAATGCGGCTGGTCTTGCCCACGACGATGTGCAATACAGTGGTACAACATATAATAGAATCCAATAAAATACAGTGGTACAACATATTAAAGAATCCAATACCAACAACAGTGCAATAAACAGGTACATGGTGTGCCATCTCGGTATCTGTACATAGTATTTACAGAGCATATAGGACATGCTAGGTAGCTTTAGTAGTGCAATACACTGTTCCTGATGTTATACTAATTTAAAGTGGCCTTTCCTCTGGCCATAAGTGTGCGTGTGGAAAAGCTTATCAAGGAACAACTGAAGGAGACGGGACTGGAAAAAATGGAGATACAGAGGGCCCACAGGGCGTTGGCTCCGAGACCGAAACCGGACAGACCTCCGAGGGCGGTGATTATTAACTTTCTGAGATTTGAGATTAAGGAATTGATACTCAGAACCACGTGGACCAAGGAGATAGAAATCGAGGGGAAAAGACTGTCGTTTGATCAAGATTACTCGACAGCGGTAGCAATAACACGCAGGTCCTACGCGGGACTGAAGAGAATTCTGAAAGAAAACGGAATGAAATTCCAATCACCCATGACCTCGCTAAGGATTCACTGGGAGGAAGGGAGAAGAGAGAGAGATTCAAACCAGGGAGGTTAGACCATGGATTCAGAAGGTGGGAGAGGGGGGGGGGGCAACAGCGATATGCAAAATGATAGAGAAGGGGGAAATGCAGACACTACAAAAATTAAAGGAGAAATTTGGACTAGAAAACAGGGACCACTTCAGATATCTACAGGTTAGAGACTACTACAACAAAGAAATAAGGGGGGCCAAAGACGAAGAACAGAATGGAATAATAAAGATGATAGTATGGGCATACGAAGGGGGGCAAGGAAGAGTAATATCAGCAATATACCGGGCTATAATGAACAGCAAGGGACACACGACCGATTACATAAGGGAGAAATGGGAGAGAGAGCTAGAGATAGAAATAACAGGGAAGGAATGGGGGAACATATGCGAGGTGCAACATTCAACAACAGGATCGAGGATATGGAAAGAGTTTGGAAAACTCTTTGGAAAAACATAATCAGATTCTTTATAACCCCAGAGCTGAAGGGTAAATATGCACCAACACAAAGAGCATGCTGGAGGATGTGTGGGAAGGAGGGGGCAAATCACACGCACATATTCTGGGGATGTCAGAAGCTGAAGGGGTATTGGGAGGAGATAGGGGAGGCAATGATCAGAATATTAGGATACGGGTTACCACAAACAGGACTGGTGCTTTACTTAGGAGACCTGACACACGAGGGGATACAAGGGACAAGGGGGGGACAAATATTTAATAAAGATAATGTTGATAGCGGCCAGAAAAGCAATAACGAGACTGTGGTACAAGGAAGACCCACCGACAATAGCACAATGGGTAGGAATAGTGGAAGAGATACAGGATATGGAGAGGATAACACACATGCTGAGGTTACAGGAAGAGAAATTTGGAGAAAGATGGGGAAAGTGGGAGGATTACAAGGGGAACGAAAACGACATCACAGAGGAAGAACCAAATACACCACAAGAGGGCGAAGGGTAAAGGAGGAAAGAGGTTCAAAGAGGGTCTCTGAACCCATGTCACACACTTAATGTTTTCTAATTTTATTTTTGTTTAAGGTATGACAACTGTTTTATGTTTTTTATTTGCTTAAGTCAGTATTTTTTATTTTTCGTCTTTCGGGTATTAAACTTTTTCTTTATTATTTATGTCTGTTTAATAGTGTTGTTGAGGTTATTGTATATGTCGTGTTGTTTGTCTATAAATGTTTAATAAAAATTTAAGTTTAAAAAAAAAGAACGCAGTCTTGAACGACAGCTGTTCCAACGGCGCTTGCTCAAGAGGCTCAAACGGGGCCAAGGACAACCGACCGAGGACCAATTGAAGATCCCAGCTCGGAGCCAGAGAGCATTTCACCGGCTTAAGGCGTCGAACGCCAAGCAGGAAACGCTTCACAAGAGGGTGGCTGAACAATACAACACCCTCAAACCCCTCATGATAAGAGGATATAGCCGCCGCATATACCCTCACCGTCGAAGCCGACAGTCTATCAAGGAGAGACTGAAGGAAAATAAGGACAGCATCCAGGGGGAAGGACACCGGGTCCCTGCCCCCCGCCTTACACCACTCTTGGAACATACGCCACCTACCCGCGTAAAGCGCGATAGTGGAGGGAGCATGCGCATTCCGGATGGTGTCAACCACAGAAGGGTCCATCCTCTCCAGACTCACCCTCTCACCAGCCAAACCATCAGAGGCTGGCGCATCACCGGGGGCTGAAACAGCGACCCGTACGCTTGAGAGAGGGCCCTCGCCGACCAAGGAACAGGCCACGGCGGGGCTACCAGTAGCTGGATCAGGACCGGGAACCACACAGCTGTGCCCCGGTCCGGCGCAACCAGGATCACGGTCCTGCGCTCCCTCCGTACCCGCTCCAACAACTGACTCAACAGTTGTATGGGGGGAAAGGCGTACAGAAGCCCGGGCGGCCATGGATACATCGAGAAGGCATCCACCCCCAAGGGAGGATTGTCTTCCCGGCTGACCGAGAACCACAAGGGGCACTTGTGAGATTGTCTGCTCGCAAACAGATCCACTGAAGCTTCCCCGAAGCGATCCCAGATCTGCCTGACTATGTCTTGGCGCAGTTCCCACTCGTCGCGACGAGGACCGCCCCGAGACATCATATTCGCGCCCACATTCTCCTTGCCAGGGATGTGGAGCGCCCTCAGACTGCGCAGACTGCGAGATGCCCATAGCCAGAGTTCGACCGCCGCCCAGTGCAGATGGGTGGAGCGTGTTCCACCCTGCCTGTTGATATACGCCGCTGCCATCATACTGTCCGTTCTGACCACAAAGTGCTCGCCTACCACCAGGTGGGCGAGCCGTCTGAGGACCAGGAGGACCGCCCTCAATAACAACACATTGATGTGCAGGGTAGACCGGGCAGCATGGATCGTCCAGCTGCCCCCCACTGCGTCGGTCCGACACGTCCCTCCCCAACCCGTGAGAGAAGCGTCGGTGAAGACCGTGACGTGTGAACGCCTGCTGCCCATGGGGACCCCATTGGTGAGGATACCAGGCCTCCTCCAATGGGCGAGATCCCCCCATATTGACAAAGGAACCGTCAACCGTTTCCATTTGTCCCTCACCGAGTCTTTTCTCATACTGGAGAACCACCTCTGTATCCTCCTCATGAAGAGGAGGCCAAGAGGGACCACCGCGTGAGCAGATGCCATCATACCGAGCAGGCATATCACTTGCAGCGCCGTGACCGTCTTTCCATACCGAGCGCGTGGAGAGGAATTCCACCACCAGCCTGGTATGAGACCTGGCGACCTCCTCCGACCGGCTGAGGAGTAGAATGTCGTCGAGATAGAATATAATTCGTATCCCCTGACGACGTAGAGGCTCCAGCGCAGTCTCTACGCACTTGGCGAATGTGCGGGGAGCCAGAGAATAGCCGAACGGCAACCTCTGGTATTCGTACGCTACGCCCTGAAACAGGAACCGTAGGTATTTCCTGTGAGGAGGGAAAATCGGGATGTGAAAATACGCATCCTTCAGGTCTATGGAGGTGAACCAGTCTCCCACCCTGACAGCAAGTAGCAGGTGTTTGATGGTCAACATTCTGAATGATCTCGCCACAATCAGACGATTGAACGCGGACAGATCCAGTATAGGTCTGACCCCTCCCGTTTTTTTGGGCACCAGAAAATAATGGGAGTAGATGCCTCTCTCGGGACCACGACTACGGCCTGCTTCGCCAACAGAGATTGGATCTCGTCGGCCAGAGCTGTCACTGCTGCTGACCCTGACAATAGGGTCTACACCAAACCTGAGAAGGGAGGGTGGGGTTGTGCGAACTGCAAAACAAGCCCCAGCCTCAACGTTCTCTCTACCCATCTCAACAAACGGCATTCTTGTCGCCATATGTGATAATAATCCCAGAGCGCACCTGCCGTCAACTGACGCTGGGCCGCAAGGAACAGCAGATAGGTGGCCCGGTCCCTCCCGCTGTGCGTAGCCTCTGAACCTGCCAAAGCGGACAGGGCGGTCCCACCCAAGGGGGGACCCCGACAGAAAGGGCCGGTTTGATACGGGAGAAGCTGCCATCAAACTAGTTGACACACGCTCCCCCACTGAACACCCCTCTAGAGCATGCTGAGGAGTTGTTCCGCAGCCAGACATGCAAGGCGTGAGGACCCCATGGGTTCCTACACACCGTAGCCCTGCAGTGATATTGCTACCACCCAAATCACGTTCGCCTCTTCTTTGCAGACCACTGCCGATCTCGTGGGAGTGGGAGGCATCAACGTGATACCCCGCCTGGCGAAGGCGAGGTCGGGGTAACCCGTGCTGAGCATTCATACGAAGAGGCCTCGAGTCCCCCTGCTGACCACTGTAAATAGCGGCAGCCGTAACACCAGGATCACCAATCGCACAACGTGTGGCGCGGGAGCCACGTGACAGCACAACATTCTCACGGACAGAGCCGGCTCAGCCATCAACTGAGTGTCAGCCCCTGTCCCCATGAGAAGCGAAACGAGGGCCCGCATGCGCTTCAAAGAAGGTTCGCGGCCCGCAGCCAAAGGAAAACGATCAGAGCCCCTCTTCCGCTGGTGACGGGGAAAGGAGTGATCGGGGAGCGGGCTGTTCGCGGCAGAATGGCGATGGCTCGTATATTCCAAGCCGAGCACATCCAACATGGCCGATCCCTCGGCCGCCAAGGCTGTTGGCCTTGTGGACCCCTGTTGACTCTCCGCCCAGGGTACCACTGGCGGGAGAAACATGGCCGCGTGTCGAGGGCCTCGCCACAGTCGCTGACGAGGCCGTGCTCCAACCTCTGGCTGCATAGCGTGAGGCGGTGTGGGACCTAGGTCAACAACCGTCTGCGTCTCCGCAGAACGACCAAAGAGTCCCTCTGTGGAAAAAGGAGCCGTGAGGAGAGAAAACCTTTCTTCTTCCCCAAGAGGAGATTGCTCCAACCAGAAATGCCTATTAACAAGCGTTGATAGCATCCTAATCCTCCCCGCAGTTATAGCTTGCGACTGATTCAAGATCTCAAAATGTTTTCAGCGTCGGCTGGTCCTGTAGCCCCACTACCCGACGCTAATGTGGACAGAAAAACAGTCAGCTGAGCCACAACACTGGCCGCCGCTAAATTCCATCCTGTAGCAGTATAACTCTGATCAGTCCATACTGCCACCCGCCGGGCCGACTCGCTCTCAAGCGTCGGCTTCCGGGTGGGACACCGTTCAACCCCCGCCGGGGCACAGGATCGATGCTACCTGGCTACCTAGCCACGGCACAACCGCCCTGCACCCTGTTGTCAACCCATTCACCCGTAAAGGGGGGTAAATAGGACTCAGCAAAACCCCCCACATTAGCTACCGACTGACCTTCATCAATGAACCGGTTAAGAGGAGGGAAAAGCGGCAACATCCCACGGCAGGGAACATTAGAACAGTGACCCAGCATTATAGCATTAGTGTTAGCAGCACGCTCCAGGATCGCCTGGAAAACGTCCACTTCAGGGGAACGTTCACCAAAACATCCCGCCCCTGGCGCCGACACACAACTCGGTTGTGTAACAAAACAACCAGCATTACTAACACTAGCATTAATGCCTGATTAAGCCGGCTCGATAGCCAAACCTTGCACGCTGTCCCTCGATCTGCTGCCACAAGACGAGGAAACATCAGGATAGACCCGACGTGTCGTTGGAACATGCCGCGAAGATTCCAGGGGTAGGCAAATCTCCGGTAAGCACTCAATATTACGCAATTTCTCTAAACTTTTCATGACAACTAGTTGCATAGGGTGCACGCATCCGCTATGATGGAAACGAAAATAGAGGAAGAGCGAGTGGTGACCATGCCTAGTGCTATATAGTATGTCACTAGGGTGGGGCCTGGCAGGTGCTGGGTGTATTGTTTTTTATTCGTTGATGGAGTACACTAGGTACTGGAGATGAGGTATATCTCGATGGCGAAGAGCAGGACGTGATTCGCCAGTACGACTAATATAACTGTATTTGAGTGAGTTAAGTCTTGGTGTTATGGTAGACTCAGACCTAAGCTTTAAATCACAATCAACAAGTTGACAAAAACACAATTCTTTCACCTTAGAAACATAGCTAAAGTACGGCCTTTTATAAATCAAAAGGACGCTGAAAACCAGATCCATGCCTTTATCTCAAGCCGACTCGACTACTGTAATGCACTCCTTACCGGCCTCCTGAAAAAATACGATGATAACTATTTTATTGCAATGCACTATTGCATTATTTTATTCTATTTCTTTCAAATGTTGAGATTTATTTATCAAAACACGAAAACCTTATAGAACAAGGCAGGTGGAGCATGACTAAAACTAAAATTAAAATGTTGGTCACTTTTGGTCCTGGCTGATTGATTGATTGAATTGATTGATTGAAAAGTTTATTAACAGATTGCAGAATGGGTACAGTACAGTACAGCTCAATACATACAATTGTTAAGGGGATGCAGACCAGAGAAAGACTTTCGTCTTGTTTACATCAGGGTCCCCCATTTTCAATTCATCATAACATATATGACATACATGACATACAGATAGACAGTACTGCTACATCTATACATTTATGACATATCAGATTTGCAAATACAGTACTGCTTGTGATACAAAAGTGTCCAGAAAAGGAGTGTATATACATTTGGCATAGAAACTGTACATTGGAGGAGGTTGGTTGGGTGGGGTGGGGTTGGGTGGGTTGGGTGAGGGCTGTACATTGGAGGTGGGGGGGGGGGGGGGGGGGTTTGGGAAGGGGACACCCACACATTTTACACTGTACATTGGAATATTGACAAAGCCTTACTTGGTCATTTACTGTACAACTAGGTTAGGACATTTGTAGGGGCCAGTTTCGAATTGCAGTCTCACGTATGTGTTTTTTGAGAGTGTTTTTGAAGGTGGGTAGTGATTCACATTCCTTTACAGCTTTAGGTAGGGCGTTCCACATTGATGTGGCATAATTGCGAAACGTGTTTAGTCCCTTGTTTGAGCCGAATCTGGGTTTTACATGATTTGTGGAGCTCCCTCTGGTGTTGTGATCGTGGTATTCACTGACCTTTGGGAAGTATTTTGACATGTACATGGGTACCTTGGTCGCGTAGTGTATCTTGTAGACCAGGCCCATTGCAAGTTGCTGTACTCTGTCGTCTACTCTAAGCCATCCTAGGTTGTCAAAGTGGGCAGGGGTGAGGTGGGTTCTAGGAGTCAGGTCAAGTAGTAGTCTGACTAGCTTGTTTTGAGATGTTTGTAATTTGTTTTTTAGTGCCTTTGAGGTGCTTTGGTACCATGAGGTGCAAGCATAGTCGTAGTACCCTTGAATGAGTGCTCCTGCTAGAGTCTTCAGGGTATTCTTGTTTACCAGAGAGGAGATCCGGTACAAGAATCGCGTTCGTTGGTTGACTTTTTTTATTACATTGGATGCCATTTTGTCACAGGAAAGATTAGCCTCTAGGATGGAACCCAGGTAGGTAATTTCATCTTTCCTTGTGATAATATTGTCACCCACTGTAACCGAGAAGCCGTCGGTCTTGCTGAGTTTGTTATTTGAACCGAAGAGAATGGACTCTGTTTTGCCCATGTGTAATGATAGTTTGTTGTCAGCGAGCCATATGCAGATTTTGCCTAGTTCCGAGCTGAGGGCTTTTTCAACCTGTAACTTGTTCTTGTCAGAGACCAGCAGGGCTGAGTCGTCCGCAAACAGGAACAAGTTGCAAGTTGGCGCTCAACGTTTGGCGAGTTAACCCTAGATCTTAGATCCTAATATGAAAAACGATGTGATTTAATGTTCTATGTCTTACCTTGACTTTGTCTATTTTGCTGCTATCTATTTAACCTTTATGTCTGCACTTTATGCATTGCTCTTGATCTGCCAATGTTGTGCTCATTTTATGCCTGTCTTTTTTTACTGCTGTGAAGCACTTTGAACTGCAATTCTTGTATTAAAGGTGCTATACAAATACAGTGTATTATTATTATTATTATTATTATTATTATTATTATTATTATTATTATTATTATTATTATTATTATTATTATTATTATTATTATTATTATTATTATTATTATTATTATTATTATTATTATTATTATTATTATTATTATTATTAATTATTATTATTGTTTGCTTCATTCATTAAAGGGTGTGAATTTAAGTGTTCTCTAGTGCCTTTTGTCCGCTTTAAGGTGGTGGTATAAGTTAAAGGTTGTGGTGTCCAAGTAAAAAAATTCCGTGCCCGCTTACGCGGCACCTATCTGGGCTAAGCCCCGGATCTCCTACAATCCTAAATCTGCCCCTGCGCCTATCTATGATGATAATGGTTCACCTAATCCGAATACATAGTTTTCAGGAATGGAACAGACCGTAGGCTTAGTCTGAGGTTGGAACTATGAACATTACAATGATACTCGGGTAAATCCTATCATGATTCTATCAGCTCTCTGTCTTTCGTCCCGCCTATTGCAGAAGAATCACAGAACAGATTCTAACAGAGTAGCGTTTTCCAAGCCTTAATAAGCCTACGTATCTCACCTTGTTGCCTATATTTCAGCCGGCTCCAGCTCGACTAGGGATAGCAATCCAACAACCTATGGTGCCTATGTTTTGGTACTCGAACCAGGGATAGCACTCCAACAACCTAGCAAATCCTTTCAGAACTCACCTGATAAGGACCGGGGTACACGCGTTTCCCCTGTAACGATTCACAATACAAATCAGATACCCTTAGCAAAGATTTCGTGTTTTTTGCGTTTTTTTGTGTGTGTTTCTGTGTACAACGGTGGCTGTGTTGATGATTATGTCATGAAATTGGGTCCGTTTGGTCCTTTTCCATATATAGATGTTAAATGGTCATCATTAGAATGGCTCTAAAAGAAAAGTTATACACTTTAGCTTGCCAATTAACCATAAGGTTTTTTTTTCTCCCATTGACTCTCATGTTAAAACGCTGATTTTGAATCTGCACTCATTCATTAAATTTTCGATGCAATTATCAAATGAACGCTTTTTCCACACTGTTGGGAGCCAGGCAATATCCCAGTAAGAGATTCAGCCGGCTGCAGGCTGCAGTAGTGTGCTAACGTTAGCGTCTCAGCTATTTCTGACCGAATTAGTCAATCATTTGTATATATAAGGACAGTATCTTATTCACAGGGACTTTGTGAAGGTTTCCCACGCTGGACTATGGGGTCTAAAACGTATATAAATATGAAAAATATGCCGCTTCTGCAGGTTTTTTTCATAAAAACGCAGTTACTATCAAACAAACGAGAATATAAGTGGTTAAAATTCGGAAATATTTGTAATCTTTTATAGATATCTTGAGGTTAGGCTCTTAGTGTTAATCGTGAAAAGAAAAATGTTTTAAAAATATAAAAAATTAGGGCGGCTACGTGGCGTAGTGGGCAAGGCGCTCGCCACAAAATGCTGGAGACGCTGGGCTCGTCAGTTCGAGCCCAGCGCTCCACATTTGCTTTCAGTTTAGCTGGTCGTCCGTACGAATACACATTGGCCGTATTAGGGGGTGGGAAACTGATGGGTGGGGATCGGGCGTTGTGGACAGCGACTCCTACAGGTCGGTTGGTGCGCCTGCGCAGTAGAATCAGGAAGTGTCGGGGGCAGCGTGAGCCTTCCACGAGTTACTCCTCGCCACTGAGAGATCGAGCTGCGCAGGTGAAAAGATGCGACTGCTGTTACCTCAAGTACCGGAGGGGACTTGTGCTATGTATGACTTAGTCCACATTGCAGCCGGCTTGTGGGAGGCAAGAAACAGCGTCCATGACAGGGGAGGGTTGAATTGGATGATACGAAATTGGGATGGGAGAAAATATAGAAAATGGGAGAAAAAGTGGATAAAAAAAAAGAATATTAAAAATTAACAATTGTATGACCTTGAACTTGACGCAACACTTTCCTGCTTAGTATTATAACTGTGCTAACTTTTTAAGGAGGCAATGCACATTACCCTCACTCAGCCATGATCTCAATATTGACAACACACAGTAACATTCACCTGGCACAGAGAAAAGCGGGAAGGTTTTAATTCCTTGCCATACATTTTTGGTCGACCATCTATATACTCACTTTTCTCTGTATAGGTGAAACAACACGGCAGGGCCAGGACGCAAAGAGTCCGTCACAAGTTCGTAGACGCCAATTGTGGGATATTGAGGATATCCTGAAGAACGTTCTCAGTCAACCGAGATCCAGTTAATAACAAGGTTTATTAGCCAGACAGATAGAAATATACACATAGTATTTAGAGAGAATGGCTGAGGCTCTCGCCCTAGGGGTGATCAGCTGAAATTACCCAGGTAGAGGAGATCGATTATTGTCGGGAGCCCTATATAGTGAAACGGGGGGGGGGGGGGGGGGAGAACACTCACATGATAGGTCAAATGAGTTAGGGGGGGGTGGAAAGGGATAGGGGACAAAGGAGAAAGGAGGGGGATGTCTTTACATGAGAGTTGGGGAATCAATACTTTCACTTTTCAACTTTTTTGTAAAACTATATCACCTCTGCACTTTTGGGAGGCGGGAAATAAAAACCCACCAACGAGATCCTTCCGACTATGCCTGTTTATGAGAGATTCAAAGGAGTTCGAGAGAGGACCCCGTCACAGTGAGACTGGCGTGGAAGTCTGTGTTCGTTGTGCCCAGTCGGTTTTTCACCAACTCAGTGATTGTTTTTTTGCCAGACTCTGCAGCATGTGTAAGGTCATTCAGTATCTCTTCTGAGGCAACATCACCAGTTGTCAGGGACACTAAATCATACATATGCGCTTGTTGGAAGACGTTGTATCTCTGGAACTGATCAACAAGTTGAATGACATCGTGATTATCCCTCTTGATTCTTGATTGAAGGCAGTCTTTGTGTGTCTCCTCATCATCGTGTCAGTCCAAACAGGGATCTGGTATCCCCTGCCAAGGATGCATGTTCATTATAGGTGATGGACCAACGATTTCTTGCTGGATCATTTCTAGTGATGCCTATCAATCCTCCAGCAACCTTTCCCGTTTTATTGATGTGTTCAAGGCGAAGGGCGAAAGGCACCTCGTTGAAGCTGTGTTTGGTCTCCTTGGCTACAAAATCACCATCTAGGAAGCCCTGGTAGACCTCTGGTGCTGTCTGTGCCTGCTGTTCCATGTCTGCTATGAACACAGCACCCCATCTTGTGTAATGGGTGTGATCCTATGCAGCAAACCAAGGCATCATGCTCTTGAAGGCTGACATGTACAGGTTCCAATCACCATATCTCAGTGCCCGGGTGAATGCAAGGAGAATAGACACAAGGTCCATGTACTGTCTCCAGAAGGTAAAGGTTGGCTTGTCTTCATTGCCCTTGTCAAACTGTACAAGGAGATCTTGAATCTCCCCAACTTTCAGCACAAGTTCCTCATAGCATGCTGAAGCTGCTTCCATTTCTCCACTTCCTACCACTCATTAGTTTGAAGTGTATAACTCTTCTGCTTCACTGACATTGCTGCTGTTTTTTTGCTGTATCAACCCACAGCACCCCATGTGGTAGGCTATGATATTGTTTTACCATTGGTTGATTTTTTTTTATCAATAGTTAAGATCATACTTTCACAGGAGATATATTAAGGGATAATATTACAAAATTGTTAGAAATTACAGAGCAAATTGTCACTAATTTGGCAGCATTGTGAAAAAATTTCAGATTTTACCACTTACAATCATTTTCAAAGATGTCAACATAGCTAGGCCATATGTCAAGGGGTTAAACATGAATACTGGATAGGTTGACAGCTTCTACCCAAAAGCGATTACTTAAGTTGCAATATCACATCAGTGTTGGCCCCCTGACTAAAAGGCCGCAACACAGGTTGGTCTACCACGTTGACGAGGCCTCTCGCTGGCAAGGCCAGAAGAGGCGATGGCTGGAGCCTCACTCCGGCGTGACGCCCCCCTCCTGCAGCCGGTCATGGCGCAGGCCCGACGACATCTTCTGCCAGAGATGACGTCGTAGTCAGAGTGCCAGGGCCCGCTATCCTCACGGCTAGCGCCAATGGTTGTAACATAAGCTAACAGCTAACTCCAGGCTAACTGATAGCATCGAGCTAACGTTTCTAGCCGAGCGTATCCGCCAGCTAACGACCTAGCCTAACAGCTAACTGGCTAACAGTTAGCTCTTATCGGCTATCGATAGCCACCAGCTAACGCAGTGGCAAGCTAAGCGGCTACTACTGAAGCTGTACAACGTGAGAATAGCGATACAGGCCAACACTACAGACAGCCGCTGTCTTTTCCTCTTTTATCCAAAAGAAAAAAGGGGAAAAAAGGCAACACACGTCCCTCTCACAGAACGGTGTTTACCAGCAGCGGCATCGGAAGCAAGCCCCGTTGCTTATATTCTCATAATGAAACACCAAGCCTGCATCCTTCGTGCCGGGTGTTTTTGTTTTGAAAAACGGGGCCAGCGCGGTGGCAGAGGGTATCCGTTTTTCAGAGACCCGGGGAATTGAACCGCAGACTCGAAATCACGGCCCCAGGAAAACAAAGCTACGACTTCACCGAGGAGGAGTCTATGTTATCGTGGGGCATCAGACTAGAACCCCCTCCACGCCGCTATGAGGGCAACAAGGGATTCTAGCCTGGAGCCGACTTTACGCAAGCTGTCCCCCCACAACTGACACACCTGAAGCTTGCGTCGCAAAAACATCACCCGCCCAGAGAGGCCGTCAGCCCTCACACAGCCGACCGCCTCCCGAAGCATAGTATCCAGCTGCAGAGCCGGAGACAATGCCGGCAGGGATTGCTCAGCGACGCGCGCCCCTAATGCAAAGCGCCGGTGGAGGTCAGAATGATCATCATCTTCTAGACTCTCCGGTGGTGAAGACATTATCGCTTTATTTCCTTGAAAAATAGTGAGAGAGAAAACAAAGATACAATGTCAACGCAGCTCCTCTTCTCTTCAACAAACTACTTTGGTCACTAAACTAAAGTGGTGTATACAGACACTTCTCGGTGGTGAAAGTAGGGAAGGAGCTGATTGTGTGGCCACGACCCCGCTTATGTAGGAGCGGATGTGGGTGTGGCCAGGCGGAGGTGAATAGGGGTGTGTACATGTGAAAGTTATTTTCAATATTAGATTGAATAAAGGGATAGTTCCACTAAGAGCAGAGCGTAAGCTATACGATCTATAACGAAAGATTATCCTATAACCTAGTTATATGAATACTGGCTGAGCGTCTCGCTCTTCGCCATTATGCCGCGCCCTCACTTCTGGCTGCGTGGTGTGAGGCGGTGTGGGGCCTAGGTCAAATACCGCCTGCGGAAAAACCAAAGAGTCCCTCTGCGGAGAGGGGAGCCCTGAGGAGGAGAAGCCTTTTCTCCTCCTCAAAGGAAGACTGCTCCAACCAAAGATGTCTGTGAACAAGCGTTGACAGCATCCTAGTCCTCCCTGCGGTTATAGCTTCCGACTGGGCTTAAAAGCTGTATAACCTCAAAAACACGCGCAAGGTTTTTTCG
Source organism: Notolepis coatsorum (assembly GCF_963971535.1). Taxonomy (NCBI): domain Eukaryota; kingdom Metazoa; phylum Chordata; class Actinopteri; order Aulopiformes; family Paralepididae; genus Notolepis; species Notolepis coatsorum. Next base: position 127,562,716 of record NC_140169.1, read on the forward strand.
ACGTTGGCTGGCCCTAAGGCCCCACTACCCGACACCATTGTGGACAGAAAAGCAGCCAACTGAGCAATGATACTGGTCGCCGCTAAATTCCATTCTGCGGCGGTATAAACTTCATCAGCCCATACAGCCACCTGCCGGGCCGACTCGCCCTCTGGCGTCGGCTTCCGGGTGGGACACCGTTCAACCATGCCAGGGCAAAGGACCGATGCTACCTGGCTTTCTAGCCACGACACACCTGCCTTGTGCCCTGACGTCAGCCCATCCACCCGTATAAAGGGTAAATAAGCCTCAGCAAAACCCCCCACATTAGACACAGATTGACCTTCAGCAATGAAACGGTTAAGAGCAGGGAAGAGTGGCAACAGCCCACGGCGGGGAACAAAGGAACGGCGTCCCAGCATTGTAGCATTAGCTGCGCACTCTAGGATAGTTGGGAAAACACCCAAAACAGAGTCATGGCGACCATGTTTTCCCAAATATCCTGCCCCTCACGCCAATACATCACTCGGCTGTCTCACGGGACAACGAGCAGTATTACTCATGCTAGTATCAATGCCTGCTAGCGCAGGCCCTACCTGTGCACGACGTAGCTCGACTGCTAACCATCGCACGATGTCCCTCGGTTCGCTGTCACGAGACGAGGAAAACCCAGGACAGGCCCGATGCGCTGTTAGGATGTGCCGAGAAGATTCCAGGGGCTGGTGAACCTCTGGCGAATACCCAACATTGTGTAATTTCTCCCTGCGTTTCATAACAACTAGTTCACGGAGTGCACTGCTACTTCCGTGTTGGAAACAAAAAGAGGAAGGTGGAGTGTGACCATGTCCGGTGTCATATAGTGGGACGCAGGGGCGTGGCCTGGTCACGTGCATGTGAGTGCATTTGTTTGTTTCGTGAGCACATTATGTGCTAGGAGATAAGAGTTATCTCATAATGGCGAAGAGCGAGACGCGATTGCCAGTATGATAATATAACTATTGTTACTAATGATTGTCTTAGATATTGTGTCTGTAAAAAGTGGTTTCCAAAAAGATTTATGGAATATTTACAATAACCTACAGGCTGTTTACTCATACTGGAAAAATATCCACTTCAGTAGCACTCACACACCAAACTTTCCAGTTTTCTTCTTCTACAGTTTTTCACACATTACATATACATACGTATGTGATATAGGTTTGTTCATTAATTGTATTTATTTATTTTATACCTAAAAACATGGCAATTTTCTGATTTGTGGAGTGATACAAAGAGATATCCACAATTCCCTTTGTAAAATCCTTTGACTCTTATACGAATCATCCAATGTTCAGATTTCTGTTCTGGAAAGTTACGCAAATTAGGGCATATTTAAACAGATAATGCCTCATTTGCATATTTAAACTATTTCAGAAAACTTCTATTATCTATTAGTTCATTGTTTTACCCTATACCACTATACTGTCATGCGCAGATAATAGGGGAAATAACAAAATTTCCAATAAATATGAAAAGCTGTTCCTGTGGAGAGGTTATAATATATTAATTTACTTATATTGACCCTATAAACTATTTAGAATAGGTAAGGGTTTGCCCACTCAAATGAGACCAATATCTGCTAAACACCACATTTAAAATGCATTATTCCTTTCCTTGCCTGGTTAACCCATGCCCAAAAGTAAAACACTTTTACAAACTTGGCAGTAGATTAGTATTCCTGGCTCCAAAAATAAATGCTAATTGATTCATTAATGCTAATGTGTCTTGTGAAAGGACAATATTTCTGAACAGCTTCTTAAGCTGTACAGTAAATCAGACCTTTTTCACTTAACAACCCTGGCTAAAAAAAATTATGTCATTTTCTCCCCAGTGTCTAAGTGACATTCCAGACTGTGCCAAATCCATACCAAGACCAGGCAAAACCCATTTTCCACAATATGAGACTTTTAAAATGCTTCATGCATACAAATGGTAAATGGTGCATTTATATTGAGCTTTTATCTAAAGCGCTTAAAAAAAAAATTTCCTCACATTCACCCGCTCACTCACACATTCACACACAGACGGCAGAGGCAACCATGCAAGGTGCCAACCTGCTCATCGGGAGCAGTTAGGGGTCAAGTGTCTTGCTCAAGGACACTTCGACACACTGCCTTATAGGACTAGGAGGAGCAGGAATCGAACCGTGAACCTTCTGATTACCAGACAACCGCTTTACCTCCTGAGCCACTGTCGCCCCAGTGTTATATCTTTGTTATCAGTCATATTTACGGACTAATCCTGCTAAACATATTAGCCTGTCCCCAGTGTAGGGTGATGATGTACAAGACTCCTGCTCTTCCATGTAAACAAACCCCGCAACACATTAGCCTGCGGTTACACAACTTGATTCCTCTGTCACACCAGATCATACTGTAAGAAATGGATGACTAATCTCACGGTGGGATGATTCTTCTTGAGCATGAGCCTCCACTGCATAGTGACAGGAGTTAATGAGCTGAGTCAGTGGAGCTGACAGACCTGTGCAGCTCATCTGTCAAACGTGTGACGAGCTGAGTTCAGTTCTTCTGTCAGGGCCGAGCTCTCCCAGGGCCCTCGTTTATCAACATTGTGTAGAAAGGGTTCTATTTTTCTCCTACGCACGCGCGTAATTTAGAATGTCTCTACGCACAGAGAAATCCGGATTCATCAAACATGCGTAAACAGGTTGTGTGCACACATGCAAGTAGGTACTCTGTGTTGATAAATACCAATTGGTCTTACCGTCTTTGCTTGTGCACGATTCTAAGTATTTGCATACAGAACCGCCCCTAATTAACCATATATAATTATATGTCGCTTTGGATAAAAGCGTCAGCTAAATGACAAAATGTGAATGTGTTCTTATTTTTTAAGTTTAAATATCAACATTATCTGGCCATCCTCAGTAAATACTATCAAACTCCTCTGACCTCATCTGGTCTTTCTTAACAACCCCCCCCCCCCGTGGAAACATGCCTGTTTGTGGAATGTGGAATAATGGCTAAGCAAACTAAAAAGAGAAACTTCACTGAGAGCGAGATTGATGTCCTTGTCACGAAGATCATCTAACCGACAAATTGAAGGTAGAAATCATTTTGTTTTCCAAATTTTATTTGGAAACATGACGCACAAAATAATAGTATTTAGCTTTTTATTTTAATATTTAATCTTATGATTTAATCATGTGCATCCCGTTATAATTGTGCTCCTGTTGGGTCATTGGGTTGGTCAGAGGAGTCATTAGCCATGGCTTCAGTGGATTTAATAAATAGAATTAGGCCTAAATGGGTAACGCTCACCAATAAGCCATCACGAAGGCCCACAAAACTCTTCTGCACAATAATTGTGTGTTCCTGCCGCCTGCCGGCCATCGGGCAAATAGACGCCACCGGGCAACAACATTTATCAGTCAAATGTGCATTGCAGATTATCTGTACATTGACAAAGTGGAATCCCTTTCTATTGACATAGCTGAATTGGTAGATTGCTTTGATGGCTACATGGGTACAGTATATTGCTCCAATGATGTTGGGAAACCCGGCGATGGCGTAAAAACACTCTCTTCACCTCGGCCTGCTGTTTGTTTTGATATGGGAATTGTATGTAGTTGGGGGGCTGGGGAAATTATGGCATCCAACACTGCAGGCATAATCCTGCTCATGGGGGGTTGGAAAATACCCGATCCATGTCCAATCTCACGGTGGAACATGCCGGTGGCCAAAAAATCCCAGGGTGGAGAGAACTTGAATATGCACAGGGATGGCATTTGTGTGCTTTGTTTCACGCTCCAATTTGGGTCCCAAATTGCGGCACAAATCAAAGAGTAGCGGGTAGTGGACTCTACTTATGTGCTCTCTGCAAATAGATCTCTGTAAACACGCTACCTGCAGAGCGCACCTTGTGACAAGTCTTCTGATAATGCAAGATAAGCCATGGTGTATTCATTCGGAAATACCTATTCCAAAGGCTATTTATAGAGTTTGTGTTTGTGTCCACTGACACATGCCTTCTCTATTTGAACGACCACATCAAACAAGAGGTGGACGCGGACAAATACTGCGGCATGGTCATGCTGAACCTACAAAAGGCTTTCAACACTGTCAATCACTCCATGCTGATTGACAAGCTAAATGCAATTGGTTTTGATAGTTTATCAGTGAGCTGGATGCAATCCTACCTAGAGGGGAGAGAACAGATGGTGGAGGTAAACGGTACTCTATCCCCCCTCCCAGTGAGCTGTGGTGTTCCACAAGGAAGCATACTAGGACCGCTACTGTTCCAAATTTATGCAAATGACATGTCGTCAGCTTGTGACTGCAACTTGTTCCTGTTCACGGACGACTCAGCCCTGCCCCGCCACGTGTAGGTGGCCCCCGTTGTCGTGGGGACGGGTCGGGGGAAGTGCTGGCAGAGGACTGACCGCTGCTCCTCCATCTCCTTGCAGGCGACCGCCACCTCGTTGATGGCGGAGCCGAAGAGACCACTGTCGGAGAGGGGGGCCAGGAGGAGGGGCAGTCTCCTCCGCTCGTCCAGCGACGCCTGCTCCAGCCACAGATGTCGTTGGGTCAGGGTGGCCAGAGCGTGCAGCTTCCCCGCAGCTATGGCCTGGAGCTGGGTCAAGTGCAGGATAGCACCCAATGCCTGCGCGTGGAAAAAGCGCTGCTCCGGGCCATCAGCCCCGACTGGAAGCGCGCCAGCTGCCAGCGCTCGCCATCAGCCCCGACTGGAAGCGCGCCAGCTGCGCGATGTTAGTGGTCGCCGATAAGCTCTGCGTCGAGGCGATGTAGGCCTGGTCGGACCAGTAGGCCAGCTGTCGGGCCGACCTCCCCTTCGGAAGAGGCTTCTTCCGGGGCTCCCACACCATCTGCCCTGTAGCTCTCACCTCCATAGCCATGAAGTGCTTTGAGAAGCTAGTGAAGGGCTACATCTGTTCCTCCCTCCCCATCAACCTGGACCCCCTGCAATTTGCATACCGCCCCAACAGGTCCACAGAGGACGCCATAGCCCATGTGCTGCACACAGCAGCATCACACCTGGACAAGAGGCAGGGGAACTATGTGAGAATGCTATTCATCGACTACAGCTCAGCATTCAATACCATAGTCCCCTCCAAACTCATAGCCAAGCTCAGGGACCTGGGCTTGAACTATGACCTCTGCCAGTGGGTCTTGGACTTCCTGACGGGCAGACCCCAGGTGGTGAGAACAGGCAACTGCACCTCCTCATCCATCACCCTCAACATAGGGGCCCCACAGGGCTGTGTTCTGAGTCCCCTCCTCTACTCCCTGTACACACATGACTGTGTGGCTCAGCGGAGCAACAACACAATCATCAAATTTGCTGACGACACAGTAGTGGTGGGCCTGATCTCTGCAAACGACGAGAGGGCCTACCTGGAAGAGGTCAAGGTCCTGGCTGGATGGTGCCAGGAGAACAGACTCTCCCTGAACGTCAGCAAAACAAAGGAGATGATTGTGGACTTTAGGAGGTTGGGGGTCAGCATCGACGGGGCACCGGTTGAGTGAACAGTTTTAAGTACCTCGGAGTCCACATTTCCGAGGACTTGACATGGACCACACACATTGACAGTGTTGTGAAGAAGGCACGACAACGCCTCTACTTCAGTCAGTCAGAAGATCCTTACGAACTTCTACTCATGTACAATAGAGAGCATCCTGACTGGCAATATCACCTCCTGGTTTGGGAATAGCACCGCACAAGACCGTAGCAGACTACAGAGAGTGGCACATTCAGCCGAACGCACAATTGGAGGGGGGCTTCCCACCCTCCAGAACATTTACAACAAGCGGTGCAGGGGTAAGGCCAAGCGAATCATCAAGGACTCCAGCCACCCAAACAACTGCCTCTTTGAACTGCTGCGGTCAGGCAAGCGATACCGGAGTCTCATGGCGAGCACAGAAAGACTCAGAAGAAGCTTCTATCCCCAGGCCATCAGGCTGCTCAACGAACAATAAACACTATGCAACAACCATCAAATGCACACAGCACACACATCCACACGCGCACACTCACTTTAAACAAACAACACACTGCAGCACCCACTCTCCACACTTTAGATCACCTAAACACACTTTATATTTATTGGTAAAGGATTTGCACTACAACTCGTACACCTTACTGTAAATTGTACCTAAATTGTACCTCATCCCATCTCTGCTTTGCACTATATAGTATTGTATATTAGTACATTGCATAGTATATTGTATATTGTATGGTAACTCAGTTACTTCTATTCTGCATCGAACATTGTACATATGTCTATACTGAACACTGTGACTATTTTTACTTCTATTACATGCTATACTATTTTATTTCATTTCTTATTTTATTTCATACTTATCTTGTCTAGCACAGTCTCTGGAGCGTAATTGTAAGAAGCATTTTGTATAAAAGTATTCTGTACTTCTGTATGACAACTATTAAAGAAACTTGAAACTTGAAACTTGATCTCAGGGCAAAGGACGGCTGCCATTGGGTTGTCAAGCCGTGGCACGCCGTCCTTTAGACCCTGGACCAGACCCTCTACCTACGTGAACGGCAGGTAGGAGGGGGTCAGGCCGATGATGCGGGGTACCACGTGTCTGGGCACACTATGCTCGGCTCACCCAGCGATATCAATGATCAACTTCACAGAACCGTGCCTCTGAACGTCCTCATCTATATCAATGTGTTGCGATGCGTCCGTACACTACGCTCTGCTCTGGTGTTCGCGCCGCATGGCAGTGGCAATTTTCTGCTACAGGACAAACAATGGTATGTTTATGAAGTGAGGGGGGGGGGTATAACAGAGAGAGAGAGAGAGAGAGAGAGAGAGAGAGAGAGAGAGAGAGAGAGAGAGAGAGAGAGAATTCTGGCCTTGCAGGGTGGTGATAGGATTGTTCCTCTGATGGACTGCTTTCTCTTAGCAGGGCCGTGGAGTGGGTGTAAAGATACACTCGACGGCAAAACAATGTCGATCCATCTGGCAAACAGAGTTGACCTCCTTTCCTTGCCTCGTCAGCTATCAGTATTCTCTCACCTACCACCTCTCACATAATGCATGGATCAGCTTTCAGGGGGGGCTGTCTCACTCCCCCCCATCCCTTACAACCGCAGCCAAATACAGACCATTTCTCACAATAGGTAGACTGATGTATTGAAGGGAGGGTTTGCTGTAAAAGCTGCCGTTTCACCTCCAGGAGACACTTTCTTCCTTTTTATCAGATAAAAATTTTTTGGAGATAGCTACAGCTAATTTTACACTTTGATGTATTACAAATATTTGCATTTTATGTGTTAACTACTGTATAAAAGATATAATATATATAAAATATATGCATAAAAAATCACACACTGGAAATAGAAGTTACAGTACAATACTATCCATGTATTGTCCTGCAGGAACTCAGCTTGCAAACCATATGGCAAAATAATAGTGCATATCATATAAAACAGTAGGCGACATAAACAGTGTTCACCTGTTCAGTCCAGTCAGTTTCATAATTCAAATCCAGCCTTCTCCCCTCAGTTACATACAGGCCAAATGCTACTGTCAATTATATTACGCCAGAGAAGATAGATAGTCTGATAGATAGATAGTGTAACTGAGGGGTACAATTCCCTGACTGTATTGATATTGTATTGTATTGATTAAACCACTACCACTTTATGTACTTTAACTACTGGCCATACAGTACACGATATCTAAGTATGATGAACACTTTCCCACATATGAAATCAGGTCCACACAACGGTAATAGTCAAATATTTAATATATAGCAAAAGGTACATATAATAGTTACTTATTACATTTATGATTTGAATGCACTTGTAAGGCAAATGAGTATTCGTAGGCAAATCAACACTGAATGTCCAATCTCTGGTTACGCAGGAAGCAAGTATACAACCTGGCTCTTAGGGAATTATAACGATGGCACTTAATGATTATGGCGGGATATACTGTAAAGGGTCCTGCCGGTTGTAAGCCAGTAGGGGGGGTAGGAGAGCCGTCGGCTGTATCCCGTCTGGTCAACGATTTCTAGGGAGAATTCAGGTACAGAACACAGTGCCCGTAGAATCTTGATCCACAGATGAATACACTTGGGCTCTCTTGTAGACGATAGCTGTAGCTGTAGCTGTAGGTCCACAACGAAGAAGAAGCGAGGCGACCTCAGTCTGGTCTGAGCGCCGTCTCACCTTGGCTCCTCTCGGGGTAAATCCAACACTCACCGGTGTTGGCGATTATCCGCTCCACAAATCAAAGCACCAAAGCAAATAGATATTCCATGCCGTATAGGGCTCAGCAGTCGTCGGGGTAGGTAATCCAATGTGCAGGTCCACTCGGTCCTCGCCTAGAACTCCTCGGATGAAAGCACCACGTGTGGTCTGCCCAACCTGGTTAAGACTCTAGATAACACGAGGAAGCGATGGGGGTGCTGCTCACTTTAGAACTCTAACCGCACGATGCACCATACATAATAGACTATTATTACTTAATAGAAATACGGTGCCAAACTCTGGCAATTCAGCTATTAATTCGCACGAAGTCTCACTGCTATTCTAAGGCCAAACCGGCCATACTACACCGCACGCGGTATCGTGGGGTGAGGCTTCACGTCTTGTTACTTAGTTGGGTAGAAGGGTAAAGGACTAAGAGGAATTCTACATTTCTTGCGCCATATTTATATGCACGGTGGACAAATAGGGCCACTCTGCTTTCGGTAGCCGTATTCCTGCGCGGAGCTGGGGCTAGTAAGGGCATGTCTCGTCGGTACCTTTGAACTTGAACGCCAGGGGCTGGTCCCTGGCGCCTGGTCCTTTCGTCCAATAAGAGAATGAACTATTATGGGCTGTAGTAGAATAAAGGGATATTCCGTGTATATGTACAAGGAATATACAAGGGATATCAAACGATATATGTTGTGAAGGATCAGATTAAACCGAATATATATATTTATTTATATATATATATTTAATTGTATTTGTATATCGTTTGATATCCCCTGTATATTCCTTGTACAATATGCACTGAATATCCCTTTAGTCTACTAAACAGCCCATAATAGTTTCATTCTACCATTGGACGAGAACCTGGCGCCAGGTTGCCATACCCCTAGGTCCAAGTTCAATCGTGCCGCCCAACATGTCGTGGCAAGCCCCGGTTCCGCGCAGGAATATGTCGGGCGAAATACGAATGGTACTATTTGTTCATAGCGCATATATATATGGCGCAAGTAAAGTAGAACTTTCTTTTAGTCCAGTTCTTTACCCTCCAACAGAGTGACAGACGCGAAGCCTCCCCACGACGCACGTGTGGTGTAGTAAGGCCTACTTGGCCTCAGAATAGGCATTGAGATATCGTGTAGATTAATAGTTGAATAGTCATAGTTTGGCACTATACCGTCGAGTTGGACGTATTCTATTAAGCTAATAATAGTCTATTTATGTATGGTGCATCGTTCGGTTAGAGTTCTAAAGTTATCAGTACCCCATCGTTCCTGACGTTATCTGGACGCTTAACCAGGCTGGGCAGACCCCTAGTGGTGCTTGCATCCGAGGAGCTCCGGGCCAGGGCGACTGGACCTGTATATTGGATTACTCTACCCGGACGACGGCGAGCCTTCCACGGCTTGGATTATGCTTTGGGTGCTTTGATTATTCCATGGATAAAGGCCAACACTGCGGAGTGTTGGAACTACCCCCCGGAGAGGACTCCAGGTGAGACGGCGCTCTACACCAGTGAGGTCGCCTCACGTCTCTCCGTTGTGGACCGGCAGCTACCGTCCACAGAGGGTCCAGCTGTATTCGTCTGCGGACCGAGGTTCTGTGGGCACCGTGTTCAAGACTTTGAATTCTCCCAAGAAACCGTCGGCCAGATGGGATACCGCCAGCGGCTTCTCTAACCCCCCCCTCCTACTGTCTTACAACCAGCGGGACCCCCCCCCCCCCCCTTTAGTGTATCCAGCTATAATCATTTAAGTACCATCGCTATAGTTTCCTAAATATCCAGGTTGTATACTTACTCCCTGCGTAACCAGAGATTGGACATTCAATGTTGATTTACCTACGAATACTCATTTGCCATAAAAGTGCATATTTCAAATCATAAGTGTAAACAAGTGAACGTTGTATATACCTTTTGCTATATTAAACCTTCGATTTGTACATTTGTGTGGATTCGTTTCATCAGGTGGGAAAGTGTTCATCATACTTATATCATGTACTGGATGGCCAGAAGTTAAAGTACAAGAGGTAGTGGTATTAAATACCATATCTAACAATACAGTCAGGGAATTGTACCCCTCAGTTACAATTGGTCCTTCGAGCCGGAGGGTAACTAGTGTAATATTAATATAGTGTTATTAATATTGAAATGGCCTATGATGAACACTCCACGAAACGATCCTCCTAACCTAGAACGCCCGCGGCGCAGACGACAGACACCTCAGTACTTAGAGGCTTACACTGTCAGTCAACTACCTAGCCTTCGACAAACGGTAAACGCGGTAAAAGTAGAAAGTAAAATTATGTCTGACCTTAACGACCAGGTTTCCCCGACCACAGAGGCCCTAGTAGGTCCTAATGTAACTGACCAAGCTCACGGTGGGGACCAGGAGGGAGCGGACATGCCTTTACCCCCCGCCACTACCCAAGAAGTAGTCCCCGACCAGCCCCGGGAGGAAGACGAACCTACAGAGAGAGAACTCTGCACGGAAGAAGAGGAGGAGAGCGCCGAGGAGATAGAGCTCCAGGACTCCCCAACGAGTACCCCCAGGAGCGGCTCACGCAGGAGCGGCTCACCTCCACAACCGCCTTCCCCCAGCGAAGCGGAGAGGATGCTACAACAGGCGTTCCTCGTCAGCCTGACAGCCTCTACCGAACGCGATCGACTCCAAGCGCAGACGCTTAGCGAGCGCGAACATTTTACCATTGAAAGAGACCGTCTCCAAGCACAGGCGCTTAGCGAGCGCGAACAACTCCAAGCGCAACAACGGAGCGAAGAAGAGCGCACACGCCTGGAGATGAGACGCCTTCAGACAGAAGAGAATATGGCAAGAGACCGGGCCGACGCCCAGCGCGCCGCTGCCGGTGCCCAAAGAGAAGCAGATCTCACCAAGCGCGAAGTCGAGCGCGACAAGTTACAAGCGCAGCTAATGGAGCAGCTGATCCGCAAGGCAACACCCTCTCCCTCCGCCAGGGGTTCAAGGAACTCGTCGAGACAACAGTCAAGAGCAGCGTCTCCTCAACGAGCAAGCGACCCTGAACTTGACCAACAGACCGAGTCTAGACCCCCCGCAGACCCCCTTCCCAGACCGGTCCAAGCGAGACCCAGCTACAAGGAAGGAGCGGCATACACTGCGGAGAAGCTAAATAAACGATTACAGGATCTGGAAGATCTGATAGAGGAAGAAGAGGGAGAGGAGGAGAACCAAGCCCGACGACAGCACAGTACTCCACCGGACCAGGAGGTCCCATACAGTCCAGGCTATACCCCCGCGGCGCTGCGCTACAGACCCCCGACTCTATTCGCGGGTGAGCACGACGCACGACCAGCCCCGAGGAATAGCACCTGGACCAGCGGGCCATGGTACCCTGTCAGTACCAGCCCACAGCGGGGCGCAAGAGGGGACTCGCCCAGGGGGTCTCTCCCCCAACGCTCGCCGATGTATCAGCCATCCACGGCGTCATACATTGCCACGCCGTCATTCCCAGACTTCGCCTATGAGAGTCGAGCACAGTACACGGAGCTCCGGATGTGCTTAGAGACAATGATGGTGGATGTCGCTGATGAACGCCACAAGTATGCAATATTACTGAAGCACCTGAAAGTACCGCGAGCGCACAATATAGCGCTAGCCTATGCCACCTCTTCGACACCATACACAGCGGCCCTAGCGGCGCTGGACCAGAGATATGGACGTATATGGGATTACGTAATCCAAGAGATAAGGCATATTGATCGCCTACCCCCAGCCACGGACAATCGCTCATTAGACGACCTGTCAATCAAAGTGCAGTCCCTGGTAGGGATGCTGGGAGCGCAACGGGAAAAGGGCATGCATGAGCTATACGCCAACTCTAACGTCGAGAGGATTTTGGAGAAGCTGCCACCCGCAAGACAGGAGCGCTTTAGACGGCAGAGAGATTACCGGGATCCCAACGGCCCCGAGCCATCCCTCCTTGATCTAGCCGACTTCCTGGCGAGAGAAGTCAGCAGTTTACGACTAGATACATTCGGGCGGAGCACGCCAAGCTCCAGAGAGGGACCCAGGAGAATAAATGATGGAAGAAGATCGGTGACTGTCATGCACCAATCAGAGTCAGTACCGAGCAGTAAGAGTCACAGCACCCCCTCGAGAAAAGAGAAGTGGAAGATAGCGTGTCCCTACTGTGAGAAAGAACACTGGCTGTCACAATGTGACCTATTCACAAAGATGAATGCAGAAGAAGTGAGTCAATGGATAAAGTCCAACAGGCGCTGTTATCGATGTGCGCGGCCCCACATGGCAGCCGAATGCCGCCTAAAGAAAAGGTGCAGCCGGTGCGATGGAGCCCATCTAGATATACTACACGAAAGTAACGGAAGACGGCCTCCACCTGCACCACGGAGCGGCACCAAGGCAAGTGTCATGTACATTGACCCCGCCAGCAGCAGCGGCGCCCAAGTGCTCTTAAAGGTAGTCCGTGTGACATTGAGCTACCAAGATAAAGTCATGGACACTTACGCCGTCCTTGACGACGGGTCAGAGAAGACCCTTCTGCTCGCGTCCGCTGCGGCCCAGCTGGGACTGCGGGGGAACAAGAACGAAATGACGATTCGGACAATAAGAAGAGATTTAAAGACGATAAAGGGCGAGAATGTCTCCTTCACTATCGCAGCAAACGGGCAGCCAGAGCGACGGTACAAGATTACAAATGCTTTCACCAGCCAAGAAATAGGACTATCGCAGTACACCTACCCTGTCACCAAGTTGATGGATAAATATGTGCACCTGCGCCAATTACCTATCCCGCTCATAGACGGCGCTACCCCGACCATGCTGATAGGCTCCGACCATGCAGAACTCATAGTCCCGATTGACCGGGTTCATACAGGACCCCGAGGCTGTCCTGCAGCAGTCGAGACCCGCCTAGGGTGGACCCTACAAGGCCCCCTCGCTAAATCTCTCAACCGAACAGCAGCCACTAGCTGCCTCCACTCCAGAACGACAGAAGAAGACACCACTCTCCTGCAGCATGTCGAGAGGCTATGGACGTTAGAGACAATGCCCTTTAAGAACGAAAAGAAAGACATTCGTTCTAAAGAAGACATTTACGCCATCAACCTACTCGAGCAGGGGACAAAGAGAGTCACAGTCGGCGGAGTGATGAGATACGCAACTCCACTCCTGAGGCGAGAGGGAATGCCCACCTTTCACGCAAAGAAAGACGCCACGGAGCGCTATCTATTGAACACGGAGCGGCGCCTAGCCAAAGACCCCGCTCAAGAGAGTGTGTACCGAGCTGAGATTGAGAAGCTAATCACAGCGGGACACGTAACAAAGATTGACATTAAAGAGGCCGATCAGACGACCGAATCATGGTACGTGCCGCATCACAAGGTCCATCACAACGGCATGGATCGCATTGTGTTTAACTGCAGCTACCAGATCGGATCCCAAAATCTGAATAAAGAGCTCTTGCCCGGCCCCACACTCGGCCCCTCCCTACTAGGCGTGCTACTGCGCTTCCGCCAGGACAAGGTGGCTATCAGCGGGGATATCAAAGGGATGTTCTTGCAGGTGAGACTAGTAGAGGAGGACAAGCCTCTGCTGCGGTTCCTATGGAGAGAGAGGATCGGAGATGAGAACCCAGCCATCTACCAGTGGGAAGTACTCCCCTTCGGAACCACATGCAGCCCGTGCTGTGCTACATTTGCACTACAGAAACACGTCACAGAGGACCCAGCAGCAGATGAAGAGGTCCAACACAGTGTGAAGAACAGTTTCTACGTGGACAACTGTTTACAAAGCGTTTCGACTCAAGAAGAAGCCGAGGCTCTCCTAATCAAGTTACGCGCCTCCCTGATCAAAGGCGGCTTTGATCTCAGGCAGTGGGCCAGCAGTGACCCGCACGTATTGCGCAGCCTCTCCCCCGCGGACAAGGCTGCCAGCAGCGAGACCTGGATGGCGACCATCCCAGGAGAAGCCCAAGAAATGACACTAGGACTAGTCTGGCGCTTCAAAACAGACTCGCTCCACTATAGACACAAACCCTTGGCTCCAGAGCAGGGACGGTCGACGGCGATACCGACCACCAGACGGAGTGTGTACAGAACACTCGCCAGACAATATGACCCGTTGGGATGTATTCTACCTTACACCACCAGGGCAAAGATGATTGTACGAGCACTATGGGACAAGGACCAGGGCTGGGACGACCCAATACCCGCACACCTTGCCTCAACATGGAGAGAGTGGGAGACGGAACTCCGCTCACTCCCAGGCGTCAACATACGCCGCAGCTACTTCCCATCCACAGTGAGGCCAGAGACATGCGAGATTGATCTACACGTCTTCAGCGACGCCTCCGAAGTAGCCTACGGATCGGTGGCCTACTTGCGTGCCCAAGAGAAGGGAGGAAAGATACACACTGCTTTCATCCTGGCCCGCTCAAGAATAGCCCCACGTAAGCAACAATCTATCCCATGTCTAGAGCTCTGCGCAGCCCTAGCAGGAGCGCATCTAGCCACGTTAATCCAACGTGAACTCACCATTCCGGTGCACAGAACAATCTTGTGGTCAGATTCCACGACAGTACTCACATGGATCAAGTCTGATTCATGCAGATACAAAGTCTTCGTGGGAGTCAGAGTCACCGAGATTCAAGAGCTAACAGAAGCAGCGAGCTGGCGGTATGTGGACACCAAACACAACCCAGCTGACGTCATCACCCGGGGAATGTCTCTGGATGACCTAACCCGTCGCAACATCTACAGTGACGGACCAGAATTCCTCAAGCTCCCGGAAGGAGAGTGGCCTACGCCCACCCCGCGGGAAGCAAGTAACGAGGAGGCTGAGAACAAGAAACCTATGTTCTGTGGACTGAGCACTGTCGCCTCCACAGACCCCAACATAGATGACTGCATTACCCTAGCGAGTGCGCAGCAAAGAACATTCCTGCGGCACCACCCAGAGATTCAGTCCACCACTGACATGTCAGCAGCTGACTACGAAGAAGCAGAACTTCTTCTACTACAACGAGCCCAGAGAGACTCGTTCCCCGATGAGCTAGACTGTCTACAGGGAGGAAACCCCGTCCCATCAGACAGCAGATTGATTCACCTGGCACCAGAGAGTGACGCCCATAATCTCATCAGAGTGGGTGGTCGCCTGCGGAGAGCCCCCGATCTACCGGATGATACTAAGTACCCGATCGTCTTGAACAGCCGACACAAGGTCACAGAGCTGATCATAAAGAAATACGACGAGGATGTACACCACGCAGGAGCAGAGAGAGTCTTCGCGGAGATCAGACGTCGTTATTGGATATTGCAAGGGAGAGAAGCAGTACGGCGCTTCCAGCGAACCTGTCTAGACTGCCGTAAGTGGCGCGCGCAGCCCAGCATACCACGGATGGCTGACTTACCCCCCTGCCGCCTCCGAATCGGCGACAAGCCATTCCACTCCACAGGCATGGACTGCTTTGGCCCGTTGTATATAAAGAGAGGAAGAGGCACCGAGAAGCGGTGGGGTATTGTATTCAAATGCATGACCACCAGAGCGATACATATCGAGCTCCTTCCGACCATGAGCACAGACTCATTCCTTATGGCCTTCCGAAGATTCACATCACGGAAAGGAAAACCATCTACATTGTTGTCTGATCACGGGACCAACTCCAAAGGCGGAGAAAGAGAGCTGAGAGAGAGCTTCCAAGCTATGGGCCCAGAACTTAAGACCCACCTCGCTCCATCCCAGATTGACTTCCAGTTTGGTCCCCCGAACGCACCCCACTTCGGTGGAACCTGGGAACGAGAAGTACGTTCTATGAAGACAGCCCTGTACGCCGTACTTGGGGCCCAGACTGTGGCGGAGGAAGTCCTAATGACAGTCCTCACGGAGATCGAGGGAGTATTGAACTCAAAGCCCCTCGGTTACGTCTCCAGTGATGTAGCAGATGTCGACCCAGTCACCCCCAACACACTCCTAATGGGGCGGCTGGACCCCGCGCTACCCCAGACAATGTACAGGCCTGAAGAAGCGAACGGCCGAAGAATGTGGAGGTACAGTCAAGTACTAGCTGACAAGTTTTGGAGCAGCTTCCTACTCCACTACCTACCGTCTCTACAGACCCGCCAGAAGTGGGTAAAAGAGAGAGACAATTTGACAGAAGGAACAGTCGTCATGATTATTGACCAGTCACTACCCAGAGCTATGTGGCCGGCTGGCCGCGTAAGCAAAGTGATCACCGGTGCCGATGGCAAGGTCCGAGCAGCTGAAGTACTCGTCCAAGGGCGCACTTACACACGTCCCGTGGCGAGGCTCATAGAACTGCCCCGACTCCCAGATACTATCGATGATGACCATGACCCCATGACTTTGTGAGTTGACTGACCCTTACAGCGGACCTTGAGTGGTAGACAGTGCGGTTAATCTGTCTCTGCTTAGCTAATTAGGTGGGACTAATTAGGGGGCGGCTGTTGTGAAGGATCAGATTAAACCGAATATATATATTTATTTATATATATATATTTAATTGTATTTGTATATCGTTTGATATCCCCTGTATATTCCTTGTACAATATGCACTGAATATCCCTTTAGTCTACTAAACAGCCCATAATAGTTTCATTCTACCATTGGACGAGAACCTGGCGCCAGGTTGCCATACCCCTAGGTCCAAGTTCAATCGTGCCGCCCAACATGTCGTGGCAAGCCCCGGTTCCGCGCAGGAATATGTCGGGCGAAATACGAATGGTACTATTTGTTCATAGCGCATATATATATGGCGCAAGTAAAGTAGAACTTTCTTTTAGTCCAGTTCTTTACCCTCCAACAGAGTGACAGACGCGAAGCCTCCCCACGACGCACGTGTGGTGTAGTAAGGCCTACTTGGCCTCAGAATAGGCATTGAGATATCGTGTAGATTAATAGTTGAATAGTCATAGTTTGGCACTATACCGTCGAGTTGGACGTATTCTATTAAGCTAATAATAGTCTATTTATGTATGGTGCATCGTTCGGTTAGAGTTCTAAAGTTATCAGTACCCCATCGTTCCTGACGTTATCTGGACGCTTAACCAGGCTGGGCAGACCCCTAGTGGTGCTTGCATCCGAGGAGCTCCGGGCCAGGGCGACTGGACCTGTATATTGGATTACTCTACCCGGACGACGGCGAGCCTTCCACGGCTTGGATTATGCTTTGGGTGCTTTGATTATTCCATGGATAAAGGCCAACACTGCGGAGTGTTGGAACTACCCCCCGGAGAGGACTCCAGGTGAGACGGCGCTCTACACCAGTGAGGTCGCCTCACGTCTCTCCGTTGTGGACCGGCAGCTACCGTCCACAGAGGGTCCAGCTGTATTCGTCTGCGGACCGAGGTTCTGTGGGCACCGTGTTCAAGACTTTGAATTCTCCCAAGAAACCGTCGGCCAGATGGGATACCGCCAGCGGCTTCTCTAACCCCCCCCTCCTACTGTCTTACAACCAGCGGGACCCCCCCCCCCCCCCTTTAGTGTATCCAGCTATAATCATTTAAGTACCATCGCTATAGTTTCCTAAATATCCAGGTTGTATACTTACTCCCTGCGTAACCAGAGATTGGACATTCAATGTTGATTTACCTACGAATACTCATTTGCCATAAAAGTGCATATTTCAAATCATAAGTGTAAACAAGTGAACGTTGTATATACCTTTTGCTATATTAAACCTTCGATTTGTACATTTGTGTGGATTCGTTTCATCAGGTGGGAAAGTGTTCATCATACTTATATCATGTACTGGATGGCCAGAAGTTAAAGTACAAGAGGTAGTGGTATTAAATACCATATCTAACAATACAGTCAGGGAATTGTACCCCTCAGTTACAATATACAAATACTATTAAATATATATCCATAAATAAATATATATATTCGGTTTAATCTGATCCTTCACAACAGATAGTATGTTTTTAAAGGTTAATATAATATTAATAACGAAACGAAACGAAATAATATGTCGTTTTTCTCTTCCTGTGAACTGAAAGTTGGAGAGCCATATGAAATGTGGGAAATAGACCTAAATGGCTTCCAAGGTTCCCTACCCCTGCTGTTACGCCACCAAAGGGACTTCCTCACGTGTGATGGCTTAATGAAATCGGCTTTGTTTTTGGATAACAGGATAACAGGATGGATAAAAGGGTGGATAAAAGGATCACAACCATGGTCCATGTGATTATTTCCATTCACATAGATTTTGGATATATAATTACTGTATGTTCAATTGTGTGGCTGTCAAGGCTTGAAGGCATAATACTGTTATATGGCTCCTATGGAAACTGTGCATATTTTTTCCCCCTCACACATCTGGCCTCGGTAAAGAGGAAATCCATTTGCACTGAATGGGCCTGTATAGGGGCCAACCTTGAAGTGAAATCTGGAAGTATTGCGATTGCTTTGTTGTTGTTGAATCAAGTCAAATCCTAGGTAAGCGTGTATTGTGCGCGTGAATGTGCGGCACACTTCTTAGGTTTCGTTTCGTGGTAAACTAAACGATGACGTCATCGGACTTAAAATTAAAATGATATGCATGTCTCTATTTTACAATTAACTATCATTAATTATGAATCATATACAGAACATGTCAATGTTAAAACTCTAATGCATGAAAGCTTATTCCGTCTGTTGCAGTTTTCCTATTCTACCACTTGGTGCCATGTAGCAAGGTCGGAGCCATTCATATTGATAAATCCCACACTTAGAAATTATTGTATGCACGGTTTACGCACATTTCTGTGCGGACGCAGCATTTGATAAATGAGTAAGTACAAAGTACATTTTGTGTGTACTTCGAATGACTGCTACCGATAGCAACTTTCTCTGACGGCCAATAGAGTGTACTGTGTGTGTAGCTGGCTGTCTACTACTGTATGACATACTGAGAACCGGGCAAACTTGTATCATAGTGTCAGCAAGCAGTGTATGAGTTTTGTGTGTGTGTGTGTGTGTGTGTGTGTGTGTGTGTGCAGGGGTGTAGCTCCAGATTCTGGGCCCTATGAAAGAATGTATTTGTAGGCCCCCAGCGAATGCGAGCGTGCGCAAGCGCGCAAGCGGATTTTTTTTTGGCAATTTTTTTATTGATGAAAACGCATAATATGGTTTTCACCTATACATTCGGATCAGCAGTTCAGCACCTGCACTGTTGGTGGGTGAGCCTAGTAAAGGATGTCGCATTGCGTTCATCTTCAATGAATGGACCAATGCAATAGTCTACCAAAGCCCCCCCTCTCTTTATATCTCACACACACACACACACACACACACACACACACACACACACACACACACACACACACACACACACACACACACATACATACACACACACACACACACACACACACACACACACACACACACACACACACACACACACACACACACACACACACACACACACACACACACACACTCCAGAAAGAAATATAGTATCAATGAGAGCATCAATAATACACCTGAGTGATGTCTAGTAAAAAAAAGAAAAATAAAAGAAAAAAGAAAATAATTTTTTTGGGCCCCCCCCCCCCAGTGCTGGGCCCTTGGAATCATCCTAAGATACCCCCCCCCCCCCAGCTACGCCCCTGTGTGTGTGTGTGTGTGTGTGTGTGTGTGTGTGTGTGTGTGTGTGTGTGTGTGTGTGTGTGTGTGTGTGTGTGTGTGTGTGTGTGTGTGTGTGTGTGTGTGTGTGTGTGTGTGTGTGTGTGTGTGTGTGTGTGTGTGCTTGCAACAAATATCTCTACAAAATCCTGCTCTTTGCATGTGTTTGTTGGGTAAAGGATGTCCTAGACCAGGAGTGGGCAACTTTGTATATGGTGAGGGCCACTAAATTTCCACAATCAATCTGGGGGGCCGCATTGTTTATCGGCAGTCCCGCCAGTAGTACCCCATCACTCAAATAGCCCATAATAGTCACAGATGTGATAAATAAGGCATATAAACTATTATAATTTGTTGTAACTTTGTTTTTATTCCATTTAAAACGCATTTAGTAATGCTTAATTTCAACTTTATGAATTTATAAATACAGCCGAATTTGAAAGTATTGCTGTGTAACCCGAATATATACAAAAGTAGTGACAAATTATAATTAAGGCTTCTATTAAAATAAATGTATGAACTTAAATCCCACTGCTCAACAAACACAAAGCAGCATTCCTGCTGCATTTCACTACAACAGTAAATCAAAAGTGCAATAATAAATGATTTAGTTAAATGTATAAACTTTTATCCTGCTACTAAACAAAACATTCCTGAGTGCCTCCCATTGACCCTTTATCAAACTGGCATGATATTCACCCTCCCCCCACAGTGGGTCAATAATGGTTCTGTCTTTAATGAGACACTTGTGGTCTCTCCTGTTTGCGCACAATAGAAGGAATGTCAACTTCAATGTTTGTGCATGCAATCTGCATCAGATGAAATAACATTTCATTTTTGTGTGCGCGTGTGCACATCCGTGCGCGTACTTCTGCTCAGAAAAGAGCTGGGACGGCGTGGTACCGCGTGGCATGACCACTGCACCCCTGATTATTAGTGACCCACAATAGATGGAAATTATGTTAGCGAACTTACCTGATGTATAATGCAGTGCAGCATTGGACACTCAACGCCACTCTGCCTTAGAAGCCTGGCGAATCCTGTGTGTTTTCCTTTCATTGCGGGTGCTCCATCGGTAACAACAGCGGACAGTTTATCAAACCCCCCATATTGCTGCACGGCACTTTCAACAGTGTTGAATATGTCCACACTAGGGCTGACCCCTATTAGTCGAATAGTCGACTAATCGATCGAAAGGAGCCATAGTCGACTGCCAACCTCTTAGTTGAATGCAATTTTATTTTTTTTTTTTAATAAATATTGGCCTGGGGCCGCATGGAGTGTCAGTGAGGGCCGCATGCGGCCCGCGGGCCGCCAGTTGCCCCTCCCTGTCCTAGACAGTACTTGACTAAAATGTATTTAGTCACTTACCACCACTTTGCAGTACTAGTGTTATTATTACACATGATTATATAAGTTTGGCATAAACCTCACATTCCTCAGCTGAAATATCACACATGTTTACTCTTACATTACCTTTTGCATTTAGTCATTTAGCAACTTTTATCCAAAGTGACTTATAATTGTGTGCAACAAGGTCAGTGAGGGAAACACAAGAGAGCCATTCCTCTGTGGAAATTGACTCAGTTCTGCTCTGTGCAATTGAGCCAAGCCCAATCACATGTTGGCCTCTGCAATCTACTCTCTTGAAATGTTGTATATGGTTTTGAAGCCTCAGACACCAATTTCCTTAGCTGTTTGAGGTGTGGATAACTAACTACCTGTGGATTCATGATTGCCTCACAATGACAGAACCCCAGTGCTTCAGAGCTGTTGGCCAGGAATAGAGAGCAGTTTGGCCAGAATGACTTCTCTGGCTTATCTACGCTGCTTCACTAGAAGTCTGCTGTGTTTGATTGCTTGGTGCCTGAGACTCAGAACATAAATGTCAAGATATTGCAGTCAGTCAGCTTCTGGCTGAAGATACACTGTTGTCGCGTAGCTTTTATCTTGGCGCAGAGTCCTATTTGATGTGGTAAATGGGATTGCTATTGGATATTACAGTTAGTGCTGCGCCACGGTTTTATAATACTTCAACGGGTGTATTTTGCTTGCTAATTAGAATTGTATCTGTCGTGTATGTAATGGCCCATGAAGTTCCCTTCTTTGCAGCAATATTGTCTGTCTGACCTTGAATGATAAAACATTTTTGAGAAGGATAATTAGGAATTTAGTCCGCCTCATGACGGCTCAAAAACATACGCTACATTATAGTATGACAATTTATTATATTACAAGTTACAACATTATTATATTACGCTACCTGAGGCTCTATTCCCAAGAAGATTTTCAAATAAAAGATTACTGAAACTATTCTAGGCCTGCCCCTTCCTTACATCACACAATTCACAGATTCTTGCATATAGTTTGAAAAGGTGGTACATCTCAAAAGATGCAAGTTATATATTGGTAAAATATTGCCTGACATAAAACGTTTATTTTAAAATGAAAATGGCCAATTTGTCCCAATGGTGGCACTATAGAGCATGTCCAAAATGTGGTCTGACACAGTTTGAGGCCCCTCATGTTAAGGTTAAACTTGAGCATTAAAGGTTTGGGAATTATGCGTTATAACTGTATCTACTATGGTTGTGTGTTAATCATGAGTTATGAATTGTTGGTTAAAGGAACACTTTTAATCTACAGTCTTCTCCAGATTGAGAAGATACCAGTTTCCTCTCTCTTCGCCTGTGTTCATGCAGGCTGTGGTTCCTGTGAACAAAGCCTTTTGATATACATTTCTCTCTCTAGATCAGGTCACCCAACGTCACCAGCATCAATGCGTTCTCTGCAACATCTGGTCATTTAGTGTTAAGTAATTTGGCTTTTAAAATGTGGAACATTAACAAAACATAAAAATATTGAGCGTGAAACACAATTTCTCTGCATGCAGTATCAAGGACAAAATCTGATAAAGGACTGGTAAAATCGGAAAGGAGTTCTATTTGATGTGGTAAATGGGATTGCTATTGGATATTACAGTTAGTGCTGCGCCACGGTTTTATAATACTTCAACAGTGTATTTTGCTGTAATAATTTTGTAGTATTTTGCATAAAGTATGTAAAATATATCAGGAAGTGTTAAATGCAGCTTGATATTTTCTTTCACTGAGCTGTCTATACTTCCTGGAATATGTGACATCATAATGACATCACATGTTCCAACTCTTCGACTCAATAACTCTCAAAACCAACAGAATTTGTACAAGAGAGTTTGTAGTTTTGGGATATGTGTGACATTATGGACATAATAAATCGACTTTAGTTTTTTGGATTGTTCCTTTAAAGACTGACTGTAGAGCAGGTGTAAGGCTTATGGTTTAGATTTATTTAGTTTTGAAAAGGAGCAACTGTAAAACACATTTACTGTAGAATAAATAAGAAATCACCTCCTTTGACTTCATGTAGATTTTTCTTTACATGTTTACATATAAATACAGTACAGTAAAAAATACAGTATTCTCTAATCGACAACGGTGTGGCGTTAATCACTGAATATCTTAAGATTTAAGATTTAAGATTTGTTTATTAAGGACAATGCAAATTAATGAACATAATTTACATGTGTATGCATAACATCACAGCATGATAAGGACGTAAATATGCCGGGAATAGCACAGGGCTAATTTCCACCCGTAGTCCTAACATAAAACAAACACAAAACGGACCATACAACGTTCATTCATAAAAACTCATAAAAACTGACATCACTGACCACACTAACATGACATTCAGTCAGTACAACATCACTAACATCCCTAATGAGTGCATATTTGACTGAATATCTTCATCTGCATTCCTTATTCATGTAATTCATTTGAACGGTGTCATCATCCTATAGTGTACTATCGGAAATGTCTTCTTGTGGGAACGTGTGCTGTTTGAAAAGGATGATTGGTAGCATGTGATGTTTGCCATGTGTGTTTAACAAGCCTCTGGTACCGTGTGGCATGCAGCCATTCTTTACCTCCAGTCTGATTCCTTCCACAGCAAATACTGTATGATGGCCATTGGCCTCTGAATCCTTCAGACAAAGAACCATGTAACTACGTAGTATATATTTTAAATGTTCAGAAGAGAATGTTTTTAAAACGTAATAATCTAACGAAATTACTAAACTGGAGTGTTTGTGAACCGATGAATGCAAATAAATGATTTGGATTGACAAATGCTAAATATGCAGTATGTTAAAAAAAAACTCATCTCAAGACCCCAATTGACCTATCTCAAACCCCACCCACTTTTTTTGATCCTCCAATCACAAGTGTTGCTTCCTGAGAGCAACAGTTGTGTATCGGGTATCGGGTCCCCCCAGGGCTGCGTTCTGAGCCCCCTGCTGTACTCACTGTATACACACATGACTGTGTGGCCAGGTTCAGCTCCAACTCCATAGTGAAGTTTGCGGACGACACGGTGGTGGTGGGGCTGATCTCTAACAATGACGAGAAGGCCTATCGGGAGGAGGTTGATGAACTGGCACGCTGGTGCCGGGACAACAGCCTACTCCTGAACATTGGTAAAACCAAAGAGCTGATCGTGGATTTTAGGAGAATACAGCAGGGGACACACACGGCGTTGTGGATAAACGGGGCTATCGTGGACAGGGTGAGCAGTTTCAAGTACCTGGGAGTCCACATCACAGAGGACCTGACATGGTCAACACACATAGATTCTGTGGTGAAAAAGGTGAAACAGCGCCTCTATCACCTGAGACAGCTAAGGAAGTTCAGAGTATCGGGGAAGATACTCCACTCCTTCTACTCCGGGGCTGTAGAGAGCATTCTGACTGGAAACATCACTGCCTGGTTTGGAAACAGCATGGCACAGGACAGGAAGGCACTCCAGAGTGGTGCGCTCAGCTGAGCGTACTACGGGTATTGCACTACCACCCCTGCAGGACTTATATAACAGGAGGTGCAAATCCAGAGCCTGCAGGTGCAGAATTATGAAAGACCCTCACCACCCCAACAACAGCCTGTTTAAGCTGCTGCGGTCAGGCAAGCGCCTACGGTCACACGCTGCAAGAACAGAGAGACTCCGACTCAGCTTCTTCCCCCAGGCCATCAGAACACTGAACACTGAACTCTCCACTCACAAATACACATGAGCACACACAGACACACAGACACACCACTCATGCGGCAACCGCTAAAAAAAATCACTTTAAACAAAATGTCACTTTAAAAAATAGAATCTTTAGAAACACTTTAAAAGAAGGAGGTACTGTATAGTTTAGAGATAGTTAACATTGTAAATTGTATATTTGCATAGTAGTGTATATAAGAACCAGTTTCTCAGGAATCTAGCATGTATTCTTTTTTTTACCATGAATATGTTTTGTCTTATCTATTTAATTTTTTCGATGCCTATTTTATTCTATTTTATTATTGTATTTTGCACAATCAATGCGGGCAATACCACCTGCATTTCACTGTTGCCCTGGTATGTATGTGGCAAATAAACCTCTTGATTCTTTATTCTTGATTCTGGAGGATCAAGAAAAAAGGGAAGGGTGAATTATCCTGGGGCACAGGAAGAACATAATGTGCATTTTTTTAATGTCACATTTCATTGCCAGTATTTGGTACCTGGTTATTCTCACTCTGTCAGCAATCTGCATGTAATATATAACATATAAAGCATGTGTGCAGTATACTGAATACACTGGTTGAGGGAGCATGGAATAAAGCATGTGTGCAGTACTGAATATTGTTTGGCAGTCATGGCATTTACCCTTTTAGTTTCTTTTGGCTCTATTTCTCTTTGAGAAAATTGATTTGCGTCAGAATTCATGCAGACAGGAAGGCATTACAACCTCATATTCCATCTGTATATTCTGTACACATCTCTACTGTGACATTAAATAAATCTGCCTGTTGTCAGGAATAATTACTGTATCTGAGAGCAAAAGAAATAGAGGCCATTGTCATGTTGATTCAAACAGTCGAGCATGACATGAAATTGAAATTAGAAATGGAATGAATAATTCGACTTAGATGTGCAAGACTAACAGATGCTTTATTTAGGGTTTTAATTAAGCGCCTGGCGAGACCTGTCACGGAGAATCTCTCAGGAGTAAGTGAGTTGTTGTCTCCCTACTGGGGTGTCTTTTCATGTCCTTTTGGTTTTCTATATTAATCTGTCTCTTGAAACTGGAAATAATTGATGATAGCGATTTGCCTAAGGGAAAGGAAAAGGTATAAACCTTCTTCCTATGTGCTTTGCATTAATCTGAAATGTCTAACAGTAGTGTGGTATCAGTATTGATGGCTGTTCAGTGATGCCCCTACTTCACTGGCATACAGATGTAGAAACTCTGTTTTGAGCCATTGTCATTTGATTAATTAGGATTGACGTTTTTTTTTCTTCACTCATATTGATTTGATAGAGCTTTTAATAAAGGACTAACAATAGGCTATTGACAGCTACAAATTAGTGTTTAAAAAATATATATATATATATATATATATATATATATTGAAACCTTTAAAAAGTTTTACAGTGCAAATTACACTCGCTCATAACACTTTTAACCAATGGGGTAAATATAGATCTATATTTTAAATCATGATGAGCTATGGATGTTGTAAAGGGCTTATTTTTCCCCCACAAGTCAAATCAAGAATCTTTGTATAAATACCCACATTTTCCACAAATAAGAAATTCCACACTAAGGCTCATTAACATGGTAAACATGTTATGTGTGGATGAGAAGCAAATGTGATTTTCTAATTTTGGTGTTATTTCTCCCAGGTATACAAAACTGAATTATTGCCACAGGCACAGAACGATACCTCTGCTTAGCGCTTTATAATCTTGGAATGAATGGGGACACACATACCTGGGGACACTGAAAACTAATGTGAAAAACTCAGCAGCAATAATGTCTATAAAAATCCATACAAATCTCTCATCCCGACTATGGTTAGCTACAGATTTTCAGAACAGCCAACCATTCAAAGCTAAAAAGAGGTAAATTCTTTTTAGGTTGTTCTCAGTTTAGACTGTGTTCTCAACAAAACAACCCTGTCTGTACTATGTTTACGATTGTCTGTCATCTGACTGGATTTTCGACGACCTCTGCCCGCGATTGTTTATTCAGAGTGGCTAGAGAGTACAAGCAGGTTCATGACACGCGGCTAGAGAATAGAAGTTCTTTGATCTGCGCTGGAGAAAAATGCACAAGTGATTTGATGTTGTTGGCTGATTATTATTATTATTATTATTATTATTATTATTATTATTATCCTGAGAATGGAGAAATGGAATTGCTTTAATTGGTTTCATATTTCATCATTGCTTAGCAGGGTGTTGTTGTCTATTGACTGAATACCTTTGTCTTATCTGTCCTGAACACCTTTGTCTGTATGCATGAAGCTTCTAAGAATAGGAGTACTGATCCAGGATCATTGGCTGAGTCACTTGACTATATAACTTTCCTATGACATGCACTAGTCTCAGAACACATTCTAAGATGCTTGGTATGGGTCTGGACTTATAGTAAGGTAGTTTATATGACTTTCTTCTTGGGCTCAGCCTCTAACCTGACACTATTGTCCAAATGGTGATTGTCAAATGCTGAAGGATGTAGCTAATTTGAATTAAAGTAGCTGCAAGTAACAATGATGTTTCTTCTCCAACATGTAAACAGCATGGACCTAACTGGATTACAAATATTCAAAGCATCAGTATGCCTTCAGATTTCTCATTGTCATGCAATACATTGCTCCACTAAACACCAGCTGCCTAGGAACTATATGACGAGAGAACATGCTTCTCTCTTTCCTAGATCCAGCATGCATGTTTACCTCTTGTGATATAAACATAATTAACTTAATTGATAATAGTGCATTTGTTCACAGTGTAGTATAAGACAGCATATCTAGTTCACACACAGGTGATTGTGAGCAAATAGTAAGTGCACAGTAAATTTTGCAGAGTAAATATTACTCAAACTGTACTCAGTTTGAGTAAAATTTACTCTGCGAAATTTACTGTGTGATTATCATAACAACTGTGGGTAAGGAGCTGTGGCATTGCACCATATTGTGTGGCAAAACACATGTTATGAATAGTGCTTTAAGGGAATGACCCTTTAAGAATTCACGTAACGTTCTTCCTGTGCCATGGGACAGTTCAGTCAGTATTTATAACACACATCGCTCGCTCATACAGCTTGAAATCAGGGAGAGAATCCTCCAATTGGCGATGCCACTGGGATGTAAAATCTGGGGCTGCTCCATGGGAAATGAATGGGGCTCTGACGTTATGAGGTCATAAAATGTTCGTGAGGTTTATATTCCAGCATTGGAAGAAGGTCTGAACCATACTTAAAACCTCATCCACAACATCACAGATGAGTAGGAAACGGGGCTAGAGGTAAACAACAAACAACAACAAAAGTTACTTTTAAGTATATTTTTGAATGGAGGTCCATATACAGGGTACAGGGTATTTCTACTTTGAGTGGTTATGCACTTCTGCTATTCTGCGACAGTACAATGAGCTACAAAGTCTGCACTCGTGCTTGCTCCAGTGAGACGGCATACTGAATGCTAGTCACATGCTTGAGCTTATTATCAGCTCAGTATTTATTTATCAAATTGTGTGTATATAGAGTATACAAAGGAATTGAAATAAACCTTCGACTCGTGCTTGAAAAGTTGTATTCCGTGTCAATACTGAATGACTTTGTTCTTTGCCATAGAAGTTTTGGGAGAAGCATGCGGTAGAGGTCACACAGGAACGATGCGGTGCATACAGAATACATGATGATAGCTTCACACATAATTTCCATCAATGTCATTTCTGTCACAATTGTGACGTTCGCCCTCTGTTTCCCCCCCATCTCCTCGCGCTTCTGTCCCTCTCCTATCTCCGGCAGTTCTATGTTGGTCTGTGTCTTACCCAGCTGTGCCTCATCATCTGTAATTACCCCAGCTGTCATCCGTTTGTCATCATCCCCTTGTGTCTAATATGTTAGCTCCCCCATGTCAGTCATTGTTGGGTCATTGTCACTATGTTACATGCCTGATGCCTACGTGACTGTCTGTTGCCACTTGCCTGTTATGTCCTGTATCTGCCTTTATCCTGCTATTAAATGCCCCGGGCCATGTTGGGTTTTTACTTAATCTGCCTCTGCCTGCCTGTGTCCTGCAATTGGGTCCTACAACAATATACAGTATATGATATCCCATATAAGATTAGAGTCCATTTATTGTCATTGCACAAGTACAGAGTACAATGGAATTAAATTAGCATTTAACCAGATTACAAAGGATCAGTAAAGTGCATTGTAGTATACAGTATAATATGTGTATACTGTATATGGAGTCTACTGTAAATGAGACAGCTACGGAGTAAATATGCTATGCTATTATGCTAATGTATGTACAGTATTATATATACAGTGGTATGAGTATGAATACACACTATATAATAATATACATGATAATAATAACCACTCTAGCCAGTGGTTTAAATAATATGATTAGGTATAGCTATATATATATATATATATATATATATATATATATATATATATATATATATATATATATATATATATATATATATATATATATATATATATATATATATATATATATAGCTATACCTAATCATATTATTTAAACCACTGGCTAGAGTGGTTATTATTATCATGTATATTATTATATAGTGTGTATTCATACTCATACCACTGTATATATAATACTGTACATACATTAGCATAATAGCATAGCATATTTACTCCGTAGCTGTCTCATTTACAGTAGACTCCATATACAGTATACACATATATATATATATATATATATATATATATATATATATATATATATATATATATATATATATATATATATATATAGATATATATAGATATATATAGATATATATAGATATATGTGTGTACAGTGTTATTATACAGTGTTATATGAATAAACTATAAGTTGGATATAGGTAGTATAATGAAGGTAGGTATAAGGTATAACACTTAATCATCAACCAATTAAGCTCCCCTCTTTTGAGAGAGAAAGAATGAGAGAGAGAAGCAAATATTGTACCTCTTTATTAATCAGACAACGTTTCAATCCATGATGGATATTCGTCAGGTCAATAAAAAACCTATTTATAATATAATTGCACTAGGCATACTGTATATGGGTAATAATAAACAAGATGCCAAGGAAAACTACATAGAAGAAAAATATAAAAGAAAATGACTTCCATATATCCATAGGACCATACCAACTGTTTCTCAAGGTATATGGGCTGTACATGGTTATAATAAATCACAATATGAATATGTACAAGACAAGAATTGGGTAGTTTACGTGCAAATAAGCAGTGGTAACCTTTTTGATTAAACTAGATATATTTCTTGACTAGAGCTCAAATTTACAAGACATGTCTCATTTGATTTTCTTGATTCAAACCTTTTGGAGGCATGGCTTGTAAAGTGTGTGTTTAATAATTTTCTCTCCTGAGCGATAGATTAATCATTATGTTATCAATGATTAAGAACTATAAATTATACCTCGGTGTGTGAGTTCTATTTTTAAATCATGCTCTGCATTAACCCAACACTGTCCACTGTCCATGTGCACATAGCTAAACTTTCACTTTATGTCTTGACACTTTGCCATGTGCTATTGTCTCCAGACGGATACAATGTATATACAGTACACCTGGTGGAATTAAGTTGGCAGGTTGATGCCTGAAGTCAAGTGCTTTACT